>NC_089822.1:210186418-210811418 GCF_035046505.1 Tiliqua scincoides
ATTCTTCCCATTAGGGATAATTGCAGTTTATTATATTTCTCCAAATCTTTTTTTATTTCTTTCATTAATTTAATATAGTTGTCTTCCATTAATGTACTTGTCTTTTTGGTAATTATAATTCCTAGATATTTTACTTTGTTTGTAAAGTATTGTATTTGTATTTGTAGTCCAAATTCTTTTAATCGTTCTATATCATTGTCTTTTATATTTTTAAGTATCATTTTGGTCTTCTGGTAATTTATTTTTAAACCTGCCACTTCTCCATATTCTTTTAAGTCTTCTATCAAAAATTCTATGGAGTTAAGTGGATCTTCCAAGATAAATACCAAATCATCTGCAAACGCTTGTAATTTGTATTCTTCACTTTTAATATTAAGCGGTTTCATCCTATTATCTTCTCTGATTACATTATTCAACATTTCTAGTGTCAAAATAAACAACAGTGGTGAAAGTGGACAACCTTGTCTTACTCCTTGTTGAATGTTGATCTCTCTCGTCAATTCTCCATTTACTCTTATCTTTGCTTTTTGATCTGAATATATTCCTTGTATCATCTTAATAAATTTTGGACCAAAATGTAATTCTTGAAGACAGTTAATCATAAAATCCCAATGTAAATTGTCAAAGGCTTTCTGGGCGTCTAAAAACACTAGGGCTAATTTCTTATCTGGATGCGCTTAAAAAAATTATAATATTTTTATTATACTTCTCACATTGTTTTTCAATTGTCTTTTTGGTAAAAAAACCAGTTTGATCTTCTTTAATTATTTGATTTAATATATTTTTTAATCATGTAGCTAAAATTGAAGCAAAAATTTTATAATCTGTATTTAAAAGCGAAATATGTCTATAGTTTTTAATTTCTTTTTCATCCATGTCTGATTTATGTATCGAAGTAATTGTTCCTTCCTTCCATGAGATTGGTATTTCTCCAGTCTCCCATATATCATCAATCACTTTTTTGAATGGCAACAACAATACTTCTTCAAATTTCTTATAATATTTGGCTGGTAATCCATCAGGGCCTGGCATTTTTTGGAGTTTTTGCCTTTTGATCGCCTCTGTTATTTCATTTATAGTAATTGTATTTTCCAATAGATTCTTTTGATCAGCTGAAATTTTAATGCTATTATTTTTCTTCAGATATTCTGTTTCTGGTATTCTATATTTTTTCTCCCATATAATACCTGATAAAATTGTTCAATAATTGTTTTCTTTACTTCTAATTCTGTTTTCTCTTTTCCAGTCAAATCCTTCAATGTCTTAATATAGGTTTTTTGTCTTTCTTTTTTCAGCTTATAAGCTAACCATCTTCCTGGTTTGTTTGCATTGTCAAAAAATTTTTGTTTTGCCATTTTCAATTTCTTCTCCATCCCCTGCGTTTGCATTATTTTGATTTCATGTTGTATCTTCTTAATCTTTTGTTGAATTCTTTGATTTGTAGGTTCTTTCTGTAATTCCATTTCATCTTTCTCTAATCTTTGTATAAGATCTTTAATTTTCTTCTCTTGTCCAATTCTTTGTTTTGCTGCATTTCTTATTGCTAATCCTCGGAAAAATGCTTTACTCGTATCCCATACAATTTGTGTTTTAATTTCTGGATGAAAATTGGTCTTTAAAAAAATTCCATTTCTGTTTTTGCTTGATTCAAAAATTTCTGATCATTCAAATGTTGTATTTAACTTCCAACTATTTCTTCTTAATTTTTTTATTTATTATTAATAAAATTGGATTATGATCTGCAAACGTATTAGGTAAAATTTCAGTCTGAAACGTTCCATCTAAACCAGATATTGAGGCCCAGCACATATCAATTATAGACCAAGAATTATGTGTATTTGAATAATATGTGAACTGTTTTTTCTCCGGATATTGTGTTATCCATGTGTCAATCAACTGTAATTCTTCTGCCATTTCCAAAAAAGGTCTGGGTAGGGTTCCTCCTCTTTTTACAGATCTTTTGTGAAATTTTCTGTCCCATTTAGCTTGAAAAACTGCATTAAAATCTCCAAATAAAAAAAGATCCCTGTCTTCTCCCATGATTAATTTCTCATATAATCTTCTGTAAAACTTATCTTGATGTGTGTTTGGTGCATAAATATTGACAATTAATGCTTTCCTTGTTTCAACTTGTATCTCTACAATCGGAATTCTCCCATCTTCTGATTGCCACTTCAATTCAGGTTCCAATTTGGGGTTAACATATGTAGCTACCCCTTTTTCTTTTGGTGTGGGTCTGAGGCAAAAAATAAAGTTCCCATTTTTCTATTATTGAGAAATCTAACATCATTTTTTCTAATATGTGTTTCTTGAATACAGATTACATCTGCTTTAGTTTGGTATAATTGATGGAATATTCTTCTGCACTTCTGAGGAGAATTCAGTCCATTAATATTTACAGGAAAAAAAATTCACTTGTTGTTCAGCCATTTTCACTTAGAATTTTTTTTTGTCTTTCTTGATATTTTCCTTGTTCTCTGTCTTGCTTGTATTTTCCTTCTTCCTCCCACTGCTCCTTCTTCTTCTTCTTCTTGGCTGTCTTCTATATCTTGATCCATCTCTTTCTTTTTTCTTTTCTCCATTCTGTTCTTTTTGAGTTTGATCCGAAGAGTCTTCTTCTTCTCAAGTGGACGTACTTTCTTTCTCTGAGAGTTCCCTGTTTTGTTCTCCTAGGCTTTCTCTATATTTTGATAAAAAATTGTTGAGCTTTCATCATTGAATTTATATTAAATCTTTTCTCTTTATAAACAAACAGAAGGCCTTCCGGAATTTGCCAATGATATTTCACACTATTTCTTCTTAGTATTGCAGCAAAATTTCTATAAGGTGTTCTTTTTTGGCTAACTTTCCAGGGAACTTCTCTCAAAACTCTCAGTTGCTCTCCCTCCACTACTCTTTGTTTTTCCTCCAATCTTTTAAATATATTATCCCTTGAAGTTCTTTTCGTAAACTTTATCACTATCTCTCTTGGCTCATTATTCAATCTTGCATATCTAGAATTGATTCTGTATGCAGTATCTATTATCTCTTTAATCTGATCCTCCTCCAGTTCCAACTCCATTGTCAACCATTCTTCTATTCGACTTCTGGTTTCTGAAGATTTTTCTTTAAGGTTCTGTATTCTGATAATAAATGCTGCTTTTTCCATCTCCTGTCTCATTACAGAAGTCTCTAGTTCTTTGTTTTCCTTTTGCATTTGATCCATTCTCTTTTCCATCTCCTCCATGCTTTTATTTGTTTTCTTCGTATCTCTCTTTAAATTCTTGATATCCTGTTTATTTTTTGTAATCTGATCCTGCATACTTGTCAAGGAGGAGTTTATTTACTTCATTTGTTCAGAGAGTTTGCCTATCTCTTCTTTCATATCATTTCTAAAATCTTTCAACAGATCCAGTAATGAAGTCTGGCCTTCCCTCCTGTGCGCCATAGCTGCATATGTAGCAATCTGTGATCCAACTAATGGTGATATCCTAAGTGTAGTTTTACTAACATCCTTTTTTGATGTCATTCTTTCCTTTTTACTATTCTTCTCTTTCTCAATAAAAGAGTTTCTTTTAATCCGTCTAGTCCCTTAAAATGACAATGTCAGTATCTAAAAACACATCAGTTCAAAAACCACAATAGTCACAATTCAATAACCACAAACACTTATAGACACAAAAATTACATTAATCTAGCAATTAAAAAATCAATCAAGTCTGATTTTCTTACTTCACCTTCTTATAAGGCTAATCCCCAAGTTTTATATCCAAAAAGGATATCTTGCACCACCTTCTTGTAAGGCTAATCCCCACATTTAATATCCAAAAAATGTGGATCAATAATCCAATTCAAATCAATACCAATATCAATTCAAATCAATGTGTCTTTAAAAACTCTGTCTCAGGTCTCTAGCTATAACAACAAAAATGAATTGTTCCAGCAGTTAAAAAATCCACTAAGTCATATTTTCTTGCTTCAACTTCTTATAAGGCTAATCCCCAAGTTTTATAATCTGAGTTATCCAAGTCTTATATCCAAAAAGGGTGGATCAGTAGTCCAATTCAAGTCAATAACACTGTCAAATCAAGTTAATATCTTTTTAAATACTCAGTCCTGAATCCAGCTTCAAGCTTCTTGCAACAACAGGCCTAAATTCAGTTCCAAGCCTTTTGCAACGAAAACGAAATTAGAATTATTTCAACTGTTAAAAGTTAGTTGTTTATTCCTTTTCCATGCATACCATTACAACAGGGTGATCTTTTATCTTCCCTTATTTATTTAGTCTTTCGTCTTTTCTTCCAATCACCCTTATTACAAAAAAAAAAAAAAATGCTCCAGCAGGGGCTTCTTTAGATCCGAGTTTGCTGCTTTCCCCTCTGGGTGGCTGCAAGCCAACGTAAATAATCTCAAAGTTATATTTCCCTCCCTCCAACCTCTTGATTGCAATGCTTTTATAGCCTTTTAATGAACTGATTACTCATGGTTTAAAACCTTTTTTCACTCTCATGTTGTATCTAGTGGACCATGGGGGGGAGTCACCAGCTATTTGAATCTCTCCAAGATGGCAACCGGGATGCAATGTGAACCAGCATAGAACAAAATCTTCTGAAATTGCCATCTCTAGAGATAGTCCCAAGTCACGCTCTCAGCCTTTGTTCCTTCTTCTTGGCAACAAAGTATTCCTCATTATTGAGGTCCTCTGGAAAACACATCTATTTAGCAGTTTCCCCGGGAGTCCTCCCAGGTTCCCTCCTACTGCACTGAGTGTTTAATGTTTACGATGAGTGAATATATTTAATAACTTAAATGCTTCTTAAAATATTTTAAGAACATAAGAATAGCCCCACTGGATCAGGCCATAGGCCCATCTAGTCCAGCTTCCTGTATCTCACAGCGGCCCACCAAATGCCCCAGGGAGCACACCAGATATCAAGAGACCTACATCCAGGTGCCCTCCCTTGCATCTGGCATTCTGATACATAGCCCATTTCTAAAATCAGGAGGTTGCACATACATATCATGGCTTGTAACCCATAATGGATTTTTCCTCCAGAAACTTGTCCAATCCCCTTTTAAAGGCATCCAGCCCGGATGCTGTCACCACATCCTGCGGTGAGGAGTTCCACAGACCGACCATATGCTGAGTAAAGAAATATTTTCTTTTACCTGTCCTAACCCTCCCAACACTCAATTTTAGTGGATGTCCCCTTGTTCTGGTGTTATGTGAGAGTGTAAAGAGCATCCACTCTGTCCATCCCCTGCATAATTTTGTATGTCTCAATCATGTCCCCCCTCAAGCGTCTCTTTTCTAGGCTG
Source organism: Tiliqua scincoides (assembly GCF_035046505.1). Lineage (NCBI taxonomy): Eukaryota > Metazoa > Chordata > Lepidosauria > Squamata > Scincidae > Tiliqua > Tiliqua scincoides. The sequence continues at coordinate 210,191,717 of NC_089822.1, forward strand.
AAGAGGCCCAAACGCCGTAGCCTTTCCTCATAAGGAAGGTGCCCCAGCCCAGTAAGCATCTTAGTTGCTCTCTTTTGCACCTTTTCCATTTCCACTATGTCCTTTTTGAGATGTGGCGACCAGAACTGGACACAATACTCCAGGCTCTCAATATTGTGGCTCTCAAACATCTAAAGTTTATTGTATGTGGCTCTTACATTAAGCAAGCTTAACAATTCTTGGAGTATAGGAATCCTTAATACATTTATATGAACATGCATCCTGTTGATGCAAATAGTACTGACAATGAAATGCACTTTATTATTATTACTCTTATTATTATGCAATGAATGTATTATCAATATCAGTATTTTTAATTACATTATGATAATATAAGTACATAACGTCCATCTATTCCTTCAGTACAGCCAGAATGTTGCGATTCTTCTGCTATGGACACAAATTTGACATCAGAAACGGCAATGTCCAAAAACCAATCAGGGTTTTAGTCTCTGCCATCATTCTGCCCCAGCAATCCTCCTACAGAAAAACTTCAAAGGGAGATATAGATGGACAAAAAAACTGATTTAGACTTTACAGTGACACTTGGTATCATCACAGGAGGGGGTCTGAATTGCAAGGTGAGCTTCTTATCACGGTACAGAGTTAATTAGCCTTGCTATGAGATCATTATCACTAATTGTGAATTGTCTGGGCTTATCTTACATAATTTTATGCTTGTTACCAGATCAGCCATGTGTTACTTCCTCTTGCATATTCACTATGCTATTTTCAATGTTTTTGTTACCTGTGCGTGTGTGTGTGTGCGTGTGTGTCTACACATACTGAGGGTTTAACTTCTGGCTTCTGCTCAAGTGAACTGTAGTCCACAAAAGCTTATGCTGAACTTAGGGCGCAATCCTATCCTGCACTGGAACAGGCAAACCAAGAGGCTTGCACTGTATCCAGCATACTATAGCATAAGCGGCTCAGCCAGAGGTAAGGGGAAACATTTTCCCTTACCTCCGGGTAAGGGCCGCTGGCCCCATGGGTCTCCTCAGACTTGAGGTGGTGCAAGTCCAAGGAGAGTGGAGCAGCTTGGAGCCACTCCATTTTCCCCAGAAATGGGGATTGCAATTTGGCATAATTGCCAGATCCCAGCCCGGCCTCCCACTCCCCACCCACCCGTCCCCAGGGCCACCCACTGCCTGCCCTCCCCCTGCCCAGGAACACCTCCCTCCCGCCTCCTCCCCACCCCCCATCTACCTCAGAGGCTTGCGTTGGTCCAGCCGGGCCGACGCAAGCCTCGTGAAGGAACCCATGCGGATGCTTGCATCGGCCTCCATAGGCCGGTGTTTCTATGAGTGCTGGCACAGCTTCCTCTGGAGGAGGCACAAATGTGCTTTAAGGCACATTTGCGACACTCCTGGGCAGGCACAAGGGACTTGCGACGGCCCAAGTCAAGGGCTGGATTGCACCCTCAGTTTCTTAGAGTGCAATCCACAGTGTTCAGTGATCTGGTTGTCCCCGGAAACAGGGGTTGGGATCCGGTATAACTGTATTGAATTCTATAAGCAGCTCTGTATATAAAGTGTTGTGGTTATTCAGCCTCAAAAACACATTTCGGTAACCTGGCAGAAGCGTAAGTGCAATCTTTAAATATTTATCTTGAAATTCCCCTGCTTGTATGTATTTAGGAATGTTTTCATAAATACATCAATAACTGTCTTCTATGGCTCATTAAGGCAGTTTTTTTTCCTTTAGTGTGATCGTACAGTTTACAGCTGCCTGTGAATCACTTTTATAGGCCTCCATTAAGAGTGCCCTTCAAACTACAATTATTTGTCAGATTTTTGTATATACTTGAGCAGTCACGAAAGAAATTAGCACTGAACAGACACGCGAACACTTGGAAGCCAAAACTGGCCCCTCTCCAGTGGTACATTTTCCTCATCTAGGAGCTGTAAGTGCATATTAGAGCAGATGTTCTCAACAGATCAGCTTGGCCAAGTGAACCCATATGGGTTCAAACCCCATTGAGATGAAATAAGATCCAGACCTGGAGTTAGCCTTTGGTATCTGGCACAAACCAAATATGTATAGTATGAGGGGGAAGTTCGTGTAGTGTTAAACAGCCCAATCTTATGCTTCCCCCCATCAGCTGATGCAGGCATGCCAAAATGGCTTATGCTGCATCCTGTGGGGGGACAGTCCTGGAAGTCTCCTCTGGATAAGGGAACATTCATTCCCTTACAAGGGGTAAACCTCTGTGGCACATAAGGGTCTACTTGGACCTGTGTTAGCTAAATCACTGGCACAGGTCTGTGTGGTTCCAGGCTGCAGGAAGAGGGTTAGGATTTGTCAACCATGGCTGCTGCCAAACCCACCCATTCCCAGACTCAATCCACCTCCTTTCCCCCCACCACCACTATCCAGTCTAGTTTATGACCAGTTTTTCCTATAAAAAAGTTGTAATCTGATTTATAGAGGAAAGAAAGTTAAACAGAGAGGTTTCCATGTATGTATTTATTATTTATTTATTTATACAGGTATTTATATACCGCCTTTCTTTGGTCATCAGATTTCTCCTCAGACTTTAATCCAAGGCGGTTTACATAGGCAGGCTGTTCTAAACCTTACAATTGAATAGTTCCAGTCTTTCATAGAACTCCTTGTAGCAGCTGGATTCCTTCCCGGTCTGGCCTCTCTCTGGCCCTTCGCCTCCCAGGTTCCACTTGAGGGCAACTCCTCTCTGCCACGGTCAGCTCATCAGTATATCAGCGTGTCCTCAGTTCTCGGATCCTTCCGATTGTTTCGAACTGGCAGCCTCTGATCTTCAGGCATACAAGGCAGCAGCTCTACCAACTGAGCCAGACCTCCTGCCCCATTTACCATTATTCACCATTCTGTGTATGTATTGGCAACCTTCAGTCTCGAAAGACTATGGCATCGCGCTCTGAAAGGTGGTTCTGGCACAGCGTCTAGTGTGGCTGAAAAGGCCAATTCGGGAGTGACAATCCCTTCCACACCGGGAGCAAGTGCAGTCTGTCCCTGGTCTGTCTCCCTGGCTATGGGCCTTCCTTCTTTGCCTCTTAGCCTCAGACTGTTGGCAAAGTGTCTCTTCAAACTAGGAAAGGCCACGGACTCTGTGTATGATGAAGTGATTAAATGAGTACATTCTGTGCAGACGTTGAAACAACAGTGCTAGGGGTTCAGGTTTCTGAATCTGTTTGGTGAAGATGGTTGGACAGAATTTGAACCTTGGGGAACTGTAGTGGGGATGGGCTTTATTTCTTAGTTCATTTGTAAAATGCAGACATGGTCAAGCAATACAAGAGTATAATAGTATAATGGTATTTATACTTTATACAACAATATTTAGATTAAAAAGCTAGTTATCGGAACAAATGAATTCAGTATGATTAATGGTATGATCTAAATGTTTTGACACACTACTATAGAAATCAATATAATGCCATTTTCAGTGCCAAATCTCTACTTAAAAAGACTGTAAGTGATAAGGCAGGAGCTCAGTTCTTTATTGTTGCCATTATATATGCATGTGTCACAAACCAATTGCTTTTCTTAGCCCTCCAGTCCTTACTTGTATGGGCGCTCCTGTCTTGTCCCACATCCCACTTCTAAATGCTATAGAAAATCCTCCAATTAGTATCAAATCCATCCACAATCAATGTTATGAAAACCAAAGGAGTTTATAATCATTCCCACTTATGGCAGAGCATCAGAGTACAGTAATTTACTTGTTTGTGTTATGGAATTAACACAGAGGGAGTTAATGATCACTTAGGTGTTAAAATTGCTTTTTTGTTCTACTGTGCAATGACAGTAGGATTAATTTAGGGAGAATGTTAGGCTGGTTAGAAGGAGGCTGAAAGGGAGGGTAAAAAGAGTCCAGTCTCTCCAGAGTGCATGGAGGCTGCTTAAAACAACAGTAATAGAGGCCCAGCAGAGGTGTATACCGCAAAGAAAGAAGGGTTCCACTAAATCCAGGAGGGTGCCCGCATGGCTAACCAGCCAAGTTAGAGAGGCTGTGAAGGGCAAGGAAGCTTCCTTCCGTAAATGGAAGTCTTGCCCTAATGAAGAGAATAAAAAGGAACATAAACTGTGGCAAAAGAAATGTAAGAAGGTGATAGGGGAGGCCAAGCGAGACTATGAGGAACGCATGGCCAGCAACATTAAGGGGAATAATAAAAGCTTCTTCAAATATGTTAGAAGCAGGAAACCCGCCAGAGAAGCGGTTGGCCCTCTGGATGGTGAGGGAGGGAAAGGGGAGATAAAAGGAGACTTAGAGATGGCAGAAAAATTAAATGAGTTCTTTGCATCTGTCTTCACGGCAGAAGACCTCGGGCAGATACCGCTGCCCGAACGGCCCCTCCTAACCGAGGAGTTAAGTCAGATAGAGGTTAAAAGAGAAGATGTTTCAGACCTCATTGATAAATTAAAGATCAATAAGTCACCGGGCCCTGATGGCATACACCCAAGGGTTATTAAGGAATTGAAGAATGAAGTTGCAGATCTCTTGACTAAGGTATGCAACTTGTCCCTCAAAATGGCCACGGTGCCAGAAGATTGGAGGATAGCAAATGTCACGCCTATTTTTAAAAAGGGAAAGAGGGGGGACCCGGAAAACTATAGGCCGGTCAGCCTAACATCCATACCGGGTAAGATGGTGGAATGCCTCATCAAAGATAGGATCTCAAAACACATAGACGAACAGGCCTTGCTGAGGGAGAGTCAGCATGGCTTCTGTAAGGGTAAGTCTTGCCTCACAAACCTTATAGAATTCTTTGAAAAGGTCAACAGGCATGTGGATGTGGGAGAACCCGTGGACATTATATATCTGGACTTTCAGAAGGCGTTTGACACGGTCCCTCACCAAAGGTTACTGAAAAAACTCCACAGTCAGGGAATTAGAGGACAGGTCCTCTCCTGGATTGAGAACTGGTTGGAGGCCAGGAAGCAGAGAGTGGGTGTCAATGGGCAATTTTCACAATGGAGAGAGGTGAAAAGCGGTGTGCCCCAAGGATCTGTCCTGGGACCGGTGCTTTTCAACCTCTTCATAAATGACCTGGAGACAGGGTTGAGCAGTGAAGTGGCTAAGTTTGCAGATGACACCAAACTTTTCCGAGTGGTGAAGACCAGAAGTGATTGTGAGGAGCTCCAGAAGGATCTCTCCAGACTGGCAGAATGGGCAGCAAAATGGCAGATGCGCTTCAATGTCAGTAAGTGTAAAGTCATGCACATTGGGGCAAAAAATCAAAACTTTAGATATAGGCTGATGGGTTCTGAGCTGTCTGTGACAGATCAGGAGAGAGATCTTGGGGTGGTGGTGGACAGGTCGATGAAAGTGTTGACCCAATGTGCGGCGGCAGTGAAGAAGGCCAATTCTATGCTTGGGATCATTAGGAAGGGTATTGAGAACAAAACGGTTAGTATTATAATGCCGTTGTACAAATCTATGGTAAGGCCACACCTGGAGTATTGTGTCCAGTTCTGGTCGCCGCATCTCAAAAAAGACATAGTGGAAATGGAAAAGGTGCAAAAGAGAGCGACTAAGATGATTACGGGGCTGGGGCACCTTCCTTATGAGGAAAGGCTACGGCGTTTGGGCCTCTTCAGCCTAGAAAAGAGACGCTTGAGGGGGGACATGATTGAGACATACAAAATTATGCAGGGGATGGACAGAGTGGATAGGGAGATGCTCTTTACACTCTCACATAATACCAGAACCAGGGGACATCCACTAAAATTGAGTGTTGGGCGGGTTAGGACAGACAAGAGAAAATATTTCTTTACTCAGCGCGTGGTTGGTCTGTGGAACTCCTTGCCACAGGATGTGGTGCTGGCGTCTAGCCTAGACGCCTTTAAAAGGGGATTGGACGAGTTTCTGGAGGAAAAATCCATTATGGGGTACAAGCCATGATGTGTATGTGCAACCGCCTGATTTTAGGAATGGGGTAAGTCAGAATGCCAGATGTAGGGGAGAGCACCAGGATGAGGTCTCTTGTTATCTGGTGTGCTCCCTGGGGCATTTGGTGGGCCGCTGTGAGATACAGGAAGCTGGACTAGATGGGCCTATGGCCTGATCCAGTGGGGCTGTTCTTATGTTCTTATGTTCTTATGTAATGTTTACCAGTGAAACAAAGAGTGAAGCTGCACATTTACTTGTAAGTGCAAGTGCATGCCTGCTTGGGGGAACTAGATTTATTTTGATGTCTTCCAAACCCACTGTATGCATGTTCCAGAGTTCCTGCACAGAGTGGATTGGAGCCGTGATAGCTTGCAACTGTATACGGTACCTTCATTCTTAGGCCAAATTACACTGAACTGAAAGAACTCAATGCTTCAAGTCAAAATACATGGTATGACCAAATGTATCAATACAATAGTATCTTCCAAAAGATCTGGTTCTTCCTACATCTCCCACTGCTACTGCTTTGGTATATGACTGTGGAAAGCGTTTAGCATGAAGGGATGCTAAATGGATCTTCTGCCAATCAGCGTAGCATAGTGACTGAGTGGAAAACTAGATGAGATGATGGAGATCCATGATGGTATTTTCCATCGCTTAAATCCTTATCAAAGCAGTTGCAGCATTGGGATGACTAGGGGAATGGGACAGATATGTTTTAGTACTTTCTCTCTAGCACCATTTTCCAATAGCAGCTGTTACCCTGCCCATGCCTGATCTCATCTGATCTCAGAAGCTAAGCAGGGTCAGGCCTGGTTAGTACTTGGATGGGAGATCGCCTGGGTATACTGAGTGCTGTAGGCTTATAGCATAGTCTTTCGAGACTGAAGGTTGCCAACCAATAACCATTTTCCCAATGCAAATTGCCCCTTACTGCTCATCTCATTCATGAAACACCCCCAACTTCAGAGGAAAAATAGCATTGCAGAAAGTTTTAACTGCTCTCCCCCAGTGCCATGCTGCTAATCTGAACCAGATTCAGTAGCCTAGTAGCTTCATTTACGAAATGTACCAAGATAGGAGATCCAATCACAGATCTTCATTGCTCCATTTAGCTGGGCCTAAGACTGAGCTACAAGTGACGAATCTCTCCTCTGCCATGAGCCCGCTAGATGGTCTTAGGCAAACCACTCACAGCCAGAACCTCAGTCTCCCTCAGATGCTGCTTCCCCACCTGCAATAAGGGGATAATAACTTGGGTAGCCCACTCCTATTCAGCACTGGCACGGCAGGGTCACAAGGCCCATGCCATATCCAGCACTGAAACTGAGCAGGCCAGAGGTCTCTTTGGGGCAAGGGAACATTTGTTACCACATGTAGAGCCCCAGCCTGCCAAATGGGGTTACTTGAATCTGTTCCAGCAAATTACTGGCACAAACCCGAGTAGCCCCATGTAGGGCTTTCAGGCCCGAGAGGACAATCGTATTCGGTGGAGGCCTCATCCACTGTCCCTGCCTCCTTCTCTGGGCCTGAAAGCCCTATGTGAGGCTATTTGGCCTTGTGCCATTTGCATTTGTTCACTAACTTTAGGAAAACATTCCGACAGGGCTAACAAGTGGAAAAGCTACACTTCAAGAACTATCCACTATCAGTTTATCAGTACACTCTTTTTTTAATGGATAATTTCATGATATGCATTGCTGAGAATCATACTCAAAGATCATCCACGGAGCAGTTGCAGGCATGATTCACTCTGCAATAATGTTTTATGTATAATTTGGTTATGAGAATGCACAGCAAGAGCACAAACTGTTGCAGTGGAATCAGCTATAAAACAACTGTGTAAAGGACCAGCAAGTTTTCCCGACACGCAGAATAAGCTATTATAGAACAGTGGTATTGTGCTAGCAGCCTAGAGCAAGCTTTATCGCCCAGTGCCATAAAGTTTGTTGGTTGACAACAGCAGCCATTCCCATCTTGGGAGGTAAAAATGTATAAAGAATCTGTGGTGAATGCCCTGTCGTCGTCCCCATTTTTTGCGCTTTTGTCTGTAATTTTTGGACACTTCTATATTCCAAGAAGCTCCTGTGCAGGTTCAGCAACCTAAAAAGCTGCCGGGACATCCTTTGCCAGCAGCCTTTCTGTTGTATGGAAACCCTGTTATTCCCCAGCATGTTCTGTTTGTTGATTCATCACCTCTTCCTTCCAGGATTGGCATGTGCTTAGCAATTGGGCAGCCAAACCTGTACATCTAAGTCAAGGAGGGGCGGGGGGAGTGATAGAGTGACCAGGTGGGTTTCACGCCTCCAATTAAGTAACTCGATGACATCATCAAAGCAAAGTTGTATATTTCCCAGCCCCTGGGAAATGTTCATTGTTTTCTGCCAAGTCACCTGAGTGACCCATTCACTGGGAGCTCAGAGAGCAGCACCCACCTGTTCACGAGTGAGTGCAAGAGCAGGAGATCCCTTGAATGCAAGTAGCTTAAGAAAGGGACCATCTCTAGCTAGATTGCAGTAAGTATATTTTTGCTTTGTCTGTTAAGTGACTCCCTCCAGTATACAAACTTACCCAGTGTTTAACAAACATGGGGGGGGGGCCAGTTGAGCTGAGAGTTTTGAGTAGCAACCCATCTCCATCAGCTGGGTGTTACTAGTTATGGCATCCCTTTTGTGAAAACCTTTGTTTGTGCTTCCCAGCCAAGCTCAGGCATTTTCCATCAGCCTCCTTGTACAAACAAGGCCCCGTTTATTCCTTTCTCCTGAGTGTTGACAACATGACTGAGGAATCTTGTTTCACATACAGGTGGGACCTCAGTATCCACTGATTTAGCATCCACTGATTTGACTCACCACTGATACTGGGGTCCATCTTTAAATGCCTTGAAACAAGGAAAAAAAGCACCAAAATCCAATTTCCTACTTTCACCCTGTTAAACCGCACTGGGTGCAAGCTTCTCGGGGTTAAAGATAGCTCTAAAACCCACTTCAGGGTTTCTTGCTTCTCCATTGTTGGCCCAGAATGTATTGGTATAGACACCATACCTCATTCAGCCACTAGATAGGGTGAATAATTCCATTAGATTCCATTATTCATCCAATCTAATGGATGAATGCAGTATAGTATAACAGTGCATTCTGGGGTGACAATGGAGGAGCAAGAAACCAGGAAGTGGGTCTTTATTTTTCCACTGATTTGGTATCCACCAATTTTTTTTATCCACTGGAGGTTCCAAAATGGAACCCCAGTGGATAACGAGGCACGACCTGTACTGTGCAAAGCTCCATAGCAAAGTATTTCTCATATCTTATAAAATGATGAACCTCATTACTACGTGATAAAGAGTCCCAATGAAAACTACCCGCTTCAGGGCTCAATCACATCCAACTTTCCAGCACATATGCAGCTGTGCCAACTGGGTATGTGCTCCAAAGTTTGTTCCCTTACCTCAGGGGTTGCATTGCACCTGCGTCACCACTGGAAAGTTGGGTAGGTTTGGGCCCTCAGTGAAATTTAATCCTGCTATTGAACTTAACTAGAAACATGTTCCATCATAACGGGATATGACACAGATTCAGTAAATATCAACAGAAAACAATGATGTTCAAGGGTTGAAATGAAACAAAGTTTTGGGAGGAGAATGAGATCCAAAGAGCTATTTGGGTGACCCTGAGCCTTCTGAGCACAACCGCCTAATATATATCTGATATTCATGGGATCATTCAGAGTTTTATCTTATGCAGTGCAAGGATCTGCCTTCGGAACAGAGAATCCGACAAGCTTTGACATGCTTGGTGTATGCACTGGGAGGCATCTCCATCTCTTGAATGGAACTGCCAGATTGTTGCACAGCAATATCACTACATTAAACCGATCCTTTAAAATTATGTAAAGACATAATAAGAGGAGCAACTGCCAGATTTTGCTCATAAGACACTTTTGCTCATATGCCAACTTTGGCCCAGCAAAATGTGCTGAGCTATAATGATCTAATGGAGTCATCCTTATACACGCAGATAGAACCATTGAAGCTAATCTTTATTTTGTAAAATTTCATCCCTCTGGAACATTATGTGTGTAAGGGAGAGCAAGAAGAAAATATGACCAGGGTAGTATGTATTTCTGTATTTGCATCATGCTTGTCAGAGGCACATCAATTGTTATATACACTGACAACCAAATCACTGCTATTACAGTTGTTTACTGCTCCTTTCCCCCAACTTCATGCACAGTTCTGGGGCAAGGCAGCATCATATTGGAGGTGGGACTTGACTGCATGATGCAACATGACCACACTAGGCTGGTGGCCACTTAGGTAGCCCTGTGTAGCCAAGGCCTACCCTCTACTGGCCCTGTTCGAAGCAGACTGGCACTCTCTCCACCCCAGGCCTCAAATGCAAGATCACGCAACTGTCACATAGAGGCCATGCAAGTACTTTTTACTTGAATGCAGATTGGTCAGAAGGTGGGAGGTTTCTCACCTACTCAGCATTGTGTCACTGGAAGAATTTGTCAATGTTTAGAGAGCATTGCCTTGAATTAGTGTAGCCCCTGAGTCACAGCAGCAAGTTTGTACACAGGAATTATGATAGACTAGTCATTTATCAACTCCAGGAGGCACTAGTCAGTTGATTTCCATGGATCAACATCTCAGGGCGCAATCCAGAGGTGTCCTCAGGCCCGCACAAGTCCCTTGAGCTGGCCCAGAAGGGTTGCAAACATGCCATAAGGCACATTTGCACCTCCTTGGGAGTCGGCAAAGCTGGCATGCAGAAGTGCACCAGCCTGCAGAGGCTGACACAAGCCTCCATGCCGATGGAGGCACAGAGTCTTGCGTCAACCCAGCTGGGCTGGCGCAAGGCTCTGGGGTGGGTGGGAGGAGGCATTCCAGGGTGGGGGGAGGATGGGCAGTGGTGGCCCCAGGGGCGGGCACACGGGGAGTGGGAGGCGGGGCTGGGACCTGGCAGTTATGCCAGATCCCAACCCCTGTTCCCAGGGAGTTCGGAGTGGCTTTAAGCCACTCTGCTCTACTCAGACTTGTGCCACCTAAGGAGGTGGTGCAAGTTGAGGAAACCCATTGGGGCCAGGTGCCTTACCCGGAGGCAAGGGGGAAAGTCTCCCCTTACCTCTGGCTGAGGCACTTTGGGCTCCTATCCCACACTGGATCCAGCGCAAGCCTCTTGGCTTGCCTGTTCCAATGCAGGATAGGATTGCACCCTTAGAGTGTTGGGACCCAGAGGACTGTGATTGGAAGTCTCTTGGGGATTGCTTGCCTCATTCACCATGGAGCTCAGAGGATGGTAACTTAGGCAAAATCTCCCTTGCACAGGGAAATGTCCCTGTTTTCAAAACGGTCACATCTCACTGTTATCTCCTCTTTTCTTTGTTTCTTTCTGTTCTCCTGCAGACTGTTCATAGCAACTCTTCTTCTACAGTCTCTTCAATGCCCTTTCCTGTTACATTCTCCAAAGTTCCTTTTTGCTCTGCTCACACAGCCTGCCCTCCCATTGATCAGGGCAACATTTCCATTAAATCATCATTCTGACCAGGGCCTCCAGGAGCATGGAGAGATCACAGCCTTTTCTCTCAGACGCAGCCCTCACTGTAGTTATTTATACCTCCAGCCTCCAGACTAGGCTATTGTAATTCACTTTATTACATGCCCAGTCTAACCTTGCATATAATTTTTTATGTATGTTCGCCTTTGGCCATCAAGTGCACTTTGTAAGAAACTGAACACACACATTAAAATGTCTATATTTTGCCATGACTAACTGGTTTATAAAAGTACCAGTACAATTGCCAAGCTCTCAAAAGAACAAAACAATTTCCAGATTTCCATGAGGAAGTAATTAATTGCACCCATTATGCAAATCTAGATTTCATGAACTTTTCGCAAGATAACACTAAGCAGATTAATCTTGTCCATGCTGCTCTCCTCCTGATGCATCTGCTGTCTGAATACACCTCTGGCTATTTTGTGTTGGTCTGAACCAAAAGAGGGCCATTTTGAGAAAATCTTCATCATTGTCAACCCTCTTCTTCATCACTGAGATGAAAAATAAACTGAGAGCACATTTTGTTTAGGTCTAATTCGATGTCCCTGACATTGCATTATTATTCAGGACATCTGTTGAAATGCAATTCTGGAAGAGCAGCTTTATTAAAAGCCAAATTTCCAAACCTTCTCTGTATGAGCAAAACAATACACTTGTAATTCACTGCAGGTTTTGCTTGACAACCTATTGCTTTTAAATAAGGATAATAAATTGGTAATAGATAGTGCCTGAGCTGCAGAAACGCTCAGGTGTGAAGATGAGGTGTATGAATAAAACATGGCACAATAATTGCACCAAATTGTGACTTATTTAGATTTCTCTTCCAAGCTATCTCAGGGGCTCAGGACAGATTAAAAATATCTTTCCCTCATTTTAGCCTTGCAACAACCCTGTTAGGTACATTAGAATGGAAGACAAACTGTCTGAAAGCCAAATAGCAAACTTCATAACCTGTCAGAGAGCTGAATATCTCTGTCCAGTGCACCCCACCAGTTGCTGTAAGACAATGTCCACATATCAGCAATTTTTGGTGTTTTTCTATTCATGGTACACTAACCTCTGCAGTCTTCTCTATGGCCTTTGCCTCTTGTAATGTCACTTCTGGATTCTGGGAGACTCTTCCAGGTTCCAGCTTTTCTAGAACAACTGTTGTAGTAATGAATTGTCTGTCTCAGTAACAATTGTCTGCCGGTGAAGGAAGAGACACAGGCAATTCGTTGCTGCTGATAGATGCCTAAAAACAGAGCTGCAGAATCCAGAAGAGATTTTCAGTTATTTTCAACCACAGTGCTTCGCATGCGTTCCATGGCACATCTGAGGACTTTTCACAGCACACCAGTTGAAAAATTGCTGCTTTATATGATGGGCCGTAGCTCAGTGATCAAGCACATGTTTTGCATCTATAATGTATCAGGTATGACCTATGGCATTGTCGCTTAAAAAGTTCTGTAGTAGTAGGGTTAGGAAATTCTCTCCCTGGCACCTTGGAGATGGTGCTGTCAGTCAGAGCAGACAATATTGCAATGAGCAAAACAATGACCTGACAGCAGTGGGCAGCTTTAGATGTTCATGTGGCTTTCTCATTTAGTTTTAGGCACATACTTTTGTGAAACCACTGGCTAGGATGTGGAACAGGCCAACAAATGTATTGTAAGAGGACTTGCACTGAAATTAAAAGATATTTGACAATTTTAGAAACAATATCAGATTCTTATGGACATGTTATCCAAGTGAATCTTGTTAGATCAAGAAACCACTTTTGACAGGTGCTATTTGACCCTACTGCAATCCATTAAAGCTTGTGGATCTACTAAAGAAAATGGCTGACTGTGATGGGGGAGTTTGCTAGGTAAGTCAAAGAGATGGTGCCATTCACACATATGGGAAGACACTACTGAATAAGCAGTGTTGATTGGCACTCACAAAGACAAAGAGTTGCTAAAATGCAAAGCAGAGCTTTCATACTGCTCCTCTTATATCTCAGGTGGTTGATCTTTGTAATAGAAGGCTAAATTGCAAAAAGGCAAACTTGGTTTAATCAACCAAGGAAACCTTGCATTGCTAGAGTTACTAGTGAAACTACTCTGCCAGGATAATAAAATCGAGGGCACAGGAAACTCACTGATCCATCAAAACCGTTCATGGAATTGAAAAGATTCTGGTAGTCTTTTGCCCTTTAAAGAGAGTTTCCATCAACCTTGTAATGGTGACTATATACATATAATCATCGTCAGTGCATGATGATTACAAGCAGGTCCCTAACTGAACTTTTCTATCTCAGCAGCAGATGAACAACCTATGATAAGTATCTGTGTGAATAATTATAGCATATTTGAAGTATATGTTCCGACTTTTTAAAGACGCCACTTCTAGAGATGTGAAGGCATGGGAAAAAATTGAAAAATTGGGAAAAAATATTTCCCAGGCATTTTGTCCTCCACATTTTCTAGTGGAAAAATTGGAAATTTGGGGAAATATTGGGGGGGAGGGGAACCATGACAACATTAATGAGTGAAAAGCAAGGTTTAAATATAATTTTTTAGTCACCCTTTACTGTCTCAAAATGCTTTTTGGTAATGCTATAAAACACCTTCTTACAATTAGGCCATCACAATTCCCATATACTATAGATGTACACAAAATTCATATTGTCTCACTTAGTTCTTAGCCTTCATCTTATGCAACCCATAAAAGAAACTGATCTCTGTCTGATATACAAACCAAATCAAGAAACAAACTGGCGCATTAAAGAGGAGAAAAGCTCATTTTAGCCTGTGAAAATATTCTGAGATGTATCATAAATTTTGTTAGACATGGGGTGCAATCCTAACCCCTGATGTCAGTGCTTTCCAGCACTGACATAAGGGCAATGCAGCTCCGAGGTCAGGGAACAAACATTCCCTTACTTTGAGGAGGCCTCCGTGAGTGACACCCGACTGATGTCAGTCCTGATGACTAAAGGCCCAATCCTGAACCTGGTGCACTGACTCACCGCCAACTGCAGTGTCGCAAACGTGCCGTAAAGCATGCCTGCGACACATACTGCCCAGCCAGCATGGGTACTGGCTCAGTGCGAGCCGGTGTTGAGCCAGGACTGGGCGGAGGATGGGTAACTGCCGCCCAGAACTCCAGGCAATCTCCGGGTGGTAGATAGGTAAGTGGGGGCAGGGGGGAGGTGTTCCGGGGTGGAGGATGGGGAGAAGGTGTGGTGGGGGAGGGACTGGGGTGGGAAGGGGTAGAGATGGCAGCAGACCCTGCTGCCATAAACCAACCTTCTCCTGGCCGGGGAGACCCAACATGGGTCTCCTTGAATCTGTGCCAGAATGTGGGTATTACACGGGGTAAGGGAGCATAAGCAATGGTTCTTTCCAATCCCTTGAGATGCCACGTAGCCATTTCAGCACCACAGCAATGTTGGGTGCTGGGAAGCTCAGGATTGGGCTGTAACAAAATAAAGATACAGCCCTCTGCTTTTTAAAGCCCAAGGAAAGAAAAAGTTCAGAACTGGATCTTTCAAAAAATGATTCTGACAATGAGATACTATTTTCCAAGATTATATTACAGTATTTTTTTGATGATATGATACAGGTTTAATTGTATTCACAGTTTCTATGACACATGCTGTAAGTAATGATGATACAGTAGAAACGTTCAGTGTTGTTATAAGGGGTGAGGTAGGGTGAGAAATGTCACCGGAAAGGGTTAAACTGCCCTCTTTCCACACTGCACTCTCAAATGAAATCAGGGCTTTGAGACTGTGAATAAAACATGTCAGGAATCTCAAGCACTGGATTCATGGTTCTGTATCACATCTCTGTTTACTGTACAGAAGGCTGTCCCAACAGCAGTAGGTTAAGGGTTTCTGGAAGGGTTCTATTGTGGGACTTTCCCATGAATTGAGCCTTGCGGTAATTTACCCCTAACTATGCTACAAACCGATTAACTATCTTAAGAGGTGTTACACTGGGGTGATGGGGAAAGTAAATTGTTAAGCTCAGCTGCATATGGCTTAACAGATGGGTGGCAAACAGTTACGCTCCGTTGGCTTGATACTTTGATAAGGTGATGCTGTGAAGAGATTATTTCCTGCATGGAGCCCTATTTACCTACTGCAAGCACTGATTATAAAGCTGGGGCCAATTTAGCCCCTTATAGTGGTCTTTGTCTTTCTTCTGACTGTGTCAGCAATCATTCTTAAATGACTACATTTTAAGAGTTAAAGTTAACCCTTCCGAACGATTGAATTAAGTGTTAAAGATAACCATTCAAAACAATTGATTTTTTCTGCCACATGCACGTTTTGGACACCGTCTTTTGGAATGCCAATAGTAATCAGCAGTTAGGCACTGCTGCTAAAAAAAATACTACACACACACAAATATTGATTTTGTCAAAGAGAAGCCAAGCAAAATAGCTTCTCTAACACTGCTAAACAATGTATCAAATAGTCATTTGCTTAAAGTGTTGCTGTGAGAACACTCCCTTGAGAAGGACAATTTGATGCTGCTCTTCTTTCATTATTCAGATATAATGAAGTGATTTTGTGGGGTGATGCTGAGCTATAAATCACTCCCGCAGAGGCACCTTCGACATGTTAACATACTTTACACCACATTTTGGAAGGAATATTCTTCCCTGCTATCTGCTAAGCCCATCACTCTCCCACAGGAAGACACCGAGTTCTATAGATTTGTGGCAAGATCTTTGCTATTCAGGACTTAATATACTGTACTGATTAATCTGTCTGTTGACTGAATGTCTTTGAAGTCTGCCCAGTATTAAAAGGTGACTGTCCTACTCTGATCCACTGACTTCTAACAATTGACCCACCTCCCTATTCCACCTAACTGCAGCGACAATTTTAAAAGAACAGAAGAAGAGCCCAGCTGGATCAAGCCAAGGACTCATCTAGCCCATCTTCCTCTGTCTCACAGTGGCCCACCAGATGCCTTGGGGAGCACACAAGACAACAAGATATCTGTATCCTGTTCCCACTCCCTTGTAGTATATACATCCAGACCCCAAAATACCCAAAATACAAATGCCCATTTGTATTTAAGTAGCATAGGAAAAGTGTGGATAAAGTTGTATGCTAACAGATAATAAAACCTGAGACGATGGTGACAAAAGTCCTTTCTTCTCAGCTGGAATTGCTTAGGAGAGCATCACTTTTCATGGGAGGACAGCAGCTGCTGTGACTTCCTCTAATGTTATTTATTGCTATAGAGTGACAGGGACAGCTCCTCAAGATACTATAATGAGCAACATTTACAGGAAAAATGAAACCAATTACTACCAGTGGTAATGTCTTTCCATGATTTTGTTGTAGTTTCTTCCACTGACAGGATCAGAAAATAACCATGATAACTATGGTATGAGTGCCTGACCACAGGAATATATACCTAATGCCATGTAATTGTAAATGGTGAATGTGGACTTGAAGTATTTCAGCCAATACACCTGTGACATTTAGAGTGCGCTAAAATAAATATCAGAAAAAGCATCTCTTTTGTGGTCATTTTATTTATTTATCTCACTGAGCAAATCCTCCCTCACATCAGTAAAGCGGAATCATATATTGATGAACCAATATGAGAATTAAGGCCTCCAAAAATTACATTTCTTTTCCCAGCAAAGCTCACCTGTTTACCCATTTATAAATACAGCAGCATAATATCTCTAAAGTGATCATCTTGCTATAGCTGAATGGTCTTGGAACAAAATTAGGGAAGCTCATTGTTCTCTCTGTTTCCTCTTCTGGAGTGTTTAACAGGTTCCCAATGGGGTGTTTGGTATATCATGTTGGCAACCTTCAGTCTTGAAAGACTATGGTATCGCGCTCTGAATGGTGGTTCTGGAACAGCGTCTAGTGTGGCTGAAAAGGGCAATTCGGGAGTGACAATCCCTTCCACACTGGGAGCAAGTGCAGTCTGTCACTGTTCTGTCTCCCTGGCTATGGGCCTTCCTTCTTTGCCTCTTTGCCTCAGACTGTTGGCCAAGTGTCTCTTCAAACTGGGAAAGGCCATGCTGCACAGCCTGACTCCAAGCAGGCTGCTCAGACGCCAGGGTTTCCCACTTCTTGAGGTCCACTCCTAAGGCCTTCAGATCCCTCTTGCAGATGTCCTTGTATCGCAGCTGAGGTCTACCTGTAGGGCACTTTCCTTGCATGAGTTCTCCATAGAGGAGATCCTTTGGGATCCGGCCATCATCCATTCTCACGACATGACCAAGCCAACGCAGGCGTCTCTGTTTCAGCGGTGCATACATGCTAGGGATTCCAGCTCGTTCTAGGACTGTGTTGTTTGGAACTTTGTCCTGCCAGGTGATGCCGAGAATGTGTCGGAGGCAGTGCATGTGGAAAGCATTCAGTTTCCTCTCCTGTTGTGAGCGAAGAGTCCATGACTCGCTGTAGTACAGAAGTGTACTCAGGACGCAAGCTCTGTAGTCACTCAATGTAAAGGAAGTGATTATATGCACAAGTCTCTCTATACATTAGTTGGATCACATTGCTAACAAGAGGTCTGTGTGGAAGTAAGGTGACAGATACTGTGACTGGAAAGCGCATTTTGGAACTAATTTGAACATAATAAGGCATGTATACATCCAAACACAACCACCTGCACTGTGTGAACATGTCCTGTTGACAATCCTGGGGAATATGGATTTCAAATTACTAAGTTATCCTCTTGTCTAAATATCATGTGAGGCTTTTACCAAATGGAAATGTAGTTGTCTTGCCAAAGCATGTCTGTCTACTCCCAAGCTCATCTGTATCTTATAAACCGTAAACTGTGCAGTAAACTGTATCAACTAGACTTTGCAGGGCCCAATCCTATGGGTGCCTTCCACTAACGGCCTGCTTCATTGACACTGTAGATGCAGATGCAAATATTTCACATTCATCACAGTTTCAAGTGCTGTCCAACTTTGAATGAAGAGAGGATCAGGGCAGAGATGGGGGCCACCAGGAGGTGAACTGAGGACTGGCTTTTGTTTCAGCTGGGGTCGGGAATTAGGATATTAACAGCCCAGGCGTAACCAACTTTCCAGCGCGGATACAGCTGTGCCAATGGGGTACACACTGAATTCTGTGATGGGGAACAGTCATAGAGGCCACCCCAATGTAAGGGAACAAATGTTTCCCTTACCTCAGGGCTGCATCAGTGCAGGAAAGTTGGATAGGATTGGGCTGTAAGCCAGAGGTTTTGGTGGACAAAATCAGCAGATGAAGATAAAGGGAGAAAGAGATGATGTCTTGTTCTGGGGTGGGGGGGGTGTGTGTTCCAGGTGATGGAGAATGGGCAGAACTGTAGACGACCAAAAACCTTCAGGCTGGCTCCTGCCTATGAAAACAGTTGCACCCACCCTTCTTTCTTGCCTCTTATGCCTGGAGCTTTTCTAAATGGCAGCAAAACCCAATTTAATTGTATGCCAGTGCTCTGTGTTTATCAGGGTAGTTTTCTTCTGAACAATTTTCTGCATCAGCCTCAAGGTATTTAAAAGAGGTTTATAGGAACAGAATTTGTAATTAATTTAAAGCCAGGAGAAAAAAAATAGAGGCCATCATGTCTTCATCAATAAAGGTTTATCCTCATGCATTTCGTAGCTTTATTTGCCTGTAGCATGTCGCTTAAAATGGGGGTTAAATGAAAGGTCTTATGATCAAAGATGACTTTTTCTGACTGCCGAGCAGGAATCAGTAATATTCTCTTGTCCTGAGCATCTGATAAGACAGCAATTACTGTGCTTCTATTCCTAAACTATGGTTCACACTGCATTCCTGGTATTGAACTATGGTAATTGCTATACTAAAATTACTGAATTGCAGTTTTGCTCCGATCCCCAGTGAAGCCAGAGGGATTGGCAGCCACTGAAACCGTCTTTCTGCTGAAAGCTATACTGTAGATGATTTTTAAAAGACATGGTAAATGCTTCCCACTGCCAATATTTCATGCCTCAAGAATAAATAAGACAAATTTAAGACATGCATTCCAGGGCTTAGCTTTTACCCCATTAAAATGTGAAACCAGCCTAGAAAAAAAAAGCTTCTGAATGGCTTTATAATAGTGAATTTGAAGCAGCAGGTAAGAAACTAATATCTTCACCGCAATTTCTCTCTTTGTGTCCCAGAGTGTGCAGATCTAGTGTCTTACTAGCTAGTGACAATC
This sequence comes from Tiliqua scincoides, assembly GCF_035046505.1. Taxonomy (NCBI): domain Eukaryota; kingdom Metazoa; phylum Chordata; class Lepidosauria; order Squamata; family Scincidae; genus Tiliqua; species Tiliqua scincoides. Next base: position 210,211,354 of record NC_089822.1, read on the forward strand.
CCAAAGAGTCATGTGTGTGGAAGCACACGATCCCCATGCCTATCAGAGATGTTTCCTTCCTTTTTACTGCCACAATTCCCAGTACAACTCATCAGGATCTTACTTGCATCCCAAGAAGATGTTGTGCTAGTGGACCACAACAGGAGTTGCATCTGAGGAAGACAAAACGTTGGGGTACTTGTAAACCTGGGACATATAGATTGGTGTATGCAAGCCAATGATGTCATAAGAACATAAGAACAGCCCTGCTGGATCAGGCCACAGGCCCATCTAGTCCAGCTTCTCACAAAACATACACAAGACATCTTGGTGCCCTCCTTTGCACCTGGCATTCTGACGTAGCCCATTTCTAAAATCGGGAGGCTGCACATGTCAGCTCTCTAAACTCAGCAGCCCTATTGCCCTTAGATTGAGGCATAATGCAAAACTCTGTGCCATGTGATCCTCTAAGCAATTTCACTGCAGTACTTTGGGAAGTTTTACTAGTAGCTTTTACAAACTAGTAGCTGATGATAAAAAGGAGTTCAGAGGTTCCACCCTTGACACCATAGCTTCGAGCAGAATGTGTGCACAGAGAGGAGTAACCTCAGCCCCATCCCGTCCATATGTTTGTGGGGAAGGTGTGCATGAGCCCCTGCATGTACAAACTGCACGTGCACATAAGCTTTGCCAACATGACCAGAAACCTAATCTGTTGAGGTCACACTGCAGCTCTGGGGTCAAAACAACAGTGTAAGTTGTAATTAGCAACTTGTAGAAAGGTGAGGATTTAATTCCCGAAGTTATGTTGTTTTGACATTTGTGGTGGTATTACGAAAGGTTTCTCTCGCCGTTCAAAATGTCATCAGCCACCCGCTCGTCAAATTACAGCATGTTCAGTGTCACAAGGAAAGGTGCACATTCATACCAAGAAAATAAACTTTAGATTGATGCTAGGGTCAAATATTTTCAACAGAGAACAACATGTTTATATTTGACATCAGCAATTTCAGGCTTTTTTCAGGAACTGGATTAGATAAAGATAGGGAAGCATTTGTCAATTTTTACTCCAGGCTCACATTCTCTTCCACAGTCAGGCTGTATCCGACTGATGTCATCTAAATAGCATACAATCGCAAATGCCATCCATCAAACTGATACTGTGGTTGAATGTGAATCGTCCTCCAGATATCGAGATGCCTACAACTGCAGTAAATTTAGCAAAAGTTAAACCAGAGTTCTCATTAAGATTTTGATTGCTTCAAAGAAATGCCAAATAATATAAATCAAGAGGAACGAAAGATGTGGGGACACACAGGCATACAAAACGGGCAGGTATTCTTTGGAACACCTTCAAAAGAGCAACCATTCCTCAATGCCAGATATTTCCCATTTTTCACCATAACTCAACTCAACATGGAAACATTACTCAAGTTCCTTTCTCTTTAGGTCCTGCTTCTTCCAAACCAATTATTTGCTTACCTCATCTTATCCCTCTGTAGTTATCTTTTTGTTATTGACTTACACACATATATGTTTAACTTACACACATATATGTCATCTTTCTGTTGGTTCTTGCCTCTCCTACTTTAAAGAGGCTATAGTATCCATTACCAAAGAAAAAAATCATCTAAATTTGTCTGCCTTGATCTTTTAAGGGCCTAATCCTATGTGGCCCTACCACTGGTTCTGAGCTGCAGCACCAGTGCTGGGTGCTGCAAATGTGCTGTAAGGCACATCCGCAGTACCCAGAGAGGAAGAGCCACCAGCAGAAGTGTATGCAGGGCTACTGGCCCTGTAAAGAGGTTCATGTGTACCTGCCCTGGGCAGTGGTGTACCCAGGGCAACAGCTGACGTCATGCTGCCATGCAGCATCAAGACATAATCAGCGTGCTTGCACTCCAACTGCTTCCCTGTCAGGCAATTACACCCAACCCGCTGCCAAGAGGCACATGTGCTCCAACTGCTTCCCAAAAGGAAAGCAGTTGTAGCATGAACATGTGCTCAGCAGCTGGTCGAGCTATTTCACCTGGTCGGTTGCCAACAGGGTGCACACACTCCAGCTGCTTCCCAACAGGGAAGCAGTTAGAGTGCATGCTCTGGCGCCCCTCCCCTTGATGGCATCCAGGGAATATGCCATGCTTTGCCCCAAGGGCGGTATGCCTTTGGCTGCAGACTCTGGGCCAGCGTCAGTCAGCACTGGGCCTCAGCACCATGTGGAGGGCCGGCCGGTGATGAGTATTTGGGGGGCAGGGGGAGGCAGGGAGTGGGCTGTATCCTATTCTCTGTGTTGGTTGCAAGGCTCAACACGGAGGCTCTCTAGTCTGCACTGGCAAAATAGCCAGTACAGACTTGAGAAGCCCGACTATGTGGCTTGGGGCTTCCCTTGAGGAGAACTCCGGCTGCCTCGGAGGTGCTGCTGGATGCAGCAGTGGCCATTTTGGTACTGCTGTACCCGGCAAAGCCACCAGGGATAGGACTGGGCTGCCTGGCCATTTTCTTCTTTCCCTCCTAAGCTCATGAAAAATGCCATCTCTTCTTGTGTGCTGGAATTTAGCTTTTCCAGTTCTTTGGAAGTTCTTTGGAAGTTCAGATACCATGCTTTACAATCCATTTAACGGCTCTTTCAAAAAATGTCTGAACACTTCTTGCTAAAAGTCATCGCTCCTGCTCTGCTCTCATTCATCCTGAGCTGTCCAGTGCCTTAGTGACTGCTTGCCATTCACTTCTCAGCTCTCCCAACAGGTTTGGATGCCGCAGTTCTGTCATGTTCTTGGCTCCAAACTTTCCTTTCTGAACTGCTCTGGCAGGACCTCTGTCATTTGTTGTCTTTTCCTTGTTCACTTTCTCATGACATCCCACAATGCCAGGCTTCCCCTCTGCCTTCATTCTTAAATAGGAATATAACTCTCTCTTTACATCTCATTTACAACACATGCTTCATTTATACCAGGGATTAGAAACCTTCTTCCACATAAATGCCAGACATTGGGTCCATCAACTGTAAGAACACATGCACGTTTGATATACACATGTGAACCTCCCAATTTGGCCATAAAGCTAAGAAAAAAGAGATGTGGAGAAATGCATGCCCAGGCAGTCAATGATGCTCAAAGGAAGTTCCTGCCCTGGAGTTGTTTACATTGTAATATTTACAGAGATAGAATTACAAACCTGAAATTTTTTTTTAGGACCACGATGGGCCAGGTGGATATATCTTTTTAGGACTACAGGTCGGATGATTTAGGGTAACAGGTGAGATCTGGTCCATGGACCATATGTTGCCTAATCCTAATTTACACAATCCAGGGGAATGGGGGAAACAGGAAAAAAAAAATAAGAGAATTGGTTCGCAAGATATGCTTATTGACTGATCGCTGGATGTCTTGCATGAGTGATACACTGAACAATTTCACCTGTGTTGCCATCACCTTTGTTCATCCACTGTCCTGGAAATTTACATTCTCATGATTAGCCAGCATTGTTATTTCTAGATCATACCTTCATGGGTTTTTCTGTATTTTAGTTTTGCATTTTATAGTTTATGGCCCAGTCCTTCTGGGTTGCTACGCCATCAGAACACGCATTCCGATGGCATAACACAGCTGACACAAATATGACAATGCTGGACAGTGCGACCTGGCCACCACCATGAGCAGCTGGATCCACATAACGATGGACCAGAGATACCCGTCAGGTGAGGTAAGGCTGCACAGAACCCTCCGTAGGCAGTAAGAAGCCTCCCTGGGCCTCCGAAGGCCTTCTGAGAAAGGCACTTTCTAGTTTCTGGCAATAATAGAAAACCACGCGGTGCCTTTCTAAAGCCTCCAGAAGGCTTCGGAGACCCAGGAAGGCCGTGTGCTGCCGCTGGAGGATTCCAGGTTGGGTTCAGCTGGGCTCCCGCTGGTCCCCACTAGAAAAGTTGTCCCACTAGAACTCAGGGCTCTGTAACCCCCAGTCCCCCTTAGCTACGCTGGTAGGGCAAGGGAACAAACATTCCCTTACCCCAAGGACATCTTCCAAGGCTGAAACTCCCTCACGCAAAATGCAGTGGACACTACTTCAACAGCACTGCATTGTCATGTTTGGAGTTAGGCAGAATTGGGCTGTTAACCTAAAAAAAAAAGATCACTACTTTTGGTTGGCCATCAGGCAGGCAGAATTTGCTACAAAATTAAGGATGGAGCACTGTTTTTGGAAATTCAGTCTTGTTTAAATATCAACCACATTATATTCCAAGCTTCTGCCAAACAGGCCACTTCTTCAGGCAATGCCCTCAGTGGCATATCAGATCTTAATAACTTTCACTGTATTCCCAACCATTAGTGGTGCTGGGAAATATTTTAGGATTTTCTGAAAATAATTGGGTTTCTCTTCCATTAGATATAAACATATGTCAGTAGCTGCAGTTGTGATGTTTGGCAGAAATCCTAGCTAGAAAATAGATGAATACATAGTCAATTAATTGTCTTTCCAGAATTGATAATTACCACAGCTACCTAAATATTATAATATTGCTATATGCATCATTGTTCTATAAAAATGTAGAAAAAATTAAGAAACTGTTCAGCTCCTATTGCTTCATTGACAGATCCAAAAATAATTAGATTTTTTCCTTCCCAGAACATTCTGCAGTATCAATTTAAAAGTACACTTTTCAAAAGTAAAGTGCAATTCTGTAAGTCGCCATTTTATTACTATTAAGGTGGCTAACTGAACGACAGCAATTGCAATATCAAAAAATAATTCTTTTGAGCCCAGTCCTATCCTCCCCACCACCAACGTTGGTGCAGCAATGCCAAACATGGGCGTACTGTATCCAGCAGAGGGTGGAACAGGAGGCTTTGGAAGGGAAAGGGGATCTATTATTAAGAACATTAGAACATAAGAACAGGCCCACTGGATCAGGCCATAGGCCCATCTAGTGCAGCTTCCTGTATCTCACAGCAGCCTACCAAATGCCCCAGGGAGCACACCTGATAACAAGAGACCTGCATCCTGGTGCCCTGCATCTGACATAGCCCATTTCTAAAATCAGGAGGTTACACATACACATCATGGCTTGTAAACCATAATGGATTTTTCCTCTAGAAACTTGTCCAATCTCCTTTTAAAGGCATCCAGGCCAGATGCCATCACCATATGCTGTGGCAAGGAGCTCCACAGACCAACTACATGCTGAGTAAAGAAATATTTTCTTTTGTCTGTCCTAACTCTCCCAACACTCAATTTTAATCATTGTTTAAGTGTCTCCTACATTACTGTATTAATTGTATTGTTTTAACCCAATCACTGTTTAAGTACTGTATGCAAACTTGAACTGCCTTCTTGTGTTGCTGATTCATTGTATTAAGTTCCCCATCTAGGAAGCCAGCCATAGACCCCATTGAATTTTGCTGATAACTGACATCCTGATCCTCTTTCAATGTTTTACGTACTCCAAGCACCCTGCTGTGTGGTAGTAATCCAGCTACCATCCAGCTCAGCACTGTCTGCAAACCCCTTTTAAGTGAGGGCTTCCTCTCACATGCTCTCTCTCTCTCTCTCTCCAAGGACCAACACATCTGTGTTGTGTCAGAGGGTCCTCTCCAAAGAACTCTCCCCCCCCCCCCAACTGGCTCTACAGGAAAGATAACTATCTTGTGCCTGGAATTCTTTCCCTTCTCCTCCTCCCCTTTTTCTTCCTTTCTCTCCCCATCTTTAGTAAGCAGCTGGGGTTGGCAGATCAGGGACCCCTAAAATCCTCCCTACAACCTTTTCTAATTTCCTCGGATGCACCAAATGCTCTTTACACACAACCACCATGAAAGCTAGGTACACTGGATTCAAGTATTAGGACCAAGAAACATACACTTATCATTTCTCCATGTGCATTGTGTTTACCTTTGTGCTTTTGTAATAAAACTGTAATCTTTTATTAAAAGTTATCTTTCTCTCAGTCTCCTCTTTAAGCAAAAGGGAATTTCTCTGCATTACACCATCTTGTTATCCAGCCTACGATCCTAAGGTTCCAATAAGGGCAGTATAATAATTCCCCTAAACAAAACAGCCCTTTTGGCAACACACCATCCCAAGATTTCTCTCCTGAACTGTCACAGACAGCTCTGAACCCATTAGCCTATATGTGAAGTTTTGATTTTTTGCCCCAATGTGCATGACTTTACACTTGCTTACATTGAAACGCACCTGCCATTTTGCCGCCCATTCTGCCAGTTTGGAGAGATCCTTCTGGAGCTCCTCACAATCACTTCTGGTCTTCACCACTCGGAAAAGTTTGGTGTCGTCCGCAAACTTAGCCACCTCACTGCTCACCCCTGTCTCCAGGTCATTTAAGAAGAGGTTGAAAGTCACCGGTCCCAGGACAGATCCTTGGGGCACACCGCTTTTCACCTTTCTCCACTGTGAAAATTGCCCACTGACACCCATTCTCTGTTTCCTGGTTTCTCTATTTCCTCAGGTTTCAATCCAGGATTGGACCTGCCCTCTAATTCCCTGACTGTGGAGTTCCCCTCCATAAACCACATATTCCCGCATCCACATATTCCCCTCCATAAACCTCCTGCTCAGCAATGTCTCTTCAAAACTGTACCAGCTCTGTAACAGGAGCAAGCCCAAGGGAACAAATGGGGAGGGGAGTAGTGCAAAAGTGGTGATAAGATCCAGCATGTGCCATCACTGTTGGATCCACACCTTCCAACAGCTTTCCCACCCCTCTGAAGGGTACCAGGATGCAGGTTGTGTTTTGCTGTTTCGTGTGCTTCCTGAGGCATTTGGTGGGCCACTGTGAGATACAGGAAGCTGGACTAGGTAGGCCTTTGGCCTGATCCAGCAGGGCTCTACTTATATTCTTATGTTCATTCCTCCCCCTCCTACTTTCACTCCCTCCCAGCACACGCAGCTCCCACTATTGCCTTACCTGCTCTGGCAGGCATGGTGGGGTCCATCAATGGCAGTGGAGCATTGCTGCCTTTCGTAGCAGCACTCAGAAAATGGCCACCTTCAGAGTGCTGCTTGCTATGTCGACAGCCATTTTACAACAGCGGAACTCTGTTTCACTGTCATACTTGCCACTATGCAAAAGCCCAGTCCGCAATAGGATTGGGCTATTTGTGTTGCATTTTACAAACTGTTTGTGCAGATCAATAGTTTTAAATGGCGCAAAACATTTACAAAATGCATCACCTTATAAGCCAATTCAGGGTCTTTGTCCACAATTATACTACAATAACATGAGTTTAGATGAAAGGAATTACCTATTTCCAATGTGCAGTGTTTTTGGTAGTGCTGATAGATTGATAAATATTATACAGAGTTCATGGATAGCAAATTGCTTTGATTAACACAGGATCCCAACAACCAACCCTCAGAGTAAACGCTGAATAATTAGGATACATTATTCTGTTACATTTTTCAAATGCTGGCACTTCCTCATGGCTAGGATTACAGAGACAAAAATGCCATAGATGAATTATATTTCTGGATAAATTTAATAGGGTATAAACTTGAGCACTTGAAAGAAATTCTGGGATACCTTCCATAAAAGCCTGGCCTGCAGGTGTGTCCTATAAAGTAGAAACTGTTACAACACAGAGTCTTGCCAAATCAGAGTTGGCTGAGAACCTTAGAAATAAACACCAGAGGCTGCAATCCTGGGCACAAATAGGCTGCTTAAACTCCCTTTGAAGTCAGTGGGATTTAAACTGCCTAACTGTGCAAAGGACTACAGCTATGGTCTTTCAGTAAGCCGGCATGATTCAAAGGAGTCAAATTTAGCATGCCCATAACCAGGTCAGTGTGGATTCACAGAATGCACACACTGATCTAGTTATGAGCATGTGAGATTTGACTCATTTGAGTCATCTCCACTTACTGAAGTGCACAAATGCAAACCCATTGCCTTGGCATATTTGTTATTGTTACCAACTTCTCCCTATCTTCTGCCTTTCCTGTACAGTTTGTTGCTGAGTCATTTCCAGATGTACCATTCTTGCCACTCATTTTCTTCATTGCTGCCGTTTCTTCTCAGAATCTCCATACTGTGCACTCACAGCTTTCAGGTTCAGTTTCTAAAGCAATTTCTTTGCAATGCCTCATATCAGAAGAAGCAAATTACCACACACCAAAGGTGTGAGCAAGAGCAGGAAAGCAACTAAATTCCATGGAGTAGTTTAAACACCTATAGTACTAAAAGTGAATATATGCATACTTAAAAGATTTGAGATGAACCCATATTTGGGATGTACAAAGACCCTCCTGGCATTTTTGACTAAAGTCATGTCCTTTTCCCCAAGTCAAATCACTCCTTACCTACTCAGAGTGCTCTCTTTTTAATAAAAGGGCTTTTAATAAGCTACTTAAGGTTTTATAGCACTGTCTGAATTTCAATCATTTTAAACAGCTTAAACCACATTAAGAGATTTGACTGCTTTCACTCATTAAAAAGAGCATTTTTTATTTATTAGAGCTTGTAAAAGAAGTCTATAGTACACTGTTGAAATGTACTAGGAGGAACACACCAATGATCCCATCAATCCTAAATATTTCCATTATCATATTAATCTGCCTTGTCTTGTTTGTCAAGCTATCTCAAAACAGTAAATGACACACTCAAAATCCTGAATATTTCATATATGCAGCCAGCTCTAGCTCAATCCCCAAACCCAGGCTTAATCAAAATTGTATCACAAAAATTGTATCACAAAATTGTATCACATGTTTACAAAAAATGGCCAACCCCAGAACTTTAGAGTGAATGACCTAAAGTACTATAATCATGGGCACAACAAGAACACCCTATAAACTACTCTGTTTCCTTTCCTTACCATTTCAAACTTCATCCAGAAACCATTGGGTCAGTGATTGGGATGAAGAGACAATGGGAAAAAATTGGTTATGGTAAGCCCAACCAACCTGAAGGTGAATGCACAAGAATTTACTGTAGCACTCAGAAAACTAAAAAGGGAGGCTCAAACTGGACCTTTCTGTGAACTTACATAAACTGAAAAAGTAAAATGGTTGATGCCATATCATCATATTGATAACATTGGCTGCTTAACATAAAATAAGAAAACCATAATTAATGGTAGATCACATTATTTGTGAGCAGATGGATAGCCCTATGCTAACCTGCATTGGCTCAACCAGACTGCATGGCCTGGAAAGTATCCAGCGTGGGCTGGAGGTCTCCTCAGAGTAGGGGGATATATTTCCCCTTACCCAAGGTAAAGCACCAGCCACCAGTACCAGCACCAGGCTTTTCAGATCTGTTTGTTTATTTAGATCTATTTAGCTGGCACAAATCCAGGAAGTCCAGTGTAACAACAGGGAGGCTGGGAGGGGGGTTTAGGATACGGCAGTGGCCTGCTCCTTGTAGCAGTCTTCGAGACGTTAGAAGTCCAATCCTAAGGACCCGGTGCCAGCCCTCTGCTGGTGCGAAGTGTTGCAAACGTGCTGTAAGGTATGCCTGCAAGACTCACTGCCAGGTCTGCGCTGGCATCAGCTCAGCACTAGTCTGCACTACACCAGCACCAGCCAGAAGCCCATCACACGCTGCCCAGAGCTCATCCCTTGCTCCGGGCAGCAGAAAGGTGAGTGAGGGTGGGGGGGGGGAGTGTTCTGGGGTGGGGTAGGGCAGGGAAAGGTGGGGCAGGGGGAAGCAGGACTGGCAGAGCTCTGCTCCACTAGATCCAGAACCCCACATCTGGTCTTCTGGCCCAACACGGGGTCTGTCAACTCTGCACCAGGCAGACTTGAGTAGCCCCATTGAGTAGCCCCACTGCTCCCTCACTGGGAGGAAGGGGATGAATGTCCCCTTTGTCCAAGAGTCCGCAGTGGCTGCCCAGTGAGCACTAGAAGCAGCAGCAGCCATTTTGGTGTCACTGCTCCTCTAGACACCCAGCAGCTCAGGATTGGGCTGCCCAGTCAACTGACACTTATTTCTGTATTCCCCCCAAAGTGGCATATTTAATGCCCTGATGCTGCTGCATTATAATTGCACAGAAATAATAATAATAATAATAATAATAATAATAATAATAATAATAATAATAATAATAATAATAATGTTGCACATGTTGATTCTGCACACATTGATCCGGCTTCTAGCAGAGCAATGATACATCATCATCATCATCATCATCACTTTATTTTTACCCTGCCTTTCTCCCCGAAGGGACTCAAGGCAGCTTACAACAGGTTAAAACAGATTAAAAACATAATTTAAATCAAATAAAAAGATATTAACACATATCATAAAAACAGCAGTCAGATAAAAAATAGTCGGGTAAAAAGAGCATAGAGCAGCAGCAAATCATAAAAGAATCAGGCCTGTAAAAAATATTAAAAGATGTTGAAAAGATGTTAAAAAGGCTGAGAACTCAGAAGGCTTGTTTAAACAGAAGGGTCTTCAGGCCTCGCTGAAAAGTCTCAAGAGAGGGAGCCATTCTTAAGTCAAGGGGAAGGGAATTCCATAGCGTTGGTGCCACTACTGAGAAGGCCCTATTTCTTGCCACCACCCCACGTACCTCCCTAGGCAGTGGCACTTGCAAAAAGGCCTTCTCTGATGACCTAAGAGGACGAGCTGGATTGTACGGGAGTAGGCAATCTCTAAGATAGCCTGGCCCAGAGCAGTATAGGGCTTTAAAGGTCAAAACCAGCACCTTGAATTGGGCCCGGAAACGAATGGGCAACCAATGCAGCCACTGGAGAAGTGGACTGACAGTTGAACCGCCTACCTCCAGTAACCACACGGGCCGCCACATTCTGCACTAGTTGCAGTTTCCGAACCGTCTTCAAGGGCAGCCCCACATAGAACGCATTACAGTAATCTAACCTCAATGACATTGAGGCATGGATCACCGTGGCCAGGTCTGCACGATCCAAGTACGGCCGTAGCTGGCGCACCAGCTGAAGCTGAGTGAAGGCCCCCCTAGTCACAGCCGCCACCTGGGAATCCAGGAGCAGCTGCGAGTCCAGGTGGAGCCCCAAGGTGCGGACCTGCTCCTTCAGGAAGAGTGCAACCCCATTCAGTGCAAGCCGATACTCCAGCACCTGCATCGAGGATTTCCAAACCAGAAGAGCCTCTGTCTTATCTGGATTTAATTTCAGCTTGTTAGCCCCCATCCAGATCCTCACTGCCTCCAGACAGGGCTCCAGGCCCTCGACCGCCACCCTGGAGTCTGGAGGAAAGGAGAGATAGAGCTGGGTGTCATCTGCATATCGATGGCACCCCACTCCAAACCCCTGGATGACCTCTCCCAGTGGTTTCATGTGGATGTTAAATAGCATGGGGGACAGAATTGAGCCCTGTGGCACCCCGCACCTCAAGGGCCAGGGTGTCGAACAGGCATCCCCCAGCACCACCATCTGGGACCGATCCTCCAAGTAGGAACGGAACCACCGCAAAACAGTGCCTCCCAACTCGGCCAATCGGCCCAGAAGGATACCATGGTCAATGGTATCGAAAGCCGCTGAGAGGTCCAGCAGGACCAGCAGGGACGCACTCTCCCTGTCCAGTCCCCGGTGTAGGTCATCCACCAAGGCGACCAAGGCAGTTTCCATCCCAAAGCCCGGCCTGAAACCAGATTGAAAAGGATCCAGGTAATCTGCTTCATCCAAGACCCTCTGGAGTTGGGACGCCACCACCCGCTCAATTACCTTGCCCAGAAGCGGGATGTTGGAGACTGGCCGCTAGTTGTTTAATACAGTGGAATCCAGGGAGGGCCTCTTCAGGAGGGGGCGAACCACCGCCTGTTTCAAAGCACATGGCAACGTCCCTGCCATTAAGGAAGAGTTGATCACCCTCCCTGTCCACTCAGCCAGTCCACCCCGGGCAGCTCTTATCCTTCCTTCCTTCCTTCCTTCACATCTCTGCAGAAAACATGGCAAGGTGAGGCCTATCAACAGGATTACAGTCAGGAGAGATAAACTAGCTGTCTAGTCCAGGGGTGTCCAAACTTTTTGGCAGGAGGGCCACATCATCTCTCTGATACTCTGTCAGGGGCCGGGGAAAAACAAAGTTAATTTACATTTCTAATTTGAATAAATTTACATAAATGAATACATTAGAGATAGAACTTATATGAATGAATGAAGGTCTTGAAATAGCTCGCCTATAAAAGGCCTTGCACAAAGCAAGGCCAGACTTTCCTTGGCTGCCACTGCTGCATCACAGACGTGAAACAGCAAGCAATGGAGAGAGCCCTTGTCCCACAGCTCATACAAGAGGTCAAACAGTTGACCATCATGCTGAGAGCAGTTGCATCGGGCCAGCACAGGCTCCAGCAAGTCTCCAGAGGGCCAGAGCTCATTGGAGACTGGGGGCTCGCAGTGGGCCAGATTGGGAGTCTTCGAGGGCCACAAGTGGCCCCAGGACTGGGGTTTGGGCACTCCTGGTCTACTCTAACTCCCTGCCACCAGGCATGGAACCACCAGTGTCCCTGATATCAACCAGCACGATCCAGACCAAAGCATGTCACACAGAAAACTGCTATGTGGGCAGGTGCACCATAGGCATCCACTTGCAAAAAAAATCCACTCCAAACAATTCAAACAATAGGAGAAAATAGTTCAAAGTCTTTCTTCTCCTCCTCACCCCACATGTGCCACAAGAGATCAAAGGGAGTAGTTGTGATTAGTGATTAACATAAGATAAGAAAAAGCAACAAATTTTGCCATCTTTTGCTATAAAAAAGAACTTCTTTTTTGTGAATTGTCAACTGTCTAAATGGTGAAGAAGAAAGAACAAAGCAAGCAATCAGCATTGTGTGTTTCAAATTCATCTAACACAGCATTTCCAAATGCACATACATGTAAAACAGAAGGTGATTCATGCATTCAACCTGGGCGTGAAAAGCCATTTTCATTATGTCTGTGCTCATCCCTGTCCATGCTAAAATGGTTGCAACTGGGCAAATCATTGATGTGGAAGTCGGACACAACACAGAGCCTGCCCCTGCGAAGAGCAGAAAAGTCACTTCCTATCTCTGTGAAAGAGCCCTCAAAACTGGAGCAGCAGGACAGCATCCTTTCAGAGAGTTTATCGACAGAAGAATAGCCCCAAGAGAGAGAAGCTCTCTGAAATGACTGCATGGAGCTGTCAAAAATATTACCAGATACAATCCAGACATTAAATCTCCATTGCCGTGAGATCTTATTTAATCAGTTCCTGAACGGAGCATGTCTTGACAAGCTGGGTCTGGGAATACACTAGTGTCAAAAGAAGCAGCACAATTCATTGATCTGGGTGGAGCCTGCCCTTTTCTTTACATCTTTATTATTGTGACACTCAAGTCTTTGTCCTGCATTCTAATTCCTCCATTGCTCCTTGCTCCATTGCTCATTCCTCCATTGCTCCATTCTTCTACCTTCCTCTCACTCTCGTTCTGCCTCCACCATACGGTATTTTTTTTTCCTTCTTAGTCACTTCCCCATACAATTGCTCATTCTGTCGACTCCATTGATAACAAAGACTGTCTTAGGTTGGGAAGGTCATTCATTATGTCAACTTTCTGAAGCAGTTCTATTTGTTGTATAACAGTGGTACGAGTAGTTGCCTACAGCTAAAATCACAGGACTATTCCACACAAACACATCAATTTGTTAAGTGTATCTACTGTGGCAGAGGAACCAATAGTTTTGGTATATTATTCCAAGGCCAGCACTTCTGTTCTCTCCAAAATTCCCATCCCTGGCAAGTAGCATGCATGCAGACAAATACCTTTCCCTTGAAGAAAGATTACAGTTTTTCACAGTTTGGCTGGCATAATATAACACCCCTATATGAATTGTATCAGAAAGCATGCAAGTCAGTTTTCATCATGGTGGAAATTAAGAGCCCAATCCTGAGCTCGGTGCGCCAGCTCCCCACTGGCGTGCACTGTCGCAAACGTGCTATAAGGCATGACTGCGAGTCTTATCGCCAGGCCAGCACTCGTGCTAGCCCAGCTCTGGCTGGCGCTGGCCTAGCGCCAGGTGGGTGCCCGTCCTCCGCTGCTCGGCGATCTCATGGACTGCCGAACCATGGCACGGGGCTCGTGTGGGGGCGGGTAGGGGGCAGGGAAGAAGTGTTCCAGGGAGGGGGGAGGCAGGCGGAGGGCAGAGAGAGAGCGAGGAGGAGGCGTGACGGGGAGGTGGGGAAAGGGCGGGCAGGAGGCATTCCAGGGGGAGGGAGTGGGGAGGCAGAGTGGTGGGCCCATTGGAGCTCCACTCCACTGGATCCTGTCCATTCGTGTAGGGCTCGGCGTTCTACTTGAACGCTTTTACCTTACCACCAACCTTTTGGTCAGTGGTAAAGTGAGTAGCCCCATTGCAGGGCTAATTTCCCTTATCCGGCAAGTATCCTTGATGCAGGCTAAAGAAAGCCATAAGCCAATCACAAACAAATGTTTACTTATGCTAACAGACCAAATGTTTAATGAAGCAAATGTTATGCCATGCTATGAATGTATGTAGCCATTATGCTGAAACTAATCATTTATGTTTACTTATGTTAATAATGTTAATGCAATGTTATGGGTGAATTAGTTAAGTTCAAGAAATAAGGAAAATGTTATGTTCAAATGTTCAAAAGGCCTATATGTGCTTAGCACATATCACAAACAAATTTGCAAGGATTCATTTTGATGTCTCTCAGTCTGAAGAAGTCTGATGTAGGAAGTGCAGGCAGTAAATCAGACTCAAGGAATGTCAAAGACATCAGATAAGAGTTTAAGCTTCAAGCACTGTTTGTGAAGGAATCTTGAATTCCCAGCTGTCAAGTTTAATTGGTATGATAAACGAGGCTAAGCTGTAGTTTCATTTTTACACTCCTAAGTTTTAATGTCAGAACAACTGAGCAGAGAATACCCTTGAAAAGAAGGCTTTTAGAAACCTATTATTCGATTGCATTTTAAAGCATTGGTTGGCAACCTTCAGTCTCAAAAGACTATGGTAGAAGCCTATAGCACCCGGTATTCCTAGGCGGTCTCCCATCCAAGTACTAACCAGGCCTGACCCTGCTTAGCTTCCAAGATCAGATGAGATCATATTTTCAGAAGGACAGTGTTACACCAAAGCTTCATGTTAAAGGAGTATTCAGAAATTATTATATAAAGAACATAAAGTTAGCATGTGAGCCAAATAATGCTTCAATATTTTAATAGTTATTGCTTAGAATTATAATCAAAATATATGTATAACGGCATAGTAAAGAGTTTAACTGTTAATAATAGTATAGAAATACACAAAATAGTAAAAAGCCATTAAATTAGACCATTAAGGCTGCTTAAGTCTCAGATGTAATTTAAATTGCAATCTCAACAAAAATTAATCAAAGGTCTCACAGACAGCTCATAGACCTGGAGATTATAGACTCAAGGTCCAGCTTGTTAATTTTAATTGGAACTAGAGAGGTACACTCAAAGAGAGATAAGATATAACATACAGGAAAGACAGATTTATAAGTAGCCAGGAAGCAGCTGCACCAATTTTGGGAAAGAGATATAGGTTATACACAGGTTAAGAGATAGCATTACCATTTAATGAGAAGACAGTTTATCTTGTTGGACAAACAGAGATGGGGTTTACTGAAATACAGACACTTGCAAATCAAATGGACAGGAACAAGATAATATAAGAAAGCCCTAATTGGCAGAACATTCCAGAGAAACTATGTCAGAGCCTCTAAGCTAACAGAGCCTCTAAAGCTGGAACAAAGAGAAAAGTCTCTTGAAATCCTTGTTTGCAGTAGGAATTTGGTTTGTTTTGTATTAAAAATAAGTTTATATACATATTAAGAATTACAGAAAACCAGAGGTTTAGTTTAAACAGAAGTTGAAAGCCCACAAATAAGACCAAACAGAAAGGAATTTAGACTAGTTCTGCAATAAATGTGTAAACAGCGCCACCTAGTGGTTGTTGGAAACAGTGTTTTTGTATAAGTATTTGCCTTATATGGAATCTGTAACTTGAAACTGACCAATCAGATGCTTGTAAATTTGTGACCAATCCTGAGAAAGCTTCCATTTCTGATGTCATAATCCCAGCCAATGACAGTGTAAGATTTTCACACAAAGAAGCCAAAATACTATATAAGCAGAAGGCTCACACTGGAACAGGGCTTTGTCTCTGAGGGCTTTGAGAGTTCCCACATAGCTCTCGTTGCTCTCCACTTTGGACAAGAGTCCCTGAGAGGCCCGTTGCTGGCAACGAATAAAGCTTGCAGGCAATCACCACTCTTGCCTACTGAGTTTGCTTTTGAACTTTGCTCTTGACCTTGCAACATCCTTATCTACTTTCCTTATCCGGGAAGTCCCCTTCTCCTGAGGTGCCACCTGCCACAGCCCAAGGTGAGCAGGATGTGGCGGCAGCAGTTTTCGGTGCCGCTGAAGCTGTGCGCCCTGGGCAGCTCAGGATTGGGCTGCCCATGAGTAACATAAATATACACTGAGTCCCCAACATATGTACCTGTTCTGTTCCAGTGGATTTCAGAACTCATGTAAACTGAAACAGGCAGCTCTTGCTGGTCCAGGACTATCGTGCCTGCATAAAAACACCACAATGAACAGACAACACCTACACAAAAGCAGCAGTACAGCCATTTGTAACTTGGACATCCATAATTTGCACATCTGAAACTCTTGTGTGCTCCCTGAGGCATTTGGTGGGCCACTGTGAGATACAGGAAGCTGGACTAGGTGGGCCTTTGGCCTGATCCAACGGGGCTCTTCTTATGTTCTTATGTTAGTTGAGTTGGTGTATTAGGGCCCGATCCTATCCAACTTTCCAGCACCAGTGCAGCTGCAATACAGCCCCAAAATAAAGGAACAAGCACGCCCTTACATTGAGGAGGCCTCTGGGACTGCTTTCCCATCACAGGATGCAGTGCATGCCCCATTGACATGGCTGCCCAGGCACTGGAAAATTGGATAGGACTGGGCCCTTTATACTCTATATGAGAGAACATTTCTATATTTTAAATATTTTACATACGTTAAGGGTATGTATATAAAAATTTAACTAATACACAATTAATTCCCATGTTCCATATACTTAAGTCATAGGTGTTTTTAGTAGCTATTGGTGATGCCTATTCTTGTCCAATCATTTTGCGCATTGCAAGACCAGAACAACTGCAATGTGCTAAGGGAAAGTAACTAGTAAAATGCACAAAGATCCAAGTGGATTGCACACCATCAGATAAGTATCAGAACATATACCAATGTACACATGGGACGTCATTTCCAAATTTATACCTAAAGCCACAAACTTTTGTGCTTCTATATGGCAAGAAGTTCCGTATCATGAGTGCAAATAAAATGGATCCACAGAGACTTCCCATGAAAAGTTCTATGCCAACCATGCCCTAATATTATACACTGGGGAGAAACTCTTCCTGAATATCCAGATAATTAAAACTGTAGACTGTTGAAACCGTTCTCTCTTAATGTTTTTGCTTTCTCTACTGCTTTTTCTACAATGGGCAATAGACTGCTCAAGGGGTGCGTAGCTTCCACAACAGATTTGTATGGAGTAACCTTCTTAGAATAACCAAAAGCCCAGCTTTCATTTGATGCGTTTGTATCTTTCATTTGAAAATATAATGCTCAAAGGCTGGAAACGAGAGCTGAAGTCCCACATGAATCTACCTGCCAATTTAAAATCTGCCTCAGAGGCCTTTCTTTGAGTGACCTCAACTTCTGAGGTAGCCAGGTGGCTACTGGCAGTAGAATCTTCCCAGTAGTGGCACCGAACTGTGTTACTTGGAAGCCTTTTTATTTCTTTCTGTTTTGAGGAATGCAAGGAACACAAGGTACTAGATGCCTGCCAGAAGAGCACAGCCCAGGCCAGTGATACTAGTTTCAGGACTGATGGCAAAAGGCCTCAGATCCGCAAGCCTAGAAGAAGATCACACTGTTGATGATTAGAAAGATCGCCCCCTCCTTGCTCTACCAAGCTGCCTTGAAGCGGCTCTGATCCTCCATTACTACTATTGTGGGTTAACTGTTTCACTTTTTTGCTATGTTTAACACTCTCTTTTTAGTACTAATATGCCCCCGTGAGCATTTTTTTTTCAGACGGAAAAGTAAGTTTTATAAATAAACCATAACTAAAGCACAGGTACTGTGTGTCTGTTCCAGTAGTGTGTGTTCTGAGTGGTGCTGTCAAGACAAAGTTAGAGATGCAAAGTTCACGTTATGTACCAAACTCTGCTCAGATTTGCAACATGTCCGTCTGACCATGTGATGACCTTGTCATTCTCAGATAGCCCAATCCTATTCTCTCCCTGCCCCCCCCCCACCAAGGTAGATGCACCAAGAATACTTGCACTGCATCTTGTGGCGGTGGGACAGTTTAGGGGGCATGGAGCCTCAATCCTATCCAACTTTCCAACACTGATGCAGCAGCAATGCATCCCCGAGATAAGGAAACAAATGTTCCCTTACCTTGAGAAGGCCACTGTGACTGCCCCCCCCATAGGATGCAGTGCACGCTCCATTGCCACAGCTGTATGAGCCTTGGAATGTTGGGTAGGATTGGGCCCTTGGGAGAGGTATGAAAAAATAATTTCTCCATATTTACATTTACCGTAGATACTCGCCTATAGGGCGATAAATTTGTCCCAACAGATAGCACCTGAATCTACCCTTTGCCTTATCTGCAGGGCCACTCGGGGTCAGGGCTGTTTCAGGCACACTGCGGAGCAGCTGTGGTGCTGCTGGGGAAGGTGCCATGCCACTTGTTCCCCCACTGCGCACGGGGAGCCTGCTGCTCCCTCCTTCCCACCTCGAGCGGAGAGCCTGACGGAGCTGCTCTGCTCACCTGCCTTGCCTGCCTCCCTCCCTCCTCATTGCTGCTCCTGGGCATTGCAGTCCCACCGCTCAGGCTCCCCGAGCCTGGTCTCCTTGGCTCTGACTTCTTCCTCCTCTGCCCCTGCTCATCTTCGAAAGGACAGCAAAGGGGAGCAGGAACCTGGAGCGCGTCCGTCAATGGGGCTTACTCCCAGGAAAGTGCGCATAGGATGGCAACCTTTGAGCTCGAGCCTGTGCATGCCTACTCAGAAGTAAGTTCCATTATTGTCAATGGGTCTTACTCCCAGGAAAAGATTGTAGCTTGAAGATGGGGAGAGAAACGGGAGGGCTACTTCTTCACGCAGAGTCTACAGCTCTGCATCTGCTTCTTCCCAGCAGAGGGAGGAGGGGAGCCCCCCACACAGCCTCCCTCCCTCCTGCCCCCACTCCTGCACTGCCTGCTTCTCTCTGCCCCTCAGCCCCAGCCCCTCTCTTCCCTCCACCAGCCTTCACTCTGTTGCACTGTTTTCTCCCTTCCCCACAGTCCCTCTTTCTCTGCTCCCTATTTACAAGCCATGCAATCAGGGACACTGACCAGGAACCCCCCTGACAGCCTTGATCCTGCTGTAAATCAAGAGGAGGAAACAGCCCTCAGACCAGGTGAGGGTGGGCTTGTTGCAGCTGCAGGATGCACCTTCCCTGAAAGTGGAAACACTCCCATCAAATGTCTCACAAACTACAATTCAGAGCACTATTACTTAGGAATAACACCCAGGGAAAGCAATGGGTCTGCTTCTGAGTAAATAGGGTTTCAGCTATGTGCAGCTGCACTTGGTCACGGCCATTTGCTGTTGCTTGTCTCTGCTGTGAACTGAATTGCACACTCCCAGTTGTGTTCTAAGTTGTATGTTATATGTTGAGCTTCTGGCTTAAGAGCAGAAGACTCTGCCTTTGCACTGTTTTGCATCAGAAGTGTCCTGAGAAATTCTGAGTGATAGATCACTTTTTTACATTTTAGTTTTTTTCCTGTGCTGTCTTCAATCACTGGTTCATACATGAACTGATCACTAAAAATTAGCTATTGGTGGGTCTTTCACAGTCAACTAGCTACCTCCCTTCCTGCCTTGCTGGCCCTGCAAGGCATTCTGGAGCACTGCCATTATTCCATTCTCTTTCAAGTACCCCTAAAGGTCCTGTTGAGTGCCCCTGGGGGTACATGAACCCCAGGTTGGGAATCACAGTTCTATTAGTATGTTGTTTACAGTGCAGTTACTCTTTGATAGTGTTTACAAAAAGATGGTGAAGACCAGAATTTAAAAGTTTATGAATAAAAATGAATCTTATGATCTTTTACTATATTTTTAATAAATTAGAGACTGTCAGTTCTTAGGTAACAATTACTGGTAGGTTATTTTTCAGGATCTGGCCTAGGGTAAAATCAGACAAAACTATAATCAGACACACACCCCAAGTTTATGGCCCCGACTTATCCGAGGGTCATAGAAAATTCTATGATTCTTGCCTCAAAATCTGCCCTCGTCTTATCTGTGAGATTGACTTATGGGCGAGTGTCTGCGGTATATTTATATGTTTTCCCCAGCACTTCCCATAAGCCCCTTGACTAGTAATGGGTCTCCTCAGACCTGAGCCAGCCCCTTAACTGGCAGAAGTCTGAGAGGAGAAATGTGGCCAGGCAGCTGCTATTGCAAGGGAATAGCATCCAGTGCAAGTCCCTGCATCAGGTGCCATCCCTCCTTTTTCCTTCACACCCCGCCCTCCACTATTCTGCCCTGTTCCACCCTCCCTCTGCCCTGTTCTGCCTCCCTTGCCAACCTTCCTGAGTCAGTTGGCACTCTGTATCTCTTACGACGCGGGTATAGTTTCCGCAGCAAGCAGCTGTCCGGCTGCACTCTCCACCAATCTCTCAAGGTCAGAGCGTAGGCACTCCTGGGAACAAAGACGACACACGGCAGAAGTCCTCCACCAAATGTCTCTTTACTATGTACAATATATACAGCAACAGTCCAGATAGCACACAATTCACGGATCACACTGACGTAGCCTTCAGCACAAACTCCACTCTGCATCTCCCACAACCCAGCTTGCCCTGGCTGGAGTATATACTTGCCACAGCCAATCAGAGTGAACTAGAAAGTGCTTAGTCACTCTGATGGCACATGGGGTGACATACCTGGTGACAGTCACCTGGTATGCATCACCAGATGTTGCATCATATCTTCCCATGATGCTGTGCACAGTCAGGCCAAGGCTTCAGGGCCTGATACTATCCAGCCTGCAAATTACCTGCAGGCCCGGGGATGATCCCTTAACAGTATCCCACCACTGCAGATTGCTGGCCTTCTAGAACTGCACGGCTCTGTGCACTTTTTAAGGCCATTTGCAACAGCCAAAAAGCGTGCCCCACCACCAGGGCACTAGTTCCACCAGGAGGGAGGGAAGATAGGATTGGGCCATGAGTTGTATAGGAAGTGGAGAAGGATATATTTCCCTTTGTAACATATATAACATGGTGTTCCAAATATGCACAGGGGCTTTTGAGCTCCCTCCTTCTGGGAGCACTCCAGAAAGCCCAAGCGGTTGTTGCCCAAAGGAAAACAACCAGCACACCCCTCTGCACTCCAACAGATAACCAGTATTTTTTCTTAGTTGCTCATTCACATGGAAGATTGTACAACAGAACTGATCTTTTTTTTTTTCTTCTGAACACTCTGAAATAACCATTTTACATAAGTAGCACTAAAGAAAATGAGAAGATTTTAAAAGGTGATTTGACCCAGCAAATATATTTTTCCCCAACTTCATTGCTTGTCAAAAATTCATTAAGGTAATCTATCACTACCTGGCCAAACCTTACTCAGCGGATAATTCAAGTAAGATGAGCACTCTAAAACTACAATAAAATCCTGCAGCTTTATCACAAAATATGTCCTTAGTATTTTTTTTCATAAGTCATATAAAACTTACAGATAGACAGGAACCAGAGGAAAATGGCAGAGCATTGGCAATTTCGGCTTGAATGAATACAGCAGACATGACAGTAGAACAGTGCAATTTTCTGAGTTTATATCTCCCTTTGATAAGATTTTTTGAAGGTCTAATGGAACTATACAGGGGTTTTTTGTTACTGAAGCATATTGTCCCATTTGCTGTTGTCTAAAGGCCCAATATTATTTGGGTACAGTGCCAAAATGCAGATACCAGTGTGACATCTGTCATATGCTAAGCCCGGCCAGCAAGGGCAGGGGAGGAGGAGAGATAGCAGAGCCCTAGCCAGGTCCTGCCAGCACGACCAGCCCAGCAACACGGCTGGCATCCACAACAATCACAATGTTGCCCATATGCCATAGATGAGAGGAAGGAAATACATAGAGGAAGAAACAAAGAATAGGCAGTGGCCTCAGTCACACCTGTGCGCTGGCATGGGATGCATGCTTGGTATTTGTGAGGGAGAGAGGTGCAGAGCATACATGCCAATGTGCCCTCTTGGTGGTGCAAGGATGGCATTTTGGAAAACTGCTTTCCCTCTCCGGGGGGCTGCAGTGGCCCTCTGAGGACAATCACTGTTCATTCCCTCTGTGGGAATGCTGTGTTCCTAGAAAACAAGAGAGGTCCAGGTGAGTGTGTGGCCAGTATGGGCAATGGTTGGGTCCCAGTTGTTTCCCTAAGGGCAGAGGTTCCCAAACTGGGGTGGTGCAATGCCCCAGCCAGGGAAGCTCTGTAGCTGCCCTCTTCAGGGGCAGGGCCACAGCAAATGGGATTATCACGCTGCTGCCAAGGAAGGAAGGGTTTTGTTTAGCTTATCAGTGGGTTGCTCTCTTAGGAGGGACTGGGGACCCCCCCCCCCCCGCAGCTCTCCCAGCAGCTTCAAACTCCTGTTAAAAGGGGGGAGGAAAAAACCACTTCTGGTTTTGCGACAAAAACAGGAAGCTTTCTTTTTCCTTTTAACATGACTTTGAAGCTGCTGGGAGGGCTGCAGAGGAGGTCCCCAGATGCTTCAGAGAGCCTTAGTGAGCCCCAGGTAAGCTAAACAAAACCCTTCCATCCTTGGCAGCAGTGTGAGCGTCCTGATCAAGTTACTTCTCTCCATGCAAAGACTTACAGGTTCCCAAACTCTCCCTAGGGGGATCAGACAGTCATGAGGTTGGAGAGGGGTAGCTGGTATAATGTGTTTGCTGTGCCCATTGTCCTTGGGCAGTGCTGAGAATCTGTACCAGGAGGACTGTGGGATAGGGGTCCAGCCTCAGTACATGGCAACCTGTGATCCCTCCCCCCTCGCTCACCTGTGCTGAGTTTGTTGTTTTTGCTCTCTCTGCTGTGGATGGTTCTGGTAATGGGTTTGTGTGGTCAGGATTCCCCTAGGGTGGGGTCATCTGCAATGAGAGTTCTGAGAAGATGAGTGTCAACAAGGGTAATGAAATGTTGTTGTCTTGCCATGACTAATACGAGGGCAACAGGCTGTTTGGGCACAGTACACCCTTTGCACAAGAAGTCCAATATTCTCATTACCAAGATTTGTGTGTGTGCTCTAGGGTTGTATGGCACAGGGCCAGAGGGATAAGCTTGTGAGCCTTGTGATCTGCGCTGCTGTCTCTCTGGCAGGGCTTATATCCAGGGATTGGTGTGCTGTGATTAGCTGCCAAATGTAGTCTGCATCCTATGCTCCATTGTGGGGGAATGGGCAGGGATAGGAGTTCTACTTTTCTGCCATTTCCCCCTTCCTTCCCCAATTGTTCCCTATGGGGTTCTCTTTACCTAAACCAGTTCCACCATCAGTGTAGAATTTTTCCCATGTTAGGGGCTGGTCCTTCATCTCTTCAGTTCTGAAGATGTTAGGGGCCTATGTCAGTTCCTCCCCACATCACACTCTTATCTCCTCTCTATTTTGGCCTTTCCTCCCAGTCATGCCAGTGCAGTGTTTTTGTGATGTCGCACCAGCACCCATGGCACATCTGATGGAGGGGAAGCTTCTATGCTAGCAGGGTGGTGTTGCACTGCTATATGTGGTGGTATGCTAGCATATCGTGTGGATAGGATAGATCCTTAAAAATCTGAAGCTGTAAGAAGACAGGGCTATTCAAGCATTCATTTAAGAAAGATATATTTGTGCGCTACCTGAAAGCTGTGGGAAAAATGCTTCTCTGAAATCATGGCTAGTGCTAATTAAAATTGTAATAAATGCAAGTTAATCATAAATGTCCATTATCATTCCTATGTTGTACTATGTGACTCTATGTTACTGAGAGTTAATGAACTCTTCAAGGGAAAATCAGAGGTCCGCTCCCCCATTTCTCACAGTTATCTACTGTATATCCTTCCTTCATGGTGCCCATGGCAGCACACATGGGAGCTGCCCTATGCTTTCCTCACCCAGGGCCAGCCCACCCATAGGGCACGGTGAAGCAGCTTTTCCATCTCTCTTCACATAAAGATTTTTCAGTAGTTGTGTGATCTTTAAATTAAATTACAAACGCCATTATCCAAAATATCTCCCTTCAAACAAAACAGCACTTGTAGCTTCTTCTTGGGCAGCTCATTCCAATCAGAAACAAACTTGGATGGAACAAGGGCAACTGAAGGTTAATTAACTTTGGTACTGCACGTCTAACTTGTAAAACTGCATTGTTTGAAAAGAGAAAAGAAAATCCTGGCATCTTCACTTATTAAAAGTATCCTTCCAAGTTCACCAAAGGCAGGGAAAGCACAGAGAAATCACAAGTAACGTATGCCACTCCATGTCGCTGTCACAGGATTTGTTCCCAATACTGAGTCACAACAGTTTAATTTAAAATGCATGTTTTTCCCAAAAAAAGACCCAAAGTGGCATACAATAACATAACACAGCCTCTATTATTCAATTAATATTGAATGTGAGCAATATTGATTTCACATTTAATATATACAATATTAATATTGAAAGTGGTGTACAGTTGTTGGCAACCTTCAGTCTCAGAAGACTATGGTATCGCGCTCTGGATGGTAGTTCTGGCACAGCGTCTAGTGTGGCTGAAAAGGCCGATTCGGGAGTGACAATCCCTTCCACACTGGGAGCAAGTGTAGTGTATCCCTGGTCTGTCTCCCTGGCTATGGGCCTTCCTTCTTTGCCTCTTTGCCTCAGACTGTTGGCCAAGTGTCTCTTCAAACTGGGAAAGGCCATGCTGCACAGCCTGCTTCCAAGCGGGCCGCTCAGAGGCCAGGGTTTCCCACCTGTTGAGGTCCACTCCTAAGGCCTTCAGATCCCTCTTGCAGATGTCCTTGTATCGCAGCTGTGGTCTACCTATAGGGCGCTTTCCTTGCACGAGTTCTCCATAGAGGAGATCCTTTGAGATCTGGCCATCATCCATTCTCACAACATGACCAAGCCAACGCAGGCGTCTCTGTTTCAGCAGTGCATACATGCTAGGGATTCCAGCTCGTTCCAGGACTGTGTTGTTTGGAACTTTGTCCTGCCAGGTGATGCCGAGGATGCGTCGGAGGCAGCGCATGTGGAATGCATTCAGTTTCCTCTCCTGTTGTGAGCGAAGAGACCATGACTCGCTGCAGTACAGAAGTGTACTAAGGACGCAAGCTCTGTAGACTTGGATCTTGGTATGTTCCGTCAGCTTCTTGTTGGACCAGACTCTCTTTGTGAGTCTGGAAAACGTGGTAGCTGCTTTACCAATGCGTTTGTTTAGCTCGGTATCGAGAGAAAGAGTGTCGGAGATCGTTGAGCCAAGGTACACAAAGTCATGGACAACCTCCAGTTCATGCTCAGAGATTGTAATGCAGGGAGGTGAGTCCACATCCTGAACCATGACCTGTGTTTTCTTCAGGCTGATCGTCAGTCCAAAATCTTGGCAGGCCTTGCTAAAACGATCCATGAGCTGCTGGAGAACTTTGGCAGAGTGGGTAGTGACAGCTGCATCGTCAGCAAAGAGGAAGTCACGCAGACATTTCAGCTGAACTTTGGACTTTGCTCTCAGTCTGGAGAGGTTGAAGAGCTTTCTGTCTGATCTGGTCCGGAGATAGATGCCTTCTGTTGCAGTTCCAAAGGTATGCTTCAGCAGGACAGTGAAGAAAATCCCAAACAAGATTGGCGCAAGAACACAGCCCTGCTTCACTCCGCTTCGGATGTCAAAGGGGTCCGATGTGGAGCCATCGAAGACAACAGTGCCTTTCATGTCCTTGTGGAAAGATCTGATGATGCTGAGGAGCCTGGGTGGACATCCAATCTTGGGGAGAATCTTGAAGAGGCCGTCCCTGCTGACCAGGTCGAAAGCCTTCGTGAGATCTATGAAGGCTATAAAGAGTGGCTGTCGTTGTTCCCTGCATTTCTCCTGCAGTTGTCTGAGGGAGAATACCATATCAGTGGTGTACCTGTTGGCTCGGAATCCGCACTGCGATTCTGGATAGACGTTCTCTGCAAGTACCTGAAGCCTCTTTAGTGCAACTCGGGCAAACAGCTTTCCTACTACGCTAAGGAGAGAGATGCCGCGGTAGTTGTTGCAGTCACCCCTGTCACGCTGCCTTTGTTCTTGTACAGCGTGATGATGTTTGCATCCCTCATGTCTTGAGGTACTCCACCTTCTCTCCAGCAAAGACAGAGGATTTCATGCAGCTCAGTGACGATGATCTCTTTGCAGCACTTTAGGACTTCAGCAGGGATGCTGTCTTTTCCAGGTGCCTTGCCAAAGGCAAGGGAGTCCAGGGCCACGTGAAGTTCTTCTAGGGTTGGTTCACTGTCAAGCTCCTCCAACACAGGCAGGCACTCAATGTTGTTGAGCGCTTCTTTGGTGACTACATTTTTTCTGGAATATAGCTCAGAGTAGTGCTGCACCCAGCGTTCCATCTGCTGCGCCCGATCCTGGATGACCTCACCTGCTGCAGACTTCAGAGGGGCAACTTTCTTCTGTGTTGGTCCTAGGGCCTGCTTGATACCATCATACATCCCCTTGATGTTGCCCGTGTCAGCTGCTATCTGTATCTCGGAACAGAGCTGGAGCCAGTAGTCGTTAGCACATCTCCTGGCAGCCTGCTGGACTTTGCTGCGAGCAGCTCGGAGGACCTGCAGGTTGCGCTCACTGGGACAGGCCTCGTATGCTGCTTGAGCTCTCCTCTTTTCCTCAATGACTGGTGTTAACTCCTCAGAGTGGGCTTCAAACCAGTCTGCCATCTTGTTGGTCTTCTTGCCAAATATGGACAAGGCGGTGTTGTAAACGGTATTCTTGAAATGTTCCCATCTGTTGGATGCGTTTGCATCGGCCGGGCCTGGAAGAGATTCCTCAAGTGCTCGTACAAATTCCTCCACTTTCCTCTGATCCCGGGTCTTGCTGGTATCAATGCGAGGTCTTCCTTCCTTTTTCGTGTGATACAGTCGCTTTGCTTGCAGTTTCACTCTGCTGCACACCAGGAAGTGGTCAGTGTCACAGGCAGCACCGTGATAACTGCATGTGATCTTGATGCTGGGAAAACTGGAGCGTCTGGAGAGAATCAGGTCGAGCTGGTGCCAGTGCTTTGATCTTGGGTGTCTCCAAGAGACTCTATGTTGGGGCTTTGTGTTGAAGAACGTGTTGCTGACACAGAGACCGTGATGACAGCAAAACTCTAGCAGGCGTTGGCCATTTTCATTCATCTTCCCAGTGCTGAACTGACCTAACCAAGTGGGCCACGAACTGTGATCAGCACCAACTCTAGCATTGAAATCGCCGAGGATGAACAATAGCTCTTTCACAGGGATCTTCTTGATAGTGGTGGCCAGGTCATCATAGAATTTGTCTTTGGCTTCTGCTGGAGACGACAGAGTCGGTGCATAAGCACTGATGAGAGTGACAGGTCCTGCTGATGACTGGAGCTGCAGGGACAAAATTCTTTCACTTCCCACAGTAGGTAGGATGATGGATTCCAGCAGGGTATTTCTGACCGCAAAGCCAACACCATGTTCCCTGGTTTCGTTTGGTGGTTTTCCCTGCCAGAAAAATGAGAAATTTCTCTCCTTCACAGATCCGGAATCTGGCAGCCTTGTCTCTTGAAGGGCGACGATGTCCATCTGCAGTCTGCTCAGCTCCATGTTGATGACAGCTGTTTTGCGTGCGTCGTCTATTTCTTGCAGGTCATCAGAGAAGCCAGGTGTCATTGTCCTAACGTTCCAGGTGCCCAGCTTTAGGGCAGGAGTTTTCTGTTTTCTGTTGCATGGTGCAGAGTTGTCGATCCGCTTGTTGGTTTTCACCCTAAACCCCATGCACCCCATGAGGTTAACGGACCGTGGCGAGGCAACACCTTACTGGCTGGGGACTGCCCAGCTTAAGGCGGGCGGTAGCTGCCCAATGAGATGCAATGATCTCTTCCACCGTCGGAAACAGCCCCTGGCGTCATGCTCTACGCCAATCGAGCAAAGACTTATAACCGGTAAACTGCTGCTTCCCGTGTTGTGCCGACGCCGTATGGCAAAGTTGGAGTGTCCTCTCCAGTGCGCGAAGCCTGGGTAAAGAAGGTATGGAGGATATGCTGTTACCCATGCAGCAAATCCCCCCTCTCCACGTCACTGGAATGGTCCAATGGAAAGGCAGAAGCCAATACGGTTGGTTCCAGCGGCGGCGCAGGAGTTGCCAGAACGTGACTGTGTTCAGCCATGAACTGCCTCAGGGACTCTGGCTCCGGATTTTGCCTCGAGGTTGACTCCTGAAGCCTTTTCCATAACTGGATGTAGCCACAAGGCAGTGGAGGTTTGGGATCAGAGTTTTCCTTCTCTCAGATGAGCTGCCTTCCCAGGCTGACGAGTCCCATCTACCTGGTGGCTGTTTAGTCACCTCTTAAGGCACGTACAGCCAAACTGAGGGCCTGTTCTTATCCCCGGCCCCTGGGGGATGACGCAGGAGTGGAGGGGCAGAAAGGAAGATTGTGGAAGCAGGGATGGGGCTAATGGAGGGTTGCAGAGAGAGAGGGAGCAGGGATGGGGCTAATAGACGATTGCAGAGAGAGAGGAAGCAGGGGTGGGGCTAATGGAGGATTGCAGAGAGAGAAGAAGCAGGGGTGGGGCTAATGGAGGATTAGCCCCATTAGCCCATGCCCCATTAGCCCATGTCCATGAACACATCACATGGACAAATTCTACCACGTGGCTTCACCATCCTCATTGCCACAGAGTGACATGTGTTTTGTTGTGTTTGGCCTGTTTGAGCCTGTCAAATATTCATTGCAACCACTTTATTGCTGGAAATTTGCCATCATACAAAAAAGCAGTGCACAGCAGTAGGAAATGTCACGAGAAGAACTGCAGCAAACACTTTTCAGATTTTGCTGCTTGTCTCTTTCTTTAGTATTAAAGTATGTGCATTTTCAATACTTTCCAAAATCAAAAGCCCAAATACAGTGTTCACACATCATAAAATTCTAGTACAGTGTTTCTTGATACTTGATATGATGTCTGGTGGAACTCACAGGACACCCAGACCCGCACCACCTGGCAAAGCGACCAGCAATGCACCAAACAGCAGTAGGAGACTCAGATTGGCAGGCAGAGCTCTAGCATGTGCTTTCTATCCCCATCTACCCCAAGTCTCTTACTGGTATGTGTTGTGTTGTTTCTGGTTTCCCAATCCGCATGTAACTGGGGATGACAGTGTCACCAGTTACTTCCAGTGGTACTTCCAATAGGTGGACCAAGCAAAGCGATATAGCAGGGGACAAACACTGCTGTTTGAGAAACACTGCTGTGGTAGGAAAACATCCTTACAATGGAAAAGTAATTACCCCAGAACAGTGGTTCTCACACATTTAGCACTGGGACCCACTTTTTAGAATGAGAATCCATGAGGACACACTGGAAGTGATGTCATGACCGGAAGTGACATAATCAAGCAGGAAAATTTTTGACAATCCTAGGCTGCACTCCTAGCCACACTTACCCAGGAGTAAGTTCCATTGACTATCTGTTAAAAACATATACATAGTAGCCTGTTAAAGTACAGGTCTGTAACATTTCCTCAAATGCAGACACAATACCAGGGCAGCAGCAAGTCTAATATATTAAAAATAAAATATTGAAATGAATGAGGACCCACCTGAAATTGGCTTGCGACCCACCTAGTGGGTTCCGACCCACGGTTTGAGAAACACAGCCCTAGAAAATTCCTCTGCATCTCATTTGATCTAATCAATAAAATCATGCTAGAGAATAATGCACTCTACAGTAATGATTTGAAATTCCTCAGTGTGGGAGCTGCAGTAGCATTTCATAATGGTTTCATAGTGGATGTTGCTAAGGCAATAAATAAATAAGGAACAGACTGAGAGAGAGAGAGAGAGAGCTTGCACATCACTTGCATGTATCTCTGGTTATATCAGTTCTTGGTGGCATTTCAGGTCCAGGTGTTCCTGGAGAGTTAGGGAGATCTGTTTAAATCTAGCTTTGAAACTGAATTGTCTTGATCACTCTGGTGGATTATCGGTCAGGTGATGGATAGGGGTAGCATGACACTGCTGATTCATCTGGATCGCTCAACATTGATTTGATAATATCAAATAATATTTGATACCATCAACTTTGCATGGGTAACATTATTGGACACTGTACTGCAGTAGTTCTATTCATTCCTGAAAGATGATCTCAGAAAACAGTGCTGGAAAACAACTATTCCAGGAGTGACCAAACTTGCATAATGGAAGAGCCACATACAATAAATTTCAGGTATCTGAGAAGTGCAACATCTAAGAAGCATTTAAATTCTTAAATGTCTTTACTCACTATGAACATTGAACTTATGTTTAAATCCAGTGGACTCTAAGTTTATACCCAGTAAATCAGTGGTTCCCAAAGTCATACTTGGACTTTGTAAGTCTTTGCATGGGTAGGGGCAGAAGCGTGATCACCACAGTTGTGCTGCTGCGGGCCAGGGAAGGGTTTTTTTTTAACTTACCTGTTCTGCTGTGGTGCACATATTATAAGAATATTTGTGCTACACTTAAGAACATAAGAGCCCTGCTGGATCAGGCCAAAGGCTATCTCCCAATGAATCAATTCCCGGGTCATACAGGACAACAGTACATCAATGTATTATCATCTGACTCTAATCCAAGGTTTACGTATAGTTTTGCCAAATTTCTTGTGGCTGCAATAGGCATTTGAAGATGGATGTTGAACGAGTGTGGCTCTGTTTAACTGGATGAAAGATAGAGTCAGGGGAATAATGCCATTTACCTTATACAGCTGTTATGCATTCTGTTCTAATGCTAGAATTTCAGTAGTACACTGTGCTTAAGCACTTATTTTTGAGCAGGGATATAGTATACGGCAGACAGAACCAGTTCAGGGGATGTATAGGATATTGTTATTGCTGCATGTATTTCAAAATTAATATTCACCTGTATTCTCTTAATATCTCTGTACTGTCATTTAATGTTTTATTTTTGGGCTGGTCTTTGTGACCATAATAAAGTTTTTATCTAACTTACTTGGGGGTCACTATGGCTCTCTGGAAGGTCCCTGAGGTGTGGAAATGTCAAAAGAAAAAACCCACTTCCTGTTTCAGGATGAAGTGGATTTTTTCCCCCTTTTGACAACCTTTCAAAGCCTTGGGGAGGGCTGCAGAGGGGGTTGCTGGCTCTCCAGACCCTCCGGAAAGTCATAGTGACCCCCAGGTAAGTTTAAAAAAAAACCACAACTCTTTGGGAACCACTGCATTAAATAATTATAAAGCTTGAAAATTTCTTATCTACCTTTTATATTAACTGTGATGTAAAAAGGAGCTTAGTCCACATATTTCTGAGAACTCTGCATCTTATATCAGAGCCACTCTTTGGTTTGGCCATCCCTGCACTATTCCATCCCATGTCCTGTGACTTGCAGGGTAATCACCAGGTGCAAGTCTGTGCTTTTTTAACATCTGCATGAGAGTGCTTCAATTGGTCTGCTAGTTGTAGCCTTTCCTGGAGAAGATAGACCTGGAATAACATCATGCCATAGTGACTCACTCTGAAGTTGAACTTCTGCTCTCATTGTAGGGGTTGACTTCAGAGAGGGTTCAGAAACTACATCTGGTCTCAAATGCAGCCGTCAGATTGTGATCTGGGCCCAGATAATCAGAGCACCTAATTCTAGTCTTATTATACCTATACCGTGTAGCAACATGTCTGCTAAAGAGTTAAATACTAGAAACTTCTATTATGGGCTGAAGCATGATACCACCCTTGGGCTACAATTCTATGCACACTTTCCTGGGAGTAGGCTCCAATGAACACAATGGGACTTACTTCTGAATAGACCTGCCTAGGATTTGGCTGCCAGACTCTTCCTATTTTTACATATCTTCAGGAGAGGTTAAAAAAAATCAAGAAACATTCTGTGCCTAATGAACTGCTAATTGTATGGATTGTAATGATCTGCCCTTCTTTAAAGGTTATGTTTTAGCTCTGCTGTTTTATGCATTTATTCTGTGTGATTTGGATTGTACTGTTATATATCCCTTTGTAAGCCTCTCTGGATGTTATTGTCATTGTTTTCTTTTTTAAAATATGATAAAAATAACATATACCAGATAAGAAAAATAGTATCTGGATTATAAGAAAATACTCCAAGTAGGATAATGTCGTGATTTCTATTCTTCAGGAACTGTTTTCTGAGTTGGAGGAACAATGTTTATTTACCAAAGTATGGCACAGCCACAGTCCACATTTGACCTGAAGATAATAAACAGAGATGGAGCAGCAGTCTTGCAGCTACATGAGAACATTGGAGAAGGAACCTGATCTCACAGAACTGAAATATTATTTCTTTATATAGGCAACATTCATTATAACAGGCCATAAAACCTTCCTGCAAGGAAGCTGTTGATTTTGTTGGCCTTGCTGTCATTCAGACAGCAAGGCCAACAAAATCAACAGCAAGCAGGTGACAACTCAGAAATACTTCTGCACATATTTAGTGTGTATTTGCTGAATCAGTACAGGTGTGCACTACTTAATGACAGGTGCACCACTTACATTCTCCTATCCCCGTTGTTATGTGATTAGGTCATTAATTGAACATAAATTGCCTTTGTTGTATAAACAGACACTCCCTGCCAGACACCTGCCTTTGTTGTATAAACAGACACTCCCTGCCAGACACCAGCTGGCAGGGCAGGGTCCTAGAGATCAACTGCCTCTTCTCTGCATTAAGAGCTCTGTTATGTAAACAGACACTCTGTTGCAGGCTATGGGAGACGCGACTGCCTCATTAAAAGCATCTTTATTGTGCTTTGACCACTATCATATATGTGGTCTGTTGTTAAGTGAACGGTTATTAAGCTGAGCATGCCTGCAGTTTTTGAAATGTGGCACATGGGAGAAAACCCACGATGTATTTATGTAAAAGGACAGTGATGTAGCACTAATACACAGCCATACATTTAACCAGATCACTTGGCAATTTGGAGAGTGCGATGCAACTTTTTTGGAATAAGGGGTCATTTGTCAAGCATAGGATTCTTGGATTGTACCAGCAATCTGATAATTTTACAAGGTTAACAGCCCAATTCTACCTAAATCCCCATGAGGCGGTGCAGTGGCACAGGCGTAGGCTACACTGCATCCTAAGGGGGATTTTTGACTGCAGGAGGTTTTCCTTGGGGTAAGGGGACATTTGTCCCCTTGCCCCAGGTGAGCCCCAACAGCTGCTATGTGTCAACTTGAACCTCAGTCAGAAATATCACTGGCTTAAACCAGGCAGTGCAATCCTCACCCCGTCCCGGGAGCCAGCAAGAGTCCCTTGGGCCGGCTGCCAGTCATCGCAAACATGCTGTAAAGCACATTTGTGATGAATTGGGAGTAGGATAGGCCAGCATACAGATGTGTGCTGGCCAAGCAGAGCAGGCCTCACTTCTGGAGGAGATAGATTTGTGCCAGTCCAGGCAGATCAGCACAGGGGTGGGAGAGGGTGGAGGGAAAGAGGAAGGGAGGTGGGGAGAGGTGTTTCAGGATGGGGTAGATCAGTCCCTGGAAAGGGGGTTGGATTCAGCATGCACAACCACTGCTGAAACTGCCCCCTCCTGATCCACCCAATCCCCGCCTCATCTCCTCCTACCCTCCCCCACCCCATTCACCCTCTTCCCCACTTCCATTCCACTCCTGTGCAAGGCTTACCTGCTTCACCTCCATTGATCTGCCTTTGTGAGCAAAAAGACACCAGCCTTCCTGCCAGCACAGCAGTTTTCTGAAGTGATGTAAAGAGCTTTATGATGCTTTTGAAGCTGCCAGCTCCAGTGGAACATGTGCTCCATCAGTGCTAAAGGTAGGTAGGATTCGGCTGTGATTTTTCAGAATGGTTTTCAGAATGGTAAAGAACTAATGATTGATAATAATATTTTTCAACAATCATCACACTGGCACATCACTTCAGACATCTTTTAGGATAAGGCATCAGCAAATGGCCCAGAACACTCTATGCATTGACTATCCAGGTTTCCTTTCTTCTCAATGAAAAATCTGAAGTTACTGATTCTTGAAGTGTATATATAGCTGCAAAGCAAAATCAAAA
Source organism: Tiliqua scincoides (assembly GCF_035046505.1). Classification (NCBI taxonomy): domain Eukaryota; kingdom Metazoa; phylum Chordata; class Lepidosauria; order Squamata; family Scincidae; genus Tiliqua; species Tiliqua scincoides. Next base: position 210,245,608 of record NC_089822.1, read on the forward strand.
CACAGATCAATATTCAGCTGCAGTCTGCTTCCAGAAATCCACTGCTCCTCACAAAAGGGCATCCAGCATGCCAATTTTTTCTCTCCTCCTCCCTAGCCCTTCTAATCTGTTTACAACAAAAGCATTCCGGCAGTCACCATGTCTCCAAACAGGGCTTTAACATTTCCTTTACCATGACTTTGTTCTTCCCCAGTAGTTGAGCTGCTGATGTAGCCTTCATTCCCACACAGTGTGCAGGTCACATGCAGAACACACAAGCTAAGTCTGGGTCAAAGCAGCGAGGAAAAGCCAGTTTCCAAAGGTGACCCACAAAGGCAGTGTTTTCTTTCTTTTGTATGGCCTTTCTTGGGGTCCTTTGAAAATATGGGGCTTAAAGAAATGCTTCACAATGGAACCAAAGGCTTTGTTTATTGGTCTGTTTTGATAGAACTAATCTGCTATGCACCAAAAGCTTCAAGAACCATATTTAATCATTTAGTACATCTGCTTTTTGTAGTGTAAGAGAAAAAGGGGGGGAAGGCAGCTCTATTTATTCAGAGGGAAGGACGGGATATAAATCATTGAAATAAAATACGTAAATAAATAAAGACCACATAACAGCTAATTATTCCTATTGTACAGTGGTTGCTGCATTTCATATTTTTAATTTTTGTTAGCTGACTCATTCTAGTTTTTAACAAAGGCAGCATTTTATTTATTTATTTTTAATCATTTCAATCAATCAGTACTAAATAACTGTACCAGGAAATGTGTATGTATGAGATTATACCTTATCTGTGATCATGCTTCTTCTCAGACTGCAAGTGTGGGTTTATATTTTAGGTTTCCAATAACCCCTCACTGCACATAGCAAATGACCATGTAAGAGGAAAGGTGTCGCACAGATCTCACCCTCATTGGCTGCAGGAGGCTTTTGTTGCACAGGGGAGGATTCTACAACATGAAGCCTGACCGACAGGGAGTTCATTCTGTGTCAACTGGCTCTTAAATATACCCTATATGTTGATGGTACAATGATGTACCATGACCTCAAGGAGACTTAGTCTGAATAAACATGCATAGGATTGTGCTATAAGACGTTCAAATTAATGATTTTAGTGGCCTCAAATCTTCTGTTGACCTTTGTTGTAGGATAGAAATTTCTATCTAAAAAGAAACTGTTTAAAAGTTGACTAGCCACCATATCTTGGATCAAAAACAGAATGAATTTTCTATGCCTTGTTATTAATGTTTGTGTCCCACTCTTTCTCCAAATAGCTCAATACTTAGGTCATTGATTTTTTTAAAGGAACAACCTAGCCTTTACTTTTTTAAGCAAGAACCCAACCATACTCACTCCTTCTTGCTTGCTGGATGCTGTATAGATTAATTAATTTAGAGATATGCATAAAAAGATATGCAATGAATTTAACTGTGATGCTGCCATATCACTTAAGGCTGCAATCCTAGACATACTTACCTGGGAATATGCTCCATTGAACAAAATGGGGCTTACTTCCAACATAAGAACATAAGAACATAAGAACAGCCCCACTGGATCAGGCCATAGGCCCATCTAGTCCAGCTTCCTGTATCTCACAGCGGCCCACCAAATGCCCCAGGGAGCACACCAGATAACAAGAGACCTTGTCCTGGTGCTCTCCCTTACATCTGGCATTCTGACTTAACCCATTCCTAAAATCAGGAGGTTGCGCATACACATCATGGCTTGTACCCCATAATGGATTTTTCCTCCAGAAACTCGTCCAATCCCCTTTTAAAGGCGTCTAGGCTAGACGACAGCACCACATCCTGTGGCAAGGAGTTCCACAGACCGACCACGCGCTGAGTAAAGAAATATTTTCTTTTGTCTGTCCTAACCCGCCCAACACTCAATTTTAGTGGATGTCCCCTGGTTCTGGTATTATGTGAGAGTGTAAAGAGCATCTCCCTATCCACTCTGTCCATCCCCTGCATAATTTTGTATGTCTCAATCATGTCCCCCCTCAAGCGTCTCTTTTCTAGGCTGAAGAGGCCCAAACGCTGTAGCCTTTCCTCATAAGGAAGGTGCCCCAGCCCCGTAATCATCTTAGTCGCTCTCTTTTGCACCTTTTCCATTTCCACTATGTCTTTTTTGAGATGCGGCGACCAGAACTGGACACAATACTCCAGGTGTGGCCTTACCATCGATTTGTACAACGGCATTATAATATTAGCCGTTTTGTTCTCAATACCCTTCCTAATGATCCCAAGCATAGAATTGGCCTTCTTCACTGCCGCCGCACATTGGGTCGACACTTTCATTGACCTGTCCACCACCACCCCAAGATCTCTCTCCTGATCTGTCACAGACAGCTCAGAACCCATCAGCCTATATCTAAAGTTTTGATTTTTTGCCCCAATGTGCATGACTTTACACTTACTGACATTGAAGCGCATCTGCCATTTTGCTGCCCATTCTGCCAGTCTGGAGAGATCCTTCTGGAGCTCCTCACAATCACTTCTGGTCTTTACCACTCGGAAAAGTTTGGTGTCGTCTGCAAACTTAGCCACTTCACTGCTCAACCCTGTCTCCAGGTCATTTATGAAGGACTGACTTACAGCCCAATCCTATCCACTCTTTCCTGGGAGGAAGCCCCATTGACTCAAATGGGACTTACTTCTGAGTAGTCATGCATAGGATTGGGCTGTTAAGGTACAATCCTAGCAGCTCAACACCATCCTAACACATGGCAGCCCCAATGCAGCACCCACTGTATCCCATGGGAATGTTTCAGCCTCAGATGCCTCCTTGGGATAAGAAAACATTTGTTCCCTTGCCTTGGAGTAAGCCCAGGCCAGGCTGCCAAGTCTACTATGGTCTACTCCATAGCTGGAGCAGGTCCACATGGATAGTGAAGGTAGATCAAGGCAGGGATGTGGGTTTGGATTTAGCAGACACCACTGCCATTGAACCCACCCCTTTCCGGTTCCCATTCTAGCAATTTACCCCACCCCCTGTGCTCACTTGCTGGAGCCGGCAGGCATCTGTTGGCTGTTGACATGTTGAGCTGGCCACTCACTGCTTTCAGTGGTGATCAGACTATGTGCTCCAGCATATGACCTTTTGCAACAGCCAGAAAGTGCCTAACACCACCAGAAAATTCATTCTGGTTGTGTTACACACCCATAGAACTGGGCAACTAGAAGAACACAGTATCTGTGATGAGACTGACTCTGTAGCCATCTGACCTACTGGTGCTTCATCCAACACAATCAGATTTAACAGACTTAGGATGCAGTCCTATTCAACTTTCCAGCACCAATGCAGTTGAAATGCAGCCCTGGGGTGAAGGAACAAATTTTCCCTTTCCTTGAAGAGGCCTCCCCACTGCTTCCCCACTACAGGATGCAGTGCATGCCCCGCTGGTACAGCTGCATCAGCTTTGGAAAGTTGGATAGGATTGGGTCCTTATAGAGGCAAAATGTTCATGGGTTTTGGAAGTGGTCAGGCACAAGGTTGGAAATTCCCATAGGAAAATAAGATAGGGAAGTGCTTCCCCCAATGCTGCTGAGTAGGGCCAATCCAAGACTTCCTGGAGCCTCAAGAGGTATGCCAAATGCTGCCCCCCTTTACCTGATGATGGTCAGCCTCTGCCCCTCCAACTCCCTGGATTGGAAAAGGAAGAGAGGAATGGAATGGAAATGTGGAGGAATGGTGGGCTAGAGTATCCAATGCTCTAGCCCAAGGGTCTCCAAACCCTGGCCTGGGGGTCAGATGCGGCCCACAGCAAGCCTCTGGCCCACTCATCTGAATGTGACCGAAGTTGGGCTCCAGTTGCATCTGGAGGGTGCTCTGAGGGCCAGGGAGGCCAGGTGCCTCCTCTCAGAATGTCCTCTAAAGGTCTAAAGACATCACTTCCTGGTTTTCCTGAAAAACCAGAAGTGGTGTTTTGGGGCTGTCTGAAGAGGCTTTCTAATGTATTTATTAAAATCTTATATTTAAAGTTTATTTATTTTTCTGGCCCTCGACACCATGTTAAATATTTGATGTAGCCCTCTGGCCAAAAAGTTTAGAGACCCCTGCTCTAGCTCAGCCTTCTCCTCCACACCCTCTTTTGTTCCATTTCCCTCTTTTTTTCCAATCCAGAAAGGAGGAGGAGAAGGAATGATCAAGTGAACAGAAGGGGCACCTTCCACCAAATTGCTGCCTGAGGCAACCACCTCAGTGGATCCCATGAACAGGCTGACCCTGCTGCTGAACTTAGAGCGCAATCCTAAGATTGCGCTGGGCTGGTACAGGGTCCTTGTGTTGGCCCCGGAGAGTCTCAAACATGCCATAAAGCACGTCTGCTCCTCCTCTGAAGTTAGATGGGCCAGTGCACAGAGGTGCACTGGGCGTGGAGGTCAGGTTCAGCCTCCACGGCAATGGAATGGGGTAGCCAAGCCGAGTTTGTGCCAGCCAAGCTCAGCTGGAGCAGGGGGTCTGGGGGCCGGGGAAAGAGTAGGGAGGGACATGTTCTGGAGCAGAGGAGGGCAGGTAGAGGGAGAGCAGGGGGTGGGGTCAGGATTTGGCACTTATGCTGGAACTTATCTGCATTCCCAGGCAGCTGAAGGGCAGCCACCTCTAGGTGGCACAGATCCAAGTAGCCCCTTTGGGGCTGCAGTCACTCTCCCTGGGATAAAGGGAAGCAATTCCCCTTGCCGTGGGCTGAGCCGCTTTCAGCCCCAAACTCGTGCTGGATATGGGGCAGGCCTGCTGGCCACCCGATTCTGGCGCAAGTTAGGATTGTGCTATTAATCATCTATGGAGATGGCATCACTGTAACTAGACTACCATTCTGATAGGCTCTTTCTACACAACTAGGCCATGTCTCTCAGAATGGGAGGCAACTAGGACAGACTGCACTTGCTCCCAGTATGGAAGGGATTGTCACTCCCGAATCGGCCTTTTCAGTCACACTAGATGCTGTTCCAGAACCACCATTCAGAGCGCGATACCATAGTCTTTCAAGACTGAAGGTTGCCAACTAACTAACTAGGCCATGCCTCCTTTCTCCTTAACATTCTTTAAACACCCATTAATTCACAGAGATGACGATTTGCATAAGATCATTGCATCAGAAGATGCATAATGATAAGAACATCATTAGGGGGAAGAGCAGGAAAAAAATCCTTCCTTGAGTATATGTTGTCTACACCTCAGTTTAGTTTATGTTGAGTATGCAAATAAAAAGTTGGATGCAATGTGTTATGAATTCATTAATCTGTATAAAACTACATGAGGGTAATTCTAAGCCAGGGAGGCCCTAAAGTGATTCTTGTGTTGTTGAAAGGCATCCTGCCATATGCATGGGATGCTGCAACCAAAGCACAGATAACACAAGGTCACTGACATTGGGGCAAATGACTGATGGGTAACAGCAAATGTTACTTATTGTTAAATATTACTCATGAGAAACTTATTAGTTTCTCTGTATACTTGGTCCTGTAATTAAATCAAAAGAACAACAGACTGTCAGCAAAAATCCTATGCATGCCTACTCGGAAGTAAGTCCCATTATAGTTAAGGGAGCTTACTCCCAGGAAAGTGTGGATAGAATTGCAGGATTAGTACCAAAATAATCTTCTATATAAAATAAAAAATGTATTCTCAAAAATGGGAAAATAGGGAAGATTTGAAAAGGAGCCAGAGCTGTTCTTTGAATAACAATCTTGTTACTAAACGAGACTGTTCTGTGGGATTTATCAGTGTTGCTCCTGTTTATGTAAGGAAATGAGTGTCTTGTTCTTAACCAAAACTAGCTTCATTTTTGTTTTCTTTATGAAGAAGGAGAAGAATAGGTTGAGGAACCTTCATGTTCTTTCAGGTTTTTAATTTGCAATTTTCCCCCTATCTCAGAGATATCTTTAGCTATTAGGAAGTAAATGTAACTACTGATCTAATTTGCTTCCTTCTTATGAGTACTGATACCCAGACAAACATATGTTGAACATACTGCTTAGGAATATTTAATGAGAATTTAGTTACTGATTTGTAAATGGAAAGTACAAATGTGGCAGTTGCCATAGATGCTTGCAGTTAATTGCTAGCACAGAGTCTAGCACAGCTCAAAACTATGTGATTGATGCATTGGCAAGAGGAAAATGGGAGAGAAACAGGGAATATTGTGATGTGCAAGTTGGGCATAGATCTTAATGTACATTTTATGAGCAAAATGAAATACTTTCTGAATACATTTATGGATGCTTTGTGAATACATTTACGGATGCTGAGATTAATGCAAATACTATGGTCATACAATAAATTCACAGCAAAATGGATGCCTATAGGCAATTCTGGGTTCTTTCCTTGGTTGCAGAGAACAAGCCTGTTTATTTTGTATGAGGCCTGTATATTCTAGCAAGTGAAACGGTGAGAAATAATCACTTTACTTGCATCTACCTTCATGTGACATTTATGCTGTGGAAGCTGAGGAGCCCTTTGCTTAAGCATCGGTTGCTGAGAAATACTGACCGTGCTCGGATGCCTGCAAGGCAGAAAGTGAACAAGGGGAATGACTAAGCCACTAATTAAATGTTGGTAACATTAATGCAATCCTTATGTTGCGATTACTGAGACACCTTTTCAAGCTTACCTAAAAACAAGAGTATTATTCCAGGTCATCTAGTGTTATGGTAAATGTTTTGTGCTGATTCAAAAAAATCTGATTTTTTTTCTTTTGGATATTCTAGAATAATGGTATAATTGTTCCTTTGCAGTTGAGAGAAGGAAAAGGGTCCCCCTCCCCATTTAGAGCTCCAAAGAGCACCAAACCACAGGATACAAGCACCAGCTGAGGTAGGGCCCAGGGTTAAGAAGAAAAGATCCAGTCTTTTCCAGCGCATCCTCAGGGCTTGTCAGATGAGTACCCTCTGACCCATACCACCTATATAGTTAAATGGAATCTACAGGTGGGAAACACAGTACCTTAGCCTGAGGGAGGCTCAGGGTGACAGAACCCACTTGGAGGTCCAGGAACATTCAAGATAAAGTACAGTGACCAGTATATTTCTGCCTACAGCCTTTCTTGTCACAGCTCCTCCCCACTGGGCCTCATGCCTGCTTAAGGCTGATTAGTTTCCCTTGGTTGACTCATCAGGGCAGCAAGCAAAAGTCAGAGTCAGTTCCCAGTCCAATCAGTCAAAGGTGCCAAGTCAGAGTCCAGAGCCAATAAGCTAAGTCACAGTCCAAGGTCGGTCAGCTCAGCTCCACCATACACTCCTTCTACAACCCACCCCACTAGTTCCTCCAGGTCCTGTTTATATGCTCCCAGGTTCACTTTAGCCACTAGTGGCTGCAGCTGTGCAGCACACCTCCAGCTACCACCTGGGCTTTAACCCTGCATTTACTTAGAGCAAGGGACACTGTGGACACCACACCCTATCTCCTCGGTAATATCTTCTGCGATGTCACTACACAGCCCAGTGGGCTCGGAGCTTGTTTCCATTAAACAAACCGATGGCACTGTAAGCCTCCTGCCATCTCTGTGCCAGGATATTCTTCCTACAGCCCCAGGATGTTGGAATTGTCCCCTTGGGATGGGGGAAGGGCAAGCTGTCATGTGGAAGAAGGGAAGGACTTATCCTCTGTGCCACCTAGGAGCAAGACTAGGCTGATTGGGTTGAAACTACAGGCTAGACATGACCAAGAATTTCCTAGCTGTGGAAGCTGTCTGCCTTGTGCAGTAATGGGCTCTTTCTCTTCATCAAAAGTTTTCAAGCAGAGGCTGGATGGCCAGCTATCAGGGATGCTGTAGCCATTGCCTGAACTGAGCAGATGAACTTCAAGATCCCTTTCAACTATATGATTCCAGGGATGGGCTGAGATTCAGTTGACTTGGACTTGAGTTGCGAAAACACACATTTTTCACAACTCATATAGACTTGAGTCATGCGTGTCTGAAACTTGAGCACTGACTTGGGACTTGGGGGTTTTACCCTAAAAATGAAAAGACTTGAATAGACTTGAGTCAAGATTTGCTTTTGTGTGCATGCTTTCGACTCTGTTCTGTGTGTGTGTGTGTGTGTGTGTGTGTGTGTGTGTTGCTTGCTTTTTTTTTTGCTGCTTTCATGACTTGACTTGTTTCTTGAAAAGACTTGAACCTGAGTCAAAATGATTTTAAAAATGTCTCTGGATAAGTCACAACGGCCACCGTTATGACTTTTGGGTGACTCAACTCAAGGGGCCGGAGACTCAGGACTCAACTCAAGTCTCAAGGAAATGGCTCTGGCATATCCCTGTATGATTGCATGCAATAATTTCTAGATTTAACTTTAAATTTGTATGACTATAACATTTAAAACCACAATAAAGTGCTTTACAGATTCTTTCCCCTCATCAAATATTTAAGTTCAAATACTTGTGGCTATTAGGAAAATTTCTGAGACATTTATTCACCACATAAAACTAACATGAAGTATCTTTCAGGTTTATTTTCTAAATATATGCATCAAATCCATATGTAATATCTGATCACAATATATTTAGAGCACTGAAAAAATTTATGATCCATAATTATCCAGAAAATTATTGTGTCCAGTTCTGGTCGCCACATCTCAAAAAGGACATAGTGGAAATGGAAAAGGTGCAAAAGAGAGCGACTAAAATGATTACTGGGCTGGGGCACATTCCTTATGAGGAAAGGCTACAGCGTTTGGGCCTCTTCAGCCTAGAAAAGAGATGCCTGAGGGGGGACATGATTGAAACATACGAAATTATGCATGGGAAGGATAAAGTGGATAGAGAGATGCTCTTTACACTCTCACATAACACCAGAACTAGGGGACATCTACTAAAATTGAGTGATGGGAGGGTTAGGACAGACAAAAGAAAATATTTCTTTACTCAGTGTGTGGTCAGTCTGTGGAACTCCTTGCCACAGGATGTGGTGACGGCATCTGGCCTGGATGCCTTTAAAAGGAGATTGGACAAGTTTCTGGAGAAAAAATCCATTATGGGTTACAATCCATGATGTGTATGTGTAACCTCCTGATTTTAAAAATGGGCTATGTCAGAATGCCAGATGCAAGGGAGGGTACCAGGATACAGGTCTCTTGTTACCTGGTGTGCTCCCTGGGGCATTTGGTGGGCCACTGTGAGATACAGGAAGCTGGACTAGATGGGCCTATGGCCTGATCCAGTGGGGCTGTTCTTATGTTCTTAAAATTTACATTACTGTCTGCAATATGGAGATAATAATATTTGCCTTACAGGGTTGCTGCAAGAGTTACAAGTTAATTCATATTAAATTCTTTGAACAAAATCACTATATAAATCTGATAAATGATTTTTGCATCCATACTTAGTTCAGTTTCTTCTTTCTAACTCACAACTTGTGTCATCTCCTTCAGAACATTTTTCCCCCCACATTTTTTTCTGCAGTTTTGTTCGGGTATCAAAATACTATCAAACAAGAACAGGCAGACATACTTGTGTATCTAATTTTCAATGACTTGAGGAAACTGTAAAAAAGAAGACAAAGAAGAAAGAGAGAAACAAGCATCCATTTACCTGGGGGAATGAACTATAAAATTTACTTCTTTTTTTGTTTTGAAATAGTTTCTGCTTTGGCTCTTTGTAATTTGAATATCACCAGGACAAAAAGTAAAAGATAAAAGTGGGTCTCTTTCTCTCATTTATCACCCCTTATAATTTACTGTTGTTATCACGCTCCAGTTTCTATCCTCAAAGACCACACAGCCAGCTCTTGATTCACATAGCAGGGAATGAGTACAACTGAATTTGTCTGGACTGGATTCCCACAAATCCTTAAGGTTACCACATGAACCCAGTGATTCAATGAGAGCTATGAAATAAGAGGCATCTTTACTGAGATAATGTATGTGAGACATTCTGAACTCTAGAATGAGCAATATAAATGCTAAGTATCAGCATTACATTAAAATCCTTAAATCCATAGGAGTTTGGGATGTCAAGACTATACCAGAAATTAGAAGGGAATTAACTTTGTTGTTGTTGACAGCTGTTAAATTTCAGCTGGCTGCCAGGTGGAAAAGCACACATTTGACACCTATTATAGATTGGTTGGTAAAATGAGGGAACTGTTAGCCATGGATAACATCTCAACTCAAATCAAAAAAGCACGTAAGTTTTTCCCATGTATCAAATATGTGGACTCGGCCAAGACAATTTATGGGAGACCCTTGCATCTTACCTTCATCTTTATTTAGTAAAAGGAAAAGGAGTTTTGTTTTTGCTCTGGAATTGTAATATTTGAGTCATCTTGGGCTTTCTGACACCATCTGTAAACTGTAATGGAAGGCAGCTTTGGGCATCGCTTGTTTTATAAACTGGAAAAATTCAATTAAAAAACACTGGTTACAAAACTCAAAGGATGTAAACAGATAAAGAAGATAGAGACATGTTCTTGATTTGCCTAATGTTTCCTGCAGTGGTTTGTAAAACAATGTATCATGCGCACATAGGGAACACTTTTGTGTAGGGATCCTATGTAGTAGCCAATGTATAATTTAGCAGGGAAAGGTGAAAGGTGAAAAAGAGAATTTACTTAGTGCTAAAGGAGGGGTAAATGATTCAGCAGCTTCCGTAGTGTTGAGGAAGCTAGAAAGAGAAGAAGCTGGAAAGGTAAGGGGGCTGCAGGGTGTTTCCAATCCTAGGTTCCAGCTGACATGATGGTTCTCAGATGGTGGCTGAAATGAGGACGACAATTAACCAATGGGTTAATGCGCCACAGGTCAACAGCAAGGCAGAATGCAATGGACAAGGAAGAACAATGGCCATGGGGCTATCAATCCAAGGTTTCTTATAGATTTTTGCCCCATAGAATTTAAATAGGATCCTGGGAGGGAAATGGAATTGACAGCGCAGGAACATGCCGTATCATATTGCCCTATTGGGGAATTCATCATTTGTATACTGTGTGCAACTAAAATGACAGTAGCTACTAACTGGAGAAACAGAAAGACACGGCCTCTTCCCCAAGATCATTGTTGAGAAAAAACTGAATGACAAAAGAATTTGAAAAATCACAGTGACAATACAACTGATGACTTTGTGTGAGACAGAGAATTCACAGAGATTCTCCACAGAATGGACAGAAAATGAGCATTCAACAAATATGAACATTGCTTATTAATTATTGCAATAATCATTCCAATGAGAATGCAGAACCACGTGTGTTATCCTCAAATTGTACTGTACTTGACTTTTCCCTATTTGAGTCTGTAATATGATTGTACTTTAATGTTATTTAGTTAATGTATTTTCACTCAATTTTGTATTATCTACTTTGACTTACAGCGCAATCCTACGCATGGCTCCACTGAGTTCATTGGGCCTACTCCCCAGTAAAGACTTAACAAATTTTTCATTTCTCTGTGCAAATTTATTAAAGAGAACATGGCTGGGGAAGTGAGAGCTTGTTCTTGCCTTGTATTTGCTCTCTGAAACATTTCCTGGTTAACCAGACTACAGAATCGTTTCATTCGAGGCTATACCTATATATAAGATGATGCATTAAAAATCTGTTGTAAATTCATCCACATTCTCCTTTCCCCACTGGCGTTACTAGTATTGTGTTGGCAGAGGCTGCTTTATAGCAGTCACAAAGCAGGCTTTGCTAGTGTGCGCTGCAGGCCTACTGGCAGAGAGGCTGGAGATGCAGGAGGCAATGGATCCAAAGACCTGCCAGGGCAGGTGAGCCTGTGCAAGGGGTTGGATGGAGGCAGGGAGGGGGTTGGACAGGGTAGGGGTGGGCAGAATGGGGCAGTGATGGGCAGGGGAGAGGGTGGATTGGACCTGGGAGAGAGGTGGGTTCTGCGGCAGCAGTGCACTCCCAATTCTGATCCTCTTTCCCAGGCCTGATCTTCCTTCACCGATGAACTGAGTTCATCTCAGAGGTCTGAATTGACCCTTAGTGCCTGCTGGGACTCACCCTAGGGAAATGGGACAAATGTCCCTTAACCCCAAGGAAGCCTCCAGCAGCTGCAAATCCCCTGCAGGATTCAACAGTAGCCATGCCAGTGTCACTGCATCATTTCATGGGACTTAGATAGGATTGCTGCCCATTTTACATGAGTCTATCTCTTGCCTAGAAATGGGTATATCAGTAGCAGAGCAGCTGGAGAGCAGTTATGGCAGAGGCTTTTAATAATTGTAATGGAATACCATACAGTCAATGAAAAAATGCAGTTTATTTTTAATTGGCAGCTTGTGTGCAACTACAATATTATAGTCCTTAATTTGTCAGATTACAAAAATCCCAAGATGCAAAACTGAGAAATTTGTTGGCCCTCACTCATGAATAATTATAAGAGAAACTGTAGTTACCACAATTGTATGCTTATGGGAAATAAGTCTATAAAAAGGAACTACCAAATTAATTGGTTCTCTTATCTGAAATTGTTCTTTGCTTCTGCAAGGTTAGGCTTTTTTTTTTTTTTTAACCACATAAACTTGCAACTCTGAAGTCCTCAGACTTCAATTAACTGGGGCAGATGAACAGCACAAGCACACTTAAGGCACAGTCCCGCCAAAGTTAAGCACTTTTAAAGTTCCTGTTGGTTTCAGTGGGAGAGTCAATTAGGGTCATAACTGGATCATGTCCCTGGTGCTTTTGTCTTTCAACAAACAGATGAAAACCCTTCTTTATCAGAAGGTTGGTTGACACTTAGGTCTCACTGGCTGAAGGGAGTCACTCACATGCATTAATGTTAAGGATTTATACCCTGCCTTTCTTCTGAAAGGTCCTGAAGGTGACTTACAATGGATGAGTGCCTTAAGAATAAACTTAATACAAAACCCCACTCAGTAACCCATAGTACACTGGCTGAAGGCAAAGGCAAAATTATTCGCACAACATAGTGAGTTTGTTGCACCTTACCTCCCTCTCCATTCTCTGCCGAACCACAGAGCTGTGCCACTGTCCACTACACTGGATTCCAGCACACAAGATGGCTTTCCCCCAGGTGTGCATGTTAACACATGTTTAAAGGCACACCTGCTAACAATGCAGTCAGCCTTCAGAAAGCAAGTGAAGATTGGACAGCCACTGCCAATCTGAATCTGGGATGGCACAATGAGTGACAGGTGAAAGACGGAGTTGCCCCTGCACCAAATCCCTCTATAATATATTCACCTGAGCCCATAATTTTTCAAAGAGTACTTGGACACATTTGAAAAACTGGCAACAAACAACAAAGCGGAACAAGGACAGTTGTGAATTCACATAAGCCTGCAGACAAGGAAGTATCGGTTTGTTAAGAGGTTTGTTAAGAGGTTAAAACTGCACTGCAGTTTTATTGAGTTGGTTCATTAAAGGCTTAAATATTTCTTTGATTAAAAAAATTCCCATCAAAATGTGTTCGCAAAAGCAATAAAAGGGAACACCAATCACAGCAGCTGCCTTATCTATGAGTAGAGTTCCATGTAAACAAAGTTGTTTAATTACTACTGGGGGCTCGTCAACTTGTTTTGTCTTTAGTAATTAAATGAAATATTGTTGAGTGTCCCCAAATGATGAAGAAAGTAGGACTAGAAGGAAGATCTAAATGACTTTTCCATTGCAAAATAATTATTTCTGATACATCTCTCCCCTCCACAATGTTCTATTCAGCGCTAAAGACTTAGGATCAAAGCTTCCTTAAACGTGCCCGCAAAGGGGTCTGGTTGGTAGTATATCAAACAGTTTCATCTATTGCCATAATGCAGGCTCCACTAAAGAGCTGCTCCTTGTAACTCCACCCTTCCCCTGCTGAATGCTGTGCCTTCAGTTCCATGAACAGGATCACCTAAAGTTTTGGATCCTTTCAAATAGATCTGTGGATGGGATGCCACTGTGACAGCTCTAAGGAGTATACTCTAATTAACTGCTGGAGACATGTATTGATTCAGTCTGTCAAATCCAGTAAGACTACTCCATAAGGAAATGTAATAGAGAAAAGCGCTCCAATTGTCCAAGGGTGTATTACTGTAAAAAATAATTAACTAAAACTTCGAGATAAATTGGTATTAAAAGTGACAGAGTAAATATCAGTTGCCTCTTGTGCTTCATTAAAGCAGATAGCATCCAGATTTTTATTTGTAGTTGGTTTTAAGAGGTATTAATAATTTTAGTATCAAATAAATCCCTGCTAACTGGTACAGAGGCATTTTTTAAAGAGGTAGCTCTCTTATATTGAGCGGGGTGGTGGGAGGGAAGAGAACCACTGTCCCCTAGTCTTTCCAGCACAGTGTCCCTCCCAGTGGCTCTTGCTGGTGGCCTTGTGTTTCTTTTTAGATTGTGAACTTCTTTGGGAGACGAACAATCTTCTAACTCATGTTGCTATATAAACTGCTTTGAGATTTTTTTTTTTTTTTTGGGTTAAAAAAATTTCAGTTGCTACATTTTAGGGACTTTGCACATTCATTATGTTACAATGGCTGAAAATTAATTGCTCATTTGATTGCAAATAGAACCTTTGCCTTATCTTTTTCCATACATATGGTAAAAGTTAAAAAGAGCTATAAGAAAGAAGTTGTGATGCTTCTGGAAGAACTTTACATTTTATCAGGCCAGGGAAGAATAGAACCTAGAATATATACATTACAAATTCTAAGACAGTAAGACAGCTGGAACTTTCATTTCACACCCACTTCCATGGAGCTAAATCAGTGTTGATAGAAACAATTTGATGACTAAGTGCTATGCAGCTCAATAAACCCCAAGTATTAATAAGTGAAATTTTACTTGCTAATATCTCAACCTTCACAGAAGGACCTTTGCAGCGGTATTTGTTCACCCTTTATCTTTGCCATTAGCTTCATGATGATTTGTTAATAAAGCCCAAAGTGAATGCTTCATGTATTTAATTAAGGGCCTCTTTGTTATTAATTACCATCTCCCGTGTTTGCAGACTCTTGCAGAGCCCTAACTAGTGTTTTACATCAAGATTAACTTCACACTGTTATTTACACATTGTTTCAATAGAATCTCATTACTTTTGAATGTTTTTATATAGACCTCTGGAGATTTAAGTATTTATGAGCTGGTTGCTCATTCTGCTGACATAATGGAAATGTCCAACCTACTTTACCTATTTCTTCCCTGCAGGCATATCCTATTTTAAATGGCTATCTGTACCAAAGGGTAACCTTGATGAGCACATTCAGATAGCTAGTCATCTCCTTCTTGTAGTGCCGCTTCACTAGGAACTGAACAAAGTGACCAGAGAAACTAGACAAAACAGGGAAGGCTAGTGCAGTTCATACTCATTGACTTCACATGAAAGTGCTGCTTTCTCTATGGCTACACAGAGTTCTGTGGCTTTTTTCATCCTTATTTTAAGACTCACACCAGCCAGGGCAGGCTGAGACTCAAAGGGGGAAAGTGAGGGTGGGGCAAAGAGAAGCTGGTTAAACTTCTAGGCCTTTTTCGGTTCAAAAACACCCTCTCCAAAATGTTTTTTTCACATATAGCAGGAAAGATTTAGTAAAGAAATGGGACCTATCTATTTTTATCTTATAGGCAAAAAAAAATGAGTTTGGAGATGCTGATTTTGAGCAGAAAAAGAAGTGGAGGAGAAAAGCTTTATATAGCCTGCCTTTCTTTCTGGGAACAGGTTGGGGCAGGGAGTAGAGTGGATCAGGTCCAGGAAGAGGACAGGTTCAATGGCAGGCAGCACGGAATCCTAACATCCTTCCTGGACCTAATCCCCTTTCACATGTAAACACAGACTTGCACCAGCTAGAGAGCTGGCACAGGTCTGAGTTGACTCATGGTGGCTGCTGGGGCTTACTCCAAAGAAAGCAAACAAATGCTCCCTTACCCTGCTGAGGCCTCAACATGCCCAAACTCCCCCATGGAATATAGCAGAAGCCGTGTTGGTGCTGCCGCATCACCATGCAGGCAGTTACATGGGATTGGGCTGTAAATTTGTTTTACAGTTTGTTACATAAATCAATACCATTTGAGATCACTCAGTTCTTTGGTCACCACAGCAGGTTTTAATCTCCTGATCTTATTGAGACCAAAGGTGAGCCAAAAAATCCGGGTGGATTTTTTTTCAGATTAGCTATTGCACAAAACTGATCCATTCCTTGTTTTCCTATTAACAGTACAATAAAATAGATTGCTGGTATCTCTGAGGAAACTCTGAACTTTCACATTCTCTGAAAGACACAATAAATCATCTTTCAACTCATCATTGAATTATATGTACAAACGGAATATTTAGAATACAAAAACCACAGAAGCTTTAATCATGGGGTTATTTCTCAATAAGTCATTCTCACTAGTACAGGGTGGGGGCATATCTGCTGATTTCCCCCTTTGCCACAGCCCTCCATGTTGCATCTTATGCTAGAAGTTCGTCCTGCCCTCAGAAACACATTTGCAGGGGGCACAGGAAGCTGTAGAAGGAAGGAGACATTAGAAGAGCTAACCCTCACACATTAATCAAATGAAACATTCCAATGGAATTAATTGTGTATTAGCATAGTTACAAATCAAAATAAAAAAATTGCAAGCTAACAGATAAATGCCTACCTACCAACAGCTGAAAACCAGAAACAGGTAGTTTTAGACAACATCATTGACCCCTTTCACAGCTCAGTCCTAAAGGCGGCACCACCACCAGGTGCAGCGACACCAAAGTGGCTACTGCTGCATCCTACAACCCCACGGCAGCTGCCAGAGGTCTCCTCAGGGGGAGGGGATTTTTTTATGGCCCAATCCTATGAACATGCTGTGTTACCAAAACACGTTCCAGTAGTTCAGCATGCTTTATGGCTGCTGTGAAAGACAACAACTTGCTCCACAACAACCTGCTCCATTGCCACAAGTGGCAAGTGGCCACAGCCACATGCCAGTGGCCTGCAAAGGAGCTCCTGCAGCCTGTTAGTGTCTGACAACTCAGTGGGGACAAAGTACAGAAGTGAAGCCAAAGCTTATTCTTTGCTTTTATTCAGTATTTATTCAGCATTCAGAATAAATTCAGCATTTATTCAGTGCTTATTCATGACTGGTATGCTTTGAAAAGCTCCTGAAATGCCATGATAGAACACCACCCTTAGTCCCAAGATGACTTTGCTGATGAAAGTGGCAGTGGCAATTCACCTCTTTCATTAGTAAGCAATAATGGCAGCAGGGATGGAAGTAAAAGTGAGATGCTGCTGCTATCAGGATTTTTAAATGTTAGATGCAAAGAAAAGGAACCACTTAGTGCAAGAGACCATTTTGGGGGGAGTGCGGGGGGAGGGAGATTCCAGGTTCCATTCCTGGTAACTTGGCATATGGCATGACTAGGAGAAATGCTTCCATTCAGATTAAACAATGATGTACCAGTGAAGTGTCTTGCTATAAAGCAACTTTATATGTATAACCAGCAATTTTCAATTTTTTTCATCTCATGGCACACTGACAAGGCACTAAAATTCTCAAGGCTCACCATCAGGTTTTTGACAATTGACAAGGCACACCATGCTGCCAGTGGGAGGGCTCACATCCCCCATTGATCCTACTATTAATGACCTTCTTCCAAATTTTTGTGGCACACTTGTAGACCACTCATGGCACACCAATGTGCCACAGCACAGTGGTTGAAAATGGCTGGTTTAAACCAAATGAAGAACATTTTTGGGTTGATCCTTTGAGAGACCATTGTGAGAGTCTAGTCCTTTGGCTCAAGACTGTGCATTGAATAGGGTATTTGCAGCATCCATTCTGCCTGTACAAGCTATATACCTTACATCAGTGGAATTGAGTGCAACCACAACATTGGTCAATATACACATTTGACTTCCCTCTAACAGGTGTCCTAATGCTTCTTTTGCTAGGGCAAAAATGTATTAACTGCTATGTGATGCAGATTTATAAAACAGAAGATGTCAAGCAGGTGTAGTACAGTGATGGGCTCGTACAAATCTTTAGGTTAAAGCTATAAGTAGAAATAACTCTGTGCCTCTTGCAGTAAAATAGTCTGGGCAGTTTTTGTATGACTGATGCATGCCAGCCTTGACTGGAAACAAGAGTTATTTAGCGAGACAGAAAGGAGCATAAAACACAGTGATATACGAAAGCAAACAAAATTCAAGCTAACAAAAACTGCTGTCCTAGCTGAAGTGGAATAGGCTAGAGCCTGGAGGGATGGTTCACAGAATACAGTTTTAAAAGACAGGTTTCAAGTCTATTCCCAGTAACCATGGATGGTCTCCTGAGAGATGAAATCACAATCTGCCTGGATTGCAAAACAAGGACACAGGGAGAGAGGGGACAAGAATGTCACCCTTCCTACTAGGCACTGGTGGAATGGCTGCATTTGTCCCATCAGGTGGGTTCAAGGTACAAGGCTAAGAGGGGAGCGCTAAAGGCCAGTTAGAGTACAAGACTAGCTAAAGGACAGGTTTATTATTGGAAGTGGCAGAAGCAGAGCAAAAGTAGTGGTTTGGCCATTCTGTTCTCCGTCATTCAGGTTTTAGCACGACACTTAGGCACACACTTATGGGTACAGTATGGAATTTGCTGGTTGCTGAATAGGGTCCAAGTTCACCTAGTAAATTTTTTCCCTGCCTGACTGATTGGGTTGAGGTTCATTTTTTGCCTGCTCTGTACTGTATGGGGGGGGGGGGGCTTCACAACAGGCAGTTGCAGACACACAAAATTACGCAGGGGATGGATGTGGGTAGGGGAAAGCAGTGAGCACCCTGAGTCATTCCTTTTGAGGCTGTATGATGTAAGGCAGGGAAATGGCTCTTTTGGACCTATTCATCATCTCAACAGAGTGCATGGTTGGGAATGCAGTGCAGCCTTGGGGAGGTGATGGGCAGTGCAGCTCCTTTGCCCTACACAGGAAGAGACTATGACAATCAGGGACCAGAATAAATCCGTTCCCTGCTTGGATCTCCCCCCCGGGGGGGGGAGGAAGACAACACTCATTTTGTATATCGAAAAGATGGCTTCATCCAGGAGCGCAAGAAAAGCAAACCCACCCCACTTAGGGTTTGGGGTCTGGTGGCAGTTCAGGTAGTTAACTCCCTGCAGATTTGATAAAATCTGATAAAATCATTTGATACCCAGATGATGTATCTTTACTAGATGCGGGGACAAGGAAAGATTTAATCAAAAGTTATAGAATACTATCCTGTTTCCAAAATGTATTGGAATATCTGTCTAATATCCAATAAATGTATTGGAACAAAAAAATGTATTGGAATAGCAGTGGTTCTCAAACTTTTTAGCACCAGGACCCACTTTTTAGAATGACAATCTGTCAGGACCCACCAGAAGAGATGTCATTAATCTGGAAGTGATGTAATGGCTAGAAATGACATTATCAAGCAGGAATATTTTTAACAATCCAAGGCTGCAATCCTATCCAAACCTACCCAAGAGTAAGCCCCATTGACTATCATGGTTAAAAGCATATGCATAGTAAACTGTTAAAAATACAGATGTGTATCATTTCCCCAAATTCAGTCACATCCCATGGTAGCATGAAGTCTAATATACTTAAAATAAAAATATTGAAATAAATACTCACATGAAATTGGCTTGCAGCTCACCTAGTGGGTCCCAACCCACAATTTGAGAAACACGGTGCTAGAGGGAATCATTATCTTTTCTGCTGGGCTGTCTTTTCAGAATCCCTGGAGTGTATTGTCAATCTGTTACAGACCAGAACTGAGGGGATTTTGCTGACACACACAGAAAAACACTTTGTGGCAAACAATAATCAGGCAAAAAGTAATCCTAATGCAAAACTATCCAATAAATTATACTATTGAAACTGCAGTACATTAGCAAGTGTATTTTAGTGCTCGTCATACCTTGTAGTGTTCAACAAACGTTACTTAAATAGTAACATAAAGTTTGATTCAAAGATATATTCAGATTTGTATTCCATAAACTGCAGGAGAGGAGATAGCAGTTGAATATCTGGAGAAATTTTTTAATGGTAAAAGTGGTTTGGCAATGGAATCGATTACCAAAGGAAGTGGTCAGTTCTCTCTTGCTGGAGTTCTTCAAGCAAAGGCTTGACAAGCATCTTTTGGAGATGCTCTAGTGAGGATTCTCCTACTTTAGCAAGTGGTTGGACTAGATGGCCTTGCAGGCCCCCTCCGACTCTATGATTCTAGGCAACTGTTTACCAAATAGTGAATTAGTCAAATCTAAATTTGCTATAGTAGGCCAAATATCCATATGTTTGTTAGACAATATAGATTGTTTAAGGGTGCACAAGTCAAAATGGAAGCTTCTTGAACTTCCCCCAAGATGGATGCAATAGCAGTCCAAGGCTGGGAATGTTGCTGGCTGCCAAAGCAGCAGTGTTTGAGCCCATGATAAATCCAACTCCCTTAATTTTTAAAAAATTATCTTGCTTTCATCTCACCTTGCTGAGCAAGGAGATGCTGTGCATCCATTCCTGTGAGGGCTGTAAGGTGTTCCTTGGTCCTGCTGGTCTGAGGAAAAATACTCATAGCCAGGTCATCAAAGATTCATCAGGAGTGCCATTGGCCCCATCTCTAGAAAAGCAGACATCACTGAGAAGTAAGGGAGAACCAAAGGACAGACTCTCTCTGACTCACAGCAGCCCAGCTTCCAAAAGAGGCCCAGCATATGGGACTAAGGGCCCAATTCAGAACGGTGGGTGCCATAAGGCATGACTGCGAGCATTGCCACTGGCCTGTGCTGGGACAGTGCCAGTCAGAGGCCAGAGGTCTGCCACCCGGTACTCCATGCAAAGTGCCAGAAGACAGAGAGGTAAATTGGGGCAGGGGGGAGGCGAAGAGGATGCATTCTGGGGTGGGCAGAGGGTGGGGGAAGGCATGAGGGGGGAGGGAGTGGGATAGGAGCAGGCAGGACCAGCGGAGCTCAACTCCGCCAGATCCACAGTCCACAGTTGACATGAGGCAACTTGGCTCTGCACCAGCTAAACAGCCAGCGCAGAGTTGAGTAACCCTATTGCAGGGCTGCTTAACTTAATCAGAGAAAGGGGACAAATGTCCCCTTTCCTCAAGGAGGCCTCAGGAGCAACCGGCGGCTGCCTGGTGCACTCTGGATGCCACAGTAGTCATATTTGGTACCACTGCAGCCTTTCACGCTGGGCAGCTCAGGCTTGGACTATAAGAGAGTAAGGGCCCAATCCTAAAGACACTCAGCACTGGTGCTGAGCCCTAGTGCCAGCGCTGGGTGCCATAAACATGCCGTAAAGCGCATTTACGGTACCTGGTAAGTAAGGAGCGCTGGCACTTGACCCGTGCCAGTGAAGCATCAGGCCCAGCGCCAGCAAGAAGAGGATGTGCCACTGCCAGGAGTAAGTTTAACCGCTGGATCACAGAGTGGCCTCTGGGGGTGGGGGGAAGGCATAACAGGGGCAAGGAGAGGGTGGGGAGGGGAGGAACCAGGGCAAGAGAACGCAGGACTGACAGAGCTCTGCTCAGCTGGATCCTGAAGTTAGTGTTGGGCCAAATGGCCCTACATGGAGTCTCTCAAGTCTGTGCTCGCAAATAGCCAATGCAGACTTGAGAAGCCCCATTTCAGGGCTTGGAGCTTTCTCCAGAGGAAGGGGATGAAAGTTCCCCCAAGGAGACCTCTGATTGCTTCCCAACACCCACCGGATACAGTGGTAGCCAGTTTGGTTCCGCTGCTCCAGCAGGTGCTGGGAAGCTCAGGACTGGGCTGTAAGACTGGAGTCTTCCAGGTAAGCTTCCATTCCCGACAACCAAACACATTACAGTGGGTCCTCCATATCCATGGGGTTTTGACTCTGGGCCCCCACATGGATGCCAAAATCGGCGGATCCTCCGGTCCAGTTGCAAACTGTGAAAAGGGTATAAATTGCAGAAATGGGGTGTAAATTAGCACAAATTGTGTCAACTGCCTGAATTTGTGTTAATTGCTTAAATTTGTTTTAATTACCGAAACGTATGTGAATGATGCTAGTGCTACAGCCAGAGAGGCCTGTGAAATGGCAGGAGTCTACAGGGGGGTAGGAGGAAAAAAATTCAACACATAGGTTTTCAATCCGCAGATGGTTAAATTTGTGACTGTGGAGCCTGCGGATACAGTGGTCCCATGTCCTTTGGAACTGTGGGATCAGAACTCCCAAAGTAATGGACTTGCCAAAGCAGTGGGAGGACTTCATTTGCATGAGGGACATAGCATGGAAGAGGGGCACCCAACTCTTGCCCCTGTGCTGATTCCCTAACACACAGACACATAAGGTGTAGCTGCATTCCTGCAAGACTTGACGTACCTAGTCATGAGAGAAACACCCTTCGGCTGGTTGCCCCTAATGGCAATTGAGAGAACAAGGCTATATCCTCCAAGACTTGGAGCTAGGAGGAAGTAAGGAACGTAGGCAGAGTTGGTCTTCTACCTAATAATTCTATAGGTAAAGACTCAGGAGCTCTCTCTGTGGCAGTTCCATAGTTATAGACCTCCCTTCAATTATCAAACCGTCCTTATCAACGGGGATCTTTGGTTGATGCCAATATTGTGCACATTTGTAAAAGTCACTAAAACATGTGGTAGCAACTGAGCCCAGTGCATACCGGATGCCTTCAAGCAGTCTGCCTCTTTTCACTGGTAAAAGACATGGCATCTGAATCTACCTGCAGGGACATAAGAAAGCAGTTGTAGTTCCTGCACAGACTCCTAATAAGCATATGCCTGATAATCTAAGGAAACAGGAGCTATTATTCCCTTGTTTGTGGAATGCTGTAACTATTGGAAAAAAATTGCAAGGGAAGAAATGGGAAGAGTTATTTCGGTAGCGTTCTCAGTGGCAATGTGGAGAAAAACAGAAGCCCCAGCAAAGTTGCAGCAGCTCCACTAGAAGAGCAAATGACTCTGCCAAGATTAAGCCACATGTAGCAAGTGTGAAGGTCACTGAACACCCCTTGAATTTTCTCCCTCCCGTAATAGCTCTTGAGTTAAATAACTTGGTGCTTATCCACTGTTAAGGGAGAACAATGATTCACTAAGTGCACAACTTTCCTCCCATGTGTGGATTCCTGAGACGACTCCCTCCCCCCCCCAACTTCAGCAGAAAGCTGGGAAATGACAATATTTTGCTCTTCAAGTTCAGGCAGTGTTTTTAGTATCTTTCGTGGGGTTGAAAACTCCACTGTCTGAAAATGCTGGAGGTGTGACTGGAGCTCTGAGCACAAACCTGCTTATTGGAAAACCTGGAATGAATCCAGAAACTACAAGGCATCTTAATAAAAACATAAACACACTTCATAGCGCTAAATTTATTGTGCTATAATTCACAGATGTGCTGATTCACACATATAAGGTATCGGGTGTACACAGAAGCAGTTGCTTTGCCCAGTTAATGAATTGGTTAGTTAATGAGTTAGACTAAGTGCTCAAAAATGCTCCCCATTGGCATCTATACGCAACTGACTTTGTTGACTGAGGGTCCAATCCTATGGTCCGCACTGCACCTCTGTGGCGCGGACCACAGTCGCAAATGTACCGTAAGGTACATTTGCGGGGCTTACTGCCTGGCTCCCACCGGAGGTGGTTGGCACTGAGCCACCGCCTGGCGAGTGCCCACGTTCCACAGCTCGGCGGTGCCTGTGACTGCCAGGCTGCAGAACAGCAAACGGGGCGGGGACGAGGGTGTTCCGGGGAGGCCGGCGTGATGCGGGGAGGGGGGTGTGCCAGAGGCGAGTCTGGGGGTGGATGGAAGAAGGATCCGCGGAGCTCTGCTCCGCAGGATCCTAGGCGCTCGTGGAGGCTGCATGCCTTACACAAGTGCCTTTACTTTAGCAGCACCCAAGAGAATAGCCCCATTGCAAGGCTGCCTCCCTTACTCTCGAGGTGCCTCCCGTGGTAGCGCGGGAAGTGCTGGATTCGGCGGCAGCCCTCGTGGTGCCACCAAGCAGGGGCACCCCGGGCAGCTCAGGATAGGGCTGCCCATTTGGATTGGGCTGTAAGGCAGTGGTCCTTGAACTTATTGCTACCACTGATGCCCTGCCACTGATGCAGAGTGGCACCTGGAAGTAGTTGACAGTGACGAGTGACATGATGCTATCACCGCCACTTCTGGGTTTGGGATAATGACGGAACCCTAAGAAAGGGCAGTAAGGCACAGGCAAGTGGGTGAGCTTTTCACGCACTGAAAACCATGTGCAGGAGCTCTTTCCACCAAGCGGAACCTCTGTACAGCAATCTTTACCATGGCTCACTACCAAGTTCTGCCCATCCTGCACTGCCCCCAAGCCCTTGCCATGCCACACCATGCCACACCAGGGAGCCTCACAGTATGGAAAATGCTGGATTAAAGAATCTGCAGACATCCACCAACTTGTGTGCTCAGATGTTTCCACACATCCTTTCAATTGCTTCCCTTAGATGTTTGAGTGTTCTAGTTTTCTACAATGTATGAATCAGAGCTCATTAAACTGTGTGTACATTTTTCTGACTCACCTATATCGACAGACCTTGATAAGAATGAATGATGGGGAGATTTTTTTCAAAATGTGTTCCTAGGAATCCTCAGAGGTTTGTCCATGAGACGATTGGTAATTCCTGAAAGACAACTTGCCTGTCATTATTGCACAGTATATCTGAATGAGAGTGTTGAGTGCATTCTAGACAGCACCTTTACTCTGGTTAACAGTAAAACCCCACAAGCATGACCACTTGTGCCCCATGCAAGCAGAAAGTAATATTCAGAGATTTTGCAGTCAGCTTACTGGGGTGGTTACAGCTTACAGACAAATCAACATGCAGAGAGTTTCCCACAGAATGTTAGAAATCAACTGGGTTAGCTGTTTGACTAGACGTATTTGTATAATTTGTTTTCAAAATGCAACAGCTGGAACAAAACTATTTTTTAATTTTTGTTTAAACTTGGTAAGAGTCCTTGATTTGGCTGTGGAATAATTTATCTAAGAGACTGATATTGAAACCCTTTGAAACTCAAAAGAAACCCTTTTCAAAACATACTGCCAATGGTCCACCAGGGAACACAAATTAATATGCGTTAATAAAATTAACTATGACACATGACCACTGCTGGTGGAAGATCTCACACTAGTTTCTTCATATTTTTTTTAATTAAATATACTAAAAGGTTTTAAGGTGTGTCTTTTCATGCAGAGAGCCATTACACCATGGTAATGTTCAATTATTGTGAAGTGACACCTACAACTGTACCCTGATTGACCAACTCCATATTTCAAATTAACAACTGCCTTCAAAAATACAAGCCATAGCTTGTGAAACATCCCAACACCTATGACAGTTTCAGTGAAGGGTATCTTTGGATCCACTTGCCCACAGCTAATCAAACTTCCATGAATTATACAGCCAGTTCTCATTATCCGCTAAGGATAGGTTCCTGGAAACCCTAGTGCAGTAGTTTTCACACATTTAGTAATGTAAACACATTTAGTAAAGTAAAGGACCCACTTTTCAGAATGAGAATCTGTCCCACCAGAAGTGATGTTATGACCGGAAATGACATCATCGTGCAGAAAAACTTTTAGCAATCCTAGGCTGCAGTCCTACCCACACTTACCCAGGAGTAAGTCCCATTTATTATCATTGTTAAAAGAATAGACATAGTAGCCTGTTAAAAGTACAGGTCTGTAATGTCCCCAAATGTAGTCACCTACCATGGGAGCATCAAATCTAATATATTAAAAATAAAATATTGAAATGAATGGGGACCCACCTGAAATTGGCTTGCGACCCACCTAGTGGGTCCCAACCCACCGTTTGAGAAACATTGCCCTAGTGGATAACAAATTTGCATATAATGAACCATTGATCCTGCGGGATCAATGGAGTTAGGTACAAGGAGTACCCGGAGGGGGGGAAGGGCACCATCAGAAGAATCCAGCAGGTACCCTCAGGAAGCCAGCAGAGTGTATCAGGATGTGCTAAAATATGTCTGAATGCTGCAGAGACCTTCCAGAGGCTACAGGGACTTTCAGAATGGAGCCTGTAACCAACACAGAACCCTTTAAAATGACCAGCGGAAGTTTCTGTTGGCTGTTTTAAAGGGGTCCGCACTGGTCACAGGAACCATTCTGAAGGTCCCTGCAGCCTCTGGAAGGTCTCTGCCTAGCAGACAATGAGAACAGAGGCGTGGATAACAAGAGCTAAGTGGCAGTTCTGCCCCTCACAGACAGCATATTCGCATATAAAGAAAACTTATAAGCCTGATAGTAGAAAACATGTGACTCATGTAAATAATGGGTACATTTTAGAATTCTAGCTATATTAACACATCTACACATCTAGTAGAAATTAGTGTATTATTCTTTGTAGTGCCAAGAGTAGGCACCTCATGAAAAGGGAAAGAGAGCCACAAAATGTTAGGGGCCAGAAGGTGCCAAGAGGTCAATATGACAGCTTTATGTCTAAGATGAAGAAGATAGCTGAGAACAGGGGTGTGCTCAGTCCTTTAATTCCACCCAGGGACGCTGGGATTTAGTTTCTTGTTCACGTTTAATAGGTTTCTAAGGGACAGCCTCAGGAAACCAGTTGTAAAATGTGAAGGCTTTGATTATGCACCTGCCAATATTTTTACATCTAAAAAGCAGAGTTGGAAGCTCAGTTACACATTTTCTATAAATAAACAGCAATTTAAAATAGCACTATAAACATATTTCATGTCTTCACGCTCCACAATTCATATGTTTTATTTGAAAGGACACATTCAAATCATCTTTGTTCCCTCTTTGTCCTTCCTCCCTTCTGTTTTCAGATGCTAAGCCACATTGGCAAGGCCCTGGGTTTTGTTTCCAATGGCTAAATGGTTGCTCTGTATATGTAAATACTAGCAAAATTGTTTCTTCTATTTAAAGGAAAAACAAAAAGAGCGACTATTAAGGCAGCAGGTTCCCCAACAGCAGAGTTGGTTCAGCCCAGCTTTTGCCTTGTAACTGTGAGAGGTCTGTGACTAGATGTGACTAGAGAGGCTAGATGTCTCCTCATCTGTGAGAGGTCTGTGACTCTCTCTGTGAGACTGTGAGAGGTCTGTGACTAGATGTGACTAGAGAGGCTAGATGTCTCCTTATCTCTCTGCCTGAGGAAAAATAATTGTCCAAACCACCCCAGGTAATGACTGCGCACATGCATTTTTCTCATGCCCAGTGTCCCCAACAGCACAGAGCACTGTGCTGGTGCTAGCCCTGAGCCCACAAGGAAAGGACTGCAGGGTGAACAAGCACCAATGGCTTTCCACTTAGCCAGCAGAAGGAGCCTTTGAGCACGACAGGTCAGGTTGTTGCTGCATGCTAAAAGCCACTGCCTTCTGGTGCTGGCCTCCCCAAGGATCATCCCTCCACCAGTCCTTCCCTCCCACAGTCACCTTCAAAAGTTCCCACCTCCCCAGTTCCACCTTCCCCTCTAGTCAGGTTGTTGAACATTTAAGTGGACCAGACAGACAGCCATAATTTGGTGTCAGGTGAAAACTTGATTACTCACTACTCACACCTGACATCCTAGTCACATATGAATAAACGAAATACCATTTTCAACACAGATCCTTGAGGAACCAGCATGTCACCACCATGATGGGCATTCTCCCATGCAGTGGGTGGGCAATCCCCTGAGCAACAGGCATGGTGATACACATTGCCCTGCCCCACTGGTTTTTTGGCTATAACTTTTGATAGAATAGAGATATTTCAGTGCAGTTCATTTCATTGCATTCTGCATGAAATTACAAATAAATGATATATAACATGAAATTATTTGAAAATACCAAGATTTTAAAAATTTTGGCCAGTAGCGGTGTCTCACACACACACACACACACACACACACACACACACACACACACACACACACACACACACACACACACCACATGCGTGTCACCCAGTGTGGCCTGCACCTCCACACCTCCCTGGTGATGCCACTGATCTGGCACCTACTTTCCTCTCCCCATCCTGGAAGCACTTAACATATTTTAAATCTCAGTTTCAGGGTGCCCACTTCTGGCCACTGCAATTGTGAATGTTTCAAAATCCCTGCCTGACATGGCTTGGGAGAGAAGACTGATATCCAGTGCAGTGCACATGGCCCAGGCTGAGGGTTTCCAGAGGTTAATGAGACAAGACTTCCCTTTACAGAACACAAATTGGCTTTTCTCAGTAAAACATGTTCTTCTGTATAAGTATGAATTCTAGCTTTAACAGTGCTTTCCACCAGCTTACTTGGGACAAATGTTCGACTAATGGGTCTGTAAGTTCCTGGCTACCCTGGATCCCTTTTTAGAATCAGTGTGACATTAGCTACCTTCCAGTATCCTGGTAAGGAAGCAGGTTTTAGTGAGAAGTTGCATATTTTCGTTAGAAGATGAACCTTTTCCACTTGAGTACTTGAAGTGGTCTTCATTTAGAAACTGGTAATGTGTCCACTTTTCATTTGTTAATTAGCCATAGACCTTCGTCCCTTGTTATGTCTTTTTGATTAATTTCTTCAGACACTTTATCTCCAAAAGTGATTCATGTACAGGTATCTTGTAGAGAAGACCAACACAAATAATGGATCCATCTCCTCTCAAATCTTCCTACCTCAGTGGTGTAGGTAAGGCAGGGCCGGGGGGGGGTACATGACCCCAGGTACCACACATTGAGGTCGGTACCATGACCTTGAAGGCTGACAGGTTTTTCATCTTTCTTTTTTCTTGAAAAGTGGGGAAAAACAACCAAAAAAAAACCTTAGCAATTGGCCCTTAGAGTGGCTGTAACTGCTCTAAGAGCCTGGGGGGGTTTCAGGAGAAGTTACTATGACAGCAAGGAAGTGTTTCAAAAAAGCAGGATTAGCGGGGTCTTTTGAAAATCTCTGGTACAAAGAGAAAATGAAAACACATAAAACAGTAGAAAAATACACACTGTAGAGTTGGAACCCTGGGGGCTGGGGATAAGAATAGGCCCTCAGTTTGGCTGTACTTGTCGTAAGAGGCGACTAAACAGCCACCGGGTAGATGGGACTCGTCAGCCTGGGAAGGCAGCTCATCTGAGAGAAGGAAAACTCTGATCCCAAACCTCCACTGCCTTGTGGCTACATCCAGTTATGGAAAAGGCTTCAGGAGTCAACCTCGAGGCAAAATCTGGAGCCAGAGTCCCTGAGTCAGTTCATGGCTGAACACAGTCATGTTCTGGCAACTCCTGTGACGCCACTGGAACCAACCGTATTGGCCTCTGCCTTTCCATTGGACCATTTCAGTGACATGGAGTGGGGGGATTTGCTGCATGGGTAACAGCCTATCCTCCATACCTGCTTTACCCAGGCTTCGCGCACTGGAGAGGACACTCTGTTTCAGAACCACCATTCAGAGCGTGACACCATAGTCTTCCGAGACTGAAGGATGCCAACAAGAGTTGGAACCAACAAGAGTTCCAACTCTTGTTGGAACCAACAAGATGCCAACAAGAGTTGGAATATATATATATATATATATATATATATATATATATATATATATATATATATATATATTTTACAGGTATTTATATACCGCCTTTCTTGGTCGTCAGATTTCTCCTCAGACTTTAATTCAAGGCGGTTTACATAGGCAGGCTATACTAAATCCCAATAGGGATTTTTACAATTGAAGAAGCCATGACACAGCTCAGTGAGGGAAGGTTGGGTGCAATCACTGCCTCCAGGCCTGAGGGTTTACGGGCTGACCCAGCCAGGTGGGTTGCCTGATAAGCACCAGAGTGTGACCTGGCTGCCCCTGATTCCATCCTGGAAATAGCTTGTGTGTCCAGTCCTATCCTTTCCTCCATCCCCCCCTCATGCTGATGCAGCCATGCCACAAAGGCATGTGCTGTATCCAGCAAATGTGGGGCAGCGTCAGGAGGCTTCAGGGGAGAAAGGGGAATTTTTTTCCCCTTGCCCATCCATAAGCCTCTCACACTGCAATGGGTCTCCTCAGACCTTCACCAGCTCTGTAGCTGGTGCAAGCCCAAGGAGAAGAAAGGGGTAGGGAGGTTTGAAAAAGATGAGCTTGAATCTGGCATGCACCAGGATCAGCAGATCCACCCCCTCCCAGCCACCTTCTCATCCCCATTCTCCCCCTGCCTGCCCAGTTTTGCCTCCTTCCCCATGCACATTGCTGCCTTGCCTTGGCGAGCACAGTGGGTTCCATTGGCGGGATTGCAGCTCTGTCACCCCTTGTGGCAGTGCTTGCAAAATGAAGTCTATGGAGTGTTGCACGCTCTGTCGGCAGCCATTTTACAACAGCGGGACTCTCTTCCACTGTCCTAAACCCTTACACACAACAGTCCAATCCTGCATAGGATTGGATGGCATGATTCCATATTCAGTCACAGCCATGAATTAGATTTATTTATTTATCCCTGCTACTGCATATAAAAGGTATGTGATAAGGAACCACTTACTTGGTTTGTGATCCTGAATGTGTAGTCTCATGGATTATATACTGTACACACAAGTCTGTTTTTTTAAACCAGAAGTGATAGATTGGAAGGCAGCAAAGATCATAATCCTTTCTTACTGAGGAAAGGAATTAAGTGTTCTCTTGCTATTTCCTTCCCATTCCTTGTTGTATCTGGCCAGATATATTAGTGAGAAACGCCCATAGGTTATAGAACCTTTGCTTGTTTTGTTGCCCTTTGAGTTGACAATGTGGTGCAGGAGGCAAACCCCTAAAGAGGGCTTAATAATTATGTCGCAGCTCTTGACACAGCTGGCTGGAATAATTAGATCATCTTCCTCAGCAAAGGAGAGTGTAATGTACCTGATGTCCACAGGTGACGAGAAGAGGGAGCTTGTGCTCTTAGTTTATGTCGTTCATTCGAGCCTGCTGCAGAAAATCTTGCTGCCAGAGTCCCAGAGGTACTTCTACAAATAAATGTAAAAATGGCAGTGAAAACCTATGTCATCTGCTTATTCTCAATGCACTGGCAGCCTGCAAACCAATTTCCATGTCAGTGAAAGCACAAGCATCCTATGTTACGCCTCAAAAATACTATGGTGATGGTGTGAGCTTTCTTACATTTTTTAAACCCTGGCAGTAAAATGGTTAAAAAGATCCTTCATTTCCTTTTTGGTTTGTGGAAGGGTTTAGTTTGGTTTTGTAATTGTTGACTGTTAAATTGTATGTCATCATGCAAAACCAAATAATATGCTGCTAAATAACACTGAAATGGTTTGGTCTCATTGTGGCAAACTGTATTTTTTTTATTGCAGAGACAACAAAATCCCCAGGCATACAGAAAAGCCATTTTATTCTCTTTAGCAACAAGTGGGTCCCCCCCCCCCCCAGCTGCTAAAAGGAAGACAGCTATTCTTGAAGCTACTTTTCTACACATACATCCAAAATAATATAAAACGAGGCTACGGATTACACAGTCCTTCTCTTGATCCTATTTGTCAGCAATCAATTTGGCTACTTCATTAAGGAGACCTGTCTCATTATATTAGGAACAGCATAAGGAAAAAGAAAACCAGGACTTTGAGAGTCACACAACAAAGGACTTCTTTGCAGAATCAATGAGGTATCGCAGAGCATCGTTTATGGATTGCTAGCTCCACCTGCTGAGATGGGAGAGGACTGCAGCTCCATTATGCTCTTTCTTTCTATTCACAATTAAATAGAAAAATGCCTGCACAGTAGTCCTTGAGAAGATCAACTAAAAGCACCTAACTGCAATCCAGAGGCTCATAATGGGATCCCCATGACCTATTAAAAAGATGTTTCCATTCATTGTGAGTCAATTTTAAAAATGTCTCCGTCTCTTGATGTTTTCTAAAGCGGTAACCACACCTTATTAGGTCTTAGATAAATCCGAACATTCGCTGTAACCAAATCAGGAAGCAGGCTTAAAGAGTTAAACACAAACTCAGATGTGCAAGGAACATCATCAGTTCCTGGATATGTCTGAAATGTTGCAAGCAGAAACACCTCACTTGTATCCACATTTCTCCTGAACCCTTTTCCTCTTCTAAGCCATAAATGCTGTTTGACTTGGAATCAAGATCAGATCCATTAACAGAAATGGGAAGAATGAAATTTGTGGTGTGCCCATCTCCTGAATTAAAGCCAGATTTTAATTTTAATACTTTTAATATTTTTAATAAATATTTAGAATTTAATTTTAATACATTTAATAAAAATTTTAGATTTTAATACTTGATCCTTATGTTGATTTCAGTCACCTCTACTGCCTGTTCACATACAGAAACAGATGTTCGAGCCTGTAATCCCCAGGGCTGTCAAAATGTGATGCAACACATCCTACGGAGGTGGAAGTAACCGAGCAAGTCATTGCAAGCCAAGTTTTAAGTGGTTTGACTGGGCCAACAATTAATGTAAAAATCTGGCTGTCCTCATCCTTTTCTAGTGCCCCCTTGCGCTTCCTCTCTCTCTCTCTCTCTCTCTCTCACACACACACACACACACACACACACACACACACACACCAGTCACAGTAACAAAGGCATTTCTCATCCTTTCCACCATGTGTAGTAGACATGAAAGTAGACCTCCTCACATGGAATCTTTAAAGATACATGAACTCTTTTATTTTTATGTGTTGATACTATGCAGTGATTTGCCTGGCCGTGCATATGGAACAAGGCACGTTATCTGTATTATGGGTTGGGATAAATTACATCTGGCATAATTATGACTTTTGATCTCTTCATGCAAGAGCTCTTTCATGTAAATGCCTCACTATACAAAAATAACCTCAGTTGTTGTAGAAGGAATTTTTAAAAAATTGTGAGAAACTGTGCTTGTCAAGGCTCAATGAACAAATAGAAACTACCTCAGGGGGATCATCAACTTATAATATTTGCCTACTATAAACCAAAGGTGAGGCAGGACTGTTTCAAGATAAGACAGCATACCAAATAGTGTTCCCCCATTGCACAGGGCATGCCTTACCAAATGCTATGCTACCCTTACCTGGTAGAGCTCCTGTTGCTGCTCTGGTCCCACTCCTTGAATTTGAAGGGAATGGAGTAGAAGAAGAAGTATGGAGGAGAGGAGAGTGGTGGGTTTACAACCCACCGCCTGTAACAACTGCCTCCCTCCATCTGCCTCATGGATGAGTTGGACCTGGGTATAGGTCCTTACCATAATCAAAACATTTCTTGGACACAAATACATTCAAAACAATATTTGCCAGGCCAGGCAGCCTACACAGCACTACTTGGACTACCACCAGCTAAGTAGCTGGCAGAGATTCAAGTAACCCATAGGGCTGGCAGGGGCATTACATGGGGTAAGGGGAAAAATATCCCCTTACCCCAAAGAGACCTCAAGCCAGCTCCCAGCTCGCACTGGATAGAGCTCAGGCCATGCAGACTGGCTGCACCAGCACAGGTTAGAATTGGGTTGCCCATCTACGTATAGATGAATGTGGGCCAGATGCATGGCACAGAGCGGACTTCACAGGTCCCAGGCACTTCAGTCACTTTGGCCTCCATTCCCATGTACACTCTTACTCACAGATCAACTTAGAGGTAAGGAAGAAGGGCATGATACATTCTGAAGGCTCTTCAAAATTCCACAGAACATGTTTAGAACCTGTTCAGCCTGAAGGGCCAGAAAACTCATGAGGTGTGTACATCACTGCCTGTACGTTACAGGCCTTAATGTTTTGTTCTGTCATATCCCAGGTTGTTCATCACTGGGGTCTGCCTCAATTACAAGTGCGCATTGTATTTTCTTATCTTGGCAAAAGCTGTAACTAGAATTTGCATTTCCTATATTGAATCATTGTCTCAACAGCAGTGTCTTTCTCTTGAGTAGATTGACTCATGAGGATACACAGAAACATGTGGCTCCAATCCCAAAGTGCTGCATACTTAAAAATATGTGGCTGTACTAATATTTGTCCAGACATTACACAGTACACTGGCTCCCTGAGTTACAGACAGCCACCGTACGGACTTCTGAGTTATAGGCAGCTGCGTCAGCACTTTTGCACAGGTGCAATTGTACTGGGTTGGCAAGAGCTGGTTGTTTCAAGCTATTTACATTCTGACTTCCAGACAGACCTCCAGAATGGAACCAGCATATATGCTGGGCACTGAGTGTACCTCTTTATATCAGGTGTTCATTTTCCTGCAAAGAAACTGAGATGTGTAGCCTCAATGAGAGAGAGAGAGAGATCTCTGGGAAAGGTGTGCGGCTGCACTTCTCATTGTTCGCATTGCAGCACATGAAAAGCAAGCTAATGTGCTGCACACGCACCTTTAAGAAAAGCAAATATTATTGGAAGAAACAAAAGGGAACCATGTTGTAACTGATTTGCTATTAGCCTTTTACAAGCTTTCATTTTGTGCTTGCAATTAATTCATTAGCTGTAAAAGAACAGCCGTGCAACATGTTAAAGCCCATATTGTAAAAACTCCCAGTAAAAGCAAAGATGCCAAACTATTTTTAGCACTTTAATGGCTACAGATAAATTTTGTTCAAAGGTCTTGCATGCCCATTAGAAAGGCATCTGCACTGACAGCTTGAATGATAATTTGCACAACTAAAAAAAGGAGTTCATCGTGATTCAGAAACTTGTGCCTCAGGAAGTCTGAATAACATTTAAAAACAATAATAGATTTGGGAAAAAAATATATTTCAAAAGGGAAACTGCAACAAATTCCATACTGTGTTACAGAATGGTTTCTTTAAATTTAATGGTGTTTCTAATTGTAAGCCCCAAACCTGCAGGTGTAAATCTGCAGTTCTCATTAAAAAAAATTGAATTGAAATTGAATTGAGTTACTCGTAGAAAGGAACTCATATTTTTATAGTGTGCTACTATACCTATGGGTTGTATCCAAAGCAGCCCAAAAGGAACTCTATTTGTACAATGGGGATTTTCCACCCCACTGCAGCCCCCTGTGCCCCCAGAAAATCCACTCTTAGGGTTGTGGGATCCTCCAGAAAAGTGCGGAATTCAGCGACAGGGCTGCAACTGGGATGAGAGGATGACAGAAATTGGGGTGCATACTGTGTGAGCAGAAATGCGTTTCCACTTGTCCATGGCATCTTTGAACACAACTGTATGAAAATGAGATTATGGAGGCTTGAATGCCGTTTGTTACAGTGTCGGTATAACCTGACACTTCCTTTAGTTGCAAAATGATTTATCACTGATCCCACTAACTAAAATGCTCTGACATTGCCTTGGGAGGAGTGTATGAGCAAATTAATAAAAAATGAAACGTGTGCCTTACAATAAAATATTGAAAATCCCATCACATCAAACTCTATGATAATAAAGAAGTCAGTTTTAAAACCTTAACTGGTTTCAGCAGGAGAAAATGAGCAATATTATTCATGCTACTCAGATACCACAAAGAAACAACCTGGCACCCTAATCCTAAGCATTTGCATGAGAATTACTGTATCTGCCTGCCATGTCAGGACTACATCTCTGAAAGATCATCATAGCGTGTTACTTACATTGCAATGGCACAGCAGCTGGGATACTTCAATTTATCTGCTAGCACAGCAAGTCCTGGGATGGGATTGTAAATGATTCCAAACATACAGGTTACTAATGTTCAACAGGCACTATTGGCTCACCTAATTGTAGACATACAGATCATTTGGAAGTGTGATAAAAAAAAAAAAAGAGGAAATATTCATGACTGTGGGAAAGAGTTTTCTAACATGGCTAGAATAACTAGCTTCCATTAAATGTTAATAACAGATACCTTTATGCCATTTTTTTTCTTTGGAAAAATGTACCTTTATAAAATATTAAACACAAAAGACATGTCTGATATATTTTTTATTTTAAGATTCTGAGTGAAGAAATTACTTTTTTAAAAGGTCTGATGCATTGAAGTGCAATAGTGTCTCTTCTGTAGATTGATACCCTGCTGCTTCTCCAAGGAGCCTGTGGAGATTGCACATGGTTCCCAGATGGTCTCCCATTCAGGCAGCTCATTGGGCCAGACAGGCTCAGCTGCAGGATTTCAAGCGTATCGTGTACTTCTGTGCACTTACAAGCAGAAAAAGATTCCTTCTTCTGCACATACCAAGGATCAAGAAACTGACCACTTGGAAGAGGTTCAAGATGCATTTTCCACTCTTGTCAACCACTAGAACATTCAGAGTTGGGGAATCTCTAGTTAAATTAGAACAGGAAAAGTCTACTGACCTACTTACACTACAAAGAAGAATGGATGTCCCATGGGAATGTATGTTCCATGATTGAGACATACAAAATTATGCATGGGAAGGATAAAGTGGATAGAGAGATGCTCTTTACACTCTCACATAACACCAAAACCAGGGGACATCCACTAAAACTGAGTGTCGGGAGGGTTAGAACAGACAAAAGAAAATATTTCTTTACTCAGTGTGTGGTTGGTCTGTGGAACTCCTTGCCACAGGATGTGGTGATGGCGACTGGCCTGGATGCCTTTAAAAGGGGATTGGACAAGTTTCTGGAGGAAAAATTCATTATGGGGTACAAGCCATGATGTGTATGCATAACCTCCTGATTTTAGAAATGGGCTATGTCAGAATGCCAGATGCAAGGGGCACCAGGATGAGGTCTCTTGTTATCTGGTGTGCTCCCTGGGGCATTTGGTGGGCCGCTGTGAGATACAGGAAGCTGGACTAGATGGACCTATGGCCTGATCCAGTGGGGCTGTTCTTATGTTCTTATGGATTTGAATGTTAGTTTTTGTAAAATGTAAAAATCTCACCACAAAGTGAGATTCTTACCTTTAATTCTTACCAGGTTTTATTGCTCTTACAAATGTATGTCATTGTGGTAAGAAAGAAATATAAGAGCAAATTTTCTATTTAAAAGGGCCTTTCCACATAACTGCTTTTTCTGATGCTTTTGTTAATGAAATCCAGACATCATCTTTCAGCGGAACACTTGCATGGCAAGGATATTACATTTTCCCAGCACAATACCTTGTACAGCAGAAAATTTCATTGTTCCCTCAAGTACAGCAGCCATTGTTGTGATTGCAATTGCCATGTGAATGGCAACATATGTGAATGTATTGAAAGACTTTCCCAAGCACCTGTTGGATATTGCCTATGATGTGAATGAGGCCAGACTGCACAACTCTCCTTTGGACAAACATCCCAATTTGATGAGCAGCTGTCCAGTGCTGAATTCATTCGGTGAACAACTGAGACTACCAAGAAGGTGAGAGCAGTCTTCCTAAAGTTGTCTTTAATCACCCTGTATGTTGATCCACCAATTATCATGTGCAGAAGTGCAATGCATGGGCAACCCAAGCCTAAAGTGGGACTGTGCTGGCGCAGGCCCCCTATTCCAGCTCTTGGGTGTCACAAATATATCATAAAGCACATTTGTGCTAACTCAAGAGATGGCAGCAACAGCACAATGATATGCACCAGCCTGCCGGCATCCTCTTCAAACCCTGCACTGGCCACCCCAGGTAAGTGTTGTGCCAGGCGGCGCAGGTGTGGGAGAGGGTGGCAGAAGGGCATTTTGGGGGCAGAGAGGGTGGGGAAGGGTGGACCAGGCTCAGGAGGGGGTGGGATCAGCTGTAGCAGCACACACCATATTCTAACTTGCACTCCCAGGTCTAAGAGCCCTACACATACTTCTTGGATTTGCGCCAGCTAAATAGTTAGCGCAGATCCAAATAGCCCCATAGGGCAGGCTGGGGCACAACACGGGCTAAGGAGAAAAATATCCCCTTACCCTGAGGTAACCTCCAGGCTGCTCCAATCCTGCATTGGATACAGCGCAGGCCATGTGGCCTGGCTATACCGGCATAGGGTTAGGATTGTGCTGTCAGCTGGACACAGGAATTGCTACACACTCTTCCTGTATGATTGGTATTTTTGGGGGGGGGGGCCTTCTAGATGGTAAAACGGATTGAAAAGAATGGGTTGTGTTTATAAAAGAAGTTCAATGTATTTGTCAAAAACAGTAATCTGTTGCACTACAAGTAAAATAACGAATCAGGAAATTGTTGCAAAGCTAGCAAGCAACCCTTTTCAACTTCTACAATAAAATATTAGGAGAGACAAACCAGGACTTGGATGATGGTACTGTAATCCCTTCCTGTTGGAGCTATGCAGCGTGCAAAGCCCGCAGAGGATGTAGTGTAGCGAAATGCTGGCACCTGAAGTGATCCAAGATAGTGAAGAAAAGGAATGAAAACACGAACCAGGCAGAAGGCCACCACCAAGCTGTATTTACATATGATACAAGTAGCCACTCACCAGCAACATGACAGCAAGCACAGTTCTTCAGATGC
The DNA here is from genome assembly GCF_035046505.1 of Tiliqua scincoides. Lineage (NCBI taxonomy): Eukaryota > Metazoa > Chordata > Lepidosauria > Squamata > Scincidae > Tiliqua > Tiliqua scincoides. The sequence goes on from NC_089822.1 coordinate 210,283,782, forward strand.
ACCAACACAGATTCACACTCTTCCAAACTCCTCACAACAACACACGAGCGTAGCAGCCTCCCTTTTATACCTCCCCTGACCAATCGGGGAAGGGATGACCTCATCTCCATTACCTCATCTTCTCATGACTTGGTTACATCATCCTCCCAGGATGCACCAGCCCCTCTCCCATAGACTTGCATTGGGGCTGCAAAGTCACTGTGACTCAGCATATTTGTAGTCACCATTGATCAGTCCAGGGTCACACGGTACACTTTCCTTTTGCCTTACTTTAGCCTTGGGCTTACATCTAGATACAGGCCCCAGGCTTTCAGGCCTTGCCATGCTCAGGCACCAAATTACTCCCAGTCGTGCCAAAATATCCTGACACTTCCTAAAGATGGAATAGTGTGTCATCGATAGTAGTGTTCGTAAAGAATATTTGAGGACAAGAGAAAGAATAGGTATATTTCTAGGTCAGTGTTTCTCAAACTGTGGGTCAGGACCCACTAGGTGGGTTGTGAGCCAATTTCAGGTGGGTCCCCATTCATTTGAATATTTTATTTTTAATAGATTAGACCTGATGCCACCATGGTATGTGACTTCATTTGGGGAAATGTTACAGATCTGTACTTTTTACAAGCTACTGTGTATATTCTTTTAACAACTACAGTAAATGGGGCTTACTCCTAGGTAAGTGTAGGTAGGATTGCAGCCTAGGATGGTTTAAAATTTTCCTGATTGATGATGTCACTTCCAGTTATGACATCACTTCCGGTGGAGCCTGACAGATTCTCATTCTAAAAAGTGGGTCCCGGTGCTAAAAGTTTGAGAACCACTGTTCTAGGTGAATGGGTATTATTAAACATCAAGGGACAATAAGTGCAGTCCCTCATCAACCTTTCCCTGTGACATTGTAGCCATGTAAACTTACTATTCTAATTATATAGCTCAAAAGAAAATGCTTTCTGCTCTCAAAAGATATTAAAATAGAATTTGGATGTTCTGGTATTTATTACTGGTTCAATTTAAGAAATGCCACTATTCCAGTCACATGGTTCCATTAAATGAAGTTGTCTTCATTGGAGATATTCATCACATGCACTATAAACCGCAAAATGAGGCTTACAAGTGTGAATATGGGTTATTTAAAGTAATAAATGCCTAAAGCAGTAAAGGAGAGAACGAATTATAAAATTATATTGCAAAAGAAAAACAGAATCCAGATTCCATTGCCACCAGTTGCTTAAGCATACAAAAGGCTTCTGTGTGATGGCATACTGTATCCTTAACAGAGTGATGAAAGTAAATATAAAGTTTTATTGTGTTATTTATTTACTGCATTTTTAATCTTGCCTTTCAACCCAGAAAGATCCTTAAATTGCTGGCAGTAATGTTTAGTGGTCCACTCCATGGTTTCCTAGCACCTCTAACATGCCAGAAACTGGAGAAGTTCCAAGTCAGGTTTTATTCAAGATGTAAGCTCTCTCTCTTTCTCTCTCTCTTCCCCATCACAAGCTAGGCCTGATCTGGCAGCAGCAAAAGATGAGGCCTCACTCTAAAGACTTGTTGCTACTAAAGTCTTCCAATACTTTTTACTTTGCATATTTCGTTGGTTTTGCACTGGCAAGGTTAGGAGGTTCACAGTTATTTGAACAGCAGAGTCAACTCATGAATTCATGTTCATTAACACCAGTAAAGACCCTTTCTGATGGGACATCAATCAGCAAAGGTTGAAGGAAAGTAACCACAGAACCCTTCCTTCCCTAGCTCCTTGCAGCCTCTGTCCCTGCTCCTGCCCCCAGCTGGAGATTCATTAGGCTAAAAGATCTCAGCCCAAGGCCACCTTTCCAACTTACACATCTCAATAGGAATCTGAATCCAGCTTTCTCACCTCCACATTCAATATTTCAGCCACATTCTCGGCATCACCTGGCAGGACAAAGTTCCAAACAACACAGTCCTGGAACATGCTGGAATCCCTAGCATGTATGCACTGCTGAAACAGAGATGCCTGCGTTGGCTCGGTCATGTTGTGAGAATGGATGATGGCCGGATCCCAAAGGATCTCCTCTATGGAGAACTCGTGCAAGGAAAGCACCCTACAGGTAGACCACAGCTGCAATACAAGGACATCTGCAAGAGGGATCTGAAGACCTTAGGAGTGGACCTCAACAGGTGGGAAACCCTGGCCTCTGAGCGGCCCGCTTGGAGGCAGGCTGTGCAGCATGGCCTTTCCCAGTTTGAAGAGACACTTGGCCAACAGTCTGAGGCTAAGAGGCAAAGAAGGAAGGCCCATAGCCAGGGAGACAGACCAGGGACAGACTGCACTTGCTCCCAGTGTGGAAGGGATTGTCACTCCCGGATTGGCCTTTTCAGCCACACTAGACGCTGTGCCAGAACCACCTTTCAGAGCGCGATACCATAGTCTTTCGAGACTGAAGGTTGCCAACAAGTACACCACACTGAATAGTTATGACAATTTGTGACAAACATTTAGAAAACAGTTTCTAATTCATACATTTCCTGGCAGGTCCTGCTGTACACTAGGTATTTTGATACAAGCAGGAAATCAATGCCTTGGGTCACTTCTTAAGACAGCAAGAAAGACCAATGGTGGAAATGTCAGTTACAAGAATTAGTCTTGTGTTAGTCTTTTTGCCACCAGAAGAAGCTACATGCTGAGGAATGGTGAATGGGCAAGTGTGTGAACGAATTGGTGGGCAAAATTGGCCATTATATTGCTTAGAGGCCATTAAATTGGCCATTATACTGCTCTCCACAAGTAACTGTAGTAGTTATCAGAACCAGAACCTGCTACAGTTATCCAGAGACTTCTGACCATATGCAGGTTCATTCAAAGGCTCCTGTATGGCATAAGTGCAGGCTATCTTAAGCAACAGGACAGTATCAAGATGATAAACCATGTTACCATATGATCAAATGAATATTAACAGGCACTATCTGGTATTTAACTTATTTGTGTTTTCTCTTTTTATTTCATTTTTCTACCCAGTGTGTTTGGCTAATAAAACCTCCATTATGAGCAAGTGGCAATTGTACCCTTTCATGCTACATCAATTATTATGACTTTATTGTGACTTATTGGAATTCAGAGAATCCCAGAAGACTGTGCCGATGCCTTGAAAGCAATTAATTTTTGATTGATCTAATTCACTCCAGTACTGCATGTAAAACATTTTGCAGGCGTTTGAATAATTCTATTATATATAGGAGAACACTGCAGGCAAATCATTTGAAAATTAATTGCAGAGTTATTTTCAGTAAATATAATTTATTCCAGTTCTATTGTGGTAACTTATGTAGTTGCTTTATGGAGTAAACTAATGAAATTAATGACTAGCTCATAAAAGATGGGGAAGGAGGTACAAATGCAATGCTCCATTTCTTTCGCAAGCAGAGTTCTCTCAGCACTCCATGCAGGTTCCAACAGAACTGAAAAGACAATGGGACATAAAACCATTAAAATAGAGGTGAAGAGACGGTTTAAAACAGTTTGCAAGTCACAAACACAGTCCTTTGGAAAAATCCAGAATCTAAAGTAGGACAATACCTTTAAGAGGACCAACCAAGAGTGACATGCTGTTGAACAGCTAGCTTTCAAATCCCATTGGACACTGCCTCAGCCTTGATGGTAAGCAAAAGAAGGGGGACATGTTGTAAGTTCCCATACGTCTATAGTTCAAATCAAAAGATTGTGTTTGGGAAAATTGAATCAGCCTCTACAGCAGCCATTTTCAACCACAGCTTCTAGCAGGGCACTCCAGAGCTCAGTGATGACAATGACGTCATCGCCAAGCACTCCAGAGCTGTCCTTGAGAAACCCATTAGGGTTCTGTTCACTCTCTGTGAAAATTACAGGGAAGATTGGTTAGAAACCCCTCCCCCCATGGAAATATAGTCTATAAATTAAGTCAGCTGGAAACTTCCTGGGCACCAAAGTCCTGATCCTAATTAATTACTCCCCTAGAGCTGCTATTACATTGAAAAAACACAAGCACACAAGCGTTTAGTGTCAACTCTGATTTGACCATAACATTTGCATCTGAATAGAGATATAAACTTGGTTCTTCCTAGTCAAAGGGCCCAATCCTACCCAACTTTCCAGTATTGATGCAGCCACAAAGCAGACCTGAGGTAAGGGAACAAAAAATGCCCTTACCTTGAAGAGGCCTCCATGACTGCCCCCCCCCCATTGCATTGATGCTGGAAAGTTGGTTAGGATTGGACTCTCAGTCTAGAACTCAATACACTACACTTCACTGGCTCTCTAGATTGGAGAGGGAGCTTTTTTTTTAAGCTAGAGCCCTCCAAACCCCAACCTGTGGGCCAGATCCAAGATTCAGAAAAAGCCCCCCACCCACTTTGAAGCAGAACATGTTACAGGGACCATCTGGGCAGTCGCGTCTGTTGTCCAGTGTCCCAGGAGGCTGTGTAACAGGATATCTGGGTAGAAGTTACTGCCCAGAGTGTCCCTGTAACATGTTCTGCTTCAAAGAAACATGGCGCGATGATAGAACAGTAAGCTCCGCTCAGAACAGGGAGGGCTTTTTTGGGACACCGCGGTCTCCAGTTTAAGCAATGGTGCCATGGCCAACAGAAAAACCATTTAAAATATCTTCATTAGAATGTTTTCTTCTCCTGTCACTTGTTCCTATTTTGAAACTAAGTATACTTCCTTTAAAGATCTAGCTGTTTTCATCCCAGAGCCTACCTTAGTTTAAATCAAATGTATAAAACTGAATGAATTTAAAAGTATTGGAGATAAATATAAAAGATACATAACAGTGCTTGTGTCTGCATATTTGCTCAGAAGTATACTCCCCTGTGTTTAGTAGGGCTTACTCCCAGGTGTATTTGCATAGGATTGTAGCCTTAATGTAATATGAGCTCTGTCACAGTCAGCCCTTGGGAAAGATGATAACCCAAAGCATTAAAATACGCCCCTAGGAGTCTGTCTCCTGCAGAATATGATGCTTCTTTTTGGTCAAGGACCTTTAAAAAATGTTTCAAAGACAGCACCTGAGCTCTCTTGCTGACAACATCACTTCGCCTGTTGTAGGTGAAGTCCCAGAGCTCCACTTCCCCCTGACTACAGCCCTGTGTTTGAGCACTGACACTGAAATCTTACCTAATTCAAAAGTGAAGGCAAAATTGTAGGTTCCTTCTTGGGCTAAATATCTGAAGAATGTTTAAGGGAACCAAAGAGGCTAGTGAAATGTCTCAGGAAGATTGACACATCCATAATCTGGTGTGCTCCCTGGGGCATTTGGTGGGCCGCTGTGAGATACAGGAAGCTGGACTAGATGGGCCTATGGCCTGATCCAGTGGGGCTGTTCTTATGTTCTTATGTTATGTTCTTATAATATTTTGTTCACAACCATACATTTCAGCGAAAAAATGAATTTGAATGGCAAGAGGCATAGCATCATCACAAGAATCTGGAAAACCACATAAAAATGCTCAGTGTTGGATTACTTGATGCCTTTATGTTGCCTACCATTCCCTGAGAATATCTTTTCACAAAATGGCACGATGTACTGGAAAACCTCTCTTTCATGACCCCTAAGAAAAGGAATCGAAGTTACCCAACACCACATGTCGTTCAGTAGTCAGATTGAATCATATTTTTTATTATAACTCTCCAGAAATAACATATGATGTGTTAATACAAAACTGTCCAAAATTTATTATGAGGGTTTCTACAAAAGCACCCTCTTCCAGCATACAAACGCTTCACCTCCATAAACAATCCATCATCATCAGACACATTCGTTACAGTTTCCAGCTAATGTTATTCAAAGGTTATTGACTTTAAAGAGAAAGCCATGACTTTAATCAATATATATTTACACTGCTGCCAAAAACCGAATTGGAGATGGAGAAGAACCGTTCATCTTGTGGAGCGAGTACAATTGTGGAAAAAATGCAGTACAACTGCACACGGCAGGTTAAATTAAAGGAGAGACCTTTACTGTTAAAATAATAGAATATTCCAATCTATTAACAAAACAGACAGTTTTCTGCCACAGCTGTGCTATGCACAGGGAATGAATTCTAATTGTCCGAAAATATACAACAAAACAACAAAGGAATAACCAACTAGCCAGACCTAAGATGAACATGTTTCCAGCCATTCAGTCAAAATGTTCCTGCAATTTCTTTCAAGGATTGATCAGATATATTCTGAAAATGTAAATGTTTACTGAATATTCAGTATGTTTGATTTCAATATTTAATACTTGGTGCTTGATTGCGGAATGCATTTGACAAGCTCTCCTGCAACAGTATTTTGTGTCCGACAATTGAGAGCTTATGCGATGCCTGCTGAACTCAAAACCATTAAAGAGGTGGCCAATAAAACTGTTGAATGACAAACTTTGAAGGGGAAATATCACACTCAGACTCTGATATGTCCTGGGTTGGATCTGAGAGGATATGTCCTGAGGAGGACAATGGTCTCAAAAACAAGTCCTAAGACTGTTGGTAGCTATAATGTGCCATATTGGTCCTGCAAAATAAAATAAAAAAGAAAATATGTAAATGTTATCTTTCATTGGACCAGCATCAGAAAAGGTGAGCGTTTTCAACTGTCAGCACAGTAAGGCAGCTAATCAACTATACTGTGAAAGCAAAGGTGATATTTACAATGCCAAAATGTCTGTCAATGCAGGTAGCAGCCTAATCATGGCACTTCTCTGCTACTATTCAGTCATCAAGAGCCAGTGTACTAGACAACATACAGAACTCCAGGGGAACAAAGTGCAGCTTCATGGGTTACCCAGAAGCACAGGAAGGAGATGCCACAGTGATTTGTGAGTCCTCTGTATACACTTCCAGATCTTCTGTATTAGGTAAACTACAGAAGGATTATATGTGCTGTCAGTGTGATGGTAGCTCACAGTTCTCATCAAAGGAAGTGGCACAAGTTAGCCCTTGCCATGAGACACAGAAGCACAAATAAAGGATGCCCCAATCATCATGAACTCAAAGAAGTTCATTGCACTTCTTCTTTGGTCATGTCTAGGTAATGTGTCATAAGAAACATAAGAACAGCCCCACTGGATCAGGCCATAGGCCCATCTAGTCCAGCTTCCTGTATCTCACAGTGGCCCACCAAATGCCCCAGGGAGCACACCAGGTAACAAGAGACCTGTATCCTGGTGCCCTCCCTTGCATCTGGTATTCTGACATAGCCCATTTCTAAAATCAGGAGGTTGCACATACACATCATGGCTTGTAACCTGTAATGGATTTTTCCTCCAGAAACTTGTCCAATCCCCTTTTAAAGGCATCCAGGCCAGATGCCGTCACCACATCCTGCGGCAAGGAGTTCCACAGACCAACCACACACTGAGTAAAGAAATATTTTCTTTTGTCTGTCCTAACCCTCCCAACACTCAATTTTAGTGGATGTCCCCTGGTTCTGGTGTTATGTGAGAGTGCAAAGAGCATCTCTCTATCCACTTTATCCTTCCCATGCATAATTTCAAGTGTCAAGTGGCACAAAGGCGACGAGGCCCACTGTTTGAGATCCAGTGAGCTGGTGTAGGGTCTGGGGTGCCTCCTGCTAGTTTCTGCCAGCCCATCGCTACTTCACCCAACCTTGTGGAGGCCCAGGGGATGGGCTGGCCCTGCTGCTGCTAGTGCCGATTCACATAGAGACACATACAATGATCAATGACTTATTACTCAGTGGCTTAGGCCCAAATCCTAACCAATTTTCCAGCACTGGCATAGCGGTGCCAATGGGATGTGTGCTACATCCTACAGTTGGGTGGAAATCACTGAAGTCTCCTCAAGGTAAGAAAATGCTTGTTTCCTTACCTCGGAGCTGAATTGCCCTTATGTCAGTGTTGGAAAGTGGTTTAGGATTGTGCCCTTAACTAGGTGGGTGCATTGTGTTTTTGAACATGTCAATCATTACTTGACGTTACTGTTCACAATTGTTCTTTTTCCAGCTGCTACAGTCCTTTTTTTTAAAGACTCTTCCAAGAGCTGAAAGCAGATTGGGCTTTCCTAGAAGGCCTTTTCAGTGGTGTCTTCCCTGTGGAACACTCTGTACCCCAGCAAGCTTCTTGCATCGGAGCTTTGAACGAACACTCTAAAAACATGCTTTTCTTTATCCAGGGTGCTGTAGGGTGCTACATTCTGAAGCTGGTGTTTTAATTTCAGCTGCATCTTAATATATTTGAATGATATATTTTTGTATTGGTTCAGGATATTAGTTGTTACTTTTTGTGCTGTTCTAAAAGAGATGTTATGCCATTTTAAACTGTAATCTGATAAATTTTTTTTGAGGTGCTGAGTTGGCAGGAAAATGCTAATTTGCATGTGAAAATCAACCCATCCAGCAATAAACATGCAGGTGTGACCTCACTTGTCACCAGAAGTGTGCATGTACTGTCTGAAACATCGGGTTCCCCTCTCCCCACTGAGTCTGACTAGTTAACCAAGCCAGTATGATCAATGGAGCAGTGCTCTAAAAGATATCATTACCAGCAACTCCGTCTGGGAGTTATTTTTTCGCTGCAGTATTCTGGCGTTACAGGGGGTAATGACTATATTCTCCTCAAACAGATGTGATGTCACAACCTCTTCTGCTTCCTTCCAAGCTGCATTCATTGGCAGCCATGAAGGCTTTAGGTACAAAGCAGCATTATGTTCAACTGTTGCATTTCTCCCCACCTAATTCACAGCTGCAGGAAAATCTAAACAACCTGCTGGAGCAATTTACAAAACTGATGAAAATGATTAGGGAAACATTCTTACGCATCATACTTTCAATGCTGGTGAATGAACCAATTTGTTCCTGGCACAGTGCGCTTGCTTAGTACCCGGTGACTTCTTGCTACATCATTTGCTGAGGCCATGTTACAATCAGGAGGCAAACCTTTTCATGCCACATAAAAGCCATATGCAGCTATTCACCAGCATGATACAAAATTTTGCAGGAAGTTGACAGGACTTGTTGGAAATTTACATCTTTTTTTTTCTGAACAAGCAGGTTCACTCAGACTGAAAGGTGCCAGCTCAGACCAGTTGCGGCTTGCCAGAAATTGAGGAGCTCTGGCCAGTTTGGTCAACTTGTATACATAGGGGTCATAAAAATGAAAATAAAATATAAAAATGAAAATAAATTAACTATGGAAATGGCCACAGCAAGTTGCAAGCAGCCCTAGTCACACTGAGCCTTCTCTGTATGATTCCCAGAGATGGAGAGGTTCACATGGCAGCCACTTTGTATTGGTGAACCGGCTGATCACATGATGAGAGCACATGTATTAATTCACTGGCTCGCCAAATGTTTACACTCATTTCCTGAACTGTTACATCCTCAAGAGTTCTAAAGGACAGAGAAAACAAGTAACTTGACCTGCTGGAAATGTCAGTGTGACTACAGGCGTCACACCTCACTAGCAGTAGTTCAGAGCTGTAGCAGATTTATTAGGAAGAATTTAGAAAAGGCCACACAATGGCCTCACTTTCTCCCTGTCTCTAACTTGTTCACTGTTTTGTCTTGAGTTAAAAGTTTAGGCTTGCTTGGAAAGGATGGAAGTCAGCAAGGTGTGCAGGTTGCATGTGGCAGGGAAAGGGATATTATTACCATTTAAAAAAAATATTTAGTGCTTCATACAGAATAAGAGGACTGGTCCCTACCCTGAGAGAGAAATTCCTTAATAAGCAAACATTTAAAATAAAAACTAAGTCATGACATCCTCAAGTGAACAAATCAGTGACATATGGTGAAATCGAGGCCTGAAGAGGCATAGCCACATGAATATTCTCTCTCTCTCCCTGCCTTCCCCTCCCATTTCCCCCTTTGAGCTCAGTCTCATTGGATCTTACCTTCCCCAAAATATATTCTCACCCTCTCGCCCCTGCCAGAAATCAATTTTAGAAATCTCACCTCTTCTTCCCCCACTCAGAGCTAGAGAGAGCTCAGCAACAAACCCCCCAGGGCAGCTCGATAGCTACCTTCAGAGAGCCGGCCCCTTCTTTTTACATGGCTTTCTTAGAACAGAGGCAACTCTGACTGCTGTCTCCCCAGTGATTGCTGATGTAGGTACCCTGCCTTTTTAAAACTGGAACCCAGCTGCCCTGCCTGTTTTTTATTAAAAGTCAGCCAAGACTGCAGCCTGACTGAGGCAACTCTGTTGGCTGCCTCCTCAGTGATTGCTGAAACAGGCGCACTGCCTGTTTTTCATTGGAAGCCAGCCATGATTGCAGCAAATCAGCTGCAAGCTGCTTCCCTGTATATTATTATGTGTATGTGTGCTTCTTAACTCTCAGAGGGTCCAATCCTATTTTTACCTAGCACTGGCGCTGATCCCTAGCGCTGGCTCTGGGTGCCATAAATGTGCTATAAAGCATGTTTGTGGCACCTGGAGTGCTGGTGCTGGGCGGGCGCTAGTCAGGCACCAGGCCCAGCACCGGAAGGAGGAAGATACAGTGCTGCCGGGGTAAGTGAAACCACCTCTAGGGGGCGAGTGGAATGAGGGCAGGGCAGGGGAGGAACTGGGGCGGGAGGGGAGAGCAGAGTTCCACCACATCCTGAACTCCGTGTTAGGCCTTCCCGCCTGACACGGAGTCTCTCAAGTCTGCGTCGACCCCTGCTGATTGATGTCCACCAGGCCTGTCATGAAAGGGCACCTCTGCTCCAGCAGTTACCCAGAAGCATAGGATTGGGCTGTGAGTGTGCTGAAGAAGAAAGGACCAGTGCAGAAAGGCAAAGTGCTGTTTGTTTTGACTTGTTGGGTCATTATGCTTTGCTTTTTTACTTGCTGGGTCTGGTGAGGCTCTGTCTCCCTTGCCTCCCTTGACTGCATGTCCCTGGAACAAGTTAGTATCGAAAGAACTGGGATTACTGCTTTGAAGTGAATTTTCTCCCCCTGCCATTGTCCTTTCAAAATGAATTGACTGTAAAATCCTGCACCATTGATCAACAGGACTGGCAATAGGTAATAGGCTACTGCAGGAAAGCAACTCACAGCATCATCATATCAAACTCTTTTCTGCCACCATTACAGCCAATTCCCACATGCACATACAATACCTGTTAACTGTAAAATCAAGTGATGTCTTGCATCTGTGACTGCTATCACAGGTTCGCCACTACATACAGAACTTTCAGTATCACCTAATGTCAGCTTCAAACACACAGTCCAATCCTTACCAACTTCCCAGCACTAATGCAACTACAATAAATGTTTCCTTATCTGAAGGAGACATCCATGACTGCTTCTCCACCACAGAATGCAGTGTGCGCCCTGTTGGTATGGCTGCGTTGGTACCAGAAAGTTGGTTAAGATTGGACTGTCAATTAATGCTCAGAAAAGGTTGTTCACAGCCACACATTCAGCTGAGACATCAAACAATGAACATGCGTATGTGAATCAGACACAAAGGTCACATCCATCCATCAAGTCGGCCGGACTCCCCCACGCAGCCAAGCTTAACAGTCTACTGTCCAGGGTCTCCCAAACTGAATAGACTCCAGGCTATGCCACAGATTCAGTCAAAAGAGCTAACTCTGCATAGAATGCCAAGTTAGGACGTGACTGTGGACTCTTATCCCTCCTGTTGCTGAATTACACACACACCCCACATGTACTTACAACATGGTTTGGAGCTTTCAGGACTTTTCATTGTTTCACTCTGAACATGACTGGATATAAAATTTTGTTTGCAGAAGTCAATCAGCTCACAACCTTAATAGAACAGCAGCTAGTGAAAACACTTGCCGGGTCAGGTTTGAGGAAGTGAAAGAAAAGCAGTGTAGTCTCTGACATCTGTGTGTGTGCAGAGATACATATAAGCTCCCTGCCAGTATCCCACCCCCTCTGTCACACTGGACACCTAGCTGATGGTAGGCAGGGCTATCTGTCCACTAGTCAGGTAACCAATGAGCCATAGGTATAAATATATGTCCAGCACATGAGATGCAAATATTTAATCTTCTGCTCAGTCTCTATGACTATTCTTCTCAGCTGATGTGGTGTGCACAGGAGAGGCAGTGGAAAAGAGGGTCCTACTCCACACCAATTAAGTGAAACACTCTCACTTTTCTAAGTAATGATTTCCTTGTTTCTCTCGTCTTTCAAACAGCCCAGCCCATTATTGTCCCTGTATAAACGCTTCTCATTCTCCTTATTAGCAATTAGCTCTCAAGCACATGTTCCATCTCTAGCCTTACTCAGCCTCACTCAAGTTGACAGTTCAACAGAACAAAGGGCTGCCTTCATCAAGACCACTCTACAATTGCAGAATCAGAAGGATTAGTGAGCCTACCACATACAACAGAAGAATTAAACAGATTTTTTAGTATCTGAGAGAGGTTTTCAATTGGCAGCAAATCTAATGCACGTAAGTCATTAAGGCAAATTTGATTAAAATTCAAAGAAAAACACATATCTGCTTTCCACACTCTGTCAGAATGTGCTCATAAAATTATCCAGAGAACATTAGGGAAGGACATTTCTAAAGGGCTTGGTGTCCTTTTCATCCAGTTGCAAAACTATCTCAATTACATCCTTGGTTACCAAACCAAAGGTTCAAATAAAGGCATTTCAGCCTAGAAGGAGGAGGATTGCAAAGCAGCAGGTGCCCTGAGTGAGATTATTACTCGTGGAAATGCAGTGGACTATTTGCGAAAGTCTGCTTGCTTGCCTGCCTGTTTTCTTTTAGAAAAAGCACACATTCCCCCCCCCCCCCATGGAAGCAATTTATCACTGGAAAGAGGACATGTTCCTGTGGTGAGTTGAACAGGAAGAGTGGCAAGCCTAACCCCGCCTTCTACTTTGTACTACTGCACTGGATTTTGATATCTGATAAATTTTGAAGAAAATGACTGACAAAGGATACTGAATAATAGTAGGCGGTCCAAATATAAAGGTATGCTTTCTCTAATATATAACCTAAGAGAAGCACGGGAATTATGTTAATGGAAGATATCATAAAAGGGTGGGCAGTTTTAAATTAGGGTCAAATTAGACATTACACCTAAGGCATAAGGTGAAATGGTAGGGGTTTAAAAATAACAGCTGTGGGGACAGGAAAGGGACATAGAGGGGCTTTCAGTCTTTGACCCTGTAATGGTTTCAAATGTCAGTTGGTGCCCTTCTGTGCTCTGTTTTAGATAGGGGAAAAATGGCCACTGGAAGCCAATAAAAGCCTTTTTTCCTATATAAAATGGTGTGATTGGGGTCAGAACTGTGGTGGTAGAGACAAAGTCCTAGAATCCCATGCTATCCCTCACCATGGTTCTGTCCTAATTTCACACCTCCCAATGCTTTTTAAAAACAAAAATTACCAGTCTTCATGACACATTTTGCATAATGTGTAGTTTGATTCTCTGAAGTTCACAGAACCAGTTCAGATTAAATTAAGTTAAGGAACAAGAGAATGAATTTAACATCAATGACTTTAGAGAGAATGTTTAAAAATTATGGTCTGTTAGCAGTTATACTGCTATTTATTTTTTAATTGCAGCCTTGTTCCCCATTATTATTACAAACAGCCTTGAATATTTTTCTCTTCCAAAAAGAATGTAAGTTATAAATCTACAATCAAACTATATAAAATAAAAGTGATGTAAATGATCCACAACCCTTACTGGAGCACAGCGTGTCCTCTAAGTTTGAAGTCTTAAGTGAAATCCTCATCTAACAAATATGGAACAGTCAGCTTGAGCAAGTTTAAAATTTCATGGATACAGGAGTCCAGTGCATACTAGGTTATCTCCTTGGAAACCCTGCAATTGTTCAGTACTTCCACAGAATGAAATAAACCAAGCAGTAATTTTTAAAAAAAATGTTTACACTTTTTGTTTCCCCCCTTTGTTCTTCCTCCATGTCATATTTTTCTATCTCTCAACAACACCCTGACCATTCTTTCTACCATAAAAAAATCTGATGATAGATGCCCCATATCTAAAAGATTATGCATGGTTTGCTAATTGAATATTGCAGTCTTTTAGAACCTTGAGTTGAGCAAAATCTTGAACTTCACCTCTCACAGATTCTGAATATCTAACTTGTACTGATTAAATTTATAGGCATTTGCACATTTGGAAGTGCTGGAGATCCATTTTTCATGTGACTAGTCTAAACTATGCCTAACACAGGGCAAAGGAATATAGGCCTCTGCATGGGTCATCTTTGCACGGGCCACCTTACCTTACTTGTTTTTTTAGGGTGATTCCATATGTTGCATATTTTTAAAAAACAGTACAGGTTGGGACTCTTTATATGCGGATTTAACTCTTGCGGGCTCCAAACCCACAGATTGCCCCACTGAAGACCTCCCAGACACAACCTGAACCTCATCCAGGTTGCATCTAGGAAGCTTCCTGAGACTTGGAGAGGCCACATGCCATTGTGCACAACCTCTCCAAGGCTCAGAACACCTCTGGTTGCGTTTGGCCCAAAAAACATGAATTTCATTATTGCGGTTTTTGGTATCTGCGGGGAGTCAGTGAACTGAACCCCCACAGATAACAAGATCCCACATGTACATGTAAAAATATTAATTTGTACATGCAACACAAGTGTATTTGCAACAACACTGTAGGTGCAACACAGTAGGTGTATTTTCTATAACACAGTAAGCTGGAACAGGCCTGGGGTTCCCATCCAGGGTGTTAAACAATAAACATATGAAGCAATACTCCCTGAGCCTCTGCACAAAAATGGAAAAGGACTAGCTTAAATTCTCAGCGCACTGTAAATAATAAATATGTTGAAGATTTGACAACTCCGTTTTATGAAAGATGTAACAAAAAACCTAACTAGTATGAAATCAGGCTGCTGGAGGGCTGCATGGGGTCCCCAAAGCAATCTACTCCAAGCACTGACAAAAAGAACTTCCCTACATAAGGGAAATGACATTCATTCAGGCTGCAGCGTGTGTGCAAAAAGCAGAATACCAGAAGGGCCAAGGAGTGCACCATGCCGTAGATAATTTATCAGGTTAGAAGTTAAGTTTAGTAAAAAAAAATCAGGAGTTTTGGCTTACCTTACTAAGTCCTGTTCCTGCTGGAGGCAGGGGGCATTCCTGACAGATGGGGAATGTCCCTCGTCGCTTCATATAGGCAGGTCAAACCCAAAGGAGGGTGGAGCTCCCTGTGCGCGGGGACCAATAGTTGGCAACCTTTAGTCTCGAAAGACTATGGTATCGCGCTCTGAATGGTGGTTCTGGAACAGTGTCTAGTGTGGCTGAAAAGGCCAATTCGGGAGTGACAATCCCTTCCACACTGGGAGCAAGTGCAGTCTGTCCCTGGTCTGTCTCCCTGGCTATGGGCCTTCCTTCTTTGCCTCTTAGCCTCAGACTGTTGGCCAAGTGTCTCTTCAAACTGGGAAAGGCCATGCTGCACAGCCTGCCTCCAAGCGGGCCGCTCAGAGGCCAGGGTTTCCCACCTGTTGAGGTCCACTCCTAAGGCCTTCAGATCCTTCTTGCAGATGTCCTTGTATCGCTGTGGTCTACCTGTAGGCTGTCCAGGTAGCTGTGGTCTACCTGTAGGGTGCTTTCCCTGCACGAATTCTCCATAGAGGAGATCCTTTGGGATTCGGCCATCATCCATTCTCACAACATGACTGAGCCAACACAGGCATCTCTGTTTTAGCAGTGCATACATGCTAAGGGAATCCAGCTCGTTCCAGGACTGTGTTGTTTGGAATTTTGTCCGGCCAGGTGATGCCGAGGATGCGTCGGAGGCAGCACATGTGGAAAGCTTTCAGTTTCCTCTCCTGTTGTGAGCGAAGAGTCCATGACTCGCTGCAGTACAGAAATGTACTCAGGACACAAGCTCTGTAGACCACACTTTCCTGAGAGCAAGCCCCATTGAACCAGATAGGGCTTACTTCTGAGTAGACCCGGTTCGGAATGTGCCCTAAATCATTGTAAAAAGGCTTCCCAGCCCCTTGCAAGTCACAGTTTAGGCGGGAAGCATGAGAGCAGGCACCAGCAGGCAGCCCCAAAATGGCTGAAGAGAAGAGGTGCAAGGAGAAGAGGAAAGAAGCGCTGTGTAGGAGAGCTCCAGGAGGGCGACCAGACTTTGCGCGAGGCAGGAACGCACACAGGGAGCTCCACCTTCCTTTGGGTTTCACCTGCCTCTATGAAGCGACGGGGGACATTCCCCATCTGTCAGGTATGCCCCCATCTCCACCAGGGAACAGAGGCAGATGTCTCATGCAAATTAGCACTGACAGTAAAGGTGTGATCACGAAGCAATTCCGTTGCAAGCAAAATTACTTTCCAGCTGTCAGCTCAGCTCCAAACCCTCCCTGGAGAGACTTTGCAGAGCCTTCTTCTGCAATGGTCTTCCCAATCCCAGAACTTGCACAGACTCAAACATTCAGTGTGAGAACTGATGTTCCTTCTTGCTTCTGTACCTTTTAGCTCCCCAACACGACCCTGTATGTGATAACATAATCCAGTGAGCTCTTCCAAACTCAAGGAACTTCCAGGTCCCATGTCACTGTCATCAGCCTGTGTAAATCAGCTTGTTCCTGACTCTGACCAGTGACATTCTACACAAGATAATTCTGTGGGGCTTACTCCCAGTTAAGTGTGCATAGGATAGCAGCCTGGCAACACAATCCTATCTTGGGCTTACAATGACAGATCTTGCAATCTGTCAGTGTTTAGTCCTGGACTGACAGCAATAAAGCTGTTCCACCATTTGCCAAGCCATTAATGCCAGGGCAAATGGCTGGAGGCCTGCTGAACCTCCCCCGCCGCCCCCCCATCATTGTCTGTAAGTTGACAACAGCCACAGTTCAGGGGAGGAACACTGACAGATCAGGGCAGGAAGTGGGCCTAGCTGGGGAT
Organism: Tiliqua scincoides; assembly: GCF_035046505.1. NCBI lineage: Eukaryota > Metazoa > Chordata > Lepidosauria > Squamata > Scincidae > Tiliqua > Tiliqua scincoides. The sequence continues at coordinate 210,300,612 of NC_089822.1, forward strand.
GTTCAGAGATGGGAAGGAGAGGATCTTGGCAGCAGTCATGCACACTGAGATCCTACTTCTCGTCCCCAACCTGAACCCAAACAGCCCCTCCTGACCAAGGAATTAAGTCAGATAGAGGTTGAAAGAGAAGATGTTTCAGACCTCATTGATAAATTAAAGATCAATAAGTCACCGGGCCCTGATGGCATCCACCCAAGAGTTATTAAGGAATTGAAGAATGAAGTTGCTGATCTCTTGACTAAGATATGCAACTTATCCCTCAAAACGGCCACGGTGCCAGAAGATTGGAGGATAGCAAATGTCACGCCTATCTTTAAAAAGGGAAAGAGGGGGGACCCAGGAAACTATAGGCTGGTCAGCCTAACATCTATACCATAAGATGGTGGAATGCCTCATCAAAGATAGGATCTCAAAACACATAGACGAACAGGCCTTGCTGAGGGAGAATCAGCATGGCTTCTGTAAGGGTAAGTCTTGCCTCACGAACCTTATAGAATTCTTTGAAAAGGTCAACAGGCATGTGGATGCAAGAGAACCTATGGACATTATATATCTGGACTTTCAGAAGGTGTTCGACATGGTCCCTCACCAAAGGCTACTGAAAAAACTCCAGTCAGGGAATTAGAGGACAGGTCCTCTCCTGGATTGAGACCTGGTTGAAGACCAGGAAACAGAGTGGGTGTCAATGGGCAAGTTTCACAATGGAGAGAGGTGAAAAGCAGTGTGCCCCAAGGATCTGTCCTGGGACCGGTGCTTTTCAACCTCTTCATAAATGACCTGGAGACAGGGGTGAGCAGTGAGGTGGCTACGTTTGCAGACAACACCAAATTTTTCCAAGAGGTGAAGACCAGACAAGATTATGAGAAGCTCCAGAAAGATCTCTCCAAACTGGCAGAATGGGCAGCAAAATGGCAGATGCATTTCAATGTAAGTAAGTGTAAAGTCATGCACATTGGGGCAAAAATCAAAACTTCACATATAGGCTAATGGGTTCTGAGCTGTCTGTGACAGATCAGGAGAGAGATCTTGGGGTGTGGTGGACAGGTCGATGAAAGTGTCGACCCAATGTGCGGCAGCAGTAAAGAAGGCCAATTCTATGCTTGGGATCATTAGAAAAGGTATTGAGAACAAAACGGCTAATATTATAATGCCGTTGTACAAATTTATGGTAAGGCCACACCTGGAGTACTGTGTCCAGTTCTGGTCACCACATCTCAAAAAGGACATTGTGGAAATGGAAAAGGTGCAAAAGAGAGCGACTGAAATGATTACAGGGCTGGGGCAACTTCCTTATGAGGAGAGGCTACAGCGTTTGGGCCTCTTCAGCCTAGAAAAGAGACGCCTGAGGGGGTACATGATTGAGACATACAAAATTATGCATGGGAAGGATAAGTGGATAGAGAGATGCTCTTTACGCACTCACATAACACCAGAAACAGGGGACATCCACTAAAATTGAGTGTTGGGAGGTTTTAGGACAAAAGAAAATATTTCTTTACTCGGCGTGTGATCGGTCTGTGGAATTCCTTGCCGCAGGATGTGGTGACGGCATCTGGCCTGGATGCCTTTAAAAGGGGATTAGACAAGTTTCCGGAGGAAAAATCCATTACGGGTTACAAGCCATGATGTGCATGTGCAACCTCTTGATTTTAGAAATGGGCTACGTCAGAATGCCAATGCAAGGGAGGGCACCAGGATGCAGGTATCTTGTTATCTGGTGTGCTCCCTGGGGCATTTGGTGGGCCGCTGTGAGATACAGGAAGCTGGACTAGATGGGCCTATGGCCTGATCCAGTGGGGCTGTTCTTATGTTCTAGTCTCTTTAGACTTACACCATCTAAAGAACTGGCTTAGGTCTGAGGAGATCCATTGGAGACCAGATTGCCTACATAGAGGTAACTAAAAAAGATTATGTACACTGCATGCAGCATACACTCTGTCAATGGTCTGCATGGTGCTACATGTCGGGGGCCCTCCCAGACGCCCTGACCCCCAACTTACCCTGGAGCAGGCATCCCATACCCAGGGTGGGGAGGCTTCCCTGCCCTTGAAGGGGGCAAAGAAAGTTGACTCACCCCAACCAGCCAGAGGGGACTGGCAGGGCAAACAAGGGACACTGCAGGAAACAAGCCAGGAACAGGAAACGCCTTTTCTGCCCCACCTGGAGGGAGGAGAGCGGCCATAAAACAGGGAGACCAGGGATGAGAGGCAGTCAGTGTGAAGCAGGGAGCTGTGAGGTGAACAGCTCCTGCTCCTAGGCCAGGTTTGGCAGCTCTGCTAGGGAGGAGGACAAGGGTGCTGGAATCCCCTCCCCCTCCAGCCAATCTGAGGCCTCCCTGGGGGTGGAACAAGCTTGCTCCAGGTCCCTCCAGGGGTGGGCCCCTACAGTCCCAATCCTATCCAAATTTCCAGCACTGATGCAGCCATGCCAATGGGGTGTGTGCCATATCCTGCAGTGTGGGAGGGGTGGTCTCTTCAAGATATGAGATTTTACCTTACTTTGAGGCTGCATTGCAGCTACAATGCTGCTGGAAAGTTGGATAGGGTTGGGCCCTTAGACTTCCAGAAACAATTTGCAAATAGGTGTAAGTCTTCCCACTGTCCTCCTAACCTTAGAGGCAGTCTGCTCTTATGACTCTTGTATGACAGAGACTGTGCTGCAGCAACCTTGAAAACACAAGGCAATACCTATCAGTAACGTACACTTAATTCCATCTTAAATTCCTTTAGTGCAAATCTGGTGTCCATCCAATAAACCATTTGCTTTGGTTTAGGACCCAAACCAGCCTTGGAAAAGGACTTCATTACCAGAATTGTAAAGGCTCTTTTAAAATATGGGGGAGAGGAAGGAGGTTGGAGGATTGTTCCTTAACACCTATTCAGCCATGCAAGCACTGCCAGATGGTTTTTATTTGCTGCTCACTCTTCCAAGAGTAGCTCTTCCTGCCAAGGGCAAAAGTCAGTGGAACGTAAACGTCTTCATGATTTAACTGTGTAAAAGCAAAGACATATAAACAATGGGCAGACTTTGAGCCAATTGCTTTCGTTTTTAAGATAATTAAAGGCTTTAATGCAAGCTTCTTAATATAGCTATTAGAACAGTGTTTCATTAATGAATCCATTAGGTCCTTTATTGCTGCATTCCCCTGATATTCCATGGCCGTTCGGCTGAAAAGTAAAACAAAATAGTGGAACTGATTGCCATGGAGTAATTGAACACCGACTGATGATGCAAATTAATATTCGGAATCTTCTCCCCTCACATTTTGAAACATCATATTTCCTGCTATCCTTGATGTTTAATTAGTAATTGCAATTTTCTATTAGACCTAAATTCCTTTTCATACATATTGCTCAGGAAAAAAGTCTGGTCATTCATCTCTTCTAAGGATCTAGAATAAACCATAGTTGGCTCATTAGTCCAATCAAATCATTATCAAATCAGCCCTCTTCGGTCATCTTCTCTTTGGTCTTGCACCACTTTTGGTTCCCTGGCTCTCCAGTCTCCATAGCTTGCTCCTGCCAACACAGCTCCCAATCTTTAAATCCATGTGAAATTCTTCATCGCTTCCCTTCATCTTCATCAGCTATTCTCTCTTGAACCTTGCTTCTCCTGAGTTCATACTGCCTACTCCATCCTATTTTCTTCAGCCATCCTATACCTTTCTCTGTATTCAGCATTCCAGTCAAGTTTCTATAACACCCCTGACTAAACTGTCAACAGTACAAAGCCCTTCCTGCCTCCAGGTTCTTTCTAGCCAAACAAAACTTCAGTTTCTCAACACTATATGGTTGATAGTTTTTCCGTGGGCACTAGGAATATGCTACGGCCTGATGGCAGCTCAAGCAATGGTAGGGGGGGTATGTGACTCTCAAGTGAGAAACTTCGAACTGTTTCTTGCTCTAGTATCTTTGAAAAATGTAACACAATAGTGTAACATTTTACCTGCGTCTGAATGGTTCTGCCATTATGGAATCTGATAATATGGCAGGAAGAACAAATCATTGTATTCTTCACATCATGTACTAAGTGGGAATCCAGAGGTTATTTTCACTATTTAAGAATTACTAAAACCAAGACTTCAGCTTTGTAAGACAGCATTTCAATATAAAGGAGAATAACACAATACAAGTTTAATTGGTAAAGCCTGCCACAACCTGAGACTATGCTTTATCTTAGATTTTTCCCCCCCAACCATAATTGTTGTCAAAGTCATAAAGAGGCTTTATGGCCCTCACAATAGTAAATCTGAAATACTAAATGCTGTCAACTGCACTGGACACATAGCTCTTGGCTTTGGTCCTAAGAATGGTGGAGGCAGAAAAGACAGATACTCGGTGCAGATGTTCTTCACTGTCCTCTGCCCAGGTGAGGAGGCACTCCTCCCTGTTGCAGCTGCTTTGAGCAGATGCCATCAACAGCCCTCAGCTCTTAGCATTCTCTGAGGCAATGGCTGTTTGGGGCACAGTGGGGACAGCCATGTATGAAACCATATCGCACTTTTCCAGCTGGTATTGCCACATCCCCAGGTCTAGCAGCAGACATGGGAAACTAGCCCTCCTCCATGCCAAAACAGACTGCCAGGTTGATGTGCTGCAGCCAGAGGTGTTCTGTTTCTGTAGGGGTGGCCCTCTCACTTGGGCTGATGCCAACTGCTGTGGCTTCTGACACAGTATATTTAGTTAATAGACTTTTACCATGCTTTCCTAAGAGACTGCATTCCAAGCGACTAACAAAAATCATTATACAAGTCAATACAAAATTATGATAGTGGGGCAGCAAAGAGATGAGAGGATACTGATGGCATCAGGCCTCCAGAGCTCTCGGATGTTCATGCTCAAGTCATTCTGTCCCAAGAAGTGTATTGCCAGGTTATAGCTCCAGTAGGGCAGAGAAACCCTGGAGAGCCTCTGATAGTCAGTGTCAAACAGTACTGAGCTAGATGGACTTAACCTGTCTCAGGATAAGGCAGCTTCTTATGCTCCATGTGGCACCAGATGTAACTATTCAGTTATTGAGTGGAAAACACTTTCTAACAGGACTAGTTCATCTATGCATACACTTCACTTGGTTTATTATCTTATGACTGATAGTTGACCATATTAAAAACACTTTGGGACTGCTCTGTGGCAGCTTAGATATTGTGGCTGTTTCACACATTAACTCATTCCAAGTTGACAAGTGATAAATGCGTTTGAACTCAACCTCGGAGTTTCATCAATCTCCATTCTGAGGATTTAAACAACCATAGTGCTGAATTATTTTTATGATAAAACTACACACATACACAATCATAGTACCTCCCTTTATAGATGATAGCTGAAGTCTATGCAGCAACAGATCAGTGAGGTGCGGTGAAATCCAGGCCTGAGGAGGCACAGCCACATGAATATACACATGAATGCGCGCGCACACACACACAGGCTCTCTCTCTCCCCCCTCACTCCTGGAAATAAAGTTTAAAAAACTCACATCTTTCTCCACTCAGAACTGCCTCCCCTGGTGCTTTAGAGAACTGGTTCCTGCGTGCAGGTTCCAAGTTGTTTTCATGGGTTTCTTTGAAGAGGCAACTCTGCCTGCTGCCTCCCCAGGACCTGCTGATGCAGACACCATGTCTGCTTTTCATTGGAAGCCAGCCATGATTGCAGCCCAACCAATACACTCTCTCTCTCTCTCTCTCTCTCTCTCTGTGTGTGTGTGTTCTGCTTACCTCACTGACTGTGCTGGAGAAGAAAGGAGTTAAGTCAGGGCCCAATCCTATCCAACTTTCCAGTGCCAGTGCAGCCACAATGCAACCCTGAGGAAAGGAAGCAAACGTTCCGATTTGGAGGCAATGATTGCTCCATGATTGCCCCTCCACCAAAGAATGCAGTGCATGTCCCATTGGCATGGCTGCACTGGAGCTGGAAAATTGGATAGGATTTGGCCCTCAATCTACTTTTTATTTACTTGTTGGGTCAAGTGAGACTCTGTCTCCCTTGACTACGTATCCCTGCCAGTAGATCTAAATTAATAAAAATTGTAAAGATTTGTCTGAACGGATTTACTTTTTAAAAAATTATAATAAAATTCAGACAGGCTGAATTTTAAATAAAAACAGGTTGTCTTCATTTTCAAATCTATCCCAGAAAACATATTTTCGTGAAAAGAAAAAATAAAAGATTCATACTTTAAAAAGTGCTAAAACTTGAACAGTAGGTGTTAATATTGTATCAAAAATGGCAGAATTTTAAAATAACATTCCAGGGGGGCATCTCATATTTCTTTCGCACAGTAAAAACAAGGACACCTGCGGGATCTTAAAGATGAGCAGAAACAATGAAGTGAACTTTTATAGGTCCATCCACATACCCAATTTAACCCGAGTCTTGTCCGTTTCTAAAAATGATTGGCGTGGACAGAACAGTGAATGCATGCAATATCTGAATGAAAAGAGACTACAGTGTACAGATAAACTCTTCAAGGCAGTATCAAAAGCATGGGTGCAAATGAATAGATAGGCCAAAGATACCTATGCAAAATGCAATTCTCCACATTAGGTATTTGATAATATCCTCACACTATCACCTATATTTGTAACGAACTGTGCTTTCACTAGTCATTTTGCATCCCCACAAGTAGAAATTAGGAAACGGGCAGCCCAATCCTAACTAAAGTCCCACTCTGCGATGCAGCAGTGCTGGTGCAGCCTCAACTGCAGCCAGCATGGGAACGGAGGCTGTTGGAGGTCTTCCTGAGGGGAAATTCATCTCCTTCCCTTAGGGTAAGCCCAAGCAGCCATTATGACACTACTTGGGCTCACCCAGCAAAATGACTGGCGCAAGTCCAAGTAGCCCCATGTCTGGAACTTAAGGCCAGGAAGGGGGATAGGATATGTAGCAGCCACTTTCGCCATCCCTGCCACACTCCCAGGCCTCATCTGCTCCTCTCTCTGGTCTTCTTCTCCCCATTACACTCCCTCCCTGCCTCTGTTCTGCCCTACCCCACCCTCTGGTGGCCCATGGAGTGCCTATTTGCTCCAGTGGGTGCTAGCCAATGACTGGGGCCTGCAGGCCAATGCAGTCCTGTCCATCTGTGCCAGCACCCTCCATGCTACTGCAATGTGCCTTATGGCACGTTTACAACAGTGGGCACGCCCATCCCATCACCAGTAGCCGGCTTAGGATTGGGCTGTTAGTCAGTGGAATCTTTCCAAAAGTGTATATTTAAGAACGTTCTCATCTTTAACATACCACTAAAATATTTTGTGTCGTTTAGGCCTTAATGCTATAAAGCAATGGTTCCCAACTGGTGGGCCGCGATCCACCAGCCAGGGAAGCACACATCCCTCCCTCTTTAAGGAGCGGTGTGGGGGAAGGCAATGATGCAATCCCCAGGCTTGTGCTACTGCAGGGGATGGGGCTTTTTTTTTCATACTTACTTTCAGCCAGTGCCAGAGTCATGAGGGTTCCAGGGAGCCCTGTGTAGGGTGACCCCGCCTCCAAACATATGAAGAAAGAAAAAAAAGGGCACTTCCAGTTTTTGTTGCAAAACCAAAATAACTTTTTTTCCTTTTTCTACATGTTTGGAGCTGTGGGGAGCGGGGATCATGTTGCTGATCATGTCCCCCACACACACTTACAGTGTTCCCAACTCTCTTGTAGGACTTTGGGAAGCACTGCTACAAAGTATTCAGAGCTTCCAAAATCCAGCAACCCAAAATAGAGGCTATTTTAACAAACCACCAAAGAATGGTTTGCAGTTTCAGCGTTCAATTTTTGCAGTTTGAAATCACAAGAATGCTTTGATCCCCACACTTTCATTCTCTGCATCCTTAAACTGAGAATGCTGCCATAATAGAGGTTGCATTATGGTCCTACAGAGAGCCTGGTCCAACAAGAAGCTGACGGAACATACCAAGATCCAGGTCTACAGAGCTTGCGTCCTGAGTACACTTCTGTACTGCAGCGAGTCATGGACTCTTCGCTCACAACAGGAGAGGAAACTGAGCGCTTTCCACATGCGCTGCCTCCGACGCATCCTCGGCATCACCTGGCAGGACAAAGTTCCAAACAACACAGTCCTGGAACGTGCTGGAATCCCTAGCATGTATTCACTGCTGAAACAGAGACGCCTGCGTTGGCTTGGTCATGTCGTGAGAATGGATAATGGCCGGATCCCAAAGGATCTCCTCTATGGAGAACTCGTGCAAGGAAAGCGCCCTACAGGTAGACCACAGCTGCGATACAAGGACATCTGCAAGAGGGATCTGAAGGCCTTAGGGATGGACCTCAACAAGTGGGAAACCCTGGCCTCTGAGCGGCCCGCTTGGAGGCAGGCTGTGCAGCATGGCCTTTCCCAGCTTGAAGAGACACTTTGCCAACAGTCTGAGGCTAAGAGGCAAAGAAGGAAGGCCCATAGCCAGGGAGACAGACCAGGGACAGACTGCACTTGCTCCCGGTGTGGAAGGGATTGTCACTCCCGGATTGGCCTTTTCAGCCACACTAGACGCTGTGCCAGAACCACCTTTCAGAGCGCGATACCATAGTCTTTCGAGACTGAAGGTTGCCAATACAATATGGTCCTATAGAACAATAGGTCCTATAGACCTTGAAATGAGGAAACAGATCAGGGAGGTGACAAGGAAGGACAGGGTTGTAATCATGGGGGACTTCAATTATCCTCATATTGACTGGGTCAATTTGTGTTCTGGTCACGATAAGGAAACCGGATTTCTTGACGTGCTAAATGACTGTGGCTTAGATCAGCTAGTCACGGAGCCCACCAGAGGACAGGTGACTCTAGATTTAATTTTGTGCGGTACGCAGGACCTGGTTAGAGATGTAAATGTTACTGAGCCATTGGGGAACAGTGATCATGCTGCGATCCGTTTTGATGTGCACGTTGGGGGAAGAATACCAGGCAAATCTCTAACAAAAACCCTTGACTTCCGACGGGCGGACTTCCCTCAAATGAGGAGGCTGGTTAGAAGGAGGTTGAAAGGGAGGGTAAAAAGAGTCCAGTCTCTCCAGAGTGCATGGAGGCTGCTTAAAACAACAGTAATAGAGGCCCAGCAGAGGTGTATACCGCAAAGAAAGAAGGGTTCCACTAAATCCAGGAGAGTGCCCGCATGGCTAACCAGCCAAGTTAGAGAGGCTGTGAAGGGCAAGGAAGCTTCCTTCCGTAAATGGAAGTCTTGCCCTAATGAAGAGAATAAAAAGGAACATAAACTGTGGCAAAAGAAATGTAAGAAGGTGATAGGGGAGGCCAAGCGAGACTATGAGGAACGCATGTCCAGCAACATTAAGGGGAATAATAAAAGCTTCTTCAAATATGTTAGAAGCAGGAAACCCGCCAGAGAAGCGGTTGGCCCTCTGGATGGTGAGGGAGGGAAAGGGGAGATAAAAGGAGACTTAGAGATGGCAGAGAAATTAAATGAGTTCTTTGCATCTGTCTTCACGGCAGAAGACCTCGGGCAGATACCGCTGCCCGAACGGCCCCTCCTGACCGAGGAGTTAAGTCAGATAGAGGTTAAAAGAGAAGATGTTTCAGACCTCATTGATAAATTAAAGATCAATAAGTCACCGGGCCCTGATGGCATACACCCAAGGGTTATTAAGGAATTGAAGAATGAAGTTGCAGATCTCTTGACTAAGGTATGCAACTTGTCCCTCAAAACGGCCACAGTACCAGAAGATTGGAGGATAGCAAATGTCACGCCTATTTTTAAAAAGGGAAAGAGGGGGGACCCGGGAAACTATAGGCCGGTCAGCCTAACATCTATACCGGGTAAGATGGTGGAATGCCTCATCAAAGATAGGATCTCAAAACACATAGACGAACAGGCCTTGCTGAGGGAGAGTCAGCATGGTTTCTGTAAGGGTAAGTCTTGCCTCACCAACCTTATAGAATTCTTTGAAAAGGTCAACAGGCATGTGGATGCGGGAGAACCCGTGGACATTATATATCTGGACTTTCAGAAGGCGTTTGACACGGTCCCTCACCAAAGGCTACTGAAAAAAACTCCACAGTCAGGGAATTAGAGGACAGGTCCTCTCGTGGATTGAGAACTGGTTGGAGGCCAGGAAGCAGAGAGTGGGTGTCAATGGGCAATTTTCACAATGGAGAGAGGTGAAAAGCGGTGTGCCCCAAGGATCTGTCCTGGGACCCGTGCTTTTCAACCTCTTCATAAATGACCTGGAGACAGGGTTGAGCAGTGAAGTGGCTAAGTTTGCAGACGACACCAAACTTTTCCGAGTGGTAAAGACCAGAAGTGATTGTGAGGAGCTCCAGAAGGATCTCTCCAGACTGGCAGAATGGGCAGCAAAATGGCAGATGCGCTTCAATGTCAGTAAGTGTAAAGTCATGCACATTGGGGCAAAAAATCAAAACTTTAGATATAGGCTGATGGGTTCTGAGCTGTCTGTGACAGATCAGGAGAGAGATCTTGGGGTGGTGGTGGACAGGTCGATGAAAGTGTCGACCCAATGTGCGGCAGCAGTGAAGAAGGCCAATTCTATGCTTGGGATCATTAGGAAGGGTATTGAGAACAAAAAGGTTAGTATTATAATGCCGTTGTACAAATCGATGGTAAGGCCACACCTGGAGTATTGTGTCCAGTTCTGGTCGCCGCATCTCAAAAAAGACATAGTGGAAATGGAAAAGGTGCAAAAGAGAGCGATTAAGATGATTACGGGGCTGGGGCACCTTCCTTATGAGGAAAGGCTACGGCGTTTGGGCCTCTTCAGCCTAGAAAAGAGACGCTTGAGGGGGGACATGATTGAGACATACAAAATTATGCAGGGGATGGACAGAGTGGATAGGGAGATGCTCTTTACACTCTCACATAATACCAGAACCAGGGGACATCCACTAAAATTGAGTGTTGGGCGGGTTAGGACAGACAAAAGAAAATATTTCTTTACTCAGCGCGTGGTCGGTCTGTGGAATTCCTTGCCACAGGATGTGGTGCTGGCGTCTAGCCTAGACGCCTTTAAAAGGGGATTGGATGAGTTTCTGGAGGAAAAATCCATTATGGGGTACAAGCCATGATGTGTATGCGCAACCTCCTGATTTTAGGAATGGGTTAAGTCAGAATGCCAGATGTAGGGGAGAGCACCAGGATGAGGTCTCTTGTTATCTGGTGTGCTCCCTGGGGCATTTGGTGGGCCGCTGTGAGATACAGGAAGCTGGACTAGATGGGCCTATGGCCTGATCCAGTGGGGCTGTTCTTATGTTCTTATGTTCTTAATAATTTAATTAACACCCTGTAGAAACAATCTGAATTCCTTTCAACGTTTCTTAAGACCAAAGGCTGCTTCACACAACTGCAAAAGTGTGGACCTATAGACCTATAGTCAATTCATTTTAGCAAACATAATTTTTTACATGTACACATGAGACCTTTTACATGTTCATGTTAGAAATGTTAAGTACAAAGAGGCCTTCCTGTTAAGCAAAGGTTGCTTATTTTAATCCACCAATTATGGCTTCAGATTGCTTTAATTATCATTTCAAATGCAAGACCCTTCCTTTATACTTACAAATATCTCTCATATTCCAGACTGGAAGATGCTCATTTTCTAAATAATTTATAGAAACAATCTGTTTTATGCTTTATTCATACTCTTTAAATAACTTAAGATCTGTTTACATTAAATAGCTATGTTCTTAAAGCTTTTCATGTTTCAATGCTTTCCAAGTTTTCAATTTCATTGACAACAAATTGGGTTTGCCCATACTGTATTTCGGTAACACTGTGTTCTGGCTTTCATTATAATTCTTCAGATGCTAGTCTTCCTCACATAAGACTTTTTAAATGTTATATTCCAAAATGTTCTATTTTCAACTTAGAACATATACTCCATCCTTGAAAATATAAAAAGTGTCTGCGTAAAGCTATTTCATCTCCTTCTTAATACTCAAACAATTTAAACTAAGTCCCTCCTGGCAATTCATGTACGAAAATGTCCATTTTAATCAACACTCTCAGAGGTATATTTTTATTTCTATTCTAGTGCTTCTATTAAAAACAATTTTAGGCAACAGTGTTTCAAATATGTCGAAAGAAATGACTAAAAAATCAGGAAACACAGGTGCAAATTATATCTGAATTTCTTCAAAGATGCCGCCATGTAGCTGAGGAATTTTCAGCATGTGATACAAAAAGCACTTTTGTGGGAACCAGAGATGCTTGTCAAGACTGAAAGAATTTTCAGGAAAACCCTGACTACATAGCAGAGTGCCCTAGAGGCTCGGATGCGAGAAAGTAAACCAAAACAGTGCCAAAATGAGCCAAACGCCAACATATAATTATGCTTGAATGTAAAAAATTTTGGACAGACTATTTAAATCTATTACAACATATTCTTAAAACTATTTTTTCTGTTTTGTTGAAAGAAAATTTGGGAGCAAAATCTTCAACAGTTCTCCATTTTAAGCAGCAATTAACTGACAGGCAGCAACTCCAAGTCTCCAAAATGTTTTTTAGATAAAATATGAGATTAAAATGGGATCCTTAGGTTCACTAGCTGTTGATTTGTGCCAACAATGATTTTGCATATTTATTTTAACAGATCAGCAATAATCACTAATTTAGGATGTACTTTTCTTGTTTACCAAGTTGCTTGCCCTAGCATAGTTTCATAATCTGAGGCAAACCTGGCAGCCCAACATTCTTTTGAACTCAAATCTTTACCTTGTTACCAACAATGTATGTAACTTCCCCGTGTATGTATTGTAACGCCTCTGTAGCAAACATGTACATATAAGTTCAAAAGATAATGTACATGATTATTTTTGTCCTTCTTTGGTATATCTTGACAGGAAGTGTGTCCTAACAAAATGGATCAGCTTGGTCTCTGTGAAAAATGTACTAGTAAGGGTCGCTATGAAGCACAACGCTCCCACGGCAATGTGAATTAATCTTGCCATCCAACCTTTATCACAGCACAGGAATACCTACAAAGAAAGCATACAAGTTTCTATGTTAATGTTAACATTCTGATGCAGAGGCAAAATGAATCCAACATTTCTATTTACAGTAACACTAATACTCTTCTTACTAAACTATATTTTTGCAAAGTATCCCTACAACCATAGGGATGGTTGTACAACAACTTTGCCAAGGCCAAAACACTCAGAGATAGTGTCACAAAATAACAATACTGCATGATCTGATCTTGGATAATAAAAATTTAGTTTGAAAGGAAAAAGAAACAACACTCACCTCTGAAATGCCAGTGGCCACTCCACTGATGACGAAGACAAGAATCAGCAAGGGTGAAACGAGCAGGCCTTTTAGAGGTCTGTGAGGGCTCTCTTCAAAATATCTGTAGATGTAGTGGATGCTGTGTGCTATTCGGATCCCCATGTTGAAACAGTTTGCAAGGATAAATCCTATGCTGCCTTTCCAATAGGTCAGAAAATACGACATACACAAAAATATGAAGGACAAAGCTAGCATGACAAAATTGTACCTAAGAAGAAAATAACATCAAGAGGGAAAAGATATAGTGTCAGTTTGCATCCATTACTACTAAAAGACTTACAATTTACTTTCTGAGATAGGCAGTGGAGGAGGAGAAACAGGCATTATTTTTGGATAGCTTGTGCAGCAAACCTATGCCTAGTTATGTATGCGCCCATCAAACTGGTTTCAAGGGACCATCAATATGTGTTAACCAGTCACACAACTGAAGCAGTGACCATTATGGAAGAACAAGATGAAGTTTGACACCCTTGTACTAGACCATTCTGGCTCTCTAACAGCACGGTCCTTTACTAACAGCACTTTCCTTTGCCTGTCTGCTCAAAAGTAAGCCTCACTGAGTTCATTTGGATGTACGCCCAGGCAAGTGTGTATAGGAGTGCAGCTAACAATGTAATCCTATATATGGTTTCTCAGAAACAAGTTCTATTATATTCAGTGGGGCTTACTCCCATGTAAATTCTAAAACGGCAATCCTATGCACCCTTATCTGGAATGAAGTCCTGTTGGAAACCATGGGTCTTATTTCTTTAGAGGCACAGGATTGTGCAGCAACTAATGGAATTATTTCATAGGGCAGCAAGTCTGTAACAAACATGTCTTTAATTGTTATAGAACTCAGCATGTCCTCAGAATTCAAATTTCGCCTCCATGAGCTGCAGGCAAGCTATTAGTACAGATGGCAACAGGCAACTAGTATCATTATATGAGGTTAATAATGCTGATTTATTCTACAGGGTTCTTGCTCAATCCTATCCTCAAGAAATGCCAGTATATATCCATGTACGCCAATGCAACAATAGCCCTGGCAGTCCACCCACCAAAGGATGTGCCACAGACAGTGGAGCAACTTTGGAAAAACACCATGCCAGAGTACAGCAATCGTTGCTCAGATGCCCCTGCAACTCTGACAGCAGAGAGGTCAAAATAGGGATTGGGGTGTGACATGGGAGGGATGAGGAGGAATCAACACACACCATATCTTAACCTCTCCACCAGACAATGGACATGGCATATAAACATTATGCCAATAATAGAGCTGGCATAAGTAGTGTAGAGAGAAATAAGATTGGGTTAAGAGTTTGGAGAAGTGGTTAAAGTGCTAGAAGCACTTTATCTAAGGAGCTGGGGTAAAGCAAGATAAGGGAAGTGGCTGAACACAGCTGTGAACCATCTAGCAGTTACAAGATTGGAAGCACTTTTTTGGGTGGTCCCAGGTGGCAATCAAGCTCTCTTTTTCTATCTAGTCATCGGAGATGTACATGCCAGATACCTCGTGCACAATGTTGTAAGAGGTATACAAGGAAAATGTTTGGTGGCCTCTCTCTCTCTCTCCTTCCTTTTGCCTCCTGGAATGCTGACATTCAGGCTCTATATCATGAGATGAAAAGGGAGCCTGAATTTTTTTTTTGAACTCTGCATTTATTTAGCCTGCAAGCTCACGCCGTAGAATTCTTTTTAATAGTTAAGTAGATAAAGTGATAGACTTTTTATGTTTTATTGCTTTGTTTTATTGCCTTGTATGTTTTATTTTGAGAGCATTTGTTCTCCTTATGCAATTTTATTATTCTAAATAAACCCCTTTTTAAAAAGAGTTTTGATTTGCCTGGGTGAATCTAAGGGTATACTAAACCTACATTCAGAAGTCTTACACAAGATTCGGTTAGTTTGGGAAATGAAAGTGATTGTTTAAAGGTGTATTGGCTCTTTTGCCTGGGGCCACAATTAAGGGAGTGCAGATTGGGATGCTGTGCTGTGACTGTTAACACTAAGAATGTTGGAAATAGTTCTGCCCCCAGCTCCTCAAACTGGGCTACTTAAAAGCATAGAGAAGCTAACCCAGACACAGCTACCATTACAGGTAGGTAGGAGTAGCCCCATATAAGGAATGATGGGGAAAAGAAAACCAGCAGAAAATTGCATCTGAATAGCATTGAGCTGTTCCTTAGATATGGCATGCCAACTGCTTTGAGCACTTGGGAAATACTGTAAATTCTGCGCCATACCGTCAGCTGCCCTTCTGCTCAAGTAATGGGGGTTGCGCACAAGAAGTAATAGCACCAGGATCTTGCCCACAGAAATCCAAACAGAAACACAACTTTTCACATGATGTTACACAGTAAACCAGCGGTTCCCAAACTTTTTCAACTAGCAGCTCCCATGACTTGCTGGGTAATTGGTCACAGTTCCCCATTAGTACTACAATCCTATACATTGTACAGGGCAGCAGGTTTCTGCAAGGATTCCACAGCTCCCCGGCTGGTTTTTGTGGCTCAACGGGAGCCATGGCTCACAGTATGGGAACCACTGCATTAAACTGTCAGTACTTCATTGTTTGCGCAGCTCCTTATGCAACTGTATGCAAAACAGCACCCTTAGGAGTACTTTCTAATCTCGGAATTAAATAAATTTTTAGTTAAATGGCCACAAAACTTTGGTCTGCAAATGGAAAGCTAATAAAAATTCTTGAGAGCATTATGTATCAGTGAAATTATACATATGCCAGCTAGAGCAGCTGGTCTTAAAATAACACTGATTATGCTGAATAGAAGTATTTGAGTCTTAAGTGATTGTCTGTCAATATTTATTTTTCTGCTATGCAGACCGTGGCTTAAAAGTATATATTTGTGTCTCAATAATCAAAATATTTACAAATATTGTATTCCCCCCAAACATACATTTAATTTATTGGAATGTTTTACTAGGGCACATACAAAACCCATATTTTACCCAGATTTCCTTCAAAAGAGTTCATCTCTCTATGTGATTCGCAATCATACGGTGTCAAGACAGCTTCATTAGTTCATAAAGATATATATCTACTGGAACTGTGAGCTAATAAGTAATTCATGAAAAGAAGGATTAATTCAATATTATACACTTAGATTTGGAGGTTGCAAATGAGCATCTTCAAGGATGCTGTCTTCCACCAGAGAATATCTTTGCTGGTTTTGTAGTTTCCAATTAATCACATCTGACAAATCCACAACCTTAAAGGTGTGTTACATTTGACTAAAAGCAAATTAATATAATACAGTGAAAAAGCCTTTCTCTCAATTGCAAAGTGACAGCAGCTGGCTGGCAGAGTACACTGTGCTAAATATGTAGTTCAAAGCCTCAAAGCAGCATGGAGTTTTAACACTTGCTTTCAGCAGTGGACCATTTCTATAAAGGCAAGTTAGGACCAGAATGTTCATCTCAGTCTATGTAGCTGCTGCGGATACTGTAGCATAAGTTGTGATTTGTGTCAACACCCTTTGTGCATTAGAACTTCCAAACTATTACAAGAGTGAAACAAGGGCACTGAAGAAGAGGCCCGTGGGGCCTACTAAAAGGTTTCAGCATGTTACATTTTTGTATAATGCACCACACCAAGGCTACAATGGAGAGCCAACCATCCCTGGCAGCTGGCGGTGTGCTAGCTGTGGGACTGGGTTCAGGTCACTGCTACAGCATTAGCATACCAGCCAGGCCTCTAAGCTGTCACTGGGACCATATGTCCAACCCTATGAGCTGTTGCTCCTTCTTCAGACATGTGCTGTATTTTAAAAGCCAATCCACACATTGAAATTACTGCATTTTAACTAATCAAAGCATTAGCATTATTGTGAGGAGTGTATACATTAAGGGAGGCAGGGCCTCTGAGAAGACTTTTATCAGGGGGTACAAAGTTTCTTCTGGGCCCCTTCCCAAAGAAGGAAGGGGTGAAACAGAATGGGGAAAGGATGGTGATGGGTAGTGACAGAACAGGGGCAGGGAGAGGGCAAAACACAGTAGAGGGAGGGTGGCAACAACCAGAATAGTCTTGGAGCCCAGGTCTACCAGTCTTCCCAAGAGCTCAGGTCCACCTGCCTGCCCAGTGTTGGCAGCTAGATACAGTAATACAGAAAACCAAACACACTCCTGCGTCTCTTTAAAATCTTTCAAATATAGAAAATCATTACAGGAGATTAGTATCATTGTACTTAGGCTCACACTAGAATGGAAAGTGTCCTGTGTACACCAAAACCGACTTCTGTAGCAGCTGCAGTCCCGCAGCTGTGTCGCTGAGCTCCTATACACTCCTTCATGATAAATGGATCAACAAGCCAAATAGCTACTGTAGCAGGTCAGATTCCTCCCAGATGTGACACCGTTAAGGAATGTATGCATTCCTGGGCCTTGTGTCTTTGGTTTGTGGCAGTATTCGCCGCCACATGCTCATGGTAATGCACCCAGCAACCCATGTGGGCAGTGAGTCTGGTGAGATAGAAAAGTGTCAGATCCCAGGAAATTTCTGGGCCCCCTCCTTTGGCTCCTTGGCCTCCTTTCTGATCCTGGGCCCGGGTACAAATTACCCCCTTTACCCCCCACTCCAAGGCCCTGAAGGGAGGACCTGTACATTATGGAGATCTTTGGAGGGCACAATATCTGCCTATGTACTTTGGGGTTGCTAGTGATAGAGGCCAGGTCAGCCAGTGTCAGGGTGGTGGGTCAATTTTGCTCCTTCTTCAACATGGTTCCCAAAAGTGGCTCTTGAATGAAAGGTAGCAGCTACATTTTCACTGCTTTTATATACATTTCTAATACGTGTTTTATGAAAATATAACTAAATTATTTATACCATTCTCCTCAATATCCACCAGAACCTGGCATTTTAACGTCTCCTTTTTATTGCATTTTCTTTTCTTCCTGCAAGGAAACTTGCACTTTTTTATACATCTTTTAAAAATAAACCTATGTCTGAAACCTTAGTATTCATTTTATTATCAAGACTCATAATCATAGGTGCATATAGTTATGATTCATTTTTTAATCAGTTCTTTATTCCTATTGAAGTCTCTCATACAAAAATTTCAGAACGCATTATTTTAAATCTCATTTTCTATGACAATGAACAAGCCCGAGTTAGCAGTAACAATCATAAACCCACCCTTCCTTTACATAAGAGCTGGAGAGTCTAGACAGAAAAGACAATTATCTATGAAGTGCAAGAAACTGAGAGAATAAGCATTCAATTTAGTCAGAAATACCTGTCACAGTCTTAGAATTGCAATGTGTAAAATGCAAAAGGGAATTAAAAATGAGCTTCAGAATAACAGTATTCCAATTATGAAGGTGCATACATTATCAACAGATGCATGCACTAATTAAAACTCCCAATACTGAAAATTGTTAATGTTTACAATGAAACCACTATCCGCAGTATTCCAAGCAAGAACTTGCGCGTGCAATTCTCTCACAGTGAACTGAGTTGCTTCATGCTGAAGGAGAACAAATATCCTGCCAGAACAGGCATCAACTAGCAAGCATACATTTGCCAGGACATCAAACAGATGAACTATCAAGAAATTTGAAAGTGGCTTTATCCAGCTTGGGTCTAGAGGTGATCAAGTTCAACCCAATCCTTTGGTATATAAGAAACATTGGGTTTGACTGAAAGATCAGGCCACACCTGGAGTATTACGTCCAGTTCTGGTCGCCACATCTCAAAAAAGACATAGTGGAAATGGAAAAGGTGCAAAAGAGAGAGACTAAGATGATTACTGGGCTGGGGCACCTTCCTTATGAGGAAAGGATATAGCGTTTGGGCCTCTTCAGCCTAGAAAAGAGGCGCCTGAGGGGGGACATGATTGAAACATACAAAATTATGCAGGGGATGAACAGAGTGGATAGGGAGATGCTCTTTACCCTCTCATATAATACCAGAACCAGGGGACACCCACTAAAATTGAGTGTTGGGAGAGTTAGAACAGACAAAAGAAAATATTTCTTTACTCAGCGTGTGGTTGGTCTGTGGAACTCCTTGCCCCAGGATGTGGTGATGGTGTCTGGCCTGGACGCCTTTAAAAGGGGATTGGACAAGTTTCTGGAGGAAAAATCCATTACGAGTTACAAGCCATGATGTGTATGTGCAACCTCCTGATTTTAGAAATGGGCTATGTCAGAATGCCAGATGCAAGGGAGGGCACCAGGATGCAGGTCTCTTGTTATCTGGTGTGCTCCCTGGGGCATTTGCTGGGCCGCTGTGGGATACAGGAAGCTGCACTAGATGGGCCTATGGCCTGATCTAGTGGGGCTGTTCTTATGTTAAGATGTGTGATTAAACTTCATGCATACAGCCTGTGAACTCCTAACCCCTACTTCAGCCTCTGATGCCTCCCAAAAAGCCACACATAAGGGATAGGGGACCCACCAGAAGTCATATGATGCAGAAAGGTCAGCACAACAACCTTGTGCAAGTACAAGTGCTTCCATCTGCACTTGTGGAATCCAAACCACAGTGTACTGTAACTAATTCACACACCATCATCTTGTGGGACCCTTTCCATTGGTGACTCAGTGCTCGGATACCTCAGGTTATTGCAAGCATATGAACAGGTTCACTTCAGACTTAATGGGAAACCACAATCTCTGGAATGAGAACTGGAAAGCACATTCCTCCCTTGCCACTCCTTTTACTATAAAGAAGATTCAAAGCTTTCATCCTTAGTTTTAACTACATTACATACAACTTGGGGAACTGTGGTTTAGTTCAAACCACAGTTTCATAAAACAAACAAGGACCCAATGATGCACCTGGGGGGTCAAGGGGGCAAATGCCTTGGAGCACTACCTGGCAGGGGGAACCACTGAGACCACCTACCCCGCTGCTCCCCTTTTTTTTAAACTTAAGGCCTCTTTAAAGGGCCTTAGAGGGCCTTCAGACTGCCATGGAGGATGCAGAAGTGACTTCTTTAGACCTTCCAGAGGCCTCAGAATACCTACTGGGGGCCGGGAGGCTGCACGTGGCCTCTCTGCCTTCAGAAGGTTGAAAAACGTCACTTCCGAAAAACCAAAAGTGACGTTTTTCGACCTGGGGGGGGGCAGCATTTGCAACCTGGTACTGAGTGGCAAAGGGGCCAGGATTGCAACTGCAAGGACCAAACTGTGTTTTTAGATCCTAATTTTACCTAACTGTGGTCTGAATAAACTACAATAAACTGTGTGTGTGTGTGTGTGTGTGTGTGTGTGTGTGTGTTGCTTCCCTAACAATTGGTGAACATCAGAGTTCAAACTTGGGGAACTAATAACTCAGCAGTTCAAGGGCTGCAAACAACCATGTGTACTACTACACCAGACATCAGTGTGTATTACTCACAGACACGACTACATTTTTTTAGTCATGCCACCTTTATTATTATGAGGGAAGTGCCAATAGAAACCGGATCATATAACGTTACAGTAACATGGAAAAAAATTCAAAAACCAAAGCAGAGTCATACCTTTATTAGGACCAACCAAAATATAACACAACAGTGGGCAAATAACTATTGCTTTGCATCAGGAATTATTTTGTGGTATTTCAGTTGATCCTAATAACCTTCCTCCAGATTTCTTTGTCCAACTAGCCCAACAGAGCTACCTTTGATTTTGTATGTTTTGGCAATAACAGAGAGAATAAATTACAGTTTCATTTGTATTGACTTTTTAAACCCACCTGTCCACTTCTTCTTTACACATTGAAGCAAACGTAAAACATTCTGTTACTCCGTTAAGAGCAAGCAGCAAGACATAGAAACTGTAGCAACGCAGGAGACTCGGACCTGAAAAACATATTGCAAGAAGGAGATTGATAAAGTGAAACCGCTCATTATTAATTTTTGTACTCTAAAGCAAATAAAAGTATTGTTAGTAAAATTATAATACCACCACCACTCTGACTGTCAAGTTGCAGCCTAAGCCATTCAGAAAAATATTCCTTCTGATTCCTGAATAGTAAGACACAGTATATTGCACCATCTCATTTTAGAGCTTTCCCCAGTATGATAACCAGATGATTAGCCGTTCATATGTGGGTTAGAAGATAATGTCTGTGTCATAACAGGAGAAAACAGGATTTGTAAAATGCATGCCAGGCTTAAAACTTAAATAAATCTACTATGCTTACAATATTACTCTCCAAAGAGATTACTGCTTTATATTTTAGGCTGAACAGTTACCAGTAATCCCACTTTTCAGCCTGAGAAAGCCACAGAGAAAACTTTATGGTAAAAGTAAAAAGACTGTTCAGCACCAAAGGCCATCAAAACCTATCATAAGCCAGATGGCTGCAGCTAATCTGCGTATAATTAACAGAATTTATACACCATTTTCATGAACATGGCAGATGCCAAAGTACAGCTGATCTACACATTGCACTTATTCAGAAATTTATCTCAAATGAAAATAAGGAGTCAGTTCTTAACAAAATCTTGATAAATGGATCAAGAACATATGACACTGCCTTATATTGATTCAGACCAATGATCCATCTAACAGGCTAGGGGTCTCCAGAGTTTTAGGCAAAGGTCTTTCCCAACCTAACTCTAGGCAATCCTTTAAGAGAAGATACTTGGGATCAAACTTTGGGCCTTTTGGATGCAAAACATCCATGTGTTTTATCATTGAGCTTTAGCTTCTTCCCTTCACTTAAAAAACAAGAAAGCTGAGGAGACATAGTGCACAGGCTTCTGCAGTCTTGCTAAAGTCTGATCAATTAAGCTTAGTCCAGTAGTTCCCAAACTTTTTAGCACCAGGACCCACTTTTTTAAATGACATTCTATCAGACCCACCTAACTTTACCAGATTTTTAAAAAAGGAGAGCTACAAATAAATAATATTTATTTATTAGTAATAATAATCAGACAAAAGACTCTCAAAATTTATCTCCCTATATTTACACATGCTTGCAAGCTTACACAAGCTTATCCTCCCTAAACTGCAGGAGCTGAGCTCTCTGCAGGATAAACAGTAGCTACAGTATCAGATTTTTTGAACAGCCTCAGGGCTTGAGACAAGGGCAGCCCAAGCCTGAGTTGCCCGGGGCCACTGGATCCTGCGCGCCTTGGACAAACTTTTGTCCCCTTCTCCCGGGTAAGGTAAGCAGCCCCACAATGGGGCTACTCACTTTACTACTGACCAAAAGGCAGTAAATGACATGATCTGACATATAATGTCAGATGATATGAGTGAGACAATAGGTCATTTTCTCTTGGCATATGAGATAACCACTACAGTACCATCAAAACAACACAACCCAAGGCCAAAGCTATATCATGAACTAAAGACATATACATAGATTATTAGGAATTCAACATTAATTCCTACATTAACTCAACATTAAAATGGCAACACTGACAACTTGGGTCTAATTAAATCTGTCATATCTACCACCAAGAATACTGCACATGGGGGAGGCTAGTCCCACTGGTAAGCTAAAAGTCTCTTTGGAAAGCAGAGATGCCAAAGGTTTGCCAAAAAAAAAAAAAATAGCAGAAGGGCAACTCTGAAACCAGAAAGTGCTTATACATAGCTTTTAGTTTACAAATTGGCCCAGATAAGAAGAAACTCTGATAAAGAGCAGGAGGACAAAGTTATAGATGCTGCCACAGACTGAGCAGCCCACTGAAGAAATTTCTCAACATGAGTGTGAGAGGACATGTATGCCAGCATATATGCACCAGTGGAGAAATAATGTATGCTAACAGAGGGGGAAAAAGGGAAGGACACTTTTAACTCCTCCATTACTTTTACTTACTATTTGGACACTTTTCACCTTCCTTTCTCCCTCCCTCTACACATCCTCTGATGCCGGAAAGATAGCTGCACTGCTAGGACACAAGTTCTGATGGTTGCAGTGGTCCTCAGATTATTGTGGCTTCCAATTGTTGGCATGTTTTACAACCACAAGGCTTAATGTTCAACCCAGAAAGCCAGAGATAACGAAGGGAGAACACAGGAACAAACATCTCAGCTGAACTTGTAGGACATGCACAAAATGAACAGATGAACAAATATGTCCCTTAGCTTTTCTTTTCCACTTCTTCTGTATTTTCAGATATGAAAAGAAATCTGAGGCAGCTTTCCAAAAATAATCTACTGTGCATGAACGTACTCTTCAGAAATAAACCATTCATTTGACATTACCTGATCCTGAACTGAGCATTGAACCGCCATAAAGATCGAGCAGCAGCTGGGAATAGGCATAACCAAAAACTGTAATGGTCAGGCCAACCAGAAGCATTAGTTTCAACAGTGATTCTAATACAGCTGCCGCCATGGAGATATCATCCTAAGAGGGAAACACATTCAGTTAACATATACAACAAAACAACAAACCCAGGTTTGCTATTGAATTAAATGCAGAATAATTAGATTTTACAATGCACTATTTTTACATCACTAGTTCCAGGCAAATTATAATAATTAACATGGACCAGACTATGTCTAGAACTATAAATATTCTAATAGCAGCCACATGTCCATGCAAATGTGCTAAAAGTTCTAGACAGAACTTAATTAGCCTGTGTCAATTCCAGCATTAAGGAAAAGACAAAAATGTTCAAAAATCTGCTACAGCAAACATGTCAACAGAACTAGTTTCTAATGCAGCAGAGGAAAGCAAAAACATTCAGTGCACCTGGTTTACAATCTCTTGCTGTGCAATATATGGATATATCATGGTAACTCCAGTAAAAATATGCACACTGCTAATGTTATTCACACACTCTTAAGAGCCTAGCCTTAAGGGCCCAATCCTAAACATATTTACTCAAAGCCCAATGATTTACGCAAGCTCGATGATTTCAATTAAATCTACTTCAAATGCATACTTAAAATTGCAGCCCAAGTTCCATTTTAAAGCAATAAACTCCAGTATAATTTTAGTGAGTGAGATGAACCTAATTACATATATATCTTTATATGTTTTAGGGCCAAAGTTATTTAATTATTATCTACATGTCATCTTTAATAATGATTCCACAATGAATTTTACACACTCTCCTTTCCCCAAATTATCTTTTAAAGTCCTTCTGGAGCACGAGATAGCTACAGTGCCAAGATTTATGTTCTTTATCCTTTACTTTAAAAGCATATATCTGTACTACTGCATAATTGAACCAAATGTACCTGTTTCTGCAACTTGACATCCTTTCCTCGTTCCAGAACCTTAGCAAAGTAAACATAAAAACTCTCCTCTACTGGCAAAAATATAAATCTAGCCGTCAGAGAACCAAGGTTATTCACTATATCATAGACACCTTTATAAACAAACAGAAAAACTTAGTTAAGTACTCTCATTGTTGCTTAAACACTTTTAAAGTTAAATGTACAGTAGCAAAAGTGTGTGAGAGAGCACTTAACAATACAGGTACAACCTTGTTATACACAAATTTTTTATACACAGATTTGACTCAACACAGATGGTCACTGCAATGAGAAGGAATGTGCTGATCCTTGGAGAAGGGGAAAAATGCACCCCTTTAAAATGCTTTTCTTACTGTTGTAGAGATTTTTATCTCAATAAGATGAGAAGGGCCCTTTAAATTAAAGGAAAACAGTCCTTTACAACAGTTAGAGAGAGGGCAGCTGACCAGCCATCAATCATTCTCTCTTCAACCCCCTCCCTTCCCCCTGAACACTGAAAGAAAGATAATCCTTTCTAAGGGCCTGGAGAGAGACTGATTGTTGGATTGTCATCTTAATGATAGAGTCATCTTAATGACTCTATCTTAACATCACAAAGGTCAGCAAGGCAGTTTTTAAATCAAAGGGACTTTGTTTTTTAAATTGATTTGCAATTTTTGCTATTCACTGGGAACATAATGAGACTCAACCTGTACAGTGAAGTATATCAGCATCTCTAAGCAAAACAACTTTTTTCCATATAATATAAACTGTGTAATACAATTACAAGATCTACAAAATATGCCAATTTTATACAATTTTATTGTATTTTTTATACAGAAAAATACAATAAAAACCAACTATGAATTAAAATGAGCAGGTAATGATCAAACACTTCTTATACAGAACTGTCCTGGTATCCACAGGGATGTGTTCTTGGACCCCCCCTGGATACCAGAAGCCGCAGATACAGGGATTCCCTGTGCGACCTCCCCCTCGAGTGTCAATTTAGTAATTTAAAAGCTTACTGCACAATATTTTCCTTCCTTAAACTGAGCACTGTAAACCTATAGGCTTGCACTGTTTTCCAAGTTGCCTCCGGGCAGTCAGAACACTTAAAAAAAAAACTCAACAGGAAATGCTCCTGATGACCTTCTTTGAGTTTTTTCAAGTGTTCCTGCAGCCAGAACACCTGAAAAAAAACTTGAAGGAAGCTGACAGATAGCGCTAACACTAACAGTAAGCAGTCAATTACTAAATGTGCACATGAAGGGGTACGCAACAGGGTTTCCAATATCTGTGGATAAGTGAAATCATGGATATGGGATCCATGGATACAGGGCTCCCATGTACCACACATTTAACATATGCAACAGCAAAAAAAAAAAAATCAGTTCAAAAGCAGAAGCTAAAAACATATCTCTAGTCCAATTCAAGAATTAAACAAAAACCACTGTCACTTGACATTTGTGCAATTGCCATCCATCTATAGAGAAACCTACTGAAACAGGTGCCTCTTCCCTTCTTTATGAATTCAGATGACTGCCAAATGTGTAGCTGCTGCTTAAAGCTGTTCTACACCATAGCATCACCAATGGTGAGCCAAGTGTTATCTCTACACATGATCCTGCACCAGAAAAAAGATAGCCTAGAAATACTCACCTGACTCCACTACGGAGACCTACAGATGTCTGGCTCCCTATACAATACAAGTTGTCATGGATTGTATTTTTATAAGTGCCAGTCACATGAGTCTTCCACTTCCACATTAGATTATCCAACTGAATAGGACTTTGAAATATCTTCCCATTTTTTCCCTACATCCACTTCTCTCCCTTTGCATCTCTTTAGATTGTGAATATTCAGAACTTGCCTGAGGGGTTTTTCTTACCTCTGTGTCAAACTCAATGCACACAGATGTCGCTAAACAGATCAATCATTTTATGATTTTTTTTTCCCCATAACCACATTCAACAAGACCCACTGCCAGTGGTTTGACTTACTATAAGGTAGCTTCATATGTATGTGGCCTGCAATACACACTGAGGGCTAATTCGGGAAATGAGACCACACTGTTAATGTTTTTGCCATGCATCAAAACAGAAATTGTACGAATAGTACAAATGAATTTATAGTAAAAACAATAATAAAGATACCTTTTTCAATGTTTCATAATCTTATAGCCAACAGCTTAGTTGACATTATGAAGTAGTCCCAAGCAGCCCCTCAAAGTTACCCACACAGTGTATCACCAAAATTCTACATTCATATGGATAGCCTTTAAATTCGTACAACCATCATGTATTTAAAACAAAAATGATACTCTTAGGCTGCTTTGAAAATAATTTTATATGCAGCCATTTTGAAGCTCAAGGACAGCTAAGATCAAGTAAACTCTATCAAGGTCATGCTTACCCTGATCTCCAAAATTTAACACATTCAGGAATGTCATCACATATCTCTCACCTGTAAAATTAACACTTAACATTAATATTTATTTTCCTTACCATTATATTTGAAGGTGTCTTTACCATAAGAAACAAACTTTTTTATGTATAAGGTATTGTGTGTTTATTATTGTTGCCTTCCAGTTGTCTTAAGGTCCAATCCTGAACAGTGTGTGCTGGTTTACCATTGGTGCGCACTGTCGCAAATGTGCCGTAAGGCACATTTGCAGGCCCTACCACTGGGTGAGCTCCGGCGGTAGCCCAGCACTGGTTGACGCTGGGCTACCGCCAGGCAGCCACCAAAGTTCCACCACTTAGTGGCCACACGAACTGCTGAGCAGCAAGTAAATGGAGGCATGGGGGGAGGCAGGGAGGAGGCGTTCCGGGAAATAGAGGGGCAGGTGAAAGGTGGGGAGGAGGCATGCATGGGGGAAGGGAGCAGAGAGGGAGGGATGTGGGACATGTGGAGCGAAGCCGCCCTACATGGAGGCTCTTGATTCACCATCGACCTATGGGTTGGCAGTTAATCAAGTAGCCCCACTGTGGGGCTACTCTCTTTACCCAGGGAAAGGGGACAAAAGGAGGAGGAGAAGGCAGCTGCCCAGAGTGTGCAGGATGCGGCAGTGGCAGCTATTTTTGGCACCGCTGCAGCCCCACACCCTGGGCAGCTTAGGGTTGGGCTGTTAGTGAATGAATGAATGAAACTTCAAAACTATTATCCTGACACGCCAGTTCCAGCCATTTCT
The DNA here is from genome assembly GCF_035046505.1 of Tiliqua scincoides. NCBI lineage: Eukaryota > Metazoa > Chordata > Lepidosauria > Squamata > Scincidae > Tiliqua > Tiliqua scincoides. Next base: position 210,328,181 of record NC_089822.1, read on the forward strand.
ATTCAGCACAGTTATCTACAGTGGTGCCTCACAAAACTAATGCCTCGCACACCGAAAAACTCGCAAGACAAAAGCATTTTTGCAATTTTTTCTGGTGACTCGCAAGACGAATGTTTCTATGCTGTGCTTCGCAAGACGAATTTTTCTATGGCCGTGCTTCGCAAGATGAATTTTTAAAATTAAAAAGTTGAAGTTTTGTGCTTGAAATTTTTGAAATCCTCGTACAGTATGTATGCCTTTAAAGAGCACTTAATAAACACTTTGTAAACCAAATTTGACTTTGTTCTGACTTTTTTTGCCCATAGGAACGCATTAATTCAATTTCAATGCATTCATATGGGAAACCGCGCTTCGCAAGATGAAATTTTCGCAATACGAAATGACTTGCGGAACGAATTAATTTCATCTTGCGAGGCACCACTGTATATGCTTATTCGTTACTAAATAAAACAGCAAAGGAAGTAGTAAGATTTATGGTAAATGAAATGAATAATACACTGGCTTTTAGACTACAGGGTCTGATGCTATAGTACTAGTACTTTTGGAGTGATCTGAGTACTTACTAGATGACATTTGAGAAAAGTGTGCAAGAGAAAAATAGCAGCCCTCTTAGGGCCCAGAGACGATGCAGCTGTGCCAATAGGTTGTGCACGGCATCCTACGGTAGGGGGGCAGTCTCAGAGGCCTCTTCAAGGTAAGGGAATGTTTGGTCCCTTACCTCGGGCTGCATTGCAGTTGCACCAGCACTGGGACATTGGATAGGATTGGGCCCTTAGACCCAGTTGGTCCATTCTTATTTAACAATTTCTGGTCAGGTTCCAGGACTATTCCAAGGGACGACTCAACATCAAATTTGACTTTGTTTTGATATAATACAAATGACAATAAAAAATATACTTTCAGTTTTCAAGTGACAATAGTACCAATTCAAGACCATGTAAATAAGAGATGTGCTGTATTCTAGGAATACCATGCAAACATTTTAACCTTATCACAGATTTCTAATTTTTAGTGTAATGAATATTATATGATTCAAAACGGATCCCAAAACATATATTTATATTCTTTGTATGTATATAAACATAATTAAGTATATGGATTGTATTAATTTATTCTCAGAGTAAGAATTACTATATATTAATTCATGTTCAGATTAAATTCATAAATAATTGCACTTTAAAAGTGCATTCTTAAAACACTCCAAAATAATTTCAAATGGTAAATATATGCTAGTTATTACCAAGCCCCAAGTGATCTCTTTCTCTAAACATTTCATCTACAATTGTAATGTTCTAATGAACATGCAAAATAAGCTACGTATCTTTCATTTTAAAAAATAATTAAGGAAAATGTTGCTTCTCACTGCCATCTAGCCCAGCCTATAGTAATAACCAATATTGCTGGAAATAGCAACCAGGAGGGGGCGTTTGGAACAGGGGGTGATGCTAAAGAAGATGTACTCTGTTAATAAATACTGTTAAATACTGTTAATAATACTCACCCTCTGTTAAAACCTGTTTTAGGAATGACTGTTTAAAGAAACTCCAGGTCAACCTAGCTTCCTTCCAGTTAACAAAGGCCTGGAAGTTAAATGAACATACAATTTCACTGATACATGTAAGGGGTTAAAACTCCCAAGATAAAGTTATTAATATTAAAAAGTACTCCCCCCCCCCACACACACACACACCCCAAATTGCCACACCAATGTTGCCGCAGGTTCTAGAAACAACAAATTTGATTCAGGAAGGAGTTATGTTATAGACTTCTCACACTGCTCCTACATGGTTCAGGGGTTCTGATGTGGCATGGGAAGAAGCCATACTGGAGTAGTACCCCTGAAGGATTATCTCCCTCTACGTGAATCAACCTAACCATTAAGATTTGGAAGGGAGGTTCTCTTATATGTATTCACCACCTTTTGAAGCTAGGCTGATGATGACATATGAAACTACTTTCTTTGTGGTGGTCACCACCCTATGGAAATCCTTCCATTGTGGTCCCCACTCTAGGGCTCTCCTCCTCCTTACCAATCTTGCACTAGAGATTAAAGGCTTGGCTTTTTCAGCAGACATGGTCTGGATTCCTTGATTCAGTTTTACTGTTCCCTCCGATTGCTTTGGTGCTTATTTCTATTGTGTTTAGACGGGCTTTGTGGTTGCTGAGTTTTGAAGGAGTCCTCTAGTAGGAGAAAATGAAGAGTATACTGTACATTTTTTAAAAAAATTATGACTACTACTAATAAATAAATAAATAAATCTAACCTGTAAATGGTGTCCAACATGCCATTAGTACTTCCTAAGACTGGTTCATAAAGCTCTAACTCAGGTGTTGTTCTCTCCATCCAGCATTCTCCAGAATGCACCCAAGTTAGTTCTGCACCCTGCCAATAACACACATGCATCAGCTCTTCCCCATACTCAGCATTTGTCTGCTGTGATGGACACAGTGAGAGCTTCTCCCCATTCTGGAATGTTCCACAGTAGCAAAATGGTGGAGCTTTCCCAGTGTCCAGTGTTTGTTGCTACAAATAATGTTGATCAGGGAGAAGGCAGGGACAGGTGAATACACATGCATCACTGGCTGGATGCACTCTGGAGAAACCCTCACCTCACAGGGAGACAAATGGCAAAATAGCGTCAGCATGGCTTCCAAACCATTTTAGGTCTTATGATGCTGAGGAATATCGTATATCAACTGGAACATCACAGCTACATTCCTATTGTAGGTTCCATGAGCACATCAGCACTTTTTTGAGATGACACATTAATGGTGATTACAGCAGGAGTGCTTCTGTGTAGCAGTTCATACTGTACTATTCTCCATTAAGCCACTTCTGCCCAACATTGCATATCCACAACAGGGACCAATGTGTACACCCATGGGCTGGGCAAAAATGGGTTAAATCCCTGACCCAAGGGTGATTATGTGGCATAATAGACCTAAGTGCCCTTTGGTTATTCAATGAAGGTGATACAAGTTTCTTCTGTATTTTAGAGGAATCTCTATCTATTTTAGCAGGTAGAATGCAGAACTATTGTCACAGTCTTGAATGATTCAGATAAGGCCAACTCAGCACTGTATATTTTTTTCTAACAGACTCATTCAGTGATTCTGTGCTTGCTTATAAGGCATAAAATAAAGTATAGGTAAAACTACTTAAGATAATAAGGAAAAAAGAATTGTTTACTATCTGTATTTAAATAAGCATCCAATTTCAAGTTATAATCTATGTCGGGCACATTTTGCTATTTTTTTTTGTCAATTCCTGAATTGTTTGTAAAGTGATATAAGAGTATGTTCTGACATGTTGTTTTTCTGTCTTAGAACAATTTGTAAGCAATTCAGTAAATTCTGTTTTATATACTTTGCCATATTGCTTCTTCATTGCTGATTTGCACACTGTTTTACAATGCAATCCAATCCATGTTTACTCAAAAGTTCCACTGTACTCAATGGAGATTCCTCCCAGGTTCAAATGTGTTCATGACTGCAGTCTTTGGGTGTCAAAAATATGGCTGACTTCTATAATTGAGTTTACACTGAAAACGTTAAATGAACTGTTTGCTTATTCTCAGTTGTCCCTGAAGAAGAGTATTCAAAATATCTATACTCTGACTTTCCCATGCCCATCATAAGTGTCCAAGGACACTTTTTCCCTTACATATTGTTAGAGTACATAAGTAAAGTTAGGGAGGGAGTATGCTTTTTCACCTCTTCCAATTCAGAGGACGGCTGGTGTTCAGTGGTGGGATTCAAATAAATTAACAACAGGTTCTATGTCCTAATGAGCAACTCAGCTTCAATTGTCTGCTGCAAAGGAAGTTGAAAGACTACAGCTGCACTCCTATACTGTACAGTACACACTTTCCTGGGAGTAAGTCCCATTGAACATAATGGGACTTACTTCTGAGTAGACAGTCATAGGATTGCACTGTAACTTTAACCAAGTTGCTGTAACCCAATGTCTAAATCCAAATTGCAAGGCTGCAATTCTGTCCTCTATAGTCATACTTACAGGCCTCTGGCCACTAGTTTCCAAGGAGGATAAACATGCGGCTGACATGCACACTTCAAATGGACATTTTTTCTTGAATTCTCAAGGCAGTTGTATAATGAAATCAGGAAGGCACCAATAAGAGGAGGTGGGAACTGCCAGGGCTCCAGGTTACCAACCTCTGGAGACACCACAGCAGCATAGCACCTTCACATCTGCACAAACCAACTTGCTGCACTGGGCTTTGAGCTGGGCCACCTTCCTTCTCAGTGGGAACTTGGTGATTTTTACCAGAGCAGTCAATCCTCTCAAGGATCTGGTTCACTTTTAGTGGTGAACATCTGGTCAGCAAAAGTGCACTGAGCACATAGTCTGACACCTCATCATCAACCAAAAGCAACAACAGCATAGTAACATCTTTATATCTCCCCTTCTTTTTTGTTCTATTACAGCATTCCTCAGCATCTGCCTCTCGCCCGCTGTACCATTTTGCATGGCCCACCTCTGGGAAGTACAACTGGAAGTAACTGGAATGACTTTATCACCAGTTATTTCCATGCTAAGAAGCCAGACATGATACAACAAACCACGGTAAGAGAGAGGCTCAGGCTACAATCCTATCCACTTTTTCCTGGAAGTAAGTCCCATTGACTATAATGGAACTTACTTCTGAGTAGACATGCATAGGATTGGGCTCCCAGGGTAGATGGGAAGGCTTTTTTGAGTGCAAGAAAAGCAGAACTGAGCCTCCTACCACTGTTTGTTGCATCGTATTGCTGGTCTCACTGCCAGGCAGTGGAGGTCTGGGGGGGGGTCCTGCCATGAGTACCACTGGGCACCACCTCAAGTACCACTGGTGGTATGAGTACTACTGGTTGAGAAATGCTGCTCTATTGCTTTTACCACCCAGCCCCAAAAAGAATTCCAGTGAACTCTAAAGCTTCCCCCTCCAACTTCCAACTCTGCAATCCAATGCACGTCTACTCAGAAGCCCAACAAGTTCAAGGGGAGTTGTTGACTTCCAGGGTTTGAGAGAGAATGGCAGCCTTGAAGGACAGTTTCACTAATGAGCAAAAAGGTACAATGAGGGGACTATTTTTCTAGGTTGCTTTCTGACAGGCAACAGCAGATACCCATCACTTTGGTCTACTCTAGTGGCGAGTCTCCCACAAGTTTGAGGGCTGCTACTGACCAGGGAGTGCAAAGCAGGGGCCTGCAGTGGGTGGGGAGGCAGGTGAGGCAGAACCTCCCCACCACAGTCCTTCGAAAGTGTTGCAGCTGTGTAGGTGCCCAGCACCCACAACCCAGCCCAAAAATGAAAATTAACAGCACATGTAACAAGCCTTGCAGGTTTTGAGGTTCACCCTGATCACAAGTTCTTCCCAGTGCTTCTCCAGTTCTTTTTCATTAGGTGATAAGACCTAAACCCAATTTGCAAACTTGTTCAAAAAATCTTCAATTGCTAGTCAGCCTGGCATTTCACTTGCATGGGGGGAGGGAGAATAACCTAAAGGAACTTTTCTTCGAGAGAAGGAGCAATGCTAACTGTACCATCCTCAGCACACTGGGAATAGCAGCCCAATCCTATGCAAGCCTACACAGGAGCAAATCACATTCTATAGTCAATTGGGCTTGCTTCCCAGGTGTGAGTAGGATTGCAGCCTAAGGGTTATCCAACTTTCCAGAGCCAATGCAGCCCAGAGGTAAGGGAACAAACATTTCGTTGTCACAAGGAAACCTCCAGGACTTGGTGCTGGAAAGTTACAGTTAAGAGGACTTAGGACCTAATCCTATCCAATTTTCCAGTGCCAGTGCAGCTGTACCAATAGGGCATGCACTGCATCCTGTGGTGGGGGGCAGGGAACATTTGTTCCCTGAAATTATAGAATAAAGAGTAGGCAATAATTACTGTTAAAATAGGGGAGGGGATCAGGGTTGCATGGGAGAGGGGGTCAGGGCTGCATAAGAACATAAGAACAGCCCCACTGGATCAGGCCATAGGCCCATCTAGTCCAGCTTCCTGTATCTCACAGCAGCCCACCAAATGCCCCAGGGAGCACACCAGATAACAAGAAACCTCATCCAGGTGTCCTCCCTTGCATCTGGCATTCTGACGTAGCCCATTTTTAAAATCAGGAGGTTGCACCATACATGTCATGGCTTGTAACCTGTGATGGACTTTGGAAATTTGTCCAATCCCCTTTTAAAAGCATCTAGGCCAGGTGGCATCTAGGCCATCACCACATCCTGTGATGCTCTTTACACTTGCACAAAACACCAGAACCAGGGGACATCCACTAAAATTGAGTGTTGGGAGGGTTAGGACAGACAAAAGGAAATATGTCTTTACTCAGCATGTGGTTGGTCTGTGGAACTCCTTGCCACAGTGATGGCAAGGAGTTCCACAGACCAACCACATGCTGAGTAAAGACATATTTCCTTTTGTCTGTCCTAACCCTCCCAACACTCAATTTTAGTGGATGTCCCCTGGTTCTGGTGTTTTGTGCGAGTGTAAAGAGCATCTCTCTATCCTCTCTGTCTCTGTCCATCCCCTGCATAATTCTGTATGTCTCAATCAAGTCCCCTCTCAGGTGCCTCTTTTCTAGGCTGAAGAGGCCCAAATAGCCTTTCCTCATAAGGAAGGTGCCCCAGCCCAGTAATTAGCTTAGTCCAGGGGTTGGCAACCCATCTGCTCTGGGCAGCGGCAGCAGCAGCAGGAGGCGTGGAGCTGCACCTGCACTTCACAGGGGAAGGCAAGTCTTCCCTTGGCTCCTCTCACTGGGGACCTTGAGCCCATCCAAGCTGGAGAAGTGTGCCAGGGAGACATAAGCGATCTTCAGTCCCTTCCTGTGTGAGAGATGGGGGGGGGGGGGTTTGATGTCTCTTAGGGGCAAAAAGTCTTCTGGGGAGAGCCACTGGTGGGGTGAGACACTGGGAGACTGACCCTCTTGCCTGGATCAAAGGTGGAGGGGAGCTCCAAAAACTTCTGCAGTCTGGAGCTGGAAGGAGGAGGTGCCCCTTGGAGGTCCTGGGCTACGTTTCATTCTCCTCCAGACTGACAATGCAATGCTAGGCATGTCTACTCAGAAGTAAGCCCCATTGTGTTCAATGGGGCTTACTCCCAGGAAAGCGTGGATAGGATCGCAGCCTCAGTGATGAAGATGAGATGCTTCCTTCTTCGCCTTCTGACTGACAGTGTCTACTCAGAGGTAAGTCCCACTGTATTCAATGGGGCTTACTCCTAGGAAAGTGTGGCAGAGTTTGCCACACTTTCCTGGGAGTAAGCCCCATTGAACACAATGGAACATACCTCTACGTAGGCACTGAGCACAATCCTAACCAGGTCTACTTAGAAGTAACTCCTATTTTGTTCAATGGGGCTTACTCTCAGGAAAGTGTGGTTAGGATTGCAGCCACTGTCAATCAGAATGTGAAGAAGGAAGCATCTCATCTTCCTCACTGAGGCTGCGATCCTATCCACACTTTCCTGGGAGTAAGCCTCATTGAACAAAATAGGAGTTACTTCTGAGTAGACCTGGTTAGGATTGTGCTCAGTGCCTACGTAGAGGTAAGTTCCATTGTGTTCAAAGGGGCTTACTCCCAGGAAAGTGTGGCAAACTCTGCTGGGGCTGCAATCCTCAGGGCGATGGACTGCTGACTGCTCCTGTTGCCCTCGTTAGCGGGAGGGGACACATGGCGGCAGGGGGGGCTCGCCCTCGCGGGCAGCGGGGGCTCTTTGAGTGGGAGCGGCTCCAGCGTCCCCCTCTTCCTCCTGCACCCCCGACCCACCAGGAAAGCTGAGCCAGCTAGCTCAGCTGGGGAGGACAGGCGCAGGGCGGGCAACTGCTCCTGTTTCCCTCGTTAGCGGGTGGGGACACATGGCGGCGGGGGGGCTCGCCCTTGGGGGCAGCGGGGGCTCTTTGGGCTCCAGCGCCCTCCTCTTCCTCCCGGGCCCCGACTCACCGGGAGTGCTGAGCCTAGCCTAGCCGGGGAGGAGAGGCACGTGGCGAGCAGCTGAACTGCTCCTCATCAACGAGGCTGCAGGCTGGCCGTTTGCGCCCTCTCCTGCATTCTCCGCGCAGTCGCAGGAGGGTCATAGCTGCGCGTGCGCTCCCCAGCCAACAACCGGTTCTCCGAACCAAGAGGTGAACTAGGAGGCGGTACTATAGAACCGGGGCGAACCGGCTCAATCCCACCACTGCTGGTGTTTCTCTATAAAGGAGGGAGAGAAGGGGACAATTCAGCTTTGAAAAGCACCAGCAGTTTGAAGTGGTGATGGTGATTCTTGCCTTGCAGATTTTTCCTTCTTTCCTATCTCATGTGGCTTAACTTGCTTTAAGTGCACTTTTTTTTGGGGTGGGGGGGGTGGGGGGCTTCTTTTCTTTGCTTTGATGCCTTCCCTTTCTTCTTTTCTTTAGCGATCAGGAAAGATCTCTTGGAAATTGTTCACCTGTGTGAACCAAACTTTATTGTACAGATCATGAAAACTCTTTCTAATAGCATAGCCACTATGCTTTCAGCTTCCTTTAAAAGTAGTTATACTGCCAGTAGCAATTCCCAGCAAATCCTCCAAAATGGCTACAGTTCATTGACTCTTAAGCTATTACAGACCTTTTCACATAACAGGAAAGTAAGTTGCTGTTTGTGACAATTCAGTTTTTTCTAAAAAATCATTATGCCTCTCTGCAGCCAGGAACTAGTTAGGCTCAGCTACAGCTGATGCAATTCTTGAGGGCACAAAGTTATTAAACTATTTCTCAAAGATTAAATTTAAAGTTTCAGAGGTTATTGTAATATTATGGTTATATAAACTGAAATTCACCAAGTAAAAGTTTAATTCTAACATTAGAATATCTAAAATTGCATTTCTAAACAATAAGGTTTATTTACAGCAGTTCATTCCATTTCACCCTTTTCATCTCTGAAAGACTGAAAAGCGATTTGATAACTTGATGCAAACGGAGCAATGTCAACTTTCATCAAAATCAGAAGGACTGTTTGCAACTTAATGTGTTCAGCAATACTAAGACTGTAAATTTGGACTTTCATTTCATGCATGGCCTTCTTAACTATGTTAAAGTTAATCTGTTCCACCATGTACTAACGCATTATGGCACTAGACAAGTCAGCTTCTTCCATTCATCTTTAGAAATACACTCGATCCCTAAATACTTGCTTTATGTAGCAAATACAATACACGGAACAATTCAGAATCAAGATAATGGTATGGTCGATTTATAGCAGTGTTATTAATTTAAGAATAAAGCTTTTTTAAATGCCTTCCTGGGTACTTACACATTATTTAGCTTAAAAGTAAAAAGCCCCTAAAAACATGTTTCAGATAATTATCTTAGATCAGCAAGAGTGTAGACAAGTTATTTTATTTCTATTAGTAGTAACAATGCCACATGAGAGAATTACACTATGCACCATTAAATGGCAGCAAAATACAGGTCCCCCCTTTTTTATCCATGGGTTCAGAACCCACAAATTTGAGTCATTTTAAAACCTTGTCCTTTTAAAAATGTTGGAACAAGTGGGGAAAAAAGCCTCCCCTTACCTTAGCACATCAAACTGGAGGGCTGCAGAGCAGTCTACGGACTCCCTGAAGCAACTTCCTAATCACACCAAGGCCCCCTCGCCCCTCTCTTGGCCCTGCATCACCCAATATTTCATCATAATACTTCCACGAGGTGGGGGCCTTGGCATGACCAGGAAATTGCTTTAGGAAGCCCATAGACTGCCCTGCAGCCCTCCAGTTTGCTGCACCAAGGGGAGTTTTTTTTTCACTTTTTCTTTTATTCATTCCAACATTTTTAAAGGAAGAGGTTTTGTTTTTTTTGAACCGCAATTTGTTTTAATGCATTTTTTGGCATCTGGGGGATCCTGGAATGGATCCCCCGTGAATAATTAGGGCGAACTGTATAGAATGGATAGAACTGTATAAAACTGTAAAACAATTAGAAATAAAATGGAAATATGTGTTAAATCACTTCTCTTTATGGTCAAGGAAAATGGCATTCATTCTCTCCACAAGGTCTTCAACATCTAATTAAATATTTGTTAAATGATTGCTAGTAACAGAAAAGGAGCATTCTTTCCCCATGTGTGATGAAAATGCCCACTAGTACAAATTTTCTGATGGAAAATGCTAAATGCAATAAAAGAAATACTGGGACACTCTGTTCACCAAACTGCTTTTGCTAATTTATATACAGGGGAAGGTAGTAATGGGGACTTGAGACACAAAAATGTGCATTTTTCAGTAACTCATTGACTCATGAGTCATGCTCATGGAAGACTCAGAAAAATACTTGAGTCAAGAGCCCCCTGACTCAGCACTCGTCCCCATGCATGGTGATCGTGTATGGGTGTGCTTGCTTACTGTTTTTGCGGTATAAAAAGTCTCATGGGGCCATCACTCAGACTGGGTGAGCAGCAGGGAGTTCCAACCAAAAGGCAGGGAACAGTTAATGTTTTCCTCTTGCAATGAATAGGAGGGGAGAGGCAGGAGTGGGCTTTTTGCATGTCTGTGATGGGAAGGAAGGCACTGATGATCACTGGACACAGGAGGAGGAGCCCAAGGGGGTTCTTGCCTTATGATTAGCTGCAGAAGTCTAGGGAGGGGAAGGAGGTCCCCCCCCAGATGAATGAGGGGAAAAGACAAGGGGGAGGTGTTCCTAGCCATCCAGAAGAAATTCATGCAATGGCTCCAACAGGCTCATTCAATGACTACTTCCAAACAGAGCTGCCAAGGATTGGGCTGTCCTGGTAAGCCTCACAGCTGCTGCGCATGACCCTCCTCTCTCTTGCTGCTTCTGTCCCTGCTCTCTTACAGTCCCTCCCACACCTCCCGCCCTCTTTACAGATGGGAAGGGGCAGCAGGGGAGGTTTTAAAGAGAACGCACACACGCACAGAGAAAGAGAGAAAGAACGCATATCTGGCAGCAGCCCCGTTTTTAACGCAGAGGGCTTTTTGAAGGCGGGCGACTCGACTCAAGTCCTTTAGAGTTGCAAAGGGGCAACTCGGAAAGTGCTCCCATTATTACTCTTTTTCAAGTTAAGTCGCAGGGATCTCTAGACTTGACTCGAGACAAGATCGCTGAATTTTCCCATCCCTGGGAGAAGGTGAAAAGACAAGGTCTTCTGCTGGTGAGTAGCATATTGACAGGAGACAGGCATAAATCCCGTGACTGGATAAATAAATTTATCATCATATTCCAGTGGTGTGACTGCACATCAGATGTCTGGACTGGGATTTGTATATGCTCACTAGTTTGAACTCTACCCAAGAGTTTAAGAACTGATGAGATATCACCTTATAATGTTTGATATTCCTAGCAGTGCTGCCCATTGCAGTTGTTCAACTGTTATCTTATCAATGCCCACATTGGCCAGATATTTCTTAAGAAGTTTGGGGATTGCACCTAGTGCATCAATGACAATAAGGGAAAGTGGTTCTTTCCCCAAAGGCACTTTATTTCAATTTACAGGTCTTTGTATTTTGTGCTCTTTTCTAACTGTTTCTCCTCAATTTGAGGAGGAGAATTATGACTATTAACAAACTGCTCTTGGAAAAAAAAAAAAGTTCACAAAGCAAATGACTCCCTGTCTCAAAGAGGCTCATATTCTAAAATAAGACATAATGCAAACACAATGCATAAGACATCAGCAAACAGCCACTGGGGAAAAACACTGCTGGAAATAATGGAAAACTGCAGTATTTTCAGAATTAATCAATTATATATGTATTTAGAGAAGAGAGTCTTGTGTTAACTCCCAGAATTATAGAAACCACATGTAAGTCAATGTTTCTCTGTTTTAAATAGACAGTTTGAGGCATGAAACTTTATCCAGTTACTCTTTTTTCTTTATTGGACACCAGAGTCATAAATCCAGTTATTGTTTAGTATAAATGTACGTTATATAAGCATTATATATATGGAAGCACAATATTGAATGTCAATATTTTCAGACAATAAATAAAAAACAATAATACTCAGGAGAGACTAGCAAAATGACATCACTGCACTAACACTGAATTAATAGCCATGCAGCGCATCTGCACTTTAATGAGCCTCACTGTTATTTTTCATTAAAAAAAAATTATGGCTACATTGGTTTTAACATTAAGCTGTACTACTTACCTCATCTTGTTCAAAACTGGGTAAAACAGATGTGATCTGAGCAACTGGAAATGATTTTTTGATTGCATCAGGAGAACCCAAAAACTTCATGAAATAAGTTACATAGCACAGTACCAGAACACTAGTATATAAAAGCTGCAAAAGACAAATTCTCATTAATGATACAGCCTATAGATGATTGCAGCAACATTCCCACCTGAACTGGAAAACAGAACTAAAATAATATTTAAACCCCCAATATAAAGGCCCAACCCAGGCACAGTTGTCATCCTAATGCTTGTGGCTCAGCAGTACTCACACAAGACACTGCTTCCAGGAACCAGTGCTTCCTGATGGGGGCTGTCTACACAGCAGTTGCGGTGGAGAACTGCAAATCAGACAAACTGCAGCAGCCACTCAAGCATGGAGTACTAGATGGAGGTGCTGGTCCTTACGAACAGCGCCTTTACTTCAATGCCATGCACTCCCATAGGAGTCAACATGATATCAGAGGCTCAAAATAACACAAAAGATCCAGGCATTTTTAAGAAGATAAATGCTGATTACTATCATGATAAAGATAGTAAGATACATGCACAATGACAGTGTCATTCCGTCTCTCTCTTCCCACTTCTACACTTATGGTTGAAATGAATGAATGAAGAAATGAATACATATTTTCTGTTTAATTAATGTTTTATAAACAATACTCCAAAAGAAAGGCAGGTTTCCTGAGAAACACATCGATTTTCACAAGTTGTGATACAAGTCTCTTCCTGATTTCTCCCTGACCAGCTTTCATATACCTTTTGTATGACCAGCAAGCAGGCAGTTTTCTTTGGAAAAATTCACCACAAAATCCCCCTCCATATCCTTAACTTAAAGGCCAATGTTATACTCTCCACAACCAGTTACACATCCTGGGTTCTTCTCTTGCAATGGCCCTGACTGGCATAAAGCAATCAGCACCTGTCACAAAAGGTGCTTGGTCAGCATACTACTCATGGAGAGGGCGGGATCAGCAGCGACAGTGCCACCAATATCCTAACCTGCGGCACAGGTCAACATGGACTTGTGACTGCAAAATAGCTGTCGCAGGTCTGAGTAGACTCCTGCATGAGGTGGAGGCTTACCTCCAGATAAGGGATCGATTGTTCCCTTACCTAGAAGAGACCTCTGCAACTGCCTCCCACCACAGGATGGAGCAGTTACCATTTTGGTGCCACTGCATCGATGGGAGGGCATAGAGAATAGGATTGGGCTGTTAAATATCATTAGCATTTAAGCTATCTAAGAACTATACATACAATATATAGAATCATATAGGAAAACGTAAGACCTTATCATTAACAAAGGGGCTCTCAACAAATTGACATAGTTATACAACATCTATTTATAATTCGGAATTAAACAAAAATAATTTAGAGAAAAACCATGTATTGCATTTATTGTACATATTTAATTTAAAGCCATAAGGGCATATCTACAATACAGATCACTGGCATTGTGATCACATTCCTGCCATAATGATACAGCTAAATTAGGCAAGCCTAATACTGGGAGAGAAGCAGACCAATGTGGTCTAATATAGATTGACATCTTCAGTTTATAGTAGATAAGAACAGCAAAGATTAAAGCTTCAGCACAGAAATGTACATTTCGACAACTAAAATTCTTATGACAGATCCAAACAAACAATAAGAAGGCAAGAATACAAAATTACCTGTGCCAAAGAAAAGATGTAAAGTCCCCAGTGAGGATACAGAATTACTAGAAAAACTGTCAAAATACATTTGGAAATGACTGAGAGACTTTCAGCTATTACCTGTAAAAACATACAAAAACCAGGTTAAGCATGCATAATATGTTTCTAACTATAACTCATACATGTGTTGACCTCACAAATCTCATCATTATCAAATTCTTTCAAACATTTCCAAGGCTACAATCTTATGAATAGACTAAGAGCCCAATCCTGAGCTTGGTACTCCGGCTTTCCGCCAAAGCGCACTGTCGCAAACGTGCCATAAGGTCGGTGCTAAGCTAGCACCGGATGGGCACCCATCCTCTGCTGCTCAGCAGTCTCACGGACTGCCAAGCCGCAGGAGGTGGGGAGGGGGGCAGAGAGAAGGTGTTCCGGGGAGGGGGGAGGTTGGTGGAGGGTGGAGAGAGGGCAGGGAGGAGGGGAGGAAGGGGGCGGAGAGAGGGCAGGGGGAGGGAGTGGGGTGGCAGGAGGTGGGTCTGATGGAGTGGAGCTCAGCGCCCTACACGAACGCTTTTACCTTACCACCAACGTTATGGTCAGCAGTAAAGTGAGTAGCCCCACTGCGGGGCTGCTTCCCATGCCCGGGGGAAGGGGACAAAAGTCCCCTTCTCCCAAGGCGCCGCCCACGACAGGCTGAGGTGTGCAGGATGCGGCGGCAGCCATGCGCCCCAGGGGGCTCAGGATTGGGCTGTAAATTCTGTGGAACTTGCCTCCAAGTGAACATGCTCAATCTTGCAGTGTAATGTTCAACTGCACAGCCAAGAACAGAATTGGTTTACAGGACCCAAATTTTAATTTTGTGAATGTTCTGTTTTACATGTTTAAGATCATGTTGATCAGATCAACCTTGTTATTAAAAAAATCACTACTCTGTATTAGGCAGAAGTATAAGAGATACAAAAATATGTTAGCACAGGAATGTGCAAGAATATGTCTCCTGTTTAATGTCATGGTGTTCCAAATACATCCATTTGTTTTTGAATTTTCTAACCCATCTCTCTAAAAAAAATTACTCAACATGGCTCTTTTAAAATATTTTTCTTTAAAAAATATTGTTTAAAAGAACAAAATAATTTGCTATTTCTTTCATCATTTAAATGATTTACAGCGCAATCCTGCGTAATAGATGGGCCGGTGCAAGTCTTCTATGCTGGTCCAGGAATGTTGCAAATGTGTCATAAAGCATGTTCACGCCCCCCTGTAAGCAAGTTAGACTAGTGTCAGGATGCGTGCTGGCCTCTCTGTGATGGATCCAGTCAGGGAAGGGGTAAGTTTGTGCTGGCCCAGGCAGGCCAGCACAGAAGGTTGGAGAAGTTGGCAGGAGTGTGGAAAGGAGGCAGGGAGAGGGGTTTTAGGGTGGGGGTAGGCGAACCAGAAGCAGATTGGGCCCGGGAGGGAAGTGGGATCAACCACAGCACCTTGGGCCATATCCTAACCCCCATTCCCATCCCGATCGTCCTTACACAGCTTATCAGATTTACTTCGGCGAATTCACTGCTGCAAATCCAAATATTCCCTTGGAGCACAGGGGAAGGGCAAAAATATCCCTTACCCTGAGTTGCGCTCCACCCAGCACCTAACTTGTGCTGGATACAGCATGAGCCATTCAGCCTGCCTGTTCCAGTACAGGTTGGGCTCTTACTGTACCTCTTCATTCAAAATCTTCATAGCCATTAAAAACAAGCAAAAATAAGAACTGTTGCATACAGTTCACTAACCTTTAGCCTGACAAATAAGTGTACTTGTGCTAAGACCCAAAAAGGTTCTCCCAGGAGCTCAACTACAGCAGAAACACCAAAGGCAATTACTCCAAACTTGTAGTAAGGAACAGCATTTTTATCAGGAACTTCAAGTATATCTAGCCAGATCCAGCCCAGCAACACAGACCAACACACTCCCAAGGGAACTCTGCAAAACATCAAGAGAGGACTCCTATAGGCCATGTCACATATTACATTTCTTATCTACAACTTTCAAAAGTAGAGTCTAAAAGAAATGAATGTTTGCAAGCCAGTAGAATAAAGATAAAATAAAACTCATAACAAACATTGTTTTCCCCTCACATCTGGTAATTCATGGTTTATTAATAAGACTAGTACTAAATATAATATATTCTGAATATATGACGTTATTAACATGTCCTACCTTGATAATTTCCTTACAATTAACCTTAAAAAATGAGTAAATGTTATTATTCCCATACTGTAGCAGCATCTGAGAGAGCATGACTTCCCTAAAACCATCTAGTGAGTGCATGGCAGAGAGAAGATGCAAACCACTAGTCTTAATTTTAAACTCAGTCTTATAGTGCACGCCTATACACATCTAGTCAGAAGTTCCATTCAGAACCTGGAAGTCCTCCTGGATTCACAGCTGTCTCTGGATAATCAGGTGATACCTGTGGCTGGGGGGCTTTGCCCAGCTTCAGCTGGTGCACCAGCCTGAATCAGTCAAATCTGGCTATGGTGGTCCATGCCCTAGTGACCTCTCATTTAGACTACTGCAATGCATTCTATTTGAAGCTACCCTTGAAAATAGTTCAGAAGCTTCACTTGGTGTAGAATGCGACAGCCCAGTAGCTCACTGGGGCTTGTTGTGCTGAGTCTGCCATGCTGTTGCTCCAATGGCTTTCCAAAAAAGACATAGTGGAAATGGAAAAGGTGCAAAAGAGAGAGACTAAGATGATTACGGGGCTGGGGCACCTTCCTTATGAGGAAAAGCTACGGCGTTTGGGCCTCTTCAGCCTAGAAAAGAGACGCCTGAGGGGGGACATGATTGAGACATACAAAATTATGCAGGGGATGGACAGAGTGGATAGAGAGATGCTCTTTACACTCTCACATAACACCAGAACCAGGGGACATCCACTAAAATTGAGTCTTGGGAGAGTTAGGACAGACAAAAGAAAATATTTCTTTACTCAGCGTGTGGTTGGTCTGTGGAACTCCTTGCCACAGGATGTGGTGATGGCATCTGGCCTGGACGCCTTTAAAAGGAGATTGGACAAGTTTCTGGAGGAAAAATCCATTACAGGGTACAAGCCATGATATGTATGCGCAACCTCCTGATTTTAGAAATGGGTTATGTCAGAATGTCAGAATGCCAGAATGCCAGATGCAAGGGAGGCAACCAGGATGAGGTGCTCCCTGGGGCATTTGCTGGGCCGCTGTGAGATACAGGAAGCTGGACTAGATGGGCCTATGGCCTGATCCAGTGGGGCTGTTCTTATGTTCTTAGTGACTGCCCATTCCTTTCCAAGCCCAATTCAAAGTGTTGGTGATGGGCTTAAATGCCCTATAAGGCAAAGGACTAGGATACTTCAAGGATCACCTTCCCCCATATAATTCTGAACGTCCCATACGATCATCAGATAGGGCCTTGCTTAGGATACCACCACCATCCAAAGCCAAGAGGATAATGGCATTGTGCAGGGCCTTTTCTATTGTGGGCATTATGTCTCTGGAATCATTTACCAGAAAACCTGAGGATAGCACACTCATTACATGGTTTCCAGCAGGGTTTAAAGACATAAATGTTAATCCTTCACTTGGCTTTCAAGGGGGGAGAAATCTCCTAGGGACCCCTGACCCTGTTTTTAACTTCTCTTGATGCTTTCACTCTGTTGCTTTTATGCTATCACTAATTTATATTTTAATCTTTTAATGCAATGGTTTCCAAACTGTGGGTTACAACCCACCATCAAGCATGTAAACTGGGCTGTTCCCCCTTAAGGGGAACGGCCCAGTAATAGGGTCCCCGACGGCGCCACAGTGATCGTGGCGCCGCAGGGTTCCAACAATATTTGAGCATACCTGGGGGGCTGCTGAAGTGTCCATGAGGGTCCTAGAAGCTCGCAGCCCCCTCCGCACAGCTGCATAGAGCTCTGATTGGAGAACGGAGCTCACTCGCACAAATTGGAAGGAGGAGTTTGGGAACCTGGTAGGAGTTTGGGAACCTCTGTTTTAAAAATAATTGTAATGGTTTATTCTAATTGTTTTTATTTACATGATTTTATCTTCTGTATGTTTTACTTTTATGTTGTACACCACTTCGAGTACTAGAAAAGTAGTGTATTAATCTTTTAAATCAGTGTTTCTCAAACTGTCAGGTCAGCAGGGGAAGATAGCCCTTGCTTTCCCGATAGCAGGATGGCACGGGAGTGTAGGGAGACAGCAAAAGAAGCAGGCGATCCCAAACAGAGCCAAAGAAGCAGACACAGGCTTGTTTGTTGCAGAAGCATGTATTGGTAAAGGAGCAGGCAGAAGAGTAGTCAGTTATACAGTCCAGAAGTCAGGGATACAGAGAGGTCACAGTCACGAGAAGGCAGTCCAAAGTCAGTACACAAACCAGCAGCACGGCATGCAGAAACTCCACCACAGCAACCCACACCTTGGTGTCTGTGCTTGCCCCATATATACCAGGGCCAGCCAATCAGAGTGGGGCAACCTCATCGTCACAAGACAGTCTTGTGACCCACTCTGATTGGCTGTCCAGTGGTGCATTGCACCACTCCACCATTGCCTACATGACTCCGCACACATCTCCCCAGGTCACGTGACTCCCACCTGTAACAGGTGCAGCTGATTGCATCAGCATACATATACAGTACAGTGCAGCTGTTCCTTTAATTGACATTTCATACTGGGCCTGGACATCAAGGTCCCTCCTGTCACATCCTGGCTTATAACAATTCAAGGCTTGGGATGCCAAAGGCCTGACAGGGACCCACTAGGTGGGTCGCAAGCCCATTTCAGGTGGGTCCCCATTCATTTCAATATTTTATTTTTAATAGATTAGACTTGATGCCACCATGGTATGTTACTGCAACTGGGGAAATATTACAGACCTATACCTTTAACAAGCTACTATGTATATTCTTTTAACAATGATAGTAAATGGAACCTAGTCCTGGGTTAGTGTGGGTATGATTGCAGCCTAGGATTGCTAAAAATTTTCCTGCTTGATGATGTCACTTCCAGTGGATCCTGACAGATTCTCCTTCTAAAAAGTGGGTCCCGGTGCTAAATGTGTCAGAACCACTGTTTTAAATAAATTGTTTTCAATGTGACTTTCTCCCAGCAAAGAGTGTAACCTTAGCCAATGGAAGGCTAAAGAAAAAGGAAAGTGAAAGCCCCAGCCCACGACACAGCATTCAGAGTTAGCCAAGAGGTACTCGTACAACCCCTGGAATACATTGGCAAGTACGTCACTAGTCTTCATAGCTCTATACGTATACTTGGTTGCGCAACAAAATCTAGGCTTTTTGATCTGACACCCCCCCCCCAACACAATACTTTAGAGCTACATCAGTTTCCAACCTGTGCTTCATGCAGATGTGGTTGTTAATATATGCATTAGATTCACATGAAACCAAATTAAATACCCAGAAATTCAGAACTGCAGATAAGTTCAAAGATTTCATTTGAAATTTAGATAAGTAACTTAATACTTAGGAATTTCATATCTCACTTTAACTAAACCATACTTGCACTTTAACTCAGTCATGACTTGAAAGAGGAGACTGCTTTAGCTTCTCACAAGTACAAGCAATGCTCAGCGAGATTAAGTGCATAGTTTAAATCCTGTCAAGTTGACAATCTAAGAATATAGAAAGGTGCTATAGGCTAAAACTAGAATTGACACAGTCACCCACATATTTTACCTGTGCCTCCAAAAGTTTTAGGTTAGACTGAAACCTTGCAGCCAAAACACCCTATCACCTAATATAGAACACAATTAACATTCAACTTCCTGAGACAGGTGGAAAAGGAGGGAGAAGATGGCTAGTAGAAGGGGGGGAAGAACCATAGCAGCCTCATCCTTTGCAGCTATCCTGGAGATTTACAGCACAAATTCCAGGATGGCACCTAGTTGTCAAAACAACTAAATAGGATGGTAGTGTTTTATCTTTATTACCCCCTCCCCATACTTAGACAAACAAAAAATGGGGGAAAATTTAATACAAAGAATTTTTAAATACTGTACGAACATTCCAATATATGATTTTTAAACTTACGTTAGCCACAAAAGATTAAATGTTTTGGTCCAGTTTCTCCTTGCACTTCCACTCAGACAAGCTCTGCGGAATGCCTCTCTAGCTAAGAAAACAACTGTCGTATAAAGCAGCATTAGTCTAGATAAAAAGAGAATAATTTCAGCACAAAGTGAGTGTCAGCAAGACAAAACTACAACAGATTCCCAGAAAATATCACAGAGAAAACTGAATTGACTAATATATGCTGCCACCACATAACTAGGATAAGAATGCTAACAGCTATAGCAGCAGATCAACAAACATAACATTATTTAGCTACAACAGACATTCTAGTACACATGCTTCAGTATTTCTGCCTTTTCTTCAATTCTATCAATGTTTTTACAGAGCTTATATTCTTGGAATATACTCTTTAAATTCATGTTTCATTCATTCAGGCATTCAAAGAATTTAATTAGTACACATGTAGATAAATATGTTGTAGACACATATTCATTTGTATACATAATTCTAGACAATCCCAAGATCTATCAAAATAACTTTGGGGTCCAAAGTGCTGCATGCCATGATCTTTTACTTCCCCCTTCCGGTAACAATTCCTATGCTTCTATGACTTCCTCAGCAGTCTGAGAACAATCTATTGCAGCACTCTATGAGGCATGAAGAGGCTGCCAGAAGAAAGATATTACCAACCCACTCAATCACCCCAGCCCCATGTGTGCTTGGGAGTGCTTTGTGCTCACTCTACTCCAGATCTTATCTCATAAGTCTGAATATTCTTCTACACACACTAATAAATAACACAAAACACAAGGTCTGGAACATTCTATTCCAGGGACAAAGATTACAATGTTGTACATTTTTAATTGTTTGCAACAGCCTTGGACACACTTAAGCAATCCTAACCAGAAAGAAATCACAATCATGAATCCACAAATCACTTCACAGAAAATATCAATAAAAACACACATCCAATTACCAGATATCCTTATTCAAGATAGTGCTCTAGTGCTTGAGATTTGGGAATTCCACTACAGGCACTTTAAGCAGTGGTGTCACTAGGGGGGTGCAGGTCACACCAGGTGATATGCACGGGAGAGGTGTGTGTGACACCACTACTGGCCAAAATATTTAATTTCATTCAGAATACAGTGAAACAAACCACACTGAAATATCTCTATTCTATCAAAAGTTATAGTCAACAAACCAGCAGGGGAGGGTCAATGGTATATCACCACACTCATTCCCTGGGGCATTGCTCTGCTCACTGCATGGGAGGAGGTCTATCATAGGGGTGATATACTGGCCTCCCACACCAGGTGATGCAAAGCCTAGTGATGCCACTGCTTTAAGGTATCTGCTTAGTTGTGAGAAAGCTAGCAAAAGACAATACACAAGTAAGGCTAGTTCATTTTAATGTGCAACAGTGACTTACTCCTGAAGCTTGAAATAATGAAAAAGTTGCCTTCTTATGAACCAGTACTTCAAGAAAGGCTAACAATTACTGAGTATCTGTCAAAAGCAGTACTATGTAAATACAGCTTCTAAACATTTATTAAGATTTCTGTAACGCTAGAAGAGGGGGAAATCACTTCTTCAAGAAACTGAAATCATAAGCTCAAATTTGCATTTAGACAACACTGCAGATGTTCAACTAAATGGTTCAAAATGTCTCCTTTCAGCATCCTGCCAAGAAGCAGAAAGTTAAATGGAGTAATTTATTTTTTTCACTGACCAGGTTTAGAAAGAAATCAAATAGACAACAACACACTGAGTCAAACTGTCTTATTTGGAAACATCAATCACTGATATCTTAGAAGAAAGCTGATAGTAATTTATTACCTTACATTCACTAGGCCAATGATATCCTTTGATACATATCGAAGAGTGAAAGCATTTAAGCCAAATGTTATCAGTCGGAACAATATCTGTAAAAAATACAGCAAAAAAAAAAAAACTAAATCAACAGTAACTTTGAAACAATGAAAGCAAATCCAAATCTTAAGAAATATCTTAGTTGCTAATACTGTAAACTGGAGCCACAAAGTCCCCAGTACAATTTAACCTCACTGAACAGAATGGAACTTATTTCCAAGTAAACTTGCTTAAGAACAGTTGCTGGTGGCCTTAAACAAGTAACTATTCTTTTACCCAAATAATATAGGCCTATTTTACACAATTGTATTGATTTGTGAACAGTGGCGTCACTAGGGTTCACGTCACCCATTGCGGGATGCCAGCGCGTCACTGCCCATGCAGTGGGTGGGGGAACCCAGGTGGTGGGTGTGGTGATGTACCATCACTCCGCCCCCACTGGTTTTTTGGTTATACCTTTTGATAGAACAAAGATAGTACATATTCTGCATGAAATTACACATTGATTGATATATAACATGATGGTATTATTCCTCCAAACGGTGATTTTAGTGATTTTGGTCACTAGTGGTGTCAACCCCCCCCCCCGGGTGTCAACTTACTAACACCTTATTGCAGCAGTTCTCAAACTTTCAGCACTGGGAGCCACTTTTTAGAATGACAATCTGTGCACGACCCACCAGAAGTGATGTCATGATGGAAGTGACATCATCAGGCAAATTAATATAAATAAGTATAAATAATTAAAGACAGACAAATAAGCAGAAGCCAGTCCTGTTCCACCAAGTGAATTTCCTCTGTAGCCTGCCTGCAATAACACCCCCCTCCAAAATCAGTAAGGTTTTCAGCCCTACCCAGTGCCCAGTTCAATTTAAGAACTTCTGTTTAAACCAGATCACTGAAGTTCACCTTATCAGCTGAAGCCTCTGTTTTGATCCTTTTTAGTGGGGGGGGGGGGGAGGCTGCCTTCTGGAGCATTTATTGAGCTCCAATTTCATCAGATCAGGACCATTCTGGTGGCTTCACATTCCCCTTTGCCTGGCCTGACCACCAGCCAAGGCATGTTTGATTACTTGCGAGTAAACACGACCGTGAGGCTTGGTTTCACTTTCCATAGGGCTCAATACATTCCTCTGCTTGGAGGGAGGGAGAGACTTCCTTCTCAGGTGTTTTTGCGGGCTGCATTCATTGGATCAGGACCATTCTGGTGTTGTTGGATTCCTTTCAGTCTGCCCTTTCCAACTAAGGCATGTTTGCCTACTTGCAAGTAAACACGCGATACAGCTCAGTTTCACTTTCCATAGGGCTCCATGCATTTTTGTTCTCCGTATTTTTGGCCATAACTTTTGATAGAAAGGGAATATTTCACTCTGGTTTTTTGCATTGCATCCTGCTGGAAATTCCGCATCTAACAGTATATAACATGATGGTATTACTCCTAACCACCGCAATTTTAGCGTGTCACCCCCCGCCCCGTGCGTGTCATCTGGTGTGGCCCCCTAGCAACGCCACTGTTTGTGAAATGATACGTGTGAAGCATTGTAAATGCACTATATTCAATGTCATTTACCACTATCGTTATTAAACTGCTTCATTTTATTATAAATTAAAACTGTTCCTGTGGCCAGTAAAATGATCCTAGGCATTTAAAAAAGAAATTCTATCAAGTTAAGTTCTGAGCAGTACCTGTACAGAAAACATAGAGGTTGTTACTATTGCTACAAACTTGGTTGTTTTTTTTAAACCAGGAGAAACTAATATGACAGAGGAGGTTCGTGGTCCAGCCAGCAACATGCCTGTAGTTCAAATCTCCTGGTTCCTAGTTTAATTGTCATAAAGATATCTATCCAATTGTGTCTCTTTTTTGATGTTTTGCATAATCAGCAAGATTGCAGAACAGTACTTCAGTGCCCAGTGTCCAAAGGGTTCTCCTGAATGGTGCTTTCCCACACTCCTGGTTTGGTGTTTCAGCCTATAATCAGCAATACAGCAGAATCTGCCTCAGGAAGATACCTTTCTTCTGAACACTCATACTGAGTACAAGGACCCAAGATGTGGACCACACAATTACCAGTCCTGTGCCTGATCCCTATCAGCTATGTCTGAAGCAGCACAAATAGAAACATGCCCACAGTTCTAGATTACACAATAAATGGGTTAAACAATAATTTGTCTGGCTATGAAAAAAACTAAATAAATGGTCTATGTATGCTGAAAAGTGCAGAAAACAAAACACAGAAACAAGTATGTAAGAAACAGTCCTCTGAATGAGAATTTCCTACCTTTGAGGTTCAACACAAAAACTAGATTGGCAAAACATGATGCCACTTTTACCCTGTTGCTCAAGGCAATCATGCATTCTTCCCTTTCAAAGCCAAAGATAAAGATTTAAAAAATAAAACATTACTGTTGTGCAGTTTGCAAGCTGCTGTTTTCCCTTTGCATGTATCCCTTCTTTGAATCCCAGTCATTGCCTGTTCCACAAGCCACAAACTGCTGGAAGCAATTCACCGCATCAGAAGGACTGATGTATGGGTTCGTTTATAAAACTGAAATGCTAGGAATTCTTGTCTGATACTCTATACTGCATATTTCCTAGAGAAAGCACTTCTAGGAAAGATTCACTGAAATGCTCATGAAGGAAATAGCTTAAAACCCATATGTAGTTCATGTCCTGCACTGCTTGTACATGCACTGAGATGCTACAACTGGTGGCAGGCCTTGTTCACACCCAGTGAAATACTCGCACAATCAGGTGATATGACAATAAAGTCACAAAGGTGAGTTCAGATGATACAGTACTTTGTCTGCCAGCCTCTCTTTGCACATTTGTGGGGAGTGGACCCTATGTGAACATGCTTCACCTACTTATGAAGCTTCATGATGGGGCTACACCTACATGATGGGGCTTTACTTTAATCACACCATGCAATTAAGTGAAAAGCCTGAGCATGTCAGCAAGTGGGGAGAATGTGAATACTGACTGTATGCTCACTCCACAAATGCATAAAGAGGGAGCAGCAGGCTAAATGTTAGCCAATCCAGACCTTGTGGCACCTTAACCCATTTTTGACCAGATCAGAGGTGTACACACTTGGTCCCTGTTGCGTATATGCAACATTAGGTAGAAATGGCTTAAAGACCGACAAATATAGTGAGGCACAAATATTCATGAGCAAGGCAGCCCAAGCCTGTGCATATCTACTCAGAACTTCCATTACAGTCAATGGGGTTTGCTGTCAGGTAAGTGTGAATAGGATCAGAGCCACATTCTACTCATCAAAGGGTGGAAGTCCATGAAAACTTATGGCTGGAAGTAAGTTCCACAGAAATAAATGAGACTTAGTTCTGAGTAGATAGGCATAGGATTGTGCTGTCAGTCCCTTGTCAGGCACCTTAGTGCCTGAAAGCAGTCAGTGCCTACAGCCAATACTGAATTAGAAGAGCCAATGAGAAGGCAATCTGTATATGTTTTCTTCACAAAGGCGCTTTCCTGACAGAAAAGCTGAGGTGTGCAATGTACCATTTGGGTTTGGCTTCACACATTTCATTTCAAGCGCACCAAAATGCGCAAGGGAGGTAAACAGATGCTAACATTTGACACAGGTGTGTGACCCGACTTAAAAGCCACAGACAGGTATATGGCAGGAAGCCTGCAACTGATTCCGGATCTTAGATCTGCTCACAGATCTTCCCAAGGGTCAACCTGTCACAGATGATCCGTGTCCTGTGGCGAGCGTTCCTTGAGCGAGAGAAATTCGCCTGCGTGTCTTTAGAGCCCAGTCCTATGCATGTCTTCTCACAAGTCAGATCCATTATAGTGAATGGGGCTGACTCCCAGGTAAGTGTGACTAGGACTTACAGCCTCCGAGCCCCATCCTACGCGTGCCTACTCAGAAGTCAGTCCCATTATAGTCAAGGGGGCTTCCTCCCAGGCAAGTGTGGCCAGAACTGCAGCCTTAGTGGCCACCTGCTTGGAGACGTGGAAGAAGCCGGACTGTGCTGCGCAAAGCCTTCCCCGCTGCCTGGACAGTGCGGGGAGGGAGCCTCGTCCTCGTTCAAGGCGCCCTCGCCGCCGCCAGGAGTCCTCCTGCTCCTCCTCCACCGGGGACTGAAGCGGTGCGCCCCGCCCTGCCCCGCCCCCGCTCGCCCTCCCTCCGGCGGGCTCCCACCTGCAAGAGGGCGCTGGAGGAGGCCAGCCGGGTGGTCTCCCTGAGGTCGTCTCGGGAGCCCATCTTCCCCACCGGCGCCTCAGCAGCCTCGCCTCCCCCGCGCCCGGGAAGCGTCGCTTCCTCGCCGGCAAGACAGGAGGCCGCCCGCCCCGCCGTCGCGCCCGGATCTCGTCAGCTGCAGAGGGAGGAACGAGGCGTCCCCAGCCCCGCTCCGTGCCCGGGAGAAGCGCAAGCGCAAGCGCGCGCAGCGGAGCCTCCAGTGAACCCGGGGGCGAAGCGCGCGACAGCCCCGTTTACCTCGCGTGGGTGCCCCCCTCGCTCCACGCGCCTGGCCGGCCCCTTTGGCCTCCCTCAGCGCCTCCGGGGAGCTGGACGTCCTGCTGGCTTCAGGTGGCCCCCCAGGCCTTGGGGGGCACGAGCACTACCAGCTCCACCAGGCGGGGAGCCCTGGCATGGACTTCATGGCCAAGGTTTGCTGGGTGGGTAGACCTGGGCTCCCGTGGCCTGGCCTCCCGCCTGCACCTGGAGCTCAGAGCTACCTGCTGGGTAGACCTGGTTGAACTGGTCTCCATGGTCGGTCTGCTGGGCAGGTAAATCTGTGCTCCTGCCTGGACTTGGAGCCCAGATGTACTAGCTGGGTGGGTTCCTGGATGAACTGGCTTCTGTAGTTGGTGTGGGTAGATCTGGGCTCCTGCCCAGACTTGAAGCTCAGATCTAACATAAGAACAGCCCCACTGGATCAGGCCATAGGCCCATCTAGTCCAGCTTCCTGTATCTGGCTGTATTTGGCCCACCAAATGCCCCAGGGAGCACACCAGATAACAAGAGACCTGCATCCTGGCGCCCTCCCTTGCACTGGTATTCTGACATAGCCCATTTCCAAAATCAGGAGGTTGTACATACACATCATGGCTTGTAACCTGTAATGGATTTTTCCTCCAGAAACTTGTCCAATCCCCTTTTAAAGGCATCCAGGCCAGTCGCCAGTCGCCATCACCACATCCTGTGGCAAGGCGTTCCACAGACCAACCACACGCCGAATAAAGAAATATTTTATTTTCTCTGTCCTAACTCTCCCAACATTCAATTTTAGCATATGTCCCCTGGTGTGTTCTGCATATGTTCTGCTGTTATGTGAGAGTGTAAAGAGCATCTCTCTATCCACTTTATCCTTCCCATGCATAATTTTGTATGTCTCAATCATGTCCCCCCCTCAGGCATCTCTTCTAGGCTGAAGAGGCCCAAACACCATAGCCTTTCCTCATAAGGAAGGTGCCCCAGCCCAGTAATCATCTTAGTCACTCTCATTTGCACCTTTTCCATTTCCACTATGTCCTTTTTGAGATGTGGCGACCAGAACTGGACGCAATACTCCAGGTGTGGCCTTACCATTGATTTGTACAACAGCATTATAATATGAGCTGTTTTGTTCTCAATACCTTTTCTAATGATCCCAAGCATAGAGTTGACCTTCTTCACTGCTGCCGCACATTGGGTCGACACTTTCATCAAGCTGTCCACCACCACCCCAAGATCTCTCCCCTGATCTGTCACAGACAGCTCAAAACCCATTAGCCTATATGGGAAGTTCTGATTTTTGCCCCAATGTGCATGACTTTACACTTACTGACATTGTAATGCATCTGCCATTTTGCTGCCCATTCTGCCAGTTTGGAGAGCCTTCTGGAGCTCCTCACAATCACTTCTGGTCTTCACCACTTGGAAAAATTTGGTGTCGTCTGCAAACTTAGCCACCTCACTGCTCACCCCTGTCTCCAGGTCATTTATAAAGAGGTTGAAGAGCACCAGTCCCAGGACAGATCCCTTGGGGCACACTACTTTTCACCTCTCTCCATTGTGAAACTTGCCCATTGACACCCACTCTCTGTTTCCTGGTCTTCAACCAAGTCTCAATCCATGAGAGGACCTGTCCTCTAATTCCCTGACTGTGGAGTTTTTTCAGTAGCCTTTGGTGAGGGACCGTGTCGAATGCTTTCTGAAAGTCCAGATATATAATGTCCACGGGTTCTCCCGCATCCACATGGCTGTTGACCTTTTCAAGGAATTCTAAAAGGTTCATGAGGCAAGACTTACCCTTTCAGAAGCCATGCTGATTCTCCCTCAGCAAGGCTTGTTTGTCTATGTCAGGGGTGCTCACACTTTTTTGGCTTGAGAGCTACTTTGAAACCCAGCAAGGCCCGGAGATCTACCAGAGTTTTTTTACAATGTTCACGCCATCATAACATATAACATTTATGTGTACAATGTATGTTGGTGTACCTTGCATAACTGCATGAACCAATATTGCATAACACAACATAATTAACTATAAATATTTTTTGTAATTACTTGAGTTTACATTGATGACTTGCACTGAAGTAAATCAGCCAAGGATGCATAGCCCAGACAGTAGCTGCTGACAGCCAGCTTCAAGCACACTTCCAAATGTTCATCAGTCATGGTAGACCGGTACTTGGACTTAAAGATCTTCATGTAGGAAAAGGCTGACTCACATAAATAAGTGGAGCCCTTCCTGCCTCAGGTGCTCTTATATCCCTGAGGGCCCTGTTGCCTTCAAGTGGCTGCAGCTGTGCAGCACACTCTGCTGGATGCCCAGGCCTTACCCTTAAAGGGGCCACTGCTGACACCACATCTACCTCCCCACCAGATCTTCCTCGATTCCAATACAAGTGGGGGGGGGGAGCAGATCTCTATATAGACCAGTACAAAAACAAGGGAAAGGTGTGGGGGGAGGGAAGATCTCTATATAGGCATCACAGCAAGACCAGTGCAAAACCCCTTGCACACAGAACCAACAGATGGAAGTGGGGGGGGGGGCAGATCGCCATACATACCAGTGCAAAAACGGGAAACATAAGTCATCCCCAGGAGAGTCAACGGGGCTCACTCCCAGGGATGCGTGGACGGGAGAGAAGCCTGCCAGCGGCTCCTCTCCAGGACTACTCACGAGTCAGCCCCAGTAGACTACTCACTCCAGGACTACTCACTGCCAGGGGGCTCACTCCCAGGGATGCTTCACTCCCAGGGCGGGGCTCGGGGCTCACTCCCAAGAATTCGTGGACGGGAGAGAAGCCTTCGATTGACTCATTTTGCCTGGCGATCGACTGGTAGATCGGGATCAACTTATTGAGCACCCCTGGTCTATGTGTTTTGAGAGTCTATCTTTGATGAGGCATTCCACCAGCTTACCCAGTATAGATGTTAGGCTGACCAGCCTATAGTTTCCTGGGTTCCCTCTTCTTCCCTTTTTAAAAACCGGTATGACATTTGCTATCCTCCAATCCTCTGGCACCATGGCTGTTTTGAGGGACAAATTGCATATTTTAGTCAAGAGATCAGCAACTTTATTCTTCAACTCCTTAATAACTCTTGGGTGGATGCCATCAGGGCCTGGTGACTTATTGATCTTTAATTTATCAGTTAGATCTGAAACATCTCTTTTAACCTCTATTTGACTTAATTCCGGTCAGGAGGGGCCGTTCGGGCAGTGGTATCTGCCCGAGGTCTTCTGCTGTGAAAACAGATGCAAAGAACTCATTTAATTTCTCTGCCATTGCGAAGTCTCCTTTTATCACTCCATTCCCTCCCTCACCACCCAGAGGACCAACTGCTTCTCTAGTGGGTTTCCTGCATCTAACATATTTGAAGAAGCTTTTATTATTCCCCTTAATGCTGCTGGCCATGTGTTCCTCATACTCTCTCTGTCCCTCCCGTATCAACTTCTTACATTTCTTTTGCCACAGTTTATGTTCCTTTTTATTCTCATTAGGGCAAGACTTCCATTTATGGAAGGAAGCTTCCTTGCCCTTTACCCTCAGGGATATAAGCCTCTGACGTGGCTCATTAGCCATGCGGGCACCCTCCTGGACTTAGTCGAGCCCTTCTTCCTTTGTGGTATACACCTCTGCTGGGCCTCTATTACTGTTATTTTAAGTAGCCTCCATGCACTCTGGAGAGATTGGACTCTTTTTACCTTCCCTTTCAACCTCCTTCTAACCAGCCTCCTCATTTGAGGGAAGTTCGCTTGTCGGAAGTCAAGGGTTTTTGTGAGAGATTTGCCTGGTATTCTTCCCCCGACGTGCATGTCGAAATGGATTGCAGCATGATCACTGTTCCCCAATGGCTCCATAACACTGACATCTCTAACCAGGTCCTGAGTACCGCATAATATTAAATCCAGAGTCACCTGTCCTCTGATGGGCTGCATGACTAGCTGCTCTAAGGCACAGGGTTTTTGCCTACCTGCCTAGTAGACCTGGGCTCCCATTCTACCTCTTCCAGGTGGGTAGACCTGGGTTCCGGGCCATGTTTGGGCTGTTTCCCATCATGATAGGTGCCTTTCCTCTCTGGCATCGGCTGGGGGGGCACACACCCATGGCCCCCCCTGGATCCGGCCCTACACTCAGGGAACAGGAACCAAACAGCTGTGTCCCATAAAAGGGTCTTAAACTTGGGTGACCACATACAAAGGGAGACAGAGTGCCTGTACCTTTCACCATTGTATAGAAGAGGGAATTTGGGCAGGTACAGCTTTTTAAACCCTTCCTTGTTGAACTGCACCTGCCAAAATCCCTCTGCTATACAATGGTTAAGGGCAGTGGTACTCAAACTTTTTCCAGCCCTTGACCCCCATGGCTGTTGGCAATGACTCCCCATCATGTTCCTGAGGGCTGGAAGTGACATCATTAAACAGGAAGTGGCCAGAAATATTAATAATAATAAAATAATAAAACTTTATTTTTATCCCGCCCTTCTCCCTAACGGGACCCAATAATAGTTAATATATTGACTATATTAATATTAATTATATCATTAACTAAATGCAGATCTTACAAATATATTATTATTACACAGCAATATACATGCTTTATAAATGATCAGCTGCTGATCACTGTTGGGAGACAAGATGCTAGAGTAGGTAGATTTTGTCTGGTCCAGGACTCATTTTTTAAAACTTTGTAAGCATACCAATAGAATTGTTTTATCAAATGAACTTTGTGAACAACCAGTCTGACCAACATTACACACACACACCCCTGTGGATCCCAATCTAGCTAGTCATTTCTCTCATTCTCCTTGGATAGGATTGAACCCTTTATTAATTTAATGAAATTAAATTTTTCCAGCAGCTGGTAGGGAAAACAAAAATAGACCATGAAAATATAAGGGTTTGGTTAGGAAGCTGATTTGTCTCCTATACTAGGAGATGCACAGCTCAAGCCTGTGCATGTCTACTCAGAAGTAAGTCCCATTAGAGTCACTGGGGCTTACTCCCAGGAAAGTGTGGATAGGATTGGGCTGGCAATCACTTCATCAATGGCTGATAAGTATTGCCTTCAAATAGCAAGATTCATCACTTTAAAAATACAGCCTTTCCTCTTCAGTTAAACAACAAGATTAATAAATCACTTAAAAAGTACCCTTTTTCTGCTCCTGGCCAAGTAAAGTGTGTGCATCTCTCTCCCCTCCCCCTTTGCCAACTGCATGGAAGCAACTTTAACAGTCCTGAGGACTGGTAAAATAGTAGTTGGCAACCTTCAGTCTCGAAAGACTATGGTATCGCGCTCTGAAAGGTGGTTCTGGCACAGCGTCTAGTGTGGCTGAAAAGGCCGATTCGGGAGTGACAATCCCTTCCACACCGGGAGCAAGTGCAGTCTGTCCCTGGTCTGTCTCCCTGGCTATGGGCCTTCCTTCTTTGCCTCAGACTGTTGGCCAAGTGTCTCTTCAAACTGGGAAAGGCCATGTTGCACAGCCTGCCTCCAAGCGGGCCGCTCAGAGGCCAGGGTTTCCCACTTGTTGAGGTCCACTCCTAAGGCCTTCAGATCCCTCTTGCAGATGTCCTTGTATCGCAGCTGTGGTCTACCTGTAGGGCGCTTTCCTTGCACGAGTTCTCCATAGAGGAGATCCTTTGGGATCCGGCCATCATCCATTCTCAAGACATGACCGAGCCAACGCAGGCATCTCTGTTTCAGCAGTGAATACATGCTAGGGATTCCAGCACGTTCCAGGACTGTGTTGTTTGGAACTTTGTCCTGCCAGGTGATGCCAAGAATACGTTGGAGGCAGCGCATGTGGAAAGCATTCCATTTCCTCTCCTGTTGTGAGTGAGGAGTCCATGACTCGCTGCAGTACAGAAGTGTACTCAGGACGCAAGCTCTGTAGACCTGGATCTTGGTATGTTCCGTCAGCTTCTTGTTGGACCAGACTCTCTTTGTGAGTCTGGAAAACGTGGTAGCTGCTTTACTGATGCGTTTGTTTAGCTCGGTATCGAGAGAAAGAGTGTCGGAGATCGTTGAGCCAAGGTACACAAAGTCATGGACAACCTCCAGTTCATGTGCAGAGATTGTAATGCAGGGAGGTGAGTCCACATCCTGAACCATGACCTGTGTTTTCTTCAGGCTGATTGTCAGTCCAAAATCTTGGCAGGCCTTGCTAAAACGATCCATGAGCTGCTGGAGATCTTTGGCAGAGTGGGTAGTGATAGCTGCATCGTCGGCAAAGAGGAAGTCACGCAGACATTTCAGCTGGACTTTGGACTTTGCTCTCAGTCTGGAGAGGTTGAAGAGCTTTCCATCTGATCTGGTCCGGAGATAGATGCCTTCTGTTGTAGTTCCAAAGGCCTGCTTCAGCAGGACAGTGAAGAAGATCCCAAACAAGGTTGGTGCAAGAACACAGCCCTGCTTCATGCCGCTTCAGATGTCAAAGGGGTCTGATGTGGAGCCATCAAAGACAACAGTGCCCTTCATGTCCTTGTGGAAGGATCTGATGATGCTGAGGAGCCTGGGTGGACATCCAATCTTGGGGAGAATCTTGAAGAGGCCATCCCTGCTGACCAGGTCGAAAGCCTTCGTGAGATCTATGAAGGCTATAAAGAGTGGCTGTCGTTGTTCCCTGCATTTCTCCTGCAGTTGTCTAAGGGAGAATACCATATCAGTGGTGGACCTGCTGGCTCGGAATCCGCACTGTGATTCTGGATAAACGCTCTCTGCAAGTACCTGGAGCCTCTTTAGTGCAACTCGGGCAAACAACTTTCCTACAACGCTAAGGAGAGAGATGCCACGGTAGTTGTTGCAGTCACCCCTGTCGCCTTTGTTCTTGTACAGCGTGATGATGTTTGCATCCCTCATGTCTTGAGGTACTCCACCTTCTCTCCAGCAGAGACAAAGGATTTCATGCAGCTCAGTGACGATGATCTCTTTGCAGCACTTTAGGACTTCAGCAGGGATGCTGTCTTTTCCAGGTGCCTTGCCAAAGGCAAGGGAGTCCAGGGCCACGTGAAGTTCTTCTAGGGTTGGTTCACTGTCAAGCTCCTCCAGCACAGGCAGGCACTCAGTGTTGTTCAGCACTTCTTCGGTGACTACATTTTCTCTGGAATATAGCTCAGAGTAGTCCATATTTGGCAACGCCTTGTCCATATTTGGCAAGAAGACCAACAAGACGGCAGACTGGTTTGAAGCCCACTCTGAGGAGTTGACACCAGTCATTGAGGAAAAGAGGAGAGCTCAAGCAGCATACAAGGCCTGTCCCAGTGAGCGCAACCTGCAGGTCCTCTGAGCTGCTCGCAGCAAAGTCCAGCAGACTGCCAGGAGATGTGCTAACGACTACTGGCTCCAGCTCTGTTCCGAGATACAGATAGCAGCTGACACGGGCAACATCAAGGGGATGTATGATGGTATCAAGCAGGCCCTAGGTCCAACACAGAAGAAAATTGCCCCTCTGAAGTCTGCCGCAGGCGAGGTAATCCAGGATTGGGCGCAGCAGATGGAACGCTGGGTGCAGCACTACTCTGGTAAAATAGGAAGCGTTTTATTTGGGGAGCGGGAGGAACGCAGGAAGGTTTGGAGATTGAAAGGGGGGAGTGGAAGAGGGAGGGGGCTGAAAAAAGAGATTTCACTTTGATGAGAAGCGATCCCAGGCTGGGAACCAGACAAGGATCAGTGAGGGTTAAGGACTGCAAGCTGAGCATGCTCAGAAGAGGGCAGGGCGGCAGCAGCCACTCTCGCAGCTGAGCAACTCCCGTTTCTTCTGCTTTAAAAAAAACGCAGACGAAGGGCAGAAGACGGGCTCGTATTCTGCCCAGGGGTGTGACTGTATCGCTGCGAGAGGACATCCCGCGCCTCCCCTTTCAGTTCTGGGCACCGTCCTAAAGAGCCGCGCCTCACAGTTTGAATAACACTGGTTAAAGGTATTGCACAGTGATTTTCA
The DNA here is from genome assembly GCF_035046505.1 of Tiliqua scincoides. NCBI lineage: Eukaryota > Metazoa > Chordata > Lepidosauria > Squamata > Scincidae > Tiliqua > Tiliqua scincoides. The sequence continues at coordinate 210,362,337 of NC_089822.1, forward strand.
ACCAGTGTGCCATGGCACATTTGTATGCCACGAATGGTCCACAGGTGTGCCATGGTAGGATCATTTATTAGAGCCGGTGGGGGATGTGAGCCGTTCCCAGCAGCAGTATGGTGTGCCCTGTCAACTATAAAAGAAAAACACCTGATAGTATGCCTTGACAATTTTAGTGCCTTGTCAGTGTGCTGTGAGATGGAAAAGTTGAAAATCATGGATATAGGCACTCTGACCCTCTATGTATCTGTAACTCTACCTTAAACCATTCCTATTTTTACAACTTCGTCACCTGGGAAATGCCCTAGAAGTGTGTGTGGGCTAATTCAGAATTTCATATTGGAGTACTGTACAGACCTCTGATATGTGGTGCCTTCCCAAAAAAAAACCCATGAGCTTATCTTGCTGCTTATCTTGTGTATATATATTTTATATATTTTAAACCCTGGAATTTGAACTGCAGCTTCCCCAAAAGCTTACCTGAAATCATATATCCTTGACTTTCAGAAAATGCCCTGTATGATGGTGCTTCAGCAGCAGGTCTGACCCAGACCTTTGAGTGTATTAATTTTATCCTGGTAACTTGCATACACATCCAGATTTTTACTTATTTAGGGTGCAATCTGTTATGTATGTATGTAAGTTATGTATGTATGTAAGCAATCTGTTATGTATGCAGGATCGAAATCCTGCATAACTGATTGGCCCAGACTTATGGCTGGCCAATCAGGTGATGGATCGAAATCTTACCATCCGATTGGCCCTCTAGTTAAGGTTTCAGTTGCACCTATCACAGGAAGTCTGGGTGGAATTAAAGGCAATAAAAAGCCAGGGGTTTGCCTTGTATTTTGCTAGGTTCTGTTCTGAAGATGGAATAAATGTATTGAGCTGTTATCACTATGCCTTCCTTTATTCACATGGACCCACTATATAATACAATCCTAACTAACTTTCCAGAACTGGCATAGCTGTACCAGTGGGGCATGTGCTGCATCCTGCAGTTGTGCGGCAATCATGGAGGCCTCTTCAAGATAGGGCAATGGTTGTTCCCTTAACTCACAGTTGCATTCCCCTTATGCCAGTGTTGGAAAGTTGGTTAGGATTGCGGCCTTAAAGTAATAGGCTGCTCCCAAAGTGGCTAATGTAACATGTTTTAAATGTTACATTAGCTACTCTGGGAGCAGCCTATTACTTTAATACAGTGCAATGTATTTTAACAAAATACAGTGCAATGGTCGCATAGGAACAACACAAGACAATTGGGAGAAAAAGACAGGTTAAACAATATATAAAAAATGAAGTTCTAAAATAGTTGAGTGACTAAAAAGATCTTCAGAAGGCATCAAAAATACAGGACATCACAACTGAGAAGTCCCATCACCACTCCACACCCACTTATGAATGTGAGGGGACTCAGCAGAGTTGTCTTTGAGGCAGATCTTCATAGCTAGACAGATGCTGAAGGAACAGGCAGTCTTTAAGGACCCATGCTGTTTGGAACTTTAAAAGCTAAACCAGCATGTTGAATTGGGCTCAGAAACAGACTGGGAGTAGGTGTAGTTGTTTTAATCCAGTTATGCCCAGACCACAGGTGTGTGCATATTTGATCCCTGTTACGTATATGCAATGTTGGGCAGAAATGGCTTAAGAGGAACAGCTATGCCCTACATACCTGTCCCAGTTAGTAGCTGCCATGTTTTCTACTGACTGCTGTTTCCAAACTGTCTTTAAGGGCATCCCTCAGTGAAGCAGTCTGTGAGTTGAATAACTCTGCATGCCAAATAAACGTTTGGGCCACTGCAAATTATACATTCATACCAGCCAGTGAGTGTTTGCTATGACTCATAGGGCACAGTCCTAACCAGGTCCACTCAGAAGTAAGTCCTATTTTGTTCAATGGGCTTGCTCTCAGGAAGGTGTGGTTAAGATTGCAGCCATAGTCTATGAAGTGCCCTAGCAGCATTCTAGCCTAAGGCTTCACTTTAGGGAAATTTTTCTCTCATTGAATCCTCTTGATTTCTTCCTTTTCACTTATCTTTGAATAAGGAACTGGTGATGGAATGGCTGTGCTCCAACATAAGTTTTGAACCATGCTGAAATCAAACATCAGTGCCACATGGAGAATTTCAAGGCACCAACTAGTATGTCTGGTTCAAATTTTATACTAGCATAACTTTCTAATCTGACCAGCTGAGTAAAAAGAAGGGAATTATATTACTGAAACATCTTCTCCATCTTACAGGTGCTGGTTAACCCCACACCTTGGCATGTTAATTACAAACTAAAGAGGAAGGAGAAGATATTTAGACTGTTATCTTTTTGTAAGCTTGCACAGTTCCCAGAAGGAATGTTATACTTTTTCAATTCCCAGAAAGAATTTTATACTTTTTAAAATGGCTTTTCAAGCAAACCAAGTATTACTAATTCTATTCAATATAGGCTCAAGTCTATCACAGGCTGTGGTAGGTTGTTCATAGATGTGTCTGGGTCCATATCAAAGAATAATTTGGGTCCATATCAAAGAATAATTCTTATGGGGAATAGAGGGGTAAGACTCTCTTGAACTTTATGCTGACCTCTTGGCTTGAGGTGGACTACGTTGCATGAGATAGATAGTACATATATTATGAGCACTAATTGCTGACAATTTACTGCCTGCTAGTTCTGTCAAAATCTATCATTACAGTTGGACACCATCCTATTAGTAAGGATGGTTGCATAGAGAGGGACATGTGGCAAGAATGCATAACACTACTCTCCATGCTTGTTTTAAATAAAACAAGCCAAAAAAAACTGGAAGGAAATGGGCTCATTAAGGAAGGATGCACAATACCATGCAATTAGCACTGGGTAATTCTGGGACAACTACAGCAGATTTCAGAAAAAAGGATACAAACATATCCTAATAACTCAATCATATTCATGTTGTATTTGTAGTAAGTACTACTGTTCAAAAGGGGTTATTCTCAGATGAGCATGTACTATCTGGCTGCATCCTAAATATCTTTTTCTGTTTTTATATGTCCTCTCATATTCCTAGCCTGTCTTTAATCAGTCCACCAACCAATAATATGAAAATATTGGCAAAGTATTTTATTCTTATTTGGAGGATACCAAATCTCTGTCTTTTTGTCCAGCTCTCAGATGATGATTCTTCCACGCAAAAGCTATAAACATTTTCTGCTGTTTTGTTAAAGAAAAAATCTGTAAAGACTAGAATAATTCAAAATAGGAAATACATTTTTGGAATCAAATTGTTATCTAAGATATTTTTCAGAATCAGATTGTTTTAACTTTGATGCTAAACAGAATAGTGGGAGCCCAGGAAAATTAGTGTCCCTCAGTTTTGAAGAAATTCTTTTATTCAACATCATATGATTACAGATTGGAGCCACTAGATGGCAAGCTATGGCAATGTGTGGAAAGAATTGCTGCTTAAAAGCTAAAATTATTTGAAGAGAACAATTATAGTACAAGACAGTATCATAACACTGTCTTTGTTCTGAGATGTCTTGTATGCCCAAAGCAGTTAAAGTGCAACTGTTTGTGAGATGGAGGCAGCAGTCTTACCCCTACTTAAATGGTACAAAGACCCACTGCACTCAATGGAACAAGTAAACATGATAAGAATCAGCTGGAAGAGAATGTGTACAGTACTTCCAGAGTGGAAGCCATATTCGTCTGTAGCAGCAAAAAAACAAAGGATTTTCAGGCCCATTACAGACTAACACATTTATTGTAGTATCAACTTTTGTAGTTCACCAGAGCTTAAGCTATAATTAGAGGTGTTTGTTTCCGATGAGTAAGATAGAACTACAGCCTAAGAGCCCAATCCTGAACTCGGCGCTCTCGCTTTCTGCCAGAGTGCACTGTTGCAAATGTCTGTGAGGCTTACCGCCAGACCAGAACCCATGCTAGCCCAGCGCTGGCCGGCGCTGGGCTAGCATGAGGTGGGTGCCCGTCCTCCACTGCTTGGCGGTCCCATGGACCACAGAGCCACAGCACGGTAAGCGGTGGTGGGGAGGAGGTGTTCTGCGGAGGGGGGAGAGGCAGGTGGAGGGCGGAGAGAGGGCGGGAAGGAGGCGTGATGGGGAGGCGAAGAAAGGGCAGGCGGGAGGCGTGCCAGGGGGGAGAGGGAGGCAGGTCCCATGGAGCTCCACTCCACTGGATCCAAGGTTTGGCACCCTACATGAATGCCTTTACCTTACCGCCGACATTTTGGTCGGCAGTAAAGTGAGTAGCCCCATTGTGGGGCTGCTTCCCTTACCTGGGAGAAGGGGACAAAAGTCCCCTTCTCCTGAGGCACCGCCCGTGGCAGGCTGAAGCATGCAGGTTGCGGCAGCAGCCGTTCTCAGCGCCACTGCAGCACCCCGGGCAGCTCAGGGTTGGATTTCCCATCTTACTGAAAACAATTGGCTTATTTCTGAATAAAATAAATAACACCATTTTCAAACACCTCTAGCTATAATATATTTGTTAGCCCTTAAAGTATCATGACTTTTTTATTTATTCAAAAGTAGTTATATCATGCCATTCTCCAAGCAGTGGAGGCATCAAAAGGGGGCTTATATTAGTGAAATTTAAAAAAAAAATTAAAATACAAAACACACACACACACCCCAAAAATAACCAGCAATCCATAATACCATCAAGAAAAAATAGTGATCCTGATAAAAATGCCCCCCAGAAACTAACAGGGCCAGGAAATAATCCCAAATCAAAAAAATCCTCAAATCAAAGAAAACAGAACTCAAGTGTCTTTGAAAGGTCTACAAAGAGGGGGCCAACTTACATTCAGGGCAAAGGGAATTCCATGTATGGGTCACCACTACAGAGAAAATCTTCCTCACATTGCCATCGGCCTAACATCTGACAAAGGCAGCACTTGGGGGAGAGCCCCTCCAGCTGACCTTAAGGCAGGGGTCTCCAAACCCCAGCCCGGGGACCAGATGTGGCCTGCAGCAAGCCTCTTTCCGGCCCGCGGCCAACCTCTTGTCCCCTGAAAGCCTCTGGCCCACTCAACTGAACATGACCAGCACTGTGCTCTGATTGTGTCTGGAGGGTGTTCTGAGGGCCAGAGAGGTTGAATGAATGAGCCCATTCATTTATTTACTCCTCTAAGTTCCATCTCTAATTTATTTATTTAAATTTTATGTTTAAATTTTTTTTCCAGCCCTCCACACCACGCCAGATATTTGATGCGGCCATTTGGCCAAAAATTTTGAAGACCCCTGCCTTAAGGGATAGCATATTTGGGGAAGTAGTCGTTCAGGTACCCCAGTCCTAAGTTGTGTACAGGGCTTTCAAGATAATCAGCAGAGCCTTGAATTGCACCCAGAAACGGACTGCTGCCAGTGCATCAGGTACCGCAGCAGCATGCTGGAATCAAGATGCCGGGTCCTGGCCCTCCCCACATGTAGTTGCATTTTGCAGAGCTGAAATTTCCACCCTGAATGTGCCCTGGTCCTTAAAAATCTAGAATCTAGAATGTAATGCATGTGGATTATCTGGTGTGGTGTGGTGTGGTGTGGTGTGATTATCTGGTGTGGACTATCTGGTGTGCTCCCTGGGGCATTTGGTGGGCCGCTGTGAGATACAGGAAGCTGGACTAGATGGGCCTATGGCCTGATCCAGTGGGGCTGTTCTTATGTTCTTATGTTCTTATGGATAACAATATTCAGTTTCCTCTTGTTACATTTCCCATTTCATTTTAAGCTCAGATGTGAATGAGAACCTTTTAGGTAGTGAGGCAGAGATCCTGTTTAGCCAGAGATTCCCTCCTCTCTTCTGCCATGTGACTGTTCCTTAGTCATACAGTACTTACTGTATATCTATGGATAGCTTGCAGACTTACCTACTGAATGGCTATGGTAAAAAAAAAAAGTTAAAAATGGAAATTTTTTATTAGCTATGTATTCCAAAAGCATTAATTCTATTGGCTTAAAGCTGCAATAGTAAGCATTAAAATGGAAATGACACAAATTTTGTCTATTTGTCAATTTTAAGTTGAAAACAACTTAAGATTTTATAACAGTTATTTCAGTGGCCCTTGGTGGAGAGGGGAAAGTCAAGTCAGCTGCTGTTAGGCCATGCTTTGACTGAATTTTGCAATGTAGACTGCTATTCTATTTCACTAGTCCTGTCATTTGATTATTTAAGGTTTGATTGTTCTGAAGCCACCTTGTAGACCCATTGGTGAGATATGCAGAGTATAAACAAATACAATAATATGGGCCCTGTGAATGCATTGCAGATGGTGAGATCTTTCCCAAGCTAGTTGCTCCACAGGTGTCATTTATGGGAACTTTGTTGTCTTTATTCCATTGATATGTCACATTTCTTTCATGCTGGAACTCAAGGCAGCATTCATGGGTTTCTTTGGCAGTTCCCCATCAGAAATAGTCCTGCTTAGCTTCAGCAAGCCTCCTGCATTATGCTTTGTACAGTGTCAAATTATGTTTATACCTTGTTTAACTCTTTTCCTTTAAGACTTTTTAACATCTTTTAATGACTTTTTAACATCTTTTAATATTTTTTACAGGCCTGATTCTTTTATGACTTGCTGCTGCTCTATGCTCTTTTTACCCATTTTTACTCTGACTGCTGTTTTTTTTATGATGTGTTAATATGTTTTTATTTGTTTTTTAAATTATGTTTTTAATATGTTGTAAGCCGCCTTGAGTCCCTTCGGGGAGAAAGGCGGGGTAAAAATAAAGTTATTATTTATTATTATTATTTTTACTATATATTTCATTATATATTTCATTATAAATTCATTATAATTATAAATAATAATTTCATTATAAATAATTCATTATAAATAATTATTATTATTTTCCTGCTGGCCTTTTCTCTGTTCAAAATTCCAGCTGATCTCCCCCCCCCCCCCCGCCCCGCACCCATGGGATTCTGGATGCATCTGTATCCTCATATAAACTTGGCAAGCATAACTCTGGAAAACATATTTGCAGTACCTAAGGAAAAGGTTCTAGAACTTATGCAGTTTTGCCCATCTGCAGGACCCCAAAATTCTTTCCACCTGGTTTTCATAAAAGCATTGCTGCTGTATTTTATTTGCTTAAATTCAGATTATCTCAAAACAACATGTTCCACATAAAAACAGATCTACAAGGCTCAGGAAATGTTCAACAACATGCTGGTTAAAATAGTTAAATTCAGTCACTACCACTGCATTGAAATATGATGCAAGGTTACACAAGGAAGTATATTACTGCACAAATTTGTGCACATTACTGCACAAATGTTTTCCTGATCTTTTGTCAAGTAATCTACATGGCAGGAAACTGCAGTTTATTTAACATATGTACTTCTAATTTTTTAATCTACAGTAAACTGTAAGTTACCTATTTATCCAAGTCACACAACAGATAATAGATCTTATCTATAGATGCAACAACTGGTTAGGCCACTAATAATAATACCTAGAATTTGTATAGCCCCTTTCCTCAGTGCAAAGAATTGCACTTATATTAAGAAGAAGAGCCCTGCTGGATCAGTCCAATGATCCACTTAGCACAACATACTGTTTCCTACACTGGCCTACCAGCTGCCACTGGGAAGTTCACGAGCAGGAGAGAAATTATCTCTCACCATTGCCCCCTTGCAACAGGTACTCAGTGGTAGGCCACTACTGGATCTGGAGTTAGTGCACATTTATCGTAAGTAGTAGCAATTAATGAACCTGGTGTCCATGCATTTGTCCAATCCCCTTTGAAAGACTTCCAAGCTAGTCGCCATCACAACATCTTACAGCAATAAATTTCACAAACTGACTTCCTTTTCTCCTTCCTAGATCTCTCACCCATCAGTATCCTTGCTGTTATGGTGGCAACAACCTTTAAATTAAGCTAGTATTATTATTGACAGATTACAGGTGAGGCTGAGAGGAAGACTTGATGGCAGAGACAAGCTTCAAATCAAAGAAGTCCTGCTTCACTGCTGAACCACTGTGCTCACCCCAGAGCAGTTCTGTGAACAGCACATGTGAATTATCCAAAATGATCTGCGATACCATGACAACCAGATCAAAGAAGACTGATTGGTATGAAAAAGATCTCTTTATGGAACTTTGTATGGCAAAGGGCACAATCCTAGGCAGGTCTACTCAGAAGTAAGTCCTATTGTGTTCAATGGGACTCACTCCCAGGAAAGTGAAGATAGGTTTACCGCCAAAATGTACTCCAGAGCACATAGACAGGGGAGGCAGGGTAAGGCAAAGCAATCAGTATAGCTGCTCAAGAAACAAATTACTTAAGTTGAGAAATCAGGCCTGGAGAAACAGAACCAGTCAGGGCTTATTGGTTCCTCAGGTCAGGTGAGTTGAAGAGCAACTGTGGTATCTCTGGTCATTATATAGGTGCAGTGCAGCTGCAATCAGGCCAATAGCCCCCTCTGCTGGAGGGCTGCAAATAAAGTGCCTGACACCCCCCACCCAACCCCCACTGCCAAAGTCCAGCAGAGCTTTGAGACTGCCAGTGCTTTACATTTTACTGTACCAGTGAATCTACAGTCTTATAAGTGGTTTCATTATAAAATGAGATATTAGACCAAGAAAATAAGTAACGTGGGGTAAACAACTTTGTTGCTGACTTTTCATTCTGGCCATATGCTTCGAGGGTGGCAGAACCATCCTGTGAAAGCTGCCCTTGTTTTTAAATCTCCTTGATTTGAATAAAGATGTAGGTTGGGAATGAATAAGAGTAGGTACAATAAAACATGTGCCAAGCATTTCTGACTTGACAATTCCACCTAGTTGTCAAAGGGAATTTAATCCTGTTTCACATTTAGCAATATGGCCAACTTCCCACATGAAACTGTCATTCAAGCTCCATTATGCTTATCTGACCAAAGGAAGCCTCGGGCCTGACCAGTCTTCTTTATATGGTCAGGCACTGCTTGAGAAAATCATGGAAAACATATTCATTATGCCAGGGCACTGTGAGTGTTACAAATGTGCTGTTGCTGAAGCCCACAAAGAAGGGATGCATTCTTTGGATAGCCACTGTCTCAACAGCTTTGAAAGATGAAACCCCAAAGGAAAAGGGAGTTTCAAAACTCAGAGGCAAGATTGTTTGTTTGAAAACATTCAAAGAAGTGAAAGTGACTCTGATTCATGGCCTGCACTGGAAGCCTTTAAGATGCTTGCTTTCAGTGTCCCTATAGCAAATCTTTGTCAAAAGGTGGCTAAGGTTATGATTAATTCATCCGCATAAATTAAACAGAAGCCCTCACAGCTTTCCATCTGTCATTTGCTACAAATTAGATTGATGGTTAATAGCGAATTTGTCCTACAGCAAGCCCCATTTGGATTCCTCTAGTACAAGAGGAGCAACCTACAGCCCATGGGCCAGATTATCACTGCAGTTGCTCAGACAGTCTGCAGCTTGCTGGTGACAGTAGGCCCCGTTCTGGCAGCAGAAGGATGAAGACCTGCTATCAGTGCAGGTAAGGTGGCAGGCAGGGACAGATTGTCCCAGGCCTGACATAGCCTCTTTGGCCTAACACAACCATTTTCAACCACTGTGCTGTGGCAAATTGGTGTGCTGCGAATGGTCTCCAGGTGTGCTGCAGGAATTTGGGAGAAGGTCATTTATCAGTTGGGCCATTGGGGGGTGTGAGCCCCCCATTGGCAGCACAGTGTGCCATGTCAATTGTCAAAAAACTGATGGTGTGCCTTGACCATTTTAGTGCTTTGCCAGAGCGCCATGAGATGAACAAGGTTGAAAATCACTGGCCTAACAGGTTTATGCCAGCAAAATACCTGGTATAGATCTGAGTAGGCCTGGACAAGGTATGTAAAGATTTTCTCTCTCCAGCCTTCCTGTTCCCCAGCCTGCCCATGGGATGCAGTAGAAGTGGTGTCAGCATCCCTGCATAATTTACATTGGTTCAAAGGTAATCACTGATTTCGAATTCATATATTTCGAGTCCCACCCAGACTGACCCACCCATGCCTAAGGCAGCACAGGAAAGTCCCATCCCCTGCAATATGAAGAGTGCATCACATACTCACCAGCATGCACCCACAAGTCATCAGTGGGTTGTAGTGGTAATGGCCCCCCTAGAAATATGGCTGCCCCACTTTGCAAGGAAGGCTGGCGACGGCCCTGACACAGACCTCCCTCTGCAGCTGCAGTATGTGCCCCAGACAAGAATCTCCCATCACCACTAATAGGAGCTTCCCAGCTCCAGGACAAATAGCAGCCATAGACAAAGCCAGTTTAGGTAGGGACTGTGATGGACCTAAGAGTTAAAGTTCTATTCTCTACAGTCCCAAATTGGATGGGGTCCTCTGCATCTGCTATGAGTAACCCCTCTACAAGTACACAAGGGCCAATTACAGGCTGAAAATACCATGTGCATTTAAGTTTGACCCAGAGATTAAACTTTTTAAAGGGGAAGAGAATAATAAAATATTTCTGTAGGTATGTAATAGCCAGTTCCCAAGAGCCAATATTTTTTATTCTCCCTGCTGATCCCACAACCGCTTGGGAGCTGCTTCCAATGAAGCTGTGGTATATGCATGTGAATGGTGGGATTGTGTGGCCAAGGGCAATCACATCAGCCTTCCCCATCTGTACTTTCTCAGCTGGAAAAATCCACACAGCTGTGGTTTCAGCATTCACACATACTGCAGCCCCATGGGATCATACTAAGGGGAAGTGTTTCCCACTTCACTGCGCATTAATAATCAGAACTCAGAAATTGTAAGAAGTCAGAATCTGTCTGTTTCCTGTGGGTCTCCAAGCCAGCCATGGTGTTTATTTTACAGGGGAGAACTGATGCCAACAAATAATATACTAGGAAACTTGTGACATCACCAAGTGACTCTGCACCCTGGACCTCACTGTCCTTCAGGAAAGCTAGAGCAGAGGACAAGACATGTAGCAAAGGCAGTCTGGGCTGGACTGTGAAATCACCCATTGCATAATATGCACTTTCTTTATTTGGTTCCCCCAAGAACAGAGGAAAGAAGTGCTTCCCATGCTGACCTCTACAATCCCCTGCTGCTTCTGTCCCAAAGAATATCATAGCTAAATGCAGGGGGGGGGGGGGAAGAGAAAAAGGTGCTGTGGAGAAGCAAACAAAAGCAGTGTGAAACCAGAAAGTATCTTAAAGAGCTAAAGCCCATGAAATCACCAGAACAAAAATAAAGGCCATGCCTCAGAATTATCATGGGTTTAAAATCCATTCTCAGGGCAATGCCCTAATTAGACTGTTTTCTAATTAAATGTGTCCCCATTAGCTGACTGGACCTGTGCACCATTCTGTTCATTGCTTTATACTGTGAAAGGATAAAGGCCTTTCTGTGTTTGTAATCCAATAATACACTTGGATTTACTGTGTACAAAAGCATAAGATTAAGGGATTAAAGAAGAGAAAAGCAGAATTATCTGCCACTTGTGACAACTCGTTTCACCGATAACCTTCTTCTAAAAGCATTTTACAACAGAAATTTATTTTATCATCGCCCATTCATTATGCCAAGTAGGTTCTTAAAGTACTAAGATGTCTTTGCTGAGTACCTTGATGTATGTTTTAACCACAAAATAAAATGGGATTTTTAAATAGGAGTTTAATTAGTACACTCTGCAAAGATGTTCAGTGCTGATGACATGGTTGTCAGTGATCTTTATCCCTTGATTCATTTTGTACTTGGAGAGTCAACAAACAAAGTCATTCACGGGTGCTTGCAGGCATAAATAATGTTAGCAGAGAGCTGCCATGCAGATGCGCTCGCCATATTTGGGTCAACACTGCTGTAGCAGCCATTTTCTCTAGCTCAATCTCAGTGCATAGGGAACATAACAGCTATACATAGTATCACAGAGTTGTAAGGTTCCCACAAGGTCATCTAGTCCAACCCCCTGCCTATAGCTGGAAATCCTCCTACAGTTTCTCCAGCAGGTGCCTGTCAAGCCTCTGCTTAAAGATTTCCATATGTGATCTATAATATGTATACATGTATAATGTGTATACATTATTTATGGTGAACACATGAGGAGGGTCCACACCAATGGACCGTGCCCTTGGAAGTACATACATGCACTCTTATTGTGCAAGAGCCTTGTCTCTCTGTGCATACAGCTGTTCACTGTATTCACCCAGGGTTCCAATCACTTGGAAAAGCCCTAAGCATACAAGCTATACAGATACATACATACAGCCGTTTTATTTTAAGAGTGTTGGGGAACATAGCTAATGACCCTGTGGTCATCATGGATGGATGAGAAGGCATAGCCCTGCTCTTCCTTCAGTTGCACAGTAATGCATCTGTGGGCAGGTGTCTCAACATGGCTCTGTTCGTTCTTGCTTTCAATAAGAAACCAGAATTTTACTTTGCTGATTGACTGGTCCTTCTGCCAAACATGAAGCCACCTCTCAGATAACTTTTTTTAGGGCTCAATCCTAACCAACTTTCCAGCACCAAGGTAAGGGCAATGCAGCTCCAAGATAAGGAAACAAACATTGCCTTCCCTTGAGGAAGCCTCCATGATTGTCCCCCAACTGCAGGATGCAGCACATGCCCCACTGGCACAGCCTATGTCAGTGTGGGAAAGTTGGTTAGGATTGCACCCTTAAACCAGTGTAGAAAAAACCCCGTTGGGGGTTTAACAAAAACAGATAAAGCACCAAACAATCATTTGATCAGGAAAACATAAGGCAAAAAAGACTTTTTTTAAAACATAGGCGATAGCCGGTCTGAAGTATGGGATGGATACATACAGGAATAAGGAATCGGGACTCGTTCTGGGGGTTGTATGTATGCTGGTTGGGGAGAGACAACAAAAAAGATACTTGGATACTCTGTGGTATGAAATCCATGAGGTAAGGAAACCACATGAGTTTTGCACCCTAAATGTTTTTATGCAATGGAAAATGGCCATTATCATGTAGATTTCTGCACGTGTGATCTGGACCTAAGAAATGCATGACTGGGGATTGATTTTGCTAGGTATTGGATTTGGCCTTAGCAAAATAGGAATCTACTGGCCTGGTGGACTGGGGATTCCAACAGAGTTCAACCATGAAGAACATGAATTACTGAGAGAAGATCAGGGGAAATACTGTTCAACAGCAGCACAGAAACCCTCGATTAGGACAGGATGGATGCCTGAGTGGCTGAAGGGAACACAGGCAGCGTGTCATTTCAGTGACATCCATTTCAGTCAAACAAAAACGCTTAAGAACATAAGAACAGCCCCACTGGATCAGGCTATAGGCCAATCTAGTACAACTTCCTGTATCTCACAGCAGCCCACCAAATACCCCAAGAATCCCAAGCTTACAGTGGTCAGGGTGAAAGGGAGGCAATATGGTTCACTCTCTGCCATTCAGCCTGGATTGCACCACAGGGCAGTGGCGTAGCTAGTAGGGGACAGGGGCGGTCCGCCCCAGGTACCACCCTTGGGGGGGTGTAACACCACAAATACCCCAACATCGCTAACATCGTGAAGGTTAGGAATAACCCCATCATGCCATATATTGTTGGATGTGGAATTTCCAGCTGAATGTGATGCAAAAAACCAGATTGAAATATCTTCTTTCCATCAACAGTTATGGCCCAAAAAACAGAAACCAAAAAATGCATTGAACCCTATTAAAAATGAAACTGAGCCATATCGTGTGTGTTCTCATGAGTAGGCGAACTTGCCATAGTTCGTCGGAAAGGGTAGGCTGAGAGGAATCCAATGACACCAGAATGGTTCCTATCCAATGAAAATAACCCCCAAAAAACACCCAAGAAGGAAGTCCCTCCCTCCAAGCAGAGGAATGTATTGAGCCCTATGGAAAGTGAAAGGAAGCCACACAGTTGTGTTTACTCACAAGCAAGCAAAGGTGCCTTGGCTCCTGGTCAAGTCAGGCAAAGAGGAATGCAAGGCTAGCTGCCTGGCCCCCATCTAATGAAAGTGGAGCTCAACAAACGCTCCAGAAGGCAGCCCCCCTCCCCAAAGAATAAACCAGAGGCTTGAGCTGGTAAGGTGGACACTGGGGAGGGCTGAAAATCTCACTGCTTTATTTGGGGGGGGTGTTATTGCAGGTAGCAACACGCCCCCCCAAAGAATAAAACAGATGCTTGAGCTTGTAAGCTGGGCACTGGGGAGGGCTGAAAATCTCCCTGCTTTATCTGTGTGTGGGGGGAGGGTGTTATTGCAGGCAGGCTACAGAGGAAATTCACTTGATGAAACAGCTGGCTTCCCCTTATTTATCTGTTTTTCTTTAATTATTTTATTTTTACCAGCCATGACATCACTTCCGGTGGTTCCTGGACAGATTGTCATTCTAAAAAGTGGATCCCCGTGTTAAAAGTTTGAGAACCACTGCCTTAACTCAAAACAGGCCAATGAGATATCCGGGGGGGGGGGGGGGAGGGGGTAACACCCTAGTGACCAAAATTCTGGAAATTGTGGCTTTTAGGAATAATACCATCATGTTATATACCATTTGATGCAGAATTTCATCCATTGCTTGTGGGGAAATAGTCACTGCCTTTATTTTTCTGGCCATTATTATTATTCATTCCATGTCATGACTATTACTATCTCTGTCTCACCTACCTCACAGGGTTGTTGTGAGGACAAAATAAGGGGAGGAACCATGTACACCACCCTGAACTGCTTAGAGGAAGGGTGGTATAAAAAGCGAATTAATTAATTCAACAATATAGTTAATGATTAATTGATTAATTAATCATTAATTATAATAATTATAATTAATATATAATATAATAATTAATATATAATATTATAATATATAATATATAATAATTAATATATAATCTAATAATTAATTATAATTATCTGACAATTAATTATTAATTGTCATATGGGGTGACAAAAATTTATGGGCCCCGGGTGTCAAATGAACTAGCTACGCCTCTGCCACAGGAGCTTGAGCACTTTGGAGAAGGGAGGTTGAACATGGCTTATCCAACTTATTAATGGGCACACAGTTAATTAGAAAAAGCTTGAATCAAGGCATTCCCATAATAATGGATGCAAATCCAGATCATGGCTGAGACGTATAAAATTATGCATGGGATAGAGTGGATGTTCTTTTCCCTCTCGCACAACACCAGAATCCGGAGACATCCACTAAAATCAGATGGGAGAGTTAGAACATAGAAAATATAACCGGCATGTAATTAATCTGTGGAATGCCACAGGATGTGGTGATGGCACCTAGCCTCAGGGTTGGCTTTAAGGCAATTGGGGTGATTTTGCCCAATTGGGCCCCACACACGGTGAGGACCCTGCACTGTCCTTCCAGCCACTGCTGTTTCCAGTTGGCCCGAAATTGGGTCGCTTTGGAAGCAGCTCCCGCCCATCACTACTTCCAGTTGACTTGAAATTGGTGCCATGCAGGTGGCAGCATGCACGCCTTGCTCTTTCCCTGCCCTTGCAGCTCCTAGCACCATCATCTCCCCCATCTCACTCCAGAGTTGGCTGCTAAATTTACTGGAACTTACTTTCAAGTATACATAGGAGTTTATGTATGGGCTGTATGAATGGAAACTCATATTTCAATTTCCTTTTATCACACAGATTACTGCAATTCTTCTTTGCTTGGTTTCACTCTTCTCCAAAATCTGTTTCCTGTTTTTAATTCTTTAGTTCACATTCAGCCCATCATTATGTTAGTGTTTCTCTAGTTTTCTGCTGTTCACACTAGGTCCCCTGCAATTCTCCTATTTTGTTTAAGCTTCTGTTGTTTGACAAATGCCTTCATTCTCTTGCTCCCACTCATCTATCAATTCTTTTCCCTGTCTATATCCCTTCTCAATATCTTTGTTCCTATGTCATATTGTACCATTCTCCTCAATAAATGCCAAATTACATCCTCCATTCCCCTCAGAGCACAGTTTTGGGAATTATTGCTGTAGAAGCTCTAGGAATAATGAATAATAATGATGATACTTGGTGTTTGTAATAATGAGCTACATAACTACACGATGCTAATTGCAAATTACATTGAGCTTGGAACTATTTCCTATAGTCAGCCAGTCTAATTCCTGGAATAGACTAGAATGAGCGGGCTGGAATTCCTGGAATGAACAAAAGGTGAAGACAGGCAGATGTTTTCAGAGCGATGGAAGTGATTTGTATAAATTATTATTAAGTGTATTTGTATACTACTTTTCAACAAAGATAGTTCACAAACCAGTTTACAGAGAAAGAGCATAATCCTAACCAGGTCTACGCAGAAGAAAGTCCTATTTTGTTCAATGGGACTTACTCTCAGGAAAGTGTGGTTAGGATTGCAGCCAAAATCAAATAACTAAATGGCTCCCTGTCCCCAAAAGGCTCACAATCTAAAAAGATACAGAAGAGACACCAGCAAACAGCCACTAGAAAAGACAATGCATTGGGATGAAGAGAGACAATTACTCTCCCCCTGCTGAATGTAAGAGGAGCACCGCTTGAAAAAGTGTCTCTTTGCCCAGTTAGCAGGGATAAATTTTCAGTCTCCTGACAAAAAATGCCTTGGAATTCAGAAAAGGTGTGTTCATAGAATTCCGACCACAATTCAGAATGTTTGGCTTTCTCCACTGGAATTTGCACCCAGTGTCGTGTGTGGTAGTGATTCTGTGCAAAAGGAAAATTGAGGGGAAGGAAGATTGAGGGGAGAGGGTCTGCACACCGGCAGAATTGGAAAGACCCAGATCAAGGGTCAGGCCAAGCACTGATTGAGATCTCTATGCCTATCAGGTGGCCCACCAAGCACTGCCGGTCCCCAATGCCTATAGTACTGGTAAAGTACCACGGATTTCTCCCTCCATCAGTGATGGACATTTCCCACTGTCAGTAAGCTTGGGGAGAACCAGTGCAGGGTTTGCCCCAGGACCACCAGGTACCACATTAGCTGAGACCAGAATTCCCTTCTTAGAACCTCTACAGCTGTTTTTAAGCAACATAGGGCGCAATCCTAACCCACTTTCCAGCACCGACATAAGGGCAATGCAGCTCTGAGGTAAGAAAACAAACATTCCCTTACTTTGAGGAGGCCTCAGTGAGTGCCATCCAACTGCATGATGCAGCACACATCCCATTGGCACAGCTATGCCAGTGCTGGAAAATTGGTTAGGGTTTTGGCCATAACCTAATTCACATGATGGCTATGACATAAGGGCAATGCAGCTCTTAGATAAGAAAACAAACATTCCCTTACTTTGAGGAGGCCTCAGTGAGTGCCATCCAACTGCACAATGCAGCACACATCCCATTGGCACAGCTATGCCAGTGCTGGAAAATTGGTTAGGGTTTGGGCCATAACCTAATTCACATGATGGCTATGAAGATAAAATGAGATGGTGTGTTTCAACATCCCTGAGGTTTGGGCTAAACTGAGAAGCAAATTAAAATTCATAGAACCATTCAAATGTGGCAGTTGCTGTCATATGGCAAAATCTGGATTTTGTTGCATGTCTCCAGCTTCTGCTCAAATGCCTTCTTTGTTGCTGTTTGCAGGCTGGTCTCCAGCCTGGTCAAGAATGTGGTTGTTTTTCTACTTTGACTCTGATCCTCTGACTCTGATTCTTATCTGGGAAATGGTGTAGTACAATTGAGTGGTTAGGTAACTCCCAGTACACATCATACCTCAACCAGAAATAATGTGCTCCCATTATTTCTCAGCCATCACTTGCAATACAGGGTAATAACTGGCCTGTCTTTCAGAACTGAGATATAGTCAATCCTCATTATCCGCTTGGATTAGGTTCCTGGAAATCCCATTGGATAGCAAATCCCCAGATAGGGACTCATTGATCCTATGTGATCAATGGGGTTAGGGGGAGAGGTAGCTGAACTGCCAACAGTGGAGATCCTCAGATGCAAATGGAGTCCCTCAAGTGTAAGCGGAGACCCTCAGAGATGCAGCTGAGATATTCAAAACGGTGCCTGTAAATAGTGCAGAGAGCTTTAAAATGTTCCTTAAAATTGCTATCTGCTGGCATTCTGAAGCTTCCCAAGGTCATTTTAAAGTTCTCTGCACTATTCGCATAGATGATTTTGAAGGTCTCAACTGGATTTCTGAGGGTCTCTGCTGGCATTCTGAAAATCTCCATAGGTGGTATGTAGATTTTGGACCATGACCAGAAAACCAAAGATGCATGAAGTACAATGATTGGGCCATATATGTCCTTGTTAATCACTTAACAGCAGTCCAGTGGGTAAATTTTATTTAGTGGCAATATGGTGAACAGTAACCTTTCACTCTGCGTATGCATGTGTATATATAACAAGATGGTGGCTGAGACTTAGTCAGCTCTACCATTATTATCTCTAAAACCTGCATATTCAGTAGAGAAGCTTAACCCGGGATGTAAATTGACAGCACAAGTTTGGCTGGTGCTGATGCAGGCAGAACAATGGGCCAAGAAAAAAAACACCAGCACCACACTGGGGTTTGCTATGCATATCCATTGGTCAAGTCCATCCACCTGACCATGGCCAAGGAGAGGTCCAGGGTACCGGGTTGGACTTTCCCATTGTTGAAGTAGCCCAGTCAGAATCAAACCCCATCAAAGGATATGGCTAGCTTGAACTAGCAGACATTTTGTTCCAACAACCACAGTCTGTCTCCTGTTAACAATAAGCCCTTCCTAGAACAGAAGTGACCTATAACAAGGGAAGTAATCTGTGGGCAGGGCGTACCGGTTTTATTGTTTTCATTTGCTTCTAGTTCTAAGGTCAGATGTTCTCTAAAGTCAGAACCTGGCTTGGTTGAATTCCAAGCACCTGTTTTGGCCTGTTTGACAGTATCCTTCCGGGATTCTTGTTTCCCATACTATTTAGTTGTTATGGGTATAAATATAGATATAAATATAGGTATACCAACTGAAGACAGCATGGCCTGCATGTAACAAAGTGGGCTCTTCTCCATAAACTATGTTTTATGCAACCATTAATCTGTTAGCTTTTAAGGTGCCACAAGGCTCTTTGCTTTCCATTAAGTAAGTAATTTTGACACTGATTTGTTGCAAAGGTAACAGTTTCTGTGCTAGGATTAATATAACTAAAATAAAGAAGCAAATCCTGCCCACCCGAGTAATTGGACTTCCAGCATGCAATTGTTTGGAGAACTTGGTGCTTTGCATCGCCCAAGCAATGAGCTGCTGGCCAGGAGCACACTCCTCTATAATCATCATTCTGACTGAATGCGGATGTGGAGGCTGTAATTGTACTCTGAGGCTTTCTGATGGCTGGATATATTTTAGTTATCTGCATCTTTTATTCTGAAGAGGCTGCTTCCACCTAGCTCAGCTTTAAAAATAAAGCAAGGCATTTGGATCGTCTCTAGGAGTGCAGACCGCCAAGGGGCCAGCTTGAAAGTTCTCACTAGCTTAGTACACCAGTCCTCAAACCACTGACACCACTATTAACACAGGAGTCATTATGTGTTATCTTATGACATGTCTGCTTCAGCACAAATTTGATTTCTGTATGTGTTGTATTCAGCACAATTAGTTACCTAATATATTATGGGGAACCTATGTATTTGACTAAAATTAGGGAGAAAGTCAGACGTGAAACTAACAGCGCAATCCTATGCCTATCTCACTAACAGTGCAATCCTATTCCTGTCAACTTAGAAGTAAGTCCCATTGTGTGATGGGGCTTACCGTACTTCCAGGAAAGCATGTGAAAGACTGCAGCCTAACAATCCTATGATTCTTTCCCTATGGGGAAAAGAATGGGAATATAACCTTCCCACCACTGCTTGAGACTCTATCACTTGTATCCTAGGAATAACCTTGGGGAATAAAATCCCTGCCAGGGAGCTGTACAAAATCCTTTTAACAACCTGTTACCAACACCTATATAGAGCTTGAATTATGTAGTCAAGGTCTAGCAGCTGCCTGTTGAGCCTCTTCTTATAGATCTCTAATGAGGGAGAATCCTCCACTTCACTATGTAATTGGTCCCACTGCTGAACTGCCTTAAGAATTTCTTCCTTAAACCCAACTGGAATCGCCTCTCTTGCACTTTGTATGTTACTACTTCAATTAAACATAATTAATTGAACCAAATGTGACTTGCAAGTGTGAGGCATCTCACCCACAACAAATATAATAAACGCAGCTTTCCCATCACTATACATGCCTGCAGAAGGCTTTTCAATATAGGTAGTTCACAAATGTCAGATGCAACCATCATGCTGTTCTAATTTTGGAAGGAATTTCTAACTGCCTCTGCCTACAGTGCATAGTCACTCAGTTTGAAGCAGGACAATTTTATGTATATATGTATGTATGTAGTTATATGTTTCAGCTGGTACATTCTGCAGCTTATCTGGGTGGAATGGCTGGACTACTCAATGATAATGTCATTCTTACAGGAACTTTTAAAGCCCAAAGACAACAATTCAACACTAGAAGAAAAGTACTTCATGAACACCTGCTCTTGTATAAATCTACCCAACTCTTGAGATCTTCCCCAGAGGCCATTCTCCAGAGAGGGAGAATCATTTAGAATCATGATGGGGCCTTTTCAACAGAACCATCAGAACTGTGGGACTCTCTCCCAGAAATTCACCCCACCCAGTGGCATCATTTGCGGGGTGCGGGCCACACTGGGTGATGTGCATGGGGGGGCCACACTACTACTAGCCAAATTTTTTAAAATCTTGGTATTTTCAAATAATACCATCAGGTTATATATCATTTGATGTGCAATTTCATGCAGAATGCAATGAAACAAACCACGTTGAAATATCTCTTTCTATCAAAGTTTATAGCAAAACAAAAAACCAGGAAGATAGAGCAATGGTGCATCACCACACCCACCGCCCACTGTATGGAAGGAAGTCCATCACGGGTGTGATGCACTGGCCTCCTGCTTTGGGTGACACAGACCCTAGTAACACCACTGACCCTACCCGTTCAATGTTGGCACTAGGTGGAAAGCAGAGTTGATGTTTTTCCAGTAACGTTGTGTAAGATCCTCTTGGATTTTAGAAACAGCTGTGCTTGTGTTCTGCTGCCACATTTTCCTCCTACTGCTGTTCAAGTTTCCTGCTTCTGTTAGCTGTGATATTTTTGTTTATATTTTGTTTTAATATGTACTTGGATTTTACATTTTTTGTACCGCTATGGAGCTCTTCCCTGTTTCAAGATGTGGAATGGGAACTTTTAAATAAATAAATGGTTCATGAGGAGGCATCAAGATTGTGTTCATTTACGGTATTTAGCAGGAAAACATTTGAAGCATAAAAAAATGCTTCTATCTATAAAAAAAATTATAGGCTTCTCAAGAAGTGCAGCTTCCCCACCAAGCAGGAAAAGGCTGCATGAGAAAATAGTTGTTTGTTTCAGGGGTTCTGATTTCAAAGGGGAGCAAAAAGATTCTCCCCAAGAGAGCTGACTGCCGGCCAGCTATGCTGTTCTTGGAATACTGGATGTAGGAGTCTTTTTCCTTTGTTCGGTCTCCAGCCAGCAGCAGCTGGATAACAACTGAGCCACATTAATGTCTACAATGAATGGGTAGTAATGTTGCCAAACCCAAAGTTTGGAAATCATGAGTCACTCCCCCTCCCCCCAGAAAATCATGACTCTTAAAAAGAACACTTGGGGGTTCTTTGCGTTTTAGAGAATGTTGTCATCATCTTTGGGGGCTTTGAATAGCACTGATACTTATTCTAAAGTGTAATATTTTACATGAATAGTACAATAATGTACATCACACAAATGCAATCATAATCATAACTCAGGGCTGGTTCAAACAAGCATCTCAAGGACTACTGGTAATTTATATTTTGGTTCAATCATGACTTGTTGTCATCGTCATTAAAAATAACGGTATTTATATACCACTTTTCAACAACAACAAAAAGTTCACTAAGCAGTTCATTTAGCTTCATAGTCTATCTTTCTCGCATGTGCTGCAACTCAAGCTAGTGTACTTGGGGTTCCCAGCAGTCTCCCATCCAGGCAGGGCTCCTATGAAGCAGGCTGCTTCAGGCAGCAGATTGTGGGCAGGGCAGCCCTAGGCAACCCCCCTAGGAAGCATGGCCTGCAGAGGCACAATGGCTTCGACACTGCTTTTCTGTTTCTCTTCTGAATAGAAAAGAAATGTCTTCTTAACACATGATAACAAAAGAAGTAGGAGAGATTTGAAAGAAGGAATTGGGGCTTGGGGTTATTTTAATGGGGGGAGAAATCAATGAGCACCATTTGATGCTCCGTTTCAGACAGCAAAATGTCATGAGTCAGCACTGATTCCTCCAGACATGGGAAATACCCAGATTTGTTTAGCAGAAATGCTGCCTTCGTGTGCCTTCAGACCAGACTAGGCCATGGCCTTAAATATACTGTACTGCAGTAGCTATACAATTACTCTACCTGTTCCACATCATTTTACACGGTTTGTTTTTTAAATGAATTGTTCTACAAATTTTCTGTACAGTTTTATGTGGTTTGAGTGCCAATTGGCAGGAAATATGCTTATAAATATTTGGAACGAATGAATGATCACTTTGAGATATGGCTTGTGGTTCAACATACAGGCTGGAGGCAGATAATAATTTTGCAGAAAGGTGAATGTTGTTTAAGAAGCATTGTTTCCCATGGTGCATAAACTTGGTGATTTTGCCCCATCCTTACAATGCAACAGGCTCATCAAATAGGCTGTGGCAGGTTCTGAAATAATACAAAAATCTGTTACGCATGTTCACAAAAGCTGGGTTGAGATGAATGTGCATATCATTATGAGTAGCAATCCCACTTCCAAATTGCCTTCATATCCGGGAAACAAGTATTGTCCTTCTCTCATCAGATTACTGTTTATTGCATGTACATTCAGTCTGGTCAGTCCGTTAGTTTGAGAAGTGACTATGTGGATCAGCCTGAAGAAAAATGAAAACAGGTCTGTTTCAGATGGTTAGGTTTCGAAGGGAAAGAATTATTTTACAGTATAACAGAAAGTATAACTGCAAGATTGCACTTTACAGTGGAGGCACCGCTTGTCTGGCATGTGCATAAAACAGAGGGGATGTATTGATTAACGACAAACAAGGAAGCAAAGAAATTTAACTTTCTTTCCAAAAAAGGAATGACTGGATTGTTGGTTATTAGGAAGGGAAGGAATGCTTGAATCCTTGCCAGTTGCCCTGAGTCTCAGATGGTCGACTGCTTCCTTGGTGACCAACTGAGCAGACTTCCATTCCAAGAGTTATTTTTGTAACTTTTATTATTCTCATGTCTTCTACCATTTAACACTAATTTCATCTGTGTATCCCTCATATCATAAAGATATTTGCTCATCATTTTCTTAAAAATCTGCTCTCGTCAGAGAAATGTCTTTACAGCGAGTGTTGAAAAGATTAACTTTGAATAGTTGTTACTGAAACACACACTCCAGACACCCCCAAAATCAACTGGCAAACTTCCATTTCATTGCAATAGGTCCCAACTAAAATATGGCTTTGAACATGCCATCTGGAGAAGCATTTGTTCCTACATAACTTTGGGTCCTGTAAATCAAAGGCAATCCTATTTGTGTTGCAAATAAACAGATTAACAAGTGAATTCTTCCTTACATGGTGTGGTGTGGAGAAAGGGACCCAAGGTCTTAGCATGAAGTTGGTAGATTCAGGACAGGATAAAGAAAATATTTCTTCACACAATGCACTTTTAATTTATCACTGCCATATAACGTAATGATGACCACTACATTAGATGACTTTAAAAGGAGACAAGGCCTGTCAGATTAGCTACCTTGCATATCTGGGACATCCATGTTCAGAGGCAGATGCCACTGAATATCAGTGGCTGGGAAGCAGCCATGGGAGAGTACAACTGCCTTCAAGACCTGCTTGTGGGCTTCCAGGAGGTATCTGGTTGGCCACTGCAGGAAGCACAATGTGGACTAGGTGAACCTTTGATCTGATCCAGCAGCTCAACTCAGTTCTGATACTCACTAGACCAGGGTTGCAGAACCCTAGAGAATTTCAAGCGAGCAACATGCTCTGCTAAGGGCCAAAGGAGGAACAAGGTCTTTATACCTCCAGGCCTAGACAACCCTGTCTGGAGAGAAGAGAGATTTAAAGAGACAGCCTTCTAACCTGGATTGCATTCCTCCGAATCCATTGCTGACATACAAGCTGTGAAGATCTAGGCACAAGAGGGGCAGGTTCCTCAAGGGGTTTTGGGTGTGCCATCTCCAGTTCTGGGGTCTCCTGCTAGAAGGCTCAGGCTCATGCTCCAGCCTGGTGTCAAAGCCCGGTAGTGGGTCTATAACTGGATCTTCTGACCTGACCATTCCACTGCCTCAGGCTTGAGCTTAGGGCAGAAGGGTTCTTCTTATGTGCTTGCCTTTCTTCAGTACTCTAAATCTTCTCCCACTTTCCCAAGCATTATGTTCTGCTTGAGAGAAAAACGTAATTGGGTTGTTGAAGCAACTTAACATCAAACAGCATCATGAAATCACAGAATTAAAAATTCTGAGACTATTTTCTAAAACCAGCAGGTGAAACCCAAATGAACAATTCAATAAAGCCATTTTGAAGGACACCATTTTGAAGGACACCTGTAGAGAACCAGATTATCTGAAACTGGAAATCATATTTCCAAAATTTGGCATCAGCTAGGTCAGAGGTGTCAAACGCATTTCATACAGAGGGCCAAATAGCATTCATCATGTCTGCTGAGGGCCGAAAGTGATGTCATTAGACAGGAAGTGATGTCATTATACAGGTCATAACTAAAAATACTTTTTCTCACTTAGCTGCAAATGACAGAAGAGAAAACGTGCAAATCTTTATCATATTTCAAGATAAGGGACAGCCCAATTTTCATGTGGACTGCCCTTTCAGCAGTAACACCTCAACAGTGCTCAGAAGCTGAGAGCCTGAGGGTCAGATTAAAAGCTTTCGTGGGCCGCATCTGGCCCCCAGGCCTTATGTTTGACACCCCTGAGCTAGGTAATCAGTGAAGGGTTTCAAGGACTGGGAGCCCCAAAAGAAAATGCCTTGCTGTCACTACATCTACCACTCCTGCCACGAAGGTAGACCAGTGTCCTATCTGAAGACTTAGATAAGTCTGGAAGTAGGCTCTCCTTCACATCCAGACTGTGAGCAGATTGGCATCTGAGATTCAGATATGTGTGAATGAAGCCATGTGCAGAGCTTTACTTGACAGGCAATGATTGAAAACTAATGGGCATGGCTTTTGTTAAGAGATCTAGAATCTTCAGCAAATTGCTATTTGTGTACTAGGTCTGTAAAGACCCCTTCACAGTTTGTTCCAAAAGTTCTCCTTTTGGCACATGTTCTGAAAAGCCAGGCTGTCTGCTTTAAACCAAATAGCACTCAGCAGCCCTTTGCAGCTGACATCTCTCTTCCTGCATGCTAATTGTCTGCAGTATTATTTGTTCCAATGAGTCTTTTATTTGCATTACATAATATCTATTTT
This sequence comes from Tiliqua scincoides, assembly GCF_035046505.1. NCBI lineage: Eukaryota > Metazoa > Chordata > Lepidosauria > Squamata > Scincidae > Tiliqua > Tiliqua scincoides. The sequence goes on from NC_089822.1 coordinate 210,387,757, forward strand.
GATTTTTAAAAGAGCTTGTCATGGGCTATTGCAGGGTGTGAAAGGCTACAGCACTTCAAGTGCCCAAGTGTCTTATTTGTTCTAGTGCAATCCCATGGAATTGAATAGGATTACTCTACCATAAATGAGCTGTGGACTGCAATGTTAGGCTTTCCCTTTTAATTCCAGAGAAAAAGTCCAGAAATAGATCCTGACAACAGAAAGCACATTATCCCACTGTATCTGCAGATAAAGGCAGATTTTTTTTCCCAATAAGGCATTTTCTCTGCCCTCGGTTTTAATGCCTTTCTTTGTAAGTATTTCATCTCCAGGGGAAACTTTATTTTGAGAAGAACTTGGTGCAGCTTTTTTTATTACAATGTGCTAGCCAACATGGGGTGCGCAGTGGCGTAGCTAATGATCATGTTGCCTGGTGCCAAGCTCAGAATGATGCCCCAGAAGTGATGTCACAACTGGAAGTTGTGCCTGGAAATCTGCCTCCTCTCCCCAGAAGTTCACCACCCACTTGCTCTGCTGCCTCCCCCCAGCCAGTGGCATAGCTGAGGCATCTATCTGCTACCTGTGGTCAAAGACGATTTTGTCGCCCCCCCCAAGACAAAATCAAATTTAATTAAGTAAATAAATAAAAGGTGTGCCCCTTATTTGTTAGAAACACTGTGCTGGTGTGAAGAGGGACGGTTATTCTCTCCCTGCTAAATGTAAGAGGAGTACCACTTTAAAAAGTGCCTCATTACTTGGTTAGCAGGGGTAGCTATATTATGATACATGGAAATGAGAGCTGACTCATATTAACACCTTTTTGGTACAATGTTGTATCATAATAACATCTCATTGACCCTCGGAACACTCAGTCTTAGAGGTCAGCTTTGAGTTAAGAAAATTCATTTTTTGTTCCATAAGGCAGTTGTTTTTCATTTTCTGGTTAATTGGCCATAACGTTTGATAGCATACAGATATTCCAATGCAGTTTGTTTCATTTCATTCTGCATTAAATTACCTTTCCAACGATATATAACATGATGGTATTATTTGTACATACCAATTTTTTCACAATTTTGGCCACTGGTGTCAAGCTCAGCTTGTTGCCCAGTGCAACTGCTACTCCCTGCACCCCTTTAGCTATGCCACTGCAACTGCACGCACGTACACACATTTTCAAGCCAAAAAAATCATTCCACAGGTTAGCATTTAATGTGCATCTTACTTTATGGCAAATTAAATCCATAACTTTAGAACACTACAATATTCATTCTTAAATATTTCTGTCTTTTGGAAATGTATAATCATCTGTTATGACTTATCCTGTGATCTTATGTACACTTAGAAGTAGCTTCCAATGAAATGTCTGGGATTCAAAACAAATGAGGACATTTGGAATTGGGGTATTAGCAACACAGAGCTTGCATGATTCCGATTTAAATCCAAATTAATGCCAGCATATGGACAAGCCATAGGTTTGCTTGTCATAACATAAAAATTCTTGCGCTCCACATTCTAATGTGGAGCTAGCTAGGAATCTCTTCATAAATCCAAGAGGGGACTTTGGAGGAAGACAACGCCTGAATGGACACAATGCTACCATACATTTATCTCATCTGAATTTGTACAGCCAACAAAGAAAATGAAATCAAGAAATTTGTAAATAACTGAGTGCAGGTGAATGTGTGATGGACTGGAATCATCTTCTAAGTGTAAATCTTCCACCCTAACGAAAGGTTGAAAATAAAGAAAGCAAGAAACTTTTCAAATGAGACTCCTCACACCCTGAGAAAAGCATCCCTTCTTTAAATTAATGACAGAACACACAGTGAAAGGTATGTTAGTTGTTCAGTTTGCTTTTGGTAAGATAAGATACAAGATCTTAGCTATCCTTCTAGCTATTCAGTTGGGAATCACAGAAGATGGGAAGCTGATTATGCAAGTGTATACACTCTTTGTTGAAATCAGCTGGGCCACAGAGAGAGATCTGTTTTTGTTTAATTTCACATGTGGCCAAGTACATGACTCTTAACCTCTTCTTGCAGAAATGCAACATTAGGTTACAGATCTTCTCATCTGTTTGCTGATTCTGGCTTCGTGCTATCCTGGGGAGTGACTGCTGCCTGGATTCCAAAAGTACAGGAACTTACTTCTCTGTGCAATTAGGCTGTTGTTTGGAACAGCACAGGGGTCCAGTAGCAGGCTGTTTGGACCTTAGGCAATGCTAACTGAAACTGAATGGGTCTATCATAAGACTTTATAATTAATTATATTCCCTAGCACTGTTGCAGTATTTATCTTAAAATTAGTCATTGCATTTTTTACATGGGTTAAAAAAAGTGATCTGTATAAAACTTCTCCTCAAAGGTCAGTATTGCTTCCCTCTTTGATCTGTGCTCTTTGGTCTGCACCCTTTGGTCTGGCCTAATGATAACACTGGCCCTGGCAGTACCTATGTGGCTTAGGCTGGTTTTATCCATGTCAGGTATGGACATAGGAGACATAGAAGGACGGTCCTGGGGGCAGGGGGGCAGGGAGCAAGAGGCAGGGCTGAGACCCAGCAGTTATGCCAGATCCCAACCCCGTTTCTTGAGCAGCGCAGAGCGGTTGCAAGCCATTCCGTTCTCTGACTTATGCCACCTCCTGAAGTGGTGCAAGTCTAAGAAGACCCATTGAGGCTGCAGTGGCTTACCCAGAGGTAAGGGGAAGAATTTCCCCTTACCTCCAGCTGAGCCACTTTGGGCCCCTATCTTGCACTGGATACCGCGCAGGCCTCCTCACCTGCCTGTTCAAGCACAAGATAGAATTGCTCTGTACCTCTATGGAGAGGCGCCCTTGTCTTTCAGCTTCATAACAGCAACTGTTCTGTACTTCACCAGGATAATGTTTTAAGACGACTTTAGCTTTTTGCAGAAAGATAAACAAGTGCAATGATGTCACCTTGGATCCGGAGATCATGTGCTACAGTGAGGGTGGCTTGTTAGTTAAGTTCCTCATTAACAGAGGCAAAACTAAACCACACATCTACAATAGGCCTAAGCATCCTATTATTTGCTCCTTCTGGTAGTAGGTTAATATTAACCTATGTGGAGAATAGTACAGCACAAATTACCTACTGTAATGCTATGTGACATGAGTACTACACCCAGAGTGACCAGATACAATGTAGGACAGAGTGCATATAGAAAACCATTGTATAGAAAAGGGAATCTTTAACCATTTTATAGAAAACCACAGTTTGCATTCTTCTGCCGTTTCCAGAGCAAACCTAGTCATATAATTGGGTGAGGGAAGTAAGGCAAGAACCAGTTCTTTTTGGGCATGCAAATAATGCATCTCGCCATTCAAGAGGCAGGAGGAGAGGCAGGGCTGCCAAAATAAGGAAGCAAGTTATCCACTTTCTATTCACTTTTATCGGATGGAAAGCAGATCAGTGTGGGTTGGTTCCACAGCAGGCTGTACGGAGGCAGTGACAGAGTGAAGGGCACCCCAAAACTGCCACCCTCTGCCCCCCCAAACTGCTGATGATGCAACTCACCTCACGTTATCCAAGGATGGGCCACCCCTACTAGGCAGGAAAAAGATGACCTGAATGTTAACCCTCTTCCCACAATACTGAGGCCGTGAGGTAGAATCAAAGTAGGTCCATCTTGCATCTCATGATTGCATTGCACAAATACGTCACATTTTAATATTACTTTACAGTTTAATAACTATACCTAAAGACTGAAAAGCTCAATATTTATATATAAATGTTACACTGACCCTTGTGAATAAGACTCAAACTCACCCAGCTAGAAATGAAACCAGCTGCTTCCTGGAACCAATTTAGAATCAGAAGGCTTTAGAATACTACAGATAAACACATTAGCCATATGGGAAACTACACACCGCAGACACTTGCCAATAAGCCAACCCCACAGTCGAGAGCAGGTTTTGAGCCAACAATCATGGAATTATCTATGACCCTCGGATAAGTCGGGGATTAAACTTAGGGGGGTGTCCGACTATAGTTTTGTCTGATTTTACCTTTGGCCAGATCCTGAAAAATAACCTACCACTAATTGTTACCTAAGAACTGTAGTCTCTAATTTATTAAAAACATAGTAAAAGATCATAAGACACATTTTTATTCTTTATTAAATTCTGGTCTTCACCACCTTTTTGTAAACACTATCAGAGTTAGTGCACTGTAAACTACATACCAGTAAAACAGTGGTTCCCAACCTGGTATTCATGTACTCCCAGGGACACTCAACAGGATCTTTAGGGGTACTTGAAAAAGAATGGAATAATGGCAAAAAAAGGCAGGCTTCAGAATGCCTTGCAAGGACCAGCAAGGCATGAAGGGAGGTAGCTAGTTGGCTGTGAAAGACCCACCAATAGCTAGTTTTTGGTCATCAATTCATCTATAAACCAGTGATTGAAAACCAGCACAGTAAAAAAGCTGAAACATAATATGGAAAGTGATCAATCACCCAGTGATCAATCACTCAGCACACTTCTGGTGCAAAACAGTGCAAAGGCAGAGTCTTCTGTTCTTCAAACAAATGAAAAGAGAAAATATGTAATGAATACATGAAGTCTGGGCTTTCATATGGAGGAGATGGACTTGTATTATTAATTACAAACATTTTGCTAATATGAAGGGTACAGTTTATGAAAATGGGCTGCCAAGGGATATGCAAGTGAAAAGGGTTGGGAACCACTGCAGGAGATCCATGAATCAAATCCATCTTTAAGGTGTCTGGTGTGTTAAGCCAGAAGCTCTACATACAACATATAACCCTAACACATAACTGAGAGTGTGCAATTCAATTCACAGCAGAGAGATGAGATATTTGCAACCCTTTTTACTCAGAAGTAGACCCACTGCTTTCCATGGGTGTTATTCTTGGTGCACTGAATTGTAGCCTGGGAAGGAGGGTCCCATCCTGGTGTTTCAAAAAACAGACCTGCTTTGCAAGCATTTGCCAAGCAGAACCAGGCTGCAGCAGGAAGGAAGGAGAATAAAAGGTTAACTTTGGCTGGAATTTCCCAGGAAAGTTACTATAGCAACTAAGGAGGTACTTGCCTGAGCTGAGTGGAGGAAGGAAACTTTTCAGAGTTAAAAGGCTCTGCCCTCTGATTGATCTGGAGATAAGACAATAAGCAGATAACTGGAGCTTGATTACTTGGCAAAAATTTCACTTACTATACAGGAGTATCAGTAATTCTAAACCGATACTGTTAAGGCTCTTTTAAATTACTTTAAGAAAATACATTAGAGTTTGTGGATCAGGGAGGGGAATGTTAAATTTCTTCTCCAGATTGGAAGTAGAATCAGATATTGGAATGGGAATAACCCCAAAGTTTAAAAAGTGCTCTGGGAAATAATTCACTTACACATGAGTAGTTTTACTATTCCCTAGTGTCTGAGATAGTCTATCTTGAAGAAAATGCTTGTACTGTATTTTCTAAAGCTTTCAGCGCAATGCCTCAGATGGCTAGCATTATTAAACAAACAACATCTGTTTCTCTTCAGTTAAAGGAGTTAACACCAATACCAGTAGTAAATAAATCCTGCTGGATGAGTATGTAGTGCCTTATGCCCTCATCACTGGCAAGGGAGCATTAACCAAGGGACACAGGAATTTCTGCTGTGCGGCTCCAGGACTTGGAAGTCTTCAAGCAAGGTGTCCTCAGTAGGCTGTCTCAAACATCGAGAGGTGTTTGCAAACATGCAAACTTGAATTCTGGTATTTCAAGTTGGACAAGTTTTGCCTGTACAGCTGAAACCTTCCTTGATATCTGTTGTATTATTTACAATAGTCTTGTTAAGGCAAAGAGATTTGTTTGAAGAAACTTGTTTTCTTAAGCACACACCTAGGTAATCAAGTGAGATCACTTTATGAGAGCCAAGAAAAGAGAGGGCTTCTTTAAGCTAACACCGATGTCACTGCAGTGGCACTGTATACAGTTGGGACTAATTGTCAAGCTGGATTGCAATGCTCACAATTAAATACAGTATTTGCATCACAACTCCATTTGAGAACACTAGCCTCACAAAATGTAATCGCCTGGAAACCCCTGCAGCATTATATACTAACAGACTATAGCCATTGCCACAATCCTGAAGCCACTTACTTCAGAGTAAGTACAAGTAAGTTCAGAGTTGGGCCTTGGTTTCAGCCTTGACCTTGATTGCCATTGAGGCTGACATCCATGGGTGATTTTATGGTGCAAACAGAAAAGACATATAATGACATGTCACCTGTTTCTGAGAAAAACATTATTTTATACAATCCTTAGTGTTTCTGCATGTAATAATATAATACTTCGCATTTATATAAAACTTGGCATTTATATCTCTGCTCCATTAACTCTGTGGGTAGGAAGGACTCCCTAGCTCCCTTTGGGGAACATCCAATGGTGTTTTAAGGGAGTTGTGGTAGCCCTACTGAGTGAGCATCACAAGGGCTTGTTTTCCCATTTGTGGAGTGAATTTTGACCACGCACTGGTCCTCTTATAGGAAAAATGTGTGGTTTGTGGCTGCACTTGACTCAGAACGGATAGAAGCCAGTGGCTGTGTACTCTCAGCTGAAGCATACCATGAGCAATAGGGTGCATGGAGGAGTAACACACAAAATTACCCCTGTCACCAAAACAACCCCTTCCCAAACTTTGAACTTAATAATAATAATAACAACAGCATTAACTGTAGAAATATTACTACTTTTCAACAAATGAAATTCACAAAGCAATTTACACAGCTAAGTAAATAAATTCAAACATGAAGGCTTCTTTTGGGGCATATACAAGGTAAAACTTACATGTAAAACCACCAAAGTGAAAAAAATTTAACAAGGACTTGAGATGGGTTCTGAGAACTGTGAGTGAGTGGCATTCTTGAAACAAACCCTCTTATTTATCATATCCTCTGCTGCACTACAGCCCTCAATGCCTCTAAAAAAGTCAGAGGAACCCAGGCAGTAGTGCGGCATGTATTTTGGAAGGTGGCCAAAGAATCAGGGAGTTGGGACAAATCATTCTCCTCTTGCATGAGCAGATGTGTTTTTCCTCCTATGTATGGGACTTCTAGGTCCAACCTATACCATCTCAGTTACATTCCCAGAAATATAAAAAAAGAATTTTTAGTCATACATATTAACCAAATAATCCATTTCTAGGACAGAATATTCAAATAATTAAATATCACTTTAAAAGCAGCAGATCAACACATAAAAACCTTAACATTTAAAAGACCATTTTAATTGTTTAAGGCAAGTGATATACAAACATTTATTATATATCTATTTTTTTCTCATAAAGTGCTCCAATGAACCAAATGAAACTCATGCTATGACCAGAGCAAAGAATTAACCAACATTCCTAATTAGTCAAAGAGTTATACAGTATGTCCAAGTTCCTAGGACCATTAGTTTACTTCGATGTGGTTCTTGATTGCTGAGATGTGCTGAGGAAAGTTCTATATATTCTGCAGTTTTGGTAGAGATGGATTCCATTTTGGTTGTGATTTATGAGGAGGTACACAGGAAGTTTGAGGGAAATTCCACTGGAATGCATCCAGGCCTCTATTAATTTTCTGTATAGGGTCCAAACTAAGAAGATTAATGACAGCTAGCATTGTCATCAGTGTGGGTGTTAGGACTAATTGTCCCAAGGAAATATCTACAGTTATTCATCTCTTGTTTGTCATTTTCTAGGGAGGAGGAGGTGTTCTTTCAAGGAGCAATACATTCATTTCATGAAGCCACATAATAAATGATTAACTAACATGAGAAACACATAAGAACATAAGAACAGCCCCACTGGATCAGGCCATAGGCCCATCTAGTCCAGCTTCCTGTATCTCACAGCGGCCCACCAAATGCCCCAGGGAGCACACCAGATAACAAGAGACCTCATCCTGGTGCCCTCCCTTGCATCTGGCATTCTGACATAACCCATTTCTAAAATCAGGAGGTTGCGCATACACATCATGGCTTGTACCCCATAATGGATTTTTCCTCCAGAAACTCGTCCAATCCCCTTTTAAAGGCATCCAGGGCAGAAAACATCACCACATCACCACACCCACACTTAAGGGGAAAAAAAATAGACCCCCCCACTATAGAAGTCTAACAAACTATTCACAAGAACAGTTCACAACTTGAGATGTGTATGTTGTTGAAAGTTGTCTCAGCACTTGTCAAAATCAAAATTGCATATAATTAGTTACAAAGAAAGTCACTGAGGTTGATTTCCTTTAAGGTTTGCTAGGAGAGAATTACTTTTTCTGTTGTACAAAGAGCAAATATTCCAACAAATTTAACAGAGGGGGCAAACTAATATTTATACAATATTTTTGATCCACAATTTTGCTGATAAGAACAATGGTATAAATATTTTTATGAGCAGTTTCAGCCTCAATAAGTAGCAAAGAGAAAAGTATGGAATGGTGAGAAAGTACTAGAAGAACACATGTTGCTAATGTGGAAATGAAGGAAATCAGAATTTGATACATTGAGAAGAAACTCCAGGTTAATTGAGCAAAGACCCAGTTGTCACTTTGAAGTTCTGTCAGAACAATCATTTTAAAATAAATGAATGAGTTGTGGTTAAAAGCATCAATCTCTTATGTCTTTTGAAACCACAGGAATAATACTTTTTCATTGTATTACACCCAGAATTGTGATCATAGGCCAACACATAACAGCAACTATTTTCTCCTCCTGATGCATCTTGAGGCCTAATCAAACATGTGCTTAATTACACAACTAGGCCACACTGGAGGGGAGTTTGTTTTTGGAATAAGTATGAGGCCACAAAATGGGATGAAATTGCAATGCAGGGGGGATACTTTAATAGTTTACCTCCACTGTGGTTTTGCACCTAATCACTCTTCCCTGCACACTTTTCTTCAATTAAAAAAGCTTTCATTCATTTTCAATGTTCACTTGTTACTTAATTATAAAGAACCCCACACCCAATATGACCCAATTGTGCAATTAAGGGCCCGATCCTATCCAACTTTCCATTGCTGATGCATCCACAATGCAACTGTGAAGTAAGAGAAAAAACGTTCCCTTACCTTGAGGATGCCTCTGTGATGGATCTTAATTTATAAATAATTAAATTAAAATAAAAGAAATAATTAAATAAGGGGGAGTCAGTCCTGTTCCACCAAGTGAATCTACTCTGAAGTAAGTCTTATAGTGGTCAATGGGTCTGTAGTCTGCCTGCAATAACACCAAAAGAAATCAGTGAGATTTTCTGCCCTCCCCAGTGCCCAGTTAAAAGTTCTTCTATATCAGGCATATCAAGATAAAGACCCACCTGGCTTTGCAAGTGCAAAATAGAAAACTTTCCCCTTACCAGTTGAAGCCTTTTTTTGTCCTTTTTAGTGGGGGGGGGGGGGAGGCTGCCTTCTGGAGCATTTCTTGCACTCCAGCTCCATCCTCATCATCATGGTGAGGAGCATTCTGGTGTCCTCACATTCCCCTTTGCCTGGCCTGACCACCAGCCAAGGCATGTCTGCCTACTCACGAGTAAACATGATCATGAGGCTGCTTCACTTTCCATAGGGCTCTATAGACTCGAAGCTGGGAGGGAGGGACCTCCTACTCAGGTGTTGGGGGGGCTGCATTCATTGGATCAGGACCATTCTGACGTCCTTGGAGTCGTCTCAGCCTGCCCTTTCTAAAGGACTAAGGCAAGTTCGCCTACTCATGAGTAAACACAACCACGTGGCTTTGTTTAGGGCTCAATAGACTGCAGCTGGGAGGGGGGAAACTCCTCTGGTGTTTTTGGGGGCTGCCTTCATTGGCTCTGGACCATTCAGGTGTTGTTGGATTCCTCTCAGCCTACCCTTTCCAACGGACTATGGCAAGTACACCTACTCACGAGTAAACATGCGATATGGCTCACTTTCACTTTCCATAGGGATCCATGCATTTTTTCTTTCTGGTTTTTTGGCCATAACTTTTGAACGAAAGGAACGATTTCAATTCTATTTTTTGCATTGCACTCCACCAGACATTCCGCATCCAATGGTGTATGGCATGACACAGTAGTTCCTAATGCCACAATTTTAGCACGTCACCCCAGGGCGTGTCACCCCCACACCTCCCTAGCGACGCCACTGGGTGAGAGTTCATGTCAAACACCTTCTGCAAGTTCAGATATATAATATCCACAGGTTCTCCCGCATCCACATTCCTGTTGACCTCTTCAAAGAATTATAAAAGGTTTGTGAGGCACAACTTACCCTTACAGAAGCCATGCTGATTCTCCCTCAGCAAGGCCTGTTCATCTATGTGTTTTGAGATTCTATCTTTGATGAGTCATTCCACCATCTTACGTGAAACAGACATTAGGCTGACCGTCCTATAGTTTCCCGGGTTCCCTCTCCTTCCCTTTTTAAAGATTGGTGTGACATTTGCTATCCTCCAATCTTCTGGCACATGGCCATTTGCATATTTTACTCATCAGCAACTTCTCCAGTTCCTTAATAACTCTTGGGAGGATGCCATCAGGGCTCAGTGACTTACTGATCTTTAATTTGTCAATTAGCTCTGAAACATCTTCTTTTTTAACCTCTTAGTGACTTAGGGCCCAAGCCTATCCAATTTTCCAGTGCTGGTGCAGCCATGCCAATAGGGCGTGTGCTGCATCCTGTGGTGGAGGGGCAGTGACTGGGGCCATTTTAAGGAATGGGAACATGTGTTCCCTTAGCACAGGGCTGCATTGTGGCTATACCAGAGCTGAAAAGTTGGATAGGATTGGGCCCTTAATTCCTTTTTTTAAATTAAACTTTATTATAATAAAAGCAAAAAAAAGAAAACACACAATAAAATGAATAGAAAAACAAAAACATTTTAAAAATATACAGTAAAGAAAACTTCTAATAATGTAGCATGAGCAAAGTCAAATATTCTGATTACTTACATCTTAATCTTAATAATCTAAATTCCCACCCATATAGCCATTATAACTCCATCAGCCCTTTAAAATCTAATCTTCAAATTCACAGCTCATTAACTCATTATTCTCTCTTTCATGCAGAAAGTCAATAATTGGTTTCCAATTCTTTATACAACTTTCTGTTGATTTCTCTTTAAGTAAGGTTGTCAGTTTGTCCATTTCTGCAATCCATAATCTTCGTCCACCTGCACATTTGTTCTTAAAATCAACTGCAGCTGTGCGTGTATACAAATATTGTATTTGTATCCAGTATTTTTTTGCTTGGATTGGACCCTTAATTCCTTCATCAGGAGGGGCTGTTCAGGCAGCATTATCTGCCCGAGGTCTTCTGCCGTGAAGAAAGATGCAAAGAACTCATTCAATTTCTCTGCCATCTCCAAGTCTCCTTTTATCTCCGCTTTTCCTCCCTCACCATCCAAAGGGCAAACAGCTTCTTTGGTGGGTTTCCTGCTTCTAACATATTTGAATGTTGCTGGTCATACACTCTTCAAAGTATTTCTTGGCCTCCCGTATTATCTTCTTACATTTCTTTTGCCACAGTTTATGTTCCTTTTTATTCTCCTCATTAGGGCAAGACTTCCAATTATGGAAGGAATTGCCCTTTACAGCTTCTCTAACTTTGTGCGTTAGCCATGCAGGCACCCTCCTGGACTTAGCTGAGCCCTTCTTCCTTTGCGGTATACACTTCCACTGGGCCTCCACTACCATTGTTTTAAACAGCCTCCATGCACTCTGGAGAGATTGAACTCTTTTTACCTCCCCTTTCAACTTCTTTCTAACTAGTCTCCTCATTTGTTGAATTTTGCCCTTTGGAAGTCAAGTATTTTGTGTCAGATTTATTTGGCACTCTTCCTTTGACATGCATGGCAAAACGGATTGCAACATGGTCACTGTTCCCTGATGATTCATGGTCTGCCAGATATTTAACTATCTGTAGTCCTATGTTTTTAGCTGCTGTTTTTAGGTTTTTATGTATGCTACGATGGTTTTAATATGTGATTTCATTATGTATATATTTATTGTGCTGTAAAGTGCCTTGGGCAACAGGTTATGTTGCCTAGGGAAAGGCTTTGTATAAATTTGCAAATAAATAAAATATACATGGTCCCTAGAACATTTGCCTTTGTTTTATAACCTGTATCTAAAAAATTCTTGATCTGAGCAGATGTATTAAGCATATAGAATTACTGGAGGGGAGACCAAACGTGATTCTAGTTGCTCACTGTTTGCCACATGCATACATTAATATCACAAAATTCCCCCGGTTCTCACATTTTAAGGCACAGTGGTATGCATGTCAAGAACTGTGCAAACAAAATTACCTCTCCCTGGCTCAGATCCAGTGGAATGATCCCAGTAATACACAGCTGCTACCACTTAGTGCAGACAGGACAGTACTGAGCTAGATTGCCCAATTCAGCAGAAGGCCTGTTATATATCATATGTCCCAGGCCTATAGTCAATTTACAGGCTGGATAGAGCAAGGATAGGCCCTGATGTCTTGGCCTGCATACAGGTAGTGTAGCCCAGGTGCATCATGGGATTGGCTGATGCAACAGGGCACAGCAGGGATGATGCAATACCCTGCAATACCATGTCACCAGACAGTGAGTCATGCAGTCACCAGATCATAGCCCACCTCTCATTGGCCAGTGCCAATATATATTGCAGCCTGTGCAAGCTGCTGTATGGGAAATGTCTGTGGGAAGCTATGTCGGTGTAGCTGGTGATCTGAGAGTTGAGAAAAGTGCTATCTTTGCTGTTTGCTTGCTGAGCTGCCTTTGCACTGTACATACTGTATATATCTTCAAGTAAAGGACATCTGGTGGTGGAGCACTGCTTTGTCTGTGCCTTGTTATTTACAGGGAGTATCTGCCTGACCTTGAGTCTCCGGAGCTGCGGTGTTGGCTGCGTACTTCATCAAGGCCGCTTTCTATGTTCAGCTAATGATCCATCTTTCCAGGCAGTCAGTTATCACAGGGGAAATATGACATGGCACATTGACATGTGGAAGGTGGTTCACATGAGCCAAGGCACCAAAGAGCTTCTGCAGTTCCAGTCTGACATCATCTCATTTCACTGCTGGTCTGTCTGTACCAATTTCCCATGGGCTAAATTGTTTGGAGACTTTTTAGGATGTGAAGGGAGGGAAGGAGGGAAATGCAGTCATAAGCAATTGATTTTAAATAAAGGAAGCCTGTGTAATGCTATGCAGTGAGCAGAGTCCTCTTTTGGACATGTAGAGCAGACAATATTTTGACCCTGTGGGCTGCCATAAAAGAGTTGCCTAAGGTGATTCTGTGAAAATTCCTAGGAGATTTAGAAAACTGAGAATTGGAATGTGGGGAAGAAAGACAGTGAGCCAGTAGGCTTAGGGTTTGTACTTAACATGCAAGCCTGAGCCATTGATCTTAGAGCAACTGTTACAATCACACACAAGAAGCATGTGAGCTTACTCAGTCTTAACTAGCTTAAAGAATTTACCCCACCTTTCACTGGCCAGTAGGTGGCTGCCTCGGGAACATATATTGCAGTGTTTCTCAAACTGTGGGTCGATACCCACTAGGTGGGTCACAAGCCAATTTCAGATGGGTCCCCATTCATTTCACTATTTTATTTTTAATAGATTAGACTTGATGCTACCATGGTATGTGACTGCAATTGGGGAAATGTTACAGACCTGGACTTAACAGGCTACTCTGTATATTCTTTTAAAAATGATAGTCAACGGGACTTACTCCTGGGTAAGTGTGGGCAGGATTGCAGCCTAGAATTGTTAAAAATTTTCCTGCTTGATGATGTCACTTCTGGTAATGACATCACTTCTGGTGGATCCTGACAGATTCTCATTCTAAAAAGTGGGTCCCAGTGCTAAATGTGTGGGAACCACTGGTATATTGCATGTAGCATCCCAAAATTGCAAAGATTTTGAGGAAGCAGGTGTACCTGCACAACTTGTACCACAACAATAGCTGAGAGAGGGCAAGAACCTTACAGAATAGTTCTTCCTGCCATTTGCATTACACAAGCCAGTGTCTCAAGAACCCTTGAGAAAATTATTACAGATTTGCTTTCTCAGAGTGGAAGAACTGAAAAAGAATAGATGTCTCTAAACATTATTGTTCATATGGAACTACTGTACTTCTAGAAATTAATATAAAGCTATTATTGAGCAGTAACTTTGGAGAGGAGGAAATGTCCCATATTTTCTTCAACTTGCCAGGCATGTGCACAATTAAGGGTGGCAACTGTGTGGTGATGTGCTATCTATTATGTAGATAGAGAAGCAGCTACATTTTTTTATAGCTGCCTGGTTCCCTGCCACTCCTTAGGACCAAAGCTACACATTCAAGCCAACCGCGTTTTGTAAGACCTGAGCTTGCCCTGTTGGCCTAGAAGGTTGGGGAGGGTCTACTTTTAATACCAAAGAGAGCAATATTAAAGAGAGCAACACTTACCTTCCCCATCTTATCTTACCATGCTCTATTGTACTGCTCATGTTGTTTCCATATGACACCCAACTGCAGGCCTGGGAGGACAGTGAGGGGGCTGGGTTGCCTACAGGCTGAAGGTGTGGAAGAGAGAGACAGACAGATGAATGAAGCTTAAGAAAGACAACAGAAAAGAACATTCCTTTGGAGCAGATATATTGATCGAGATATGCAGAGCTGTAGCACAGAACTCCTCTTCAGCGTTTGTCCCATGTGGTGGTGGGATCTGCTCTTTTGGAGCGGAGTCACCATTTCTTTCAGTCACAGGCTTGGTCCGAGTGTAGGTGGGTGATTTTCATGTCACCGTACAGTGTCCCAAGCCAGTGCTGCTTCAGTCAGCCCTTCAGTCATTTGCTATTGACGCCCAACTGAAGGCCCTTCTATGCCAGCGTATTACCGTCAGCACGCAGAACATGGTCTTACCATTGAAGCCTGGCTTCTCTCAACTTGTTGGTGAATGGAGCAACATTGTACCGCTGCCAGATGACATAGTTGTGAACATGGTCAAAACAAGTGATCCAACACAGCATCTTTTGGTCAATGTTGCCTAGGCGACATTCGGCTTCTCTTGTCACCGACCACCATTCAGCTTCATGGAGTGTAACTGGCCAGAAGACCATCCAGTAGATCTTTGACTTGAGATGGTCACTAATCTCTTGTTGTTTATGCCACAAAACTTCTTGATATCCTCAGTTTGGCAGTGCAACTTGGCAAGACGGTAGATGTCATGCTCACCCTCACATGTGTCAAGCTTCTAGAAGATATCGTTGTAGTGTGCAACTTTTGCAGAAGCGATGGCTTTCTTTGCTTCGCAATGAGCGTTATGGTACTTCTGCCAGTTGGCAGGCGTCTTGCTGTCAAGGAAGACATGGTAGAGCCATTTTTTCTCTCACACCTTTGCCTTGGTATCATTGGTCCAGAGCCAGGTGTCTCATTCAGTTCAGCATCAGCCTGACTTCGTCACACTAAGCGTTGCGGATGCAGCCTAGCTAATGGCATATGTTGCCTTCTGCCGCATTTCTTCAATGGTCATTATGGCAGGCAGTTGGATGTGTACAATGAGTTCAGTCTACTTCTCCCATATATGCCACCACTGATGTGTGTGATTCCAATGCACTCTTTGCGCTGCTGCTTCAGTGGCTCGAAGCATAGCTTAGTTACGAGTAGGCGATGCTGAATTGTGACCGTTTCAAACAGGATTGCTTTGGCATCGAGAACCGTCTTCAGATCGTGGTGACATATGAGGATGAAGTCGATCTGTGATGATGTGCTGCCGCTGTAGTAGGTCGCGAGATGCGAAGGCCTCTTCTGGAACCAGCTGTTGGCGATGACAAGGTTCTGGGCATCAGAGAAATCGAGCACGCTGTTACACTTGCCAAATCCATAGCTGCCGTGGCTACTGTAGCTATCTGCTGTTTCGCCAACATGGCCATTAAGGTCGCCAGTGATGACAATGTAGTCCACTGGGGGAACCTCTGACTTTCTCGTCAAGCAGCTGTCAGAAGGCATCCTTGGCACTGTCAGTGCAGCAGGTCTGGGGCACATAGGCAGAGAAGTAGTGAACGTGCTGCTTTGCCATGACAAGTACAATCTTCATGAGGTGATCATTGAGGCATCCAACCTCTGTGACTGCATCATGAAGTTGCTTTGAGATGACAATGCCAACGCCATTGCCCGTCTTTGGGCTGCCGTGACCTTGTAGCCGTCACCAATAGACCAGGACTTCAAGCCACTCCAGCGGGTCTCTTGGAGCGCGTTTATATCAATGCAGTGTTGCTTGAGTGCTCTGGCGAGTTCAGCTTCTCGCCTGGTGAGTGAGTCAACGTTGAGAGTAGCGACACAGATGTTCTTCATGGCATCGCACTTTTGGTTTAGGACTAGTCTGCGTGTGTCCTGGCGCCATCCTTGTACCCTGAACCCTTGCCCATTTTCAGACAGGCCAGGCCTTGTCTAAACACATTGTTTGTGGAGGATGCCCTAGCTTTTCTTTGGGAGAACATGTTCATCCGATCCGTGTTTGATGCGACATTGGAAAAACGGCCGATCTGTCGCAGGGGCCTGTTGCCGATATTGGTCCGTGTTCAGCTCAACTCGTCAAAGACAGGGAGTTTCCAGCAGCACCACAAGGAGGAGCAGACCACCACCACCAGTTATAGCACAGAACGCTTTGTTTCAAAATAATAAAGTTAATCTGGACAAAGCGATTAGTGCTCAACTGTAATGACACATTGATAAAATAAGCACTGCAACTTTATCCCTGGCATTTATCCCTAACTCAATGATTTGTCTTTCCCAAAATGATGATAATGTGGCAAGAAAAATTAGGAACACAAAGAAAAGAACACACAGAAATGTACAACAGCTTCTTCACATATGTTTTCTCTGAAGCTTGCAAAAAAAAAAAAAAAGACACTTGGTGAATTTCCCCTTTTCTAGTGACCTACTTTCTGCTCAGTGCATGTAGCAGACCAAAGTGAGCTCATGACTTGGGCAAGCCATGGCACTGGCAGGAAAAGAAGTGAGATTTTCTGTTCCTCTGCACTGCTGGGGAAAAAAGTCATGTTCTCAGATTTAGGCAACGGTCTGAGACATTGGAAGCCGCTTCGCAAAGCCAGAACAATTGACTTTGCTGAGCCCATGGACATCTCTAAAGGAAGAGCCTGTCAGATAGGATTCTCTAGCAGTGGCAATTCTAAAGCTTACATAAAATTCTTTCACCTTCAGCCTTGTCAACCTAAGAAAGGCTTTCATAATTTATGTGAGAAATCAACTACAGATGCATTTGAACTAAGGCAGAAAATTTCTTTACTGCAAGCATGCACAATTTAACTCCCTTAAAAATATATATTTGCATTGCCTAGAATTTTACAGCCTAGTCAGAGTTTCATCCAGGCAAAAGCTCCATGACTGATAGTCACTGCCAACAATAGCTACGTATTCTGTTCTTGATAAGTTTTCACAGCAAATCCCTCCCTATGGCGTAAAAAATTTCCAATAATGAACAAATGGAAAAACATGTCAGATAGGAATAGACTCTCACTTTTTTCCTAGTCCAATACATATTTATTGGTACGGATACTGGAAAAAAAAGTGTGGTCTGTGATTTAAATCTTAGCAAAACACTCCTTGAAGGTTCTGAATATCAGTTCTTATGAAGGTGTAGTGAGAACGGACTATTTGCCTATATATTTTGCATCTGAGCTTCCCAGGATCATCAATTGGCTACTATGGAACAGGATGCTGGACTACATGAATCACTTCTTTCCCTGCCAAAGATCCATAGGATTGTTCCTACTGGACTAATCATGTTGGACAAAATATGCCACACTAGACCACATTTTAGAAGCACAGCATTTTGCATTACAAGGTGCTATTCTACAAGAGGAGAAGCCTTATTGCAGTTACAGTATTTCTCTCTTCAGGCAGCAGCACCTATTAAAGAATAGGTGTGACATACAAAACAGCAAAGGACAAAGACAGCAAATTACAGTTCATGAGAAAACTACCTATTATTTGCAGTATAGTATGCAGAGCCATGCTATGCATTACCCAGGATAGCTATGATTAGATCTTCTGCCTCAGCATTTCTCAATGTTTGTCCCCTGCCATAGCACTTCGCATCATCCACCTGTTGGAAGTACCACTGGAAGTAACTGGTGATGGTGTCATGGCCAGTTACTTCCAGATTGGGAGGCCAGAAGCCACGCAACAAACACCAGTAAGAAGCTCAGGGAGGATGGGAGGGCTTTTCTGATCAAGCAAAAAGACCTCCGTGGAACTCTGCCCACCAAGCTGAGCCTCCCACTGCTGCTTGTCGCATCGTGTAGCTGGTCTTGCTACCAGGCAGCAGTGGTCTGGGGGTCCAAGTGTACCACTGGGCACCATCTTAAGTACCACCAGTGGTACAAGTACTACTGGTTGAGAAAACACTGTTCTAGCTTATTTGTGAAATTTAAATATAGCCACAGAGAAATCTTTCCCTGCCATTTTACCAATCAAATAATTCACATTAGTCCAAAAGGCTGCTGTTAGCTGCAGTGGGGAAACAACAGATTGTTATTGTTGTTTATGTGTGTGTCCCCAGCACTATATTGGGAAGGCAGTTTGATTGGGAAACAGTGCATGGAAAAGAGTAATCTTCCCCTCCCTTTCCAGTACCACTGATCTTATCTAATCCTTCCCGTCCCCTCCCTCCCCACTTGCATTTAAGTTTTTTAAAAGTTGGATCTAATCATCCCCAGTCTCCCAGATGTGTTGTTTGGCTCTTAGCCATTATGCAGCATCAGCTCTCCAAAAGTCACATCAATGAGCCTTCATACGGCCACCACACACACGCAGATGGCTAGAGAAGGCAAGACTTGAGCGTACACATTCCCAAGTAGCTCTGTAGTCTAGATCTCCCCTTAGGCTATGAAATTTCCAGTTTTAATCTCAAGGATTCGACAATCATTGCATATAGTGCACAGGATGCATTCTACTGTATAGTCGCTAGTGTTGCCAAATCTCTAGGACTGGCCTGGAGTCTCCAAGAAACTGCATCAATCTTCAGGTGACTGCTGAAAGCAATCCTGGCGGACTTTCAGGAATCTTCAGCATTACATCATGTTGGTAGATAAAAAGCTCCAACAATTGTTTCAATTAATAGTTTGCAACCTCAACTGCTGCTGTGGGCAGCAACCATACAACAGGATTTTCTCAAGTGATTATAGCATGTGCTAGTCCAACCTTAAATGAATCTAAATAAAGAGAATGGATGCAATCCAGAGAACATCAGGGCACTTAAAACCCCTTATTCCTAGTCTAATAAGCACTTACTCTCTTTAAGTGCTTTCATCTCACTGAAAGCTTAACTGGAAGCCTTAATAAGATTTAGGAGCTTCCTTTGGATTGTGTCCATTTTCTTAGGTATATATTCTTGCGGGGAAAAAGCCATTACTCATAATTCTGAGAGCACTTGCAAAAGACACATTGTTCCAATGAGAGAGACATAAAGTATTGCATGATTTACTACTCCAAGATGTTTTGTTGTGTTATGATACCAGTGCTCTGTTAATTTTTACTTAAAATTTATCTTCCTTCACATTCAAGTCAAGGGAAAGATGAACGGTGAACAAAATTAACGCTTGTGTTTATCTTGCACTGATGTAAAAGGCTTTCAGGCTCACCAAACATGTTTCCCAAGGCCTTGTGTTTCCAAGCATGTGTTCATAAAGCAGTCAAACTCTGCAAAGCAGACTGAAGGAAAGGGAAGGAGTTGCCATAGGGTAATACCATCGATGACTATTCTAGGCTGGAAACTGTCATGAAATTTGCCTGGTGTGGAAATGGGATGCATAGATGAAACTGTGGCTGCACACTCTGAAGATCTCTTGCTAAACTATCAGATGACTCATGGTTTTTAAAAAAATCTAAATTAAAGATTGGACACAAGATCCCTGAACCAACCTACACCTATTTTTTCCCTTTAATGCCTATCAAATTTGCTATGTCCAGCTGATATGGCACCTGCAAGTGATTTTACATCCCCTACCTTAGGATGCTATTACTGGTAGTGCTTGTTATGATAGGCCCAGCTTCAGACCAGGAGGCCCTGACATAAATACCCTGAGGCAGTGGTTGTGGTGTCTGCAGGTCCCACTGCTTCCTGGATCCTGTTGCATTGCTTGACCTTTGGCACCAGCATCTTGAACAACCAGGAAAATGCACAGTGCACATTGCTGCATGGGAAAGGAGAACATACAGACAACATACCTCAGTTTGTAGCTAATAATGGCCATGTTGGGGGCCTTGTTCCTGTCTCTACCTGTCACCTTCTCAGTTATCTCTACCTACCTTTGGTCTTTGAAGCTAGCCACCTCTGCCAACTCCACCTCCTCCAAACTTCCCCAGCCTCCTGATGGCTTCACAGTACCTGGCAATTACATAATCTGAGCGTTTCAGAGCTGCACCAACAGCCAGCAGAGCCTACAAGTCACACAGCTCCACAAGACAGTGAGGGACTCCACAATCCATCACAGTGAGTGGTCACTGCATAACCTGATGTTAGCTAGCCTTTCCTAGAGACCCAATGTGATCCTCTTGTTCACCTCTAAGATAGAATGCAAATTTTGTATCTGTATAGCTGCAGGTCCTCCCTTATTTGTTTGCTTACCCATAGAAAGTCCTGGTAGGAAGAAAGGAGGAGGAGAAAGAAGAAAGGGGGGAGAGAGAAAGCAGAGAGAGAAAAAGGAGGAAAGCTCTATAAAAGACTATGGGCACAATCCCAACCAGGTCTACTCAGAAGTAAGTCCTATTTTGTTCAAGGGAGCTCACTCTCAGGAAAGTGTGGTTAGGATTGCAACCTATGTCAATGTTTCGAAAACTGTGGTTCAGAACCCACTAGTTGAGTCACAAGCCAATTTCAGGTGGGACCCCATTCATTTCAATATTTTATTTTTAATATATTAGTTTTGATGCTACCATGATATGTGACTGCACTGGGGAAATTTTATGGATCTGTAATTTTAACAGGCTACTCTGTATAGGCTTTTAACAGTAAATGGGGCCTACTCCTGGGTAAGTGTGGGTAAGATTGCAGTGTTAAAAAAAAAATTTCCTGCTTGATGATGTCACTTCTGGTCATGACATCACTTCTGGTGGGTCCTGGTGCTAAAAGTTTGAGAACCACTGGACTGTGTGAATAAAGAAGCAACTTTTGGTGTTTAAATCTTGCTTGCTGTGTCTTACTTACTAGTGTCAAGTTACAAAAGCAGGGCTAACCCAGGTTTATTTGAGGGGGGGGGGTAAATAAAGAATCAAACATAGGACACTATGCACATTAGTACCAATGCTCCCAATTTGAGCTGCTAATACATACCAAAACATGTGAATGTCTTACTAACTAAGCATAAAGGGGGTCCAATACATGTTCACAGTGATTCTTTGTTTCTTCAGTAATTGTTTGCATGTGCCCTCTTAAATACACAAATGGAAAAGAGATACTACTAGGGCTGAAGAAAGTGCCCTAGTCTGTTCAAACTCATATGTTGCAATCACAAACCTGAAAAAAAGGGGAAAAAAACCTGACTGTTCTTTATCTGTTTAATAAAGCTGCAGTGACTAGAGACATGTTACAATACACATACTTCTACAGTGGTCACTGATATCCAATTAATTTTGAAATTCTAAATTTTAGATTTAAGAACTCGTATCTACTTTTTCAAAAGAAGTTCTTTCTGGCTAGCCCTTGCCTTGGATGCATTTTTTTTAAAGCTGGAATTACTTCTCAAACAGTGGGCACAATCCTAACCAGGTCTACTCAGAAGTAAGTCCTATTTTGTTTAATGGGGCTTACTCTCAGGAAAGTGTGGTTAGGATTGCAGCCAGTGTGCTTTAAAACTTATGCCATTAATCTGTTTTATATGTGCCTAACTGAAGAATTACTCTTATTAGTTTTCTCTCTCTCTCTCCCCTCTCCCCACAGGTACTACTCTTACTACTGAAATAGTGCACTTTGTATTTATAGCTCCACTGAAAGCTTCCTAAACTTTACTCATCCTTGCATGACTGGAGGCACGCCCCTCCTGAAAGTTCTAAAAATAACACTTTGTAAAAGTGTGCTGAATCCAGATTGCTGAATGACGCAGAGCTACTGCCAAGTGTCAGAAATTTCATTCCAAGTTTCTCCTACCACTGTTTATTTAGCAATCAGTCAACACATCAGTACTTCTCTAGCTAGTTGCTTGTTCTTAGCTAGTTTCTGCCCAATTCATTTGCTTGAACTTAGCTGGGTTCTGCAGAGACCTTTAATTCTGAGTTTTCCCAGCCACGCATAAAGAATTTTGTAAAGTTGTTCCAATACTTGTATCTTTCTAAAGCAGCAGAGAAGGATGAAGCTATTCAAGATCAGGTCCCGAAAACTAATCTGGTCATTCGCACGCACCACATGCAGCACTTTATACATACCTAGAGTTCTTCCAAATGTGTTTTCCAACTAATATGACCTTCCCACTGTTTATAATCCTTTCATTTAGTTAAGTCACTTGGTCCTTCCTTAAATGTCTGGAAAACTCAAATTAAAAACAGTCTTGAAACTGCAGAGATGTATGTATTTTCAGAATGTGGAACTGTTGTGTAGTTCCACCCATTGGCTTCTTTGACACTTTTGTTCAATATTCTCAGATAAAAATGTACAAATTAAGAAACCTTTAACCACATGGTGCAGTCATTCTGAGGCTGGCAGATGTGCTGTAGACAGCACCTGACCACAGAAAAGAACAGTCTCTATAGGGCAAATGGTCATTAGTCAAACTTGTTCAAAAGATAATGTATTCCCTCGCCACTTGCTTGCTTTGCAAAAATATCTGCTTCTCCATTATGGCCAAAAACGTTTTTCAAAACATCAAAGTTTTTCAAAAAACTTTGAAAAGTTTTTCAAAGCCCTGCTGTGTGTAAAAAAAGGCCAAATCTGAAATAGAGTTGCTTTCTATTTGTGGTGCGATGCTGCTTACAAAACTTCCTTAAGCCACTCAAAATCTGGGGATGGTTCTAGCCAGGAGCACTTGGGCAGATCCCAGTTTTAGCACTTAAATTATAAGCTGTAAGTGGTTTCTTTGACACAGTTCCAGCAAACAAGTGACAGCCTAGCTTTGTCTATGCAGAAGGCTTGTACAGTCACCAGAGCCCCAGGACAAATTACGAGTGATGGTGTGACCAGCAGTATTATAGGGATACTGTTATGAGGAACCACACATATAAATTAGTTCAAAGAATCTAGCTCAGCTCCATATTTCAGTGCTCCTGTTTCTTTAATCAGCTAGGCTGGCAGCATTTCAGGAAACAGCTCAAAATGAAATTGAAGAAAGACATATTAAATCCAGAGAGGCCCCAGTGCCCAATTTTTTCAGTAAGGTCTGCAAAAAGGGCCTTCTCTTTCTTATCCTCCCATGTGGAACAAGTACCCTGTCATCAGTTTCCACTGAGTGGCAGCACAAGACTTCATGGATTAAGGCCAGCTTGTATATGACCCATAATCTTTGCATTGCCTAGCCTTGCCTGATACCAAATAATTACTCCAGGTTACCAGCAGCCTCAGGAGCTATATTATGGCTTTAAAAAATTAATGCTTATTTGATTCCTTGCTTGTGATGTGGTTTGAGATCCTCAGGTGAAACAAAGCAAATTGCTACTAATAAATTGCTCACTGCTTATGGGAGTATTCGTGCGTTACCTCCTGTTATACTTTGCTCTGCTGATACCACATTGCTGATACTGACATTATACTAATCAGCAAAACTGATCAAACAATAACTTCAATATGAAAGCAAAACTATTATGCAAGAAAACAAAAAGCAAGCCAATGAGGAAAGAATTCCCAGAATGACTAAAGCTGAATGAACAAGGCCACCTTAGTCATTGCCTACGCAAACAAGGAAGTTCTAACAGAAACAGTATGGCAAAAATAATCAACTGAGAATTTCCTCATGTTTATTGTCCTGAAGCAGGTTACCTGTGGATGGGTAGCTGTGTTAGTCTATTACAGCCAAAAACAAATCTTGTGGTACACCCCAAAAAGTAATAGATTTATTGCAGCATACTTTTTTTGTGGATAAGAGCCCACTTCACCAAATGCATAAAATTTCTTCTCAGTTGGCACAGTTACTGGTGGTGAAATTATTTTTCTAGCTATGCTATGCTAATTTTATTCCTGTAGTATGAAAGAAGCTCACACTCCTGTTTAGATCTGAATTTAATATGATTTGTTGATAAATTCTAGTTCAGCAATTTCATGCTGAAGGCTCTACATGAAGTCATTTTCTTAAAGTCTGGCAACTCTGAGGTCAGTAGTAGAGAGTTTCATAGTAGACTGTGAAATGTTCCCTCACTGGTTTCTGATTGCAGCCATTTTTTATGTTGGATTTCTGCCCATTTATTCCCTTTATATAGTGGCTGACCTGTTTTGTCCTGTGTAGGGAGCAGAAGGGCAGCAATGGTATATATTGTTTTGGAGTTGGAAAATTACCAGGTGAATGAGCCCCTATGGTATGACTGACGCTACTAGGTTTTGTAACAGTATAGTCTGAGGATGTAGGGCACTGTTGGGACATGAAGGGCACTGTTGTCTTCGATGGCTCCACATCAGACCCTTTTGACATCCGAAGCGGAGTGAAGCAGGGCTGTGTTCTTGCGCCAACCTTGTTTGGGATTTTCTTCGCTGTCCTGCTGAAGCATGCCTTTGGAACTGCAACAGAAGGCATCTATCTCCGGACCAGATCAGACGGAAAGCTCTTCAACCTCTCCAGACTGAGAGCAAAGTCCAAAGTCCAGCTGAAATGCCTGCGTGACTTCCTCTTTGCTGACGATGCAGCTGTCACTACCCACTCTGCCAAAGATCTCCAGCAGCTCATGGATCGTTTTAGCAAGGCCTGCCAAGATTTTGGACTGACAATCAGCCTGAAGAAAACACAGGTCATGGTTCAGGATGTGGACTCACCTCCCTGCATTACAATCTCTGCGCATGAACTGGAGGTTGTCCATGACTTTGTGTACCTTGGCTCAACGATCTCCGACACTCTTTCTCTCGATACCGAGCTAAACAAGTGCATCGGTAAAGCAGCTACCACATTTTACAGACTCACAAAGAGAGTCTGGTCCAACAAGAAGCTGACAGAATATACCAAGATTCAGGTCTACAGAGCTTGCGTCCTGAGTACACTTCTGTACTGCAGCGAGTCATGGAGAGGACTCACAACTCACAACAGGAGAGGAAACTGAGCGCTTTCCACATGCGCTGCCTCCGACACATCCTCAGCATCACCTGGCAGGACAAAGTTCCAAACAACACAGTCCTGGAACGTGCTGGAATCCCTAGCATGTATTCACTGCTGAAACAGAGACGCCTGCGTTGGCTCGGTCATGTCGTGAGAATGGATGATGGCCGGATTCCAAAGGATCTCCTCTATGGAGAACTCGTGCAAGGAAAGCGCCCTACAGGTAGACCACAGCTGCGATACAAGGACATCTGCAAGAGGGATCTGAATGCCTTAGGGATGGACCTCAACAAGTGGGAAACCCTGGCCTCTGAGTGGCCCGCTTGGAGGCAGGCTGTGCAGCATGGCCTTTCCCAGTTTGAAGAGACACTTGGCCAGCAGTCTGAGGCAAAGAGGCAAAGAAGGAAGGCCCATAGCTAGGGAGACAGACCAGGGACAGACTGCACTTGCTCCCGGTGTGGAAGGGATTGTCACTCCCGGATTGGCCTTTTCAGCCACACTAGACGCTGTGCCAGAACCACCTTTCAGAGCGCGATACCATAGTCTTTCGAGACTGAAGGTTGCCATACAAAAGTCTGAGGATATACAGGGACAGAAATGGTGTCTGGGTCTCTGTTTGGTGATCTGCTGTTACTGGTGAGTAGCTGTTTAAGGCTGCAATCCTAACCACACTTTCCTGAGAGTAAGCCCCAGTGAACAAAATATGACTTACTTCTGAGTAGACCTGGTTAGGATTGTGCCTTTAGATGATCAAGGACAGGCCAACCACCCAAGGTCTGAAAGAGAAGTATCATCTAAGACAGGGGTGCTCAAACTTTCAACTTTAGGGATGCTGGACCTTTAACAAGTGTATAGAAGAGAGAATTTCAGCAGGTGTAGCTTGTCAACTTTTCCCTAAAGTTGAAAGTTTGAGCACCCCTGATCTAAGATGAGCTCTAGAAAACTGATTATATATTGGCATATATTGAGCAGGGAGCTATAGATAGGATTGCCAATTTGCCATGACCCTCCAGCTTTTTCCTTTTCTGTCAGGTTGACTGGTGGCAAATTTCAGGTTATTTTGAGAGCAATACCCCATTCCCCTCCTCCCATTTTCCAAGGTTTGGCACTCTTATGACATTACCAGTCCCTTATGACATTTTCAGGCACTCCCTCAGGAATCTCACGTTTTAGAATGCATCTGACCTGACAAACCTGGCTATATGGGGTAAGATGGCATTCTGTTGCTCTGAATTGTGGGCTTCTCCTGGGGTAAAGAACCCCTGGGTATCAATTTGGCTTTAACAATCTGTTTCTTCACCTCACTGGGTGGGTTTGTAATTTATTTATTTATTTATATCGCCTTTATGCCCAAAGGGCACATAAGGCAGCTTACAGCAATTAAAAATACAACATTAAAAACAATAATTAAAACAATTTACGAATAATTAAAAATAATTAAAACAACAAACCCTGTGGATCCTCATATAAAAAGCAAGAGAGCCAGCCAGCCTGTCAACAATTAAAAGGTTTTTGAAATACAAAGGTCTTCAATCCACGCCGAAATGTTAGCAAAGAGGGAGCAGTTCTCAATTCTAAGGGGAGGGTATTCCAAAGTTCGGGGGCCACCACCGAGAAGGCCCTCTTCCTGGCTGCCGCCCCTCTCACCTCTCTTGGTGGCGGCACAGTCAAAAGGACCCTCCCCAGATGATCTAAGAGCCTGGGCAGGATTGTAAGGAAGGAGGTGGTCCCTCAAATACCCCGGACCCGAGCCGTAAAGGGTCTACAACCCTTTCTACAACCACTTCATTGGTTGTGTAGTTCTACAACCACTTCATGTAATAATTCAGGTTGAGTTCCCAGATGAGGAATAGGATCAAGTGCACTTGTATCGGTAATAGAATCATATACAACTGTAGACAAAGGTTGTGCTGTGTGCTTGGGTGGTATCAAAACATACAATTATGTGACATCCACAGAAAAATGAATGAAAAGATGTTGTACTCTGTTCATTTCTTGGTGGGATTTAGAAGAACAGAGTGCTCTTTGTTAAACACTATTGCTCTTTCTTCTGCAGTATTTACTCTTGCATAAGAACTTTTTTCTTGAATTGCAATACTTATATAACCGTTAATCAAGAGTAGATCCATTGGAGGGATTGTGATGAGGGAGTGCACCTTAGACCTTAAACTAAGCAATGCAAAATAGTACATTTCACAAGGAAAGGAACATGTTGGCTTTCACACAACAATTATAAAACCCCTGCTTAATTTCAGCTAAACCTGAAATGGAAAACTAGCAAATCTTTTCCCACCCCAATTCTCAACACTGTAACATTTGAGACATACAAAATTATGCAGGGAATGGACAGAGTGGATAGGGAGATGCTCTTTACACTCTCACATAATACCAGAACCAGGGGACATCCACTCAAATTGAGTGTTGGGCGGGTTAGGACAGACAAAAGAAAATATTTCTTTACTCAGCGCGTGGTCGGTCTGTGGAACTCCTTGCCACAGGATGTGGTGCTGGCGTCTAGCCTAGACGCCTTTAAAAGGGGATTGGACAAGTTTCTGGAGGAAAAATCCATTATGGGGTACAAGCCATGATGTGTATGCGCAACCTCCTGATTTTAGGAATGGGTTAAGTCAGAATGCCAGATGTAGGGGAGGGCACCAGGATGAGGTCTCTTGTTATCTGGTGTGCTCCCCGGGGCATTTGGTGGGCCGCTGTGAGATACAGGAAGCTGGACTAGATGGGCCTATGGCCTGATCCAGTGGGGCTGTTCTTATGTTCTTATTTCAAAAATCAGCAGTAAAGCAAATTAGAATTGCAAATTTAAAAGTTCAAAGGGAATTCAACTAATTACGCATCCTTTGTTATCTGACTGAAGCATAAAATAAGTGCAATTTTTTGGAAAAAGGAAATAACATGCACATATCCCAGATAATGCCTAAGCATCCTCATTGGCATCAAGGAGCCAAAGAATACTCAAGATGGCAATTGGGGTAAAACCCTTGAAAACTGGAAGGGGGGAGTTGGTCTACTTAAGGTCTTCTATTGAAGGCTAGAGGTTACAAGATTTACAGCCCAATCATAACTCCCTGCAGGGCAATGCAGCAGCACCAACGCCACCTCTGCTGCATCCATGGTAGAGTTTTGGCCTCAGGAGGCCTCTGAAGGTAAGGTAACATTTGTTCTCCTGCCCTGGGGTAAGCCCCAGCTGCCACCATGGGTCAACTTGCACCTGCACCACCTCTATAGCTGGTGGAAGTCTGTGTTGACCTGGAAAGGGAGTTCGGATTTGGCAGGCACCACTGATGCCAAACTTGCCCCCCCCCCCAGGCCTGATCACTCCTTCCTGCACCATCATCTTCTGTTTCTATTGCCCCTTCCCACCTCCCTCCCAATTCCTATGCAGGCTTACCTGCTCCAGCAGGTATCCACTGCCTTCATGTGGACCTGGCTGCTTCCCACTTGTGGAAACAGGGATTACATTTGTACAGTATTTTATCTCATTTCCACAACAAGCACAGCAGGCTAAGCACTAAGTTGTAACAAGAAATACAGAGACTTTGAAAGACACCTGTCAGTGGAAAGGTAAGAACTGATTTACAGTTCAGCTCTTTTCAATCCTAGACAGTTTAAAAACAAAACAAAACACAAATGAGTGACAGATCCTGATTCTTATCATATGTGCCACCAGAATATTTTTCATGGTGTCCTCAAACACTTCTCAATGTAGCATTCATGTATTTATGAAGCATTAAAATGTGTTACCTGGAAGTGTGTTTTTCAGACATATTACTCCATGTTGCTTTCAGCTCAAATGCTGGGAGCTCTTTCAAACCAGAATCCCAGCTGTCCTATCCCTACTTGTTTTGGAAAAATCCGTAGTCTACAGCAGTTTTAAATTACCACAGTTATGAATAGCACCAGATTCAAATACAGGGAACAAATGGAAAACAAGGGCACCCTTTGTACAAAATGAGATGGATATAGGACAGGGGCACAGAACCTGTATTACTCACACTCCCTAATTTACATCAGGTATACTTCATTTTATCATTCTATACCAGCTTTGCAGGCTATTTATCTGCCTTGCACAGTGAGTGAAAAAAGGGATAAGAGATAGCACTGAAATTAATCTCAGGTTGTTAATTTAGTGCCACATTTTGGGTGGGGGGAGTCTAAGCAGGACTCCTCCTCCCTCTTACTCCCTGTTGCCACTGCCCAGTCCCTTGCCCTACTCTGGCTGCTGAGAGGGAGGGGACAGGTAAATCACTTCTTCAGGTGAACAGGCAGCAGCAACAGAAGGAGCTTCAGAAGGAGGGGGTGGGCTTCAGGACAGACTTTCCCCCTTGGGGTTCTTTCTCCCATGAACCAAAGCAAACTCAGGGAACAAGTAGAGTCAACTACTACTTTCATCATCTGTGCACACCATATGTTGCACTGACCTGTACACAACAGAAAATTAGCACAACCAAAACAAAGACAGAAGTACTGACCTGTCATATATTAGAATTTCATTCTTTCCTTCTTTCTATGAGGCAAAACCACAGGCATCTCTGACTTCTCCTGCTTTCAGTGTAATGGTGTTGAAGAGAAAAAAATATATTTGCATTCTGATCACAGGCAATTATTCTGAATCTGGATCAGTGACAGATTTTAATGGATATGACAGGATATCATTGCCACATTTTTCTCCAAGGCACATTCTGAAATTAATAATTGAGCTATTCACACCACAATCATAGGTAGTGAAATTGTGTCATTGTTAAGTGAGTTTTCTGATTTTAACTGAACATTATTGATCCAATTCAATAAAGAATAGCTATTCTCTGCCATTACTGAAAGAAAAATGAGATAGTAAATTTAAAAAAACAAACCATAATACAAGCTGCCATTCAGATCAAAACGGAGGGTGGCCAGCAAGTTTTGAACATTGGAAGTGACAGCATCTGCTACTTATATTATAGTACCCTGTAATAAAGATATCAAGATTTAGTGCAGTGTGGAATTATCCAACTAGATGATGATATTCTGAGCTGTAGCCTAACCATATATAAAATATAAATAATTTGGTTAGGCTATAGCTCAAAATGCTGGTGCCTCTTCATGGGAGCTAACTGTTTAAGAGTTTTCCCCAATATCGGAAGAGGGGAGGGATGGAATGAATGAGTGATGAAGGGCCTTCCTCTGGGGTCTAATGTATGGTAGTGGATTTTATATCTTGTAGGAGTACCTACTAGGTGATCTACTTTTACACTGATACATAAAGCAAATGTTACAAAATAGTACAACAGTGCTGTAAGTTTCTTCCATCCAAAGAAAGGGAAACTTGAGTATTTTATTTATTTTGGAGATTTCTATACTGCTTTCCCCCAGGCAACAAGCATGGCGCTTGAGTACCATTGCTTCTCTCTATTCAGGAAGCACACAGTAGACAAAGTCTTGAAGTTGAGCATCAAATTGGAAGAGGTGATGTATCTGATGAGCAGTGCCTTCCACCCTGTGCCTGCCCACTGTTCCCTCTACCTACATCAGTGGAGGAACTCCACTCAGCACTCCACTCCACTAAAGTGAGCAGAAAGAAAATCCAGGCTGTGGCAGCCACTTTCTTTTTATTGGGAAAGGTGGCAATTTTGAGGTGAGTAGTATGCAAGTACCAGCCAAAGCTGCAACATTTGCTATGAATTGAACAATCTGATCTTCATTACAAAAAGCTGCAAGGGTCAACTGATATGCTGTATTTAGTAGAGTCCAAAGTAATTTCCTAACTGGTACATAATTGTCTAGAAGTAGTACTGCTACCCCTGGACTGGTGTCTACCAAGTCCCTCTGGAGAGTCAGCCAATCCTTTCCATGGCCATCAAGCCCATTGCCAGGGTCCCCTGAGTGATCAAGTTGCACACTGCTAACAAACCTGCCACCAGTGAGGGGTATGGAGGGTTCTAGAATGCTAGTTTCAGCAGTGTAAGTCCCTATTAGACATGGGCCATAAGTCCCCTACACGCATACTACAGTAGTTAGGTCCCAAGGATCTGTACATAAGCTGAAGCATACATAGCTCAAAACATCTGGCTCTTACCAGTCCAGCACTATCATGCCAGTGTGAAAGCACCACCAAAGGAGGTACTGTGAATGCACAATAGCCCCAACCAAAATGTCTATCACTTGAATGTCCATAACTCAGGGAGCCATTATACATGCTTGTGCAGAAATGCCTTTTGTAAAATCCAGTGACTCATTCCATGTTTCACCTGAGGACTTGAAAATGCACAGGATTTTGAAATTAAAATCCAAATTTTATATAATATCATTACTGTATTCTGCCAGTGGTGTTATGTTTTGAGAATGTTCCTATTTCAGACCAGCTTTTTTTATCCATTTGAAAGTATGACTGGGGCTGCAATCCTGTCCACAAATTCCTGGGAGTATGCTCCATTGATTATAACGGGACTTACTTCTGAGTAGACAGACATAGGATTGGACATAAGTTCTATGTTATGTTACCAGTCATTTGTTAAGGCATTATATGAGAATAATATCCCAAGAATCAGCACACAATTGAACATTCAATATTGCAATTTAAAAATCAGGGTTGGTGAATGTTAGGTCAACGGGAACAGAGGTTGGCTGCTGAATCAACAGATACGTTCAAATCCCTGATGGCTGACTCATGAGAAGGGCCACCTCGGACAAAGCAATAGCTAGAGGTGTTTGAAAATGGTATTTATTTTACTTAGAAGAAAGGCATTGACAGCCCAATCCTGAGCTGCTTGGTGCGTGCGGCTGCTATGGTATCCAGTGTGCAACCAGGCAATCACCATTGGCTCCTTGGGGGAAGAGGACTTTCATCTCCTTTCCCTGAGTTAAGGAAGCAGCCCTACAATGGGCCTACCTGATTCTACGGCAGCTCTGGAGCTGCCACAGAATCGGAGAGTCCCATGTCACACCACATGGTTCCACACAGGGCTCAGGATCCTTAGGACTAAGTCTCTGGGAGGTTTAGCAGGGTAAATACAAGGGGGAAATAGGCAAAAAAAAAAAAAATAGGGATTTTCATCATAACAGGTGAGGCAACCTGACACCTAGTTAGGCTTATGATCTGTGTTGTCCCCTTTGACTCCTAGTGGCTCCCAATATCCTGTTATCTGGAGATTTCAGGACCTTCTATATGCAAAGCTTATTCCTGACTACTGAGATAAGGCACCTCTCATTTAGAGACAGTTTCCTGGGAATGCAGCTTCACACATTCCCAGTTTGTTTTCACTGAGTTACTCAATATCTTCACTGTACAGCTTGCCATTTCTGCACAAGCACGATCCTCAGAGGCCCAAACTAAATGTGCCACTATTCCATGGAAAAATACATATGAGATTATGTTGTTAGCCTCCACCTTTAGTAACTATTGATATATTCTTATGTTCTAAACCTTAACAAGCTTCCAGCTATTTCTCTTCTAATTATACAACATGCAAAAACAGCTGCTATCAGCAATTAGTCCCCACCTCACTACTATTATGTTGATTACACCACTTTTGCAGCCATCAGTAACTTATTCAACATTATAGCCACTCTTCTGTATTTTGAAGACTTCAGTTCAGAGGTTCTCAGCCTTGCCAGAGACATTCAAAAAGGGAGAAGTAGTTCATCCATCTCCAGTTTAATTGACACTGTAAGCCTAGGCATATCTACTCAGAAGTAAGTCCTTTTGAGATCAATGAGACAGAGGCATCAGAGGCATCTCTTACAAGTAGGATATGGGAAAAACAGGTGCTTAGTTTATACAATCCCAATTTATTGACAGTCGAACAGGCACAACAGCAGACAGAAAATATGATGCACCCCTCAGCCACCCCAGTGGATTTCATTACCTAGTGGCAGGTCCTTTGGGCCAGCTGCTCCCTGACTTCCCTTTAATGGAAGCTTGCCTCCCATGCCAAAAAATAGATGGGGGCAAAGTGCCCAGCTTACCTGATGGCTCAGCAAGAAGGTTGGATTCATGATGGCAGGATCTACACCTCCCTGGCCCAGGAGTACTGGGACTTCAGCCCTCTCTGAAGGCAAAGCCAGGTGGATCCTGACAATGATCTGGTTGAAACAGAAGTTCTTAAATTGAACTGGGCACTGGGTAGAGCTGAAAACCTTACTGATTTTGGAGGGGGTGTTATTGCAGACAGGCTACAGAGGAAATTCACTTGGTGGAACAGGGCTGGATTCCACCAGCCTGCTTATAAGCACTGCTTATTTAATTATTTGTTTTATGTTAATTATTTATACTTATTTATTTTAATTTGCCTGATGATGTCACTTCCACCATGACATCACTTCTGGTGGGACTTGGACAGACTGTCATTCTAAAAAGTGGGTCCCAGTGCTAAAAGTTTGAGAACTGCTGCAATAAGGTGTTAGTAAGTTGACACCTGGGGGGGGGAGTGTGACACCACTAGTGACCAAAATCACTAAAATCATAATTTGGAAGAATAATACCATCATGTTATATATCAATCAATGCGTAATTTCATGCAGAATGTGTTCTATATTTGTTCTATCAAAAGGTACAGCCAAAAAACCAGTGGGGGCGAAGTGATGGTACATTACCATACCCACCACCTGGAGTATTGCCCTGCCCACTGCATGGGGGGTGACGCACTGGCATCCCGCACCAGGTGACATGAACCCTAGTGACGCCACTGGGTGGATACAATTTTTTTAAAAAACATAAAAATATACTTTAGGTTTGCATACAGCCACTTTGCATAAGGCCAAGGCAATGGAGACATTAGCTTACTTGCTAAATGAGTAAAAATAGCAAAGAAATAAAATACCGCTGCAACTTAAAAAAAAAAATCACTGAAAGCAAATTTAAAAAAAGAGAAGAGAGAGCATAAGAAAATAAGCAGCTGTGCCAATCCCCAGGCTAGCACTGACAAGGACCATATCCATCTCTGAGAATCTCAGCTTCTCCCCACCCTGAGATAACATCAAAACCACACATCCAAGATGTTGCTGCCACCAGCCCCATGAATTGAAGGCCACAAAGCAAGTCTTCCACCCAGCTGGGTGTCTGTCCACCAACAGCCCATGTGCTTTGTTTCCTGAGGAGGAAGACAGAACTTCTCCCTCCACATCTGTACTTCCCCAAACCATCATTCACTTGAGCCTTCTCTGGGTAGTGCACAAAGCTGAGCAATGCATCAGAGACAGTAGGTGAAGTACTCTATGAACTAACTCTCTAAGGCAGTGGTTCTCAAACTCTCTGGGAGAGTTTGAGAGCCACTAAGTTCTTGCGTGGGTGGGAAGGGGGAGACAGCAGGGGCGGGGTGAGGCAGCAGCGCGATCCCCACGATTGCGCCGCTCAGGGGGGCTGTAGGCGCTTGGGTACACATTCCCTGCAGCCTCCCGGGGGTGCAGGGAGCCCGGTGCGACCCACAGCAGGGCTCCCCACAGCAGCGGAAGTAGATGTGGAGCGATCGTGCCCCGCCTCCACTCAAGCAGAAGTGGAGCGCGATCGCTCCGCATCTACTTTCATTGCTGCAGGGAGCCCTGCTGCAGGTTGCTCTGGGCTCCCCGCACCTCCAGGAAGCTGCAGGGGCTTGGGCAGCCCCCCTGACTGGCGCAATCCTGGGGACACAATCCCTGACAACAAATCCCTGATTTGTTGGAGCCCACACTGGCCCGATGCAACCGCTCTCAGCGTGAGGGTGACTGTTTGACCTCTTGCGTGAGCTGTGGGATGAGGGCTTTCTCCACTGCTTGCTGTTTCACATCTGTGATGCAGTAGCAGCAGCAAAGGAAAGGCTAGCCTTGCTTTGTGCAAGGCCTTTTATAGGCCTTGAGCTATTGCAAGACCTTCATTCATTCATAGAAGTTCATCTTTAATATATTCATTTATGTATACTTATGTAAATATATTCAAATTTTACATGTAAATTAATTCTTTTTTTCCCCAGCCCCTGACACAGTGTCAGAGAGATGATGTGGCCCTCCTGCCAAAAACTTTGGACACCCCAGCTCTAGAAACTTAAGCACCCTGGACAACAGTCCAGCTCTGGACTCTTCTTCAAGCCGTAGAGGACCTACAGCATAATCCTATGCAGGTCTACTCAGAAGTAAGTTCTAGTGTATTCAGTCGGGCTTATTCCCAGGAAAGGGTGGACAGATTGCAGCCCTAGTCACTCCATATACTACTCCCTGGTCTTGCACTGAGAATTCAGCCAGGCCCTACTTCCATGTCCCTCTTCTCATGATGGGTTTGTTTCAACTCTTCTCCCTACCTCACTCCTGATGAAGTAACACTCTGAAGTTATGTATGTATAACTCAGGCTACAAGAGGAGGGTATGTATGCTGCAGTTTCTAAATAAAGCACATGGAGTATTAGCAGCGAAGGGTACTGCTGATGTACAGACACCCAGGACCAGTTCCATGTCTGCAGGACACCTTAGCAAACTACCCTTTGTGAGCCCCCCTACCACTTGAATAAGCCCCTGTGATGGCTCCTGGGGTTGTACCTTGTTGAGTGGAATGGAAGACAGAAGACACTGACAGTTCAACTCTCATGGCCAAATGTCTGTCTCCCACATGCTCTTCCATCAACAAATGGGAGCTTTCACTCCCAAGACCATCAAGCATCTAGAAGAAGCCTCTATTTGCATATATAGGGGGAAAGACAATGGAATGACAGGCAGGGGTCATTTTGGAGAACGTCCCCCTTAGGAAAGCACAGAACCTAATAGTTCTTGTTTGAAACCAAATTGCAATAGTGAACCCAAGTAGTTCCAGAGACAGGGCAACCAACTCAATTACCAATTAATAGGAATTAGGCAAGCAAAATGCCAAAATATAACCAGTTTATTAAAACCCCAAAAGAAAGGAATTTAAATGGGGAAGTTAAAACAAAATGGGGAAGAAGTACAACAAGAAGCCTGGTGAAAATGACTGCACTTGGCTGGATGATTGTGAAGAGATAGCTTGACAACACTGGATGCAGTAACAAATAATGCCCACCAAGGGGAGCCAGGTAGTTAAAAGGTAATTAAAAGGCAAAGCACACAACACTCCCCACAACACTCTCCCTACAAGGGGAAACATACAGGTCATCTTGTGGTGGAAAGAGCAAACAAAACATAATTTCCTAAATTTATCTAGCCATAAATATATCCCTCTTGCTAGCTGTTATGTTGTCACAGGAAGACAGGACGTGCCTCCCTATATGCAGATTCAGGACTTGCGGTTTTAACTAACTGCAGTTTTAACTAACCAAACCCACGGATTTGGCCAGACCTGGACCCTCCAAATGTAACTGGAGCACAGCTCCAGTCGCATTTGGCAGGTCTGAAGTGTCAAATCTGAAGATTGGATTATCTGCAGGATTCAATATCCATGGGCTTCCAAGAACAGAACCCCCACAGATGCTGAGGCACAACTATACTACCCTTCCTCCCTTTTATCACCTAGGCCTGATGATTACTCAAGTAATAGATACTCAAGTATAGTACAGATACTCATGTATAGTAAGTGAAATTTTTGCCAAGTATTCAAGCTCCAATTCTCACTTCCCCTTATCTCTGGGTCAATCAGAGGGCAGAGCCTTTCAATGCTGAACAGTTTCTGCTCAGGCAGGCACCTCCTTAGTTGCTATAGTTAGTTTCCAGGGACATTCCAGCCAAAGTTAACCTTTTATTCTCCTTCCTTCTGCTGCAGCCTGGTACTGCTTTGCAGGTCTGTTTTTTGAAACACCAGGATGGGACCCTCCTTCCCAGGCTACTATTCACTGGCTATTGGTGGGGCTTTCACAGCCAACTAGCTACCTCCCTTCCTGCCTTGCTCGTCCTTGCAAGGCATTCTGAAGCCTGCCTTTTTCTGCCATTATTTCATTCTTTTTCAATTACCCCTAAAGGTCCTGTTGAGTATCCCTGGGAGTACATGAATCCCAGGCTGGGAACCACTGTTTTACTGGTATGTAGTTTACAGTGCACTTACTCTGAAAGTGTTTACAAAAAGGTAGTGAAGACCAGAATTTAAAAAAGAATAAAAATGTATCTTATGATCTTTTACTATGTTTTTAATAAATTAGAACTACAGTTCTTAGGTAACAATTAGTGGAAGGTTATTTTTCAGGATCTGGCCTCAGGTAAAATCAGACAAAACTATAGTCAGACACCCCCCTAAGTTTAACCCCCTGACTTATCCAAGGGTCATAGAAAATTCCATTATTGTTGGCGCAAAACCTGACTTATCTGTGGGGTCGACGTATTGGCGGATGTCTGCAGTGTATCACCAGGGGTTACCTGATTAAGGAGAAACTGCATAGCAATTCCTTCCCATCCCTTTAATGAGACACTGGGTTCAGTTAATCAGTGAGCAGTCTTCGCAGGACAATTTGCTTGGATTCATTTGTCTTTAGTAGGCCCTAGATATGAAGACAGAGCAATACGGCTTTTTGGAAATGGCACTTCAAACAAAGAATCTCAAAGGAGCATCCCAGGGTAATGGCTCCTGCGTCTGGAACGATAGGTAATCTTTGAGCAGCTAAAGCATCCCAAACACCTCTGGAGGCCTGCAATCAAGAGTGGCCATGTGGTTGCATGTCCTGGTGGCCTCAATCACCAAAGGACTCACCACTGCACCAGGTATCCTGGGATGGAGAGCATTGGGGGAGGGCTTCAGGCTCATCATGGTTGGCTGTCCCCAATTCCCCCTTGACCACAGGCATGTGGCAGTGAGAGGGCCCCTGAACACTGGTTCCCTGACTGGCACAGCCATTACCATCCCCACAGCCATCTCACAGGCATGTGGGTGGCCAAAGCAGGCTCCTGGGCAGCCAGTGTCATAGAGGACAGAGATTTTGGGGGGCTCCAGCTGCCCTAGCAGGGAACCAGTCACTTCATAAGGGATGATAAGCAGAATACCTTCTCGCTAGAGCTTGGGTCACTGTAAGACCCAAGGAGAAGTAGTACATAAAGTTGGAGCAGGAGACCATTGGGCTTACAGCCCCCAAGGCATTCTCACCAGGTCATCCATTTGGGCCAGCTGGCAATGGTTCCTGAGAAGCAGCAGGGCATGTATAGTAGCCTGGCTAGTTCCCGGCTTGATAGAGGCAGCCTGTACCAGTGAGCTGAGGGAGGCAGAGGAAGCCCCCAAACTTGTCTCACTGGAGGTCAGTTCCATTGGTGCACCTGTATTTTTAAATAAAAATATTTTTAATGTCTAAGAGAAATAGATGAAAGACATAGCAAAATGTCCAATGTACTGTATCCTCCCTATTGTATACATCATACAGTATACAAATAGATACAGTACACATACTGTAT
The DNA here is from genome assembly GCF_035046505.1 of Tiliqua scincoides. Taxonomy (NCBI): domain Eukaryota; kingdom Metazoa; phylum Chordata; class Lepidosauria; order Squamata; family Scincidae; genus Tiliqua; species Tiliqua scincoides. The sequence goes on from NC_089822.1 coordinate 210,426,240, forward strand.
CTATTTCATCTATGTTGGGTTATGTTAGTCCACATGGCTGAACACAGTCTCATGTTTGACTTCTTATTGCACAAGGAATTTTCCCAAAACATCTGGTTTCTCAAATGCAGCCACCAGGTCTTTTGATTCGGTCAACACCACAGAGACACAAGAATGAGCAGAGATGAAGAAGAAAACAGGAAAGATGGGTGTGGGTGGTGGGCAAAGCAGCTGCAGACATGAAGCAAGTACAAAGGATTTGGCAGCAAGATATTTCAGCAGAGCAACCAGGAGACCACTTATTCCAAAGCTCTAAAACAGGTGTATCCAAACTTTTTGGCAGGAGGGCCACATCATCTCTCTGACACTGTGTCAGGGGCCAGGAAAAAAAAAGAATTAATTTACATTTCAAATTTATATAAATTTACATTAATGAATATACGTATTAGAGATGGACCTTATATGAATGAAAAAAGGTCTTGCAATAGCACAAGGCCTATAAGAGGACTTGCACAAAACAAGGCCGGCCTTTCCTTTGCTGCCACTGCTGCATCAGCAACATGTGAAACAGCAAGCAGTGGAGGGAGCCCTTGTCCCACAGCTCACATGAGAGGTCAAACAGTTCCCCTCACACTGACAGCAGTTGCATTCAGGCTCCAGCAAGTCTCTGGAGGGCCAGAGGCTCATTGGAGACTGGGGGCTCCTGAGGGCCAGATTGGGAGTCCCCAAGGGCCACAAGTGGCCCCCGGGCTGGGGTTCGGGCACCCCTGCTCTAAAAGCACCTTAACCCGTTTCTGCCCAGCCTACAGTGTACACATTTTATCCCTGTTGCATATATGCAACGTTGGGCAGAAATGGCTTAACTTGGCATGGATATTGACACAGAATCCTACTATTTTGCCTCCGTTATCATTGCAGCCATCAAATAGGCCACAAATGAGGAAACCCCCAAGGAAACAGCAGTTCTTTGTGAGAGGTGGTGGACTCCAGACCAGCAGTCTTTCAGTTTTAATAAGTAACATGGCGGGATGGATGGGGAAGAAAGCGGAGACCGTTGTTTCCCACAGGCCAGCCTCTCTGGCCAAGCTTGACCCCCTGCAGATGACTTCCACATCTCCACCCTCCTCGAACAACACTGGCGCCATTCAAGGCGAGGTGCTGGTGGCGAGTGCACCACAGCAAGGCCAACTCACTGAGGCCCAAATCCGAACCAACTTTGCAGCTCTGACACAGCTGTGCCAGTGGGGCATGAGCCGCATCCTGCAGTTGGGGGGCAGTCAGGGAGCCTTGGTTGCCTCATCTCAGGGCTGCATTGCAGCTGCACCCACTGGAGCTGGCCAGGACTGGGGCAGACTCTGACCCGGGAAACTCCCGCCCTACTCTGCCAGGGACAGGCGAGAAGGCGGCGCGCGCCACCAGCTGCAGGTGAGCGCGTCCGGGAGAGCCTAGGCGGAGCGCGCTCAGGGGGGGAGGGAGGAGAGGGGAGGTGCGAGCCCGCGAGGGGAGGGCGGTCCCGAGGCGGAGGCAGCAGCTGCACTCGACGGGCATTCACTTTGCAGGACAGCCTTCTCCGCCTTGCGGCGCCCAGGACGTTTCCGCGCTTCCTGCTCAGGAGGACCCTTGGGGCGCACGGGTGAGTGGCTCCACTGGCCTGCCGGGAAGCTCCCCTTGCGGAGGGCTTGTGCTCCCCACTGAGCACCAGTAGTTCCTGCCCCGCCGGGCCCCTGGGTGAATGAGGAAGCTGCACTGGCTCTGCCTCTTCTCTCGCTCTCTCCCTCGCCGCCTTCCGGGGCTGCCTGGCTGAGAGCCCCAGCCTGTGCCTGTCTACTCAGAAGTCAGTCCCATTGTAGTCAGTGGGGCTTACTCCCTGGAAAGTGTGGCTAGGCTTGCAGACCGAGAGCCCCGTCTTAGGCAGGTCTACTCAGAGGTAAGTTCCATTGTAGTCAGTGGGGCTTCCTCCCAGGAAAGTGTGGCTAGGCTAGCAGCCGAGCATCTCTCTGCTTCCAACTTTCGGCGCCTGTCTGGAGGGCGCAGCGCCTCCTCCCCGCGGTCCCCTCTCGGCGGCGACGGGGCTGCCCATCTCGCTCGCGCTCCTCCCTCGGAAGAGCGAGCCGGGCTGCCGCCCCTCGCCTTGGGCTGGGTGACACCATTGGAGAGAGCGGCTCTGGGCGGGCTGCCCCTTCCCTCCTTCCTGCTTCCCCTTTGCAGTCCTCGGGACAGGTCGTGCCTGCTGGCGTTGCACAACTGTGGGCTACACCGGAGCTGCTGCTGAGGCCAGTGTCTGCCGGACGGCTGGCTCCACCAGGACTTCCTCGTTTGAAAAGCCTCCGTTTTCTCTGCCAAGATTGTGGCCACCGAACTGTGGCTGAGTCGGGGGGGGGGGGCTTGGCACGAGGTGTGCTTTCTTCTTTGCAGCTCCCTGTGTTGTGCTCATCTTTTGGTCTTGGTAGAAAGGCAAAGCCACTGTCCAGGATTCCTGGATGGAGATCTGTCAGCAACTTTTGGGCACACATCAGCACAGGATTCCCTGGGTCCTGTGACCACTGTGCAGATGCTTCAGCTCATAAGGACCTGATGACGCCATCCTCACTTGCAGCTAGAGACTTAGGGCCCAATCCTATCTGATTTCCCAGTGTCTGTGCAGCCTGCCAATGGGGTGTGCACTGCATCCTGTGGTGTGGAGGCAGTCACAGATGTCTCCTCAAGGTATGGGAGCACTTGTTCCTTTACCTCTGGGCTGCACTGCAGCTGCACTGGTGCTGGAAAGTTGGCTAGGATTGGGCCCCTAGCTTGGTTGATGTCCATGTGTGTTGTTTTTTTTGTTTGGAATGGAGGTTATTGGGATGCCCCTCTTGCCTCATCTGGTGGCACATCCCTAGTCAGAGAGGTCCCTGTCAGGGGTTCTCCCTAGGTCTCTGGGGGCTCAGAAGGTCAGGTAGGGAGGGAATTACCTCACTCTGGGTCCACCTTCCTTTCGTGTTCTCTCAGTGGGCATGGAGGCTCCTTTGGCAGGGGTGTCCTCCCTGTGCAGCCCTGCTGGCTTGTTCAGCAGCTGGAGCCCCTGAGATGCCAAGGTGAGTCTGAGGCAGGTCAGAGGGGTTGTTTGCCTTTCCATGCAGCATATGATTGTTTGCTTGTATTAGTCACTCTCAAGTTATTTGCTGAGTTTGCATGTGTGTTTCTGTAGTGCACCTGTTCTGTTTGACACTTTTGGTTTTAAGTGATGAATGAGTGAACTCTTGTAAATGGGAGAGAAACTAGATGACCATTTGTTCTGTTCCAACTCAGTGATCATTGTTAACAATAATGGTGATAACCACGGTACTACAACAGCATTGCTGGGCTCTCTTCTGCTGTTGCAGACAGACACCAGTAGTGAGCAGGTTTCTTGGTATAGTACTGTACACTTGGTATAGTACAGCTATACACGTACTGTACTCCACACTATGCAGTACCACCACTTTGGTGCATATTATAGTAACCAGACTCAAAGGATTTAATACTCTTGTGCCAGTACACCATGAATTCCTACATGTTGTGCCCATGCTTCAACTCAGCCACTAGATATACTAGTGCAAATACTGTGGCTTTTTCAAGGATGGATTTTTGTAACAGAAAAAAGTTGCTCAGTTTGCTCAATTCACTCAATGTGCTTTTTCCTGTCACAGTAGCAATTACATTTCTAAATGAACGGGTAGAGTGATGTTAGAGGTAGTAGAGTGGTGGTAGAGAACTAAATGTGTGTGTTAGTCTCTAGGTCATCAAATTAGTTCCAGGAAGTATAGCAAGCTGTGTCTGGAGAACTCATCAGGGTGAGTTAATAATTTAGCTCATAAAGCTCTGGAAGTACTACGAATTGATGCAACCTGCCTATCTTGAAATCAGCTGTAAGTCCCTTCTGTCTGGATGGGAGGGCACAGCAACATGTAATTTGTTTCAATTTCTCTTTTTGTGTATGCAATGGAGAAGTTCAGAGATTCCTATGATAAGCACAGTTTTGGTGTGGCTGAAGTGAAAAGAACACATGTTTGCATTTTGGTGACTGTTGTTTGTATTTGTTAGGCTCTGTAAACCAGATTGAATTGTATCCAATGATTCTGCTAAGGTAACTGGTGTCTTAATGCAGGTTTAAGCATTTCTGCCCAATGTTGCATATACCAACTGGGACTAAATGTGTACACCTGTGGGAATGCTGTACAGTACTAGTAATTTATAGTGCGATCCTATGCAAGTCTCTTTGGAAATAGGTCCCCTTGTGTTCAGCGGGTTTTGCAAATGTAGGTTTACAGCTTTAGTTCAGTCCAGTTTTTGTTCATGAGTAGCCAAATTGTCTTCAATAGTACTGTACTAACAAAGCAAATAAGGCTTGATGTTCTTACCCATTAAACATTAAATTCTCCTTAATTTGCTTTAATCCTTTTATGTGGTACCCCAAGTCTAAATATGTGTTAGCACTGGGGAAAGGGTGTCACTAAGGTTGTATATTGTGCTTGGCAAGTATTTTTCAATTACTTTTCTTTATTTCTAATGAACAGCTGTGCATTCCTAGCTCCTGGGCTGATGAATGTTTAGTTTAAGGAGCCAGCCCCAATATTAGGGAATTAGGTAAAGGAAACCAAACAATTTTTCCTAGCAGCAACTATATGGGATAAAGAGCAGGGAGCTTCTCTGGAGACGAGGGTTAACTTGGAGGAACAGAAAAGATGAAATGGGAAGTACGGTGGACATGGGACCAAAAATGCTAACTGTTGGGTATTAATATGGCAGAGGAGTCCATTTTAATATTTTACTAAGGAGGAAAAAATGTTTAGTGTTGACCTTGTTTATGACTAAGTGCCCAATCCTAGTCATGTCTACTCAGAAGTAAACCCCATTATAGTCAATGGGGCTTACTCCCAGGTAAGTGTGGATAGGATTGCAGCCCAAGTAGTACTGCAGTTATTAGTAAATTAATTTAATTTAATTAAAAATATTTTTGGTAATTAAAAAGTGCCCTAGTTAAAGAGTATCAGGCATAAATTAAAAATCTTTAAAGTACTTACCAAACCCATAGTTGGCAGCTACTATTTTAGAAGAGGCATTCCTGCTTCTGTATAGACCAGGAAGGTTCTTCTGAAATAGAGCCTGCTGTGACAGTATGTGCAGTATCCAAAACCAAAAGGATACTTTTTTCCAAACTGAAATTGTTTTTATTCTGAAACCTGTAAGTGCAATCCTATGTATTCAGTGGGTCTTAACCCAAGGAAAAAATGCACATAACTGCCCTATGAATAAATTTTGTTTTCTTATTTATAATTAAGCTATTGTGCTAAAAGGTGAGCAATAATTTTTCTTGTATTGAAGAAATGCTTTTGGTTTGTCTTCAAGAATTTAAAAGTTATAGTAGCAACAGCTCAGCCTTTTTACAAGGAAGAAGCCCATGTAGTGCCCTTTATCTACTCAAGCGTTAGCACACTTTTACATGTGCAAGTGTCACATTTCCTGTTCGTTTCCTGCAAATGCCTGTTATCGGAATGCCACAAATGATTTTTTCAAATGTGAAATATAATGTCAGTTACTCATGATGACAGTGGTACTTTTTGAGGACTTTAAGAATGAATTAGGGTATGAAAAGGTTTTCAAATATCATGGTATGTTTAATCAAAGCTTTTGTTAAATCTTAACAGTTAAGTTTGATGGGATGAGAGGAATATTCCTCTCCATCATGTTTTTTTAACTTACTAGTTTGATAATATTGCTGATATTTAATGAGGAAATTCATCAAACATTTTGTAAAAGTTATAAGTGCAGTTTACATCAGCACTTTTCATCTTTACCAACCCTCCATGTTGCCCCTGCCAAGCTACTGAGTATGACTTTGACTCTGGTGCATTTCTCCAAGGGCTACTATTCCTTGAAGGAGGGAAGAGCTAAACTCCAGAGGTGTTGTAAACACATGAGCACACACATACAGTGAATAAGCTCCTTCTGAGTAAACATGCCTGAGATTGCATTGTTAGGAAGCTTTGCAGTATAAAATGAACCTTCAATATAACAGACATCAGAAAACAGACATTTCTGCTCTGTTGAAAACTACTGATACACTATTTACACATGCACATCTCCTTTGACCTTTAAATGCATTTGGATTTAGCGGACTTCTGGCATATTAAAACTTGGTCTGTAAGAGGTTCACTGTATTGGTAAAAGCAAGCTATTTAACAATATTACTTTATCACCAGGCCCTCAAATGAAATACTATGTCCAATCTAAAAGAATATAAACTAGGAATATATAAACTCCACAAGTGAGATTTAAATTGCAAATTAGGAAAAAAAGTAGAACAGTCTAACATTGGTACAAGTTCCCTAGGGTGTTTTTGGAATGTCTGTGTGTTTTTAAGTGGAAGCTAGTAAGCCAACTCTAAAAGATTGCATGAGTTTGGAAGATTAGAACACTTGCAACTGATATCTTTCATCAAGGTACTTCCATAAAGTAAACTAACTTTAGCTATCTATCTTGACCCATTTTAGGAATAGACAGTTGTTGAAATGACTTTAAAACTTGGGTGAATGTTTTAGGAAGTAGACAAGTGATAATTAATTAATCTATAAAGATACATTTAGTATTCTGCCCACTGTTGCTCTTACTGGTATATATGATACATTCTGCTATCTTACTGAGTTGAACAATTGATCGTTTATTTTGTTACATTACTATTTTATGAACATTTGTTCAAAAGCAGCATATAAGCATTTTTAATAATATCAATGGACCCAGTGAAATATCCAGGGCTGGAACGAAGACAAAAAAAACCCAGCTACCTAGTTGGCCAACCATATAGGAATCTAAAGCTTTTTTTCCCTAGCCCCGAGCTTCTCGTGGATCCATTTCATCCGCTTAAGTCCTGCGGTTTTCAAACTCTCTGGGAGTTTGAAAAGCGCAGTAAGTTCTTGCAAGGGGGGGAAGGGAGGCAGGGGGAAGGCAGTGACGTGATCCTCAGGATTGCGCCACTCGGGGGAGCTGCAGGGACTGGGATGTACTCACCAGTCCCTGCAGCATCATCCTGGGGTTTGGGAAGCCCTGCCCTCAGCATGTGGGTGCATGATCACTCCACTTTCACTTCGAACCAGCTGGGGAGCCCTGCAGGCGCTTGTGCAGGGCTCCCAGCACGCTGGAAAGCCTGCTGCAGGGACTGGTGAGTACATCCAAGTCCCTGCAGCGCTGTTCTCCTTAAGGGGGCAGAGGCCAGGGCCCTTAGGCTGGGGTGTCGTGACGCCCCAATCTGAATACTACTGGCTTAAGTCGATCAAAAGAACTTTTCAGCTTAGTCTTAGGTTCTCAGGTTTTGTGAATTACTTTTGCCACTATTTTTGCATATTCTTTCTTGATGTTGCAGTGCCAACTACTGTTTATGAAGGTATGAAGAATTCAAAGAAGTCACTCCCACCCCTTTGAAGCAAAATAATTTGTGAATAGTTGAAGAAGACAAAGTGTCTGCTGTACCCTTGGTTTATAGATTTGGAAAAAGAACTCTGACCCAATGATGGATGAGACTCGTATTCTCTCAAGTACCTTGAATTTTACATGCAGTTATATGCATTGAGCAACAAACACAATTTTCATGTAGGGTAATTATAGCTGCTAACCATGCCCATATACAGCACTTTCCATGTGAATGTTATTGGTTGGCTACTATAAACACCAGCTTTCTCAAGCAAAATTTGGGGGCAGGTTAGCATAAATAGAAACTTGATTTTAGGTATTTTAGTTACGTTGCGTTTGAAATACTATGCAGTTTGTTTACCACAAAGCTCAGTAATGTATTGTGGAATAGTTTATGCAAGGGCACTTTCTTGGGCATATTTAGCTTGTTTTCATGAAGTGATTATACTGTGATTAATAGTGATTGAAATTGTTACCAGCAGTCCTTTTTAAAAATACAAATAACATGCACACATGGGGGAAAACAATTGTGTGAGGGATCCAATGTATTGGTCAATGTCATGTCTATGCAATTCCTCATGTGCATATGAGTAAATGGTCCAAATGGATCTAAGCACATTGTAATATAAAATTGTATACAAGACTAGAGTAGATTACTCTAGTGTAAGGGCCCCTTGGAATGGGGCTTAATTAGGAGCAACTGGTCTAGTTGGCTTAATGACCATTCTAACCATACATAAAGTACTGCACTCAGATGTTTTGCTGTTTGTACAAACTGCATTATGATTATGTTATTTTAAACAGGTAGGAAGCTGCTAAACTATCAAAACAGGAAAACAAAGTTTATGAGGTAGTGTTCAGTGCCCATTCACAGTAAAAGAATATATGGTTGCTGCACATAGGAGAGGTAAAGAAGCACAGGACTGAATTGTGCTAAACTTCCAAATTCATCCAGTGAACATATACAATGCCATATTTTCAAGAAAGTATCTGGGTGGATAGGAATGATGTTTTCAAAAGAAACTGAAGGAGTGGTGAGAAATAGCTTAGATTTCTCATTATACATAAAGAACATTATATAGTTATGGCATTCTTATAAATTGTCAGTTAGTTGGTCATATCTACTGAATAAAAAATTGCCTTCAGGGAAAGGAAGATTGGGAAGCTTTAATAAAGTTCTCTAATTTTTCACTTCTTTTTTTTAAAACACAAATGGCTATATAGATATGAAGGGACAGGTGAAGATATGGAGATCAAGTACTTGCCAAGACATGGTGCAAACATAACATTGCTTAACTTCCTTCCCAGTTGGGAGACTGGAAAGAACCGTACTGGCTCCTCCATCTCACAGTTTCTTTCTGAGAAAAAACAGTTACTTAGCTCAAAATGCTTAGTAGTATATCCAGGCCTGAAGAGAGGGAGGGCTAAATCCTGATGGCCCAAGCTTCCAGGGTGCACAGGTCATATGAAACCATATGAAACAAATTTATGACAAAATACAGGTGGGGCATCTTTCTCTGCAGATGCACTTCACTGTGGATGCCGAACCCCCAGATTGCCCACCTGCAGACCTCCCAGATCTCATTCTGGTTGCATCTGGGAGGTTTTCTGAGCCTTGGCCGTGTGTGGTGATGTGTGACATCTCCAAGGCTCAGAAAGCCACCTGCAGGGATTTTTCGACAACTGCTGGTTTAACTGGAAGTTGTTGAAAAACTACTCCAGGCATCATTCTAAAGAGGCCACACACTCAGAACAGCTCTAGACAAGACCCTGTGGATTTGGCTCCCACCCCCTTTCTTCAGGCCTGCTAACTGTAAATACAGGTATGTGCCCATATCTGCAGGGAACCCCCCCCTCCCATGGTTGAGTGAAACCACGGATACGGGTGAACACCTCCCTGCACCCTCCAGAACGGAGGGGAATTCTTCTCCCTTTGCCTCTTGAGGGTCCTCTGAGCTGAACAGAGGCTGTGAATGTCTGTCTGCAGTCTCTGCTGGGCTTAGACTGAGCCCAACAGTGTAAAAAACGCAAATTCTGGTTTCTCCGTGGAAACCAGATGTGAAATTTTTAATGCCTTATAAGGCATTAGGAGGCCTGGGGAAGCCCTCGGGTATCCCCTGTGAATATGGGGCCCCCCTGTATGCATATCATTGGTTGGAAACCAATGTTAGAAACAAATTTACAAACTCTGTTCTGATTGAATCTTCTTTAGCAAAATATGATGTAGACATTGCTCTAACCATGGTTTGATCTGAAAATGAAATGCATGTGAGTGAGCCTATAGCAGTCATTTTCAATCTTTTTCAACCTGCGGCACACTGACAAGGCACTAAAATTGTCAAGGCACACTACCAGTTTTTTACTTACATTAAATTATGACATTGCAGTTAATCTTGAATTAATAAAATTAATACAATTAAATCATTACATGCCAAAAAAATTGACAAGAAGCATGGAGAGGGAAGTATATGTGGTTTCTGAAAAGGAGGAAAAATTCTATGTTCAAATTCTTATCAAAAGTGCCAGAAAGTGTTGGCAAAGACAGGGCAGGTTGATCACATAGTGGAAAATGTGGGTGAGGGGCAATGAGGTGACATGATTGAAACAAGTGCAGGATTAAACTGGGGGTGGGGGAGAGAGAGAGAGAGAGAGAATGTGAGGCAGTGATTCTGTGTCTTTGGAAGGTGCTGACAAGTGAGGGGAGGGACAGTAAAAGAGTTGCTAACTGTAACTCCTAGGTAAGTGTGAATGGGTAGCACCCCCAGAGCCCAATCCTATGCATACCTGCTCAGAAGTAAGCCCCATTATAGTCAATTACTCCCAGGAAAGTATAGATAGGATTGTGGCCCAGCGCCCTTCCTCTAAAAGCCCCAAAGTGCAGGGAGGGTCATTTTGGGGAGTTGCAGGCAAACTGGCAAGGAAAAGGGACTTTCAGGGACCCTGAAACCTTTGGTTGGGGGCCTCAGCACTCGCTCGCTATGTACCTGCTTGCCTGCTTCTGGTTCCCTCTTCTCACTCACTCCGCAGCTCCCACCTCCTGGCTCCTCCAGGCTTCTCTTGTTGGCCAATCAGCATGCAGGCAGCCAACAACCTCCTTCGTGCCCAACCCTCTGCGTGTCTACTCAGAAGTAAGCCCCATAGTAGCCGACGGGGCTTACTCCCAGGAGAGTGAAAATCAGGTTGCAGCCTGAGTCGTGCTCAGTAGCAGGAGCAAGTTCCAAGCTGACTCTTCAGCTGCTGCGTGTGACCAGCCCCTTCCCTGGCTGCTCCCTTGCTTGTGCTGCCTGCCGCAGGAAGCTCAAAGCAGCCGCTTCTCCCACACCAGAGCACGCAGCTGCTGTCTGCCTCCTCTGATCCTGTGGCACACCTGAGGCAGCCTCGGTCACAGCGGTTGAAAACCGCTGGTCTATAGGGTGCTTTGGATTACCAATCATAGTTATGACATCAAGTTGTAAGATGTCTGTTCCAGTTCAATATGGTTGACTCCTTGAGATAAATAACAGTCTTTTCTTTCTTGTTGTGTTCCTCAAATAGTCTATATCAGCATTTCTCAACATTTGTCCCCCAATTTACCACTTTGCACGGTTACCTATTGGAAGTAACTGGTGATGATGCTATCTCCAGTTACTTCTGGATTGGGAGGCCAGATGTGATGCAACAAACACCAGTAAGAGGTTCTGGGCAGGTGGGGGGCTTTTCTGAGTGCATGACAAGTGAATTCTGGAGCTCTGAGCACCAAGCCTCCTCTTGCTGCTTGTTTCGTTATACTGCTAGTCTCACTGCAGACAGCAGGGGGTCTGGGGGTCCCGTGCATACTACTGGACATCACCTCAAGTACCCCCAATAGTATGAGTGCCACTGGTTGAGAAATGCTGGTCTATATGTTTAGGGAAAATGCACTAATATGATGTGCAGTGATCCTGCACATCACAAGGCAGGTCAAGCAAACCACCTAATTATGGCCTAATTCTGTGTAGTATTTGGCATGCTTAAGTCCATTGAAATCAGTGGGATTAAGCATGCCTAATTCTGTGTAGGATTGGACTATAAGAATGTCTATAAACTCAATCCGAGTACTAACAAGCTGTGAGACCAGCACACACACATACTACACTCATACAAATGGATCAGCTCTGCCATACAGAAGACATTCAAGCCAAAATTGCTCCACACATTCCAATACACTAAAATGGTTGCATTTTTTCAACAGACCTTTTGATGATGCAGCCTGCCCTTTATATTCTAAGCAGCATGTTTAAACAACTGAATCTTCCCAAGCAAGCAAAAAGAATGAAACTTAAAAGCAATTCCTTTTACAGCAACTTCAAGGCCAGGCAAATCAAATTCCTGAACTCTGACTTTTATACTCATAAACAGATAAATAAATACTGATAAGATTTGATCCTAATAAATCACAATACTGAGAGATGAAAATGAACTAGCAATGTGGGTTCATTTTGACAATATTTAAAGGGTCGGTAAAGTATTTCTTGTATGGAGATCTAGTTTTCAAAAAGTAGTGTGCAAGCTTTTGAATTACACAGGACTCTTTATCCAGCTGGAGCTAGGACTTTTCTCCATCATCTCACTCAAAAATGTTCAAGAAAAATTACTCATCCAAAACAAATAAGTAAATGGTTTGTAGAACTGTGAAACTTGAGGCCTTTAATATATGGCAAAGTTTGAATTTAAAGCTGCAGTCTTATGTTACTTGAGAGCAAGACCTATGGAACTTAATGAAACTCAGTTCTAAGTAAACATACATGGACCAAAACCACAAAGGTATTCTCTTACCATTTTAAGACAAACTTGATATTGACCCAGTTCAGAATATGGGTTTTGTACACTCAAAACTTATACCAATATTCTGAATTGGGCCATTTATCTGCGCCACCTCCATTCATTTTAGATTGTAATCCTTGCTAGAAAAGAACTACCTATCTACCCACTCACTTATCTGGCTGCTAAAGGTGACAGGAAGCCAGAAAAGTCTCTATCTTGCTCTCCCTCCTGCCTTTCCACTCTGACACAGTGGTGTCCTGAAGCCTCTTGGCACATGGGGCTGAGCTTCATGGTGATGCAGAAATTTTACCCCCTACATCATTGTGTTGCCTCTGCATCTGTGTGCTACATCCATCCTGTTCCCAGAGTGGCTCAATTTCTGAGACAAATGGAGGCAAGGAAAGACAGGTGAGCCCAACATAGCAGCAGTTGCCACTTTAAGCAATGAATGCTCTCCCCCCCCCCCCAAAGAGGACCTGGGAGACACCCAAAGCACAGCAGGGGGGCATGTCACCCTAGTTCCCCCTGTACACTTCCAGCCTCTTACAGATGGTGCCCGCTTTGTCTGTCACTGCTCTAACACTTGTGATGCTACCATAGCAGCATTTCAAGTACCATACAGTAAGCCCCGTTCAACTCTTGGAAATTTTCTGATAGGCTCTGACTGAACTCTTGGTAACAAGATTGCTGTATACACATAGCACTGGAGAGAGGCTACAGGGTTCAAATAAGTGGCAGCTTCATTTGAATCCTTAGCTATTTTATTTATTTTCCACATTTTTTATATTGCCCTTCCTCCAAGGAGATCAAGATGGTATACATGATTCCTTCCCTCTTTTTGTCCTCTCAACAATCCTGTGAGGTTATGAGGCTGAGAGATGGTGACTGGCACAAATTCACCCAGGAAACTTCATGGTTGAGCTGGAATTTGAACCTGGATCTTCCAGATCTAAGTCTAATGCCAGCACCACTACGCTATCCTCATTCTTAATTGTTTTGATGCTGTGTGATGATTCTTGTGTTTTAATGTATCAAACGTATATTTCGCAGTCATACAAATTGGAAAGAGGTGTCTATTGGGGAAGTGTTAGTGTACTCTTGCTTTGTGTCCAAAAGCAAATGAAACACTGTATTCAACAGTGAGCCCTCTAGAACAGAATTACAGTTCACTATTTTCTACACAGTTTGCATGAATTGCAGTAAGAAGATTGCTGTATGCATATGAGAACTTGTTTGGTGTAATGAATAAGTGTTGACAGACTACCTAAGGCAGATCAAACCTGGATGATCCCCCCCCCCCCCCCGTGTGCTTAAGAACCTGTTCAACCCTGGCACTGCTTCAGTTATACCCTGTAATTCATTCAGTGGTGATCCTGGCCCTGGGACGTCCTGAGGCCACAATGACAAGCTGCTACCCCCCCCCCACTGGCTGGGTGGCCATCTCCTGTCTTCCAGAGGCCCAGGGAGGCTGCACAGAGCCTCCCCAATCCTCCAAAGGCCTTGTAAAGCTCTTGGAGGGCTGAAAAATATCACTTCGTTTCATGGGGCTCCATACATTTGCATGCTCAGCTATCAGCTAAAGCTTTGCAACCCACTTGCAACTAACCTGCTATAGTTAGTGCAATAAAAATTCATTAATTTATTTCTTTTAACTCCTTAGCTTTTTTTTTTTTTTAATATTGTGGCTTCTTAGAGTTTTAGCCACCAGTAAAATTGACTACTCCAATGGCAAGCTTTTCTACTCTAGGTGCAGTGGAGTCAGAATACCTCTGAAGAATTCTTTGAGAATTGTGTACATAGCAAGTGAATAAAAAGTTACTTCCCATGCTAGTCCTTACACTGGCACTGGAAAGTTATGAAGGCAAGAGTCAACTAAGTGCCTCTCTGGGTGCACCAGGTAACCTTCCTGAAGGGTAGCTAAGGCATTCAGATACTTATTGCCATTCAGAAAGGAATATGTGTATTCCACTATGGGAACTTCTTCTTGAGGCTAATAGCAGCTTTGAGGTGGAGGGAAGGTTCGTAAAGATTGTTGTGCAAGAGGAAAAGGCTGAACTTCCCCTCCTGGTGTGTCATTGTCCCAGTTCTAATCATGGCCAACCATTGCAATAGCTATTTTAATGTGGCGTGGGGAAGGGAGGATGCTCTAATGATGCTTTTAGCATCTAGTGTGTTTTGACTTTAGGATGCAGATTTAAACACATTCAAAAATTGTAGAAGCATATAAAATGCTAATTAAAAAAAATGTTTTCTGCTATGCTAACCTCAGTATAATCACACTGAATGTTTAGTGTTAAACACAATGCTAAATACTTAAATAAAAAGTCTAGAAATCATGAGTAAGGAAGTTAGAACACTCTGTTTCATATAAACATCCTTGATCAACAGGACTTAATGGCATTGCATTATTTGGAAACCCATGTTTTAGAAAAATTGAAGTTTCATGTACTGTCATGTTGCTAATTAAGAATAGGTACAATACCAAGTATTGCTTCTATTAAATTGTCTGGTTTCCCCACCTGTCTTTTGATTATGTTTATGAATGCTAGAAAAACCCAGCAAGATTACTGGTATCCTTCCATTACAAGTAATAGCAACTATTTTATACTTGCCCCTTTACCCTCTTTAATGTAAATTGTATCTAAAAACCCTTCAAGTCTGCTGTTAATTAGTAACCTAACTTTAATGCTGTCAGTTGAAACTTAGGCAAAGTCTTTTTCCCCCTCCCAGTGGGGGCAGCTGAGATAAAGAAATGAAATGAGAAACGAGAGTGGCACTTTAAAATAAAGAGATAACAGAACTTGTGATCAAAACATAAGTTATCCAGAGTTGCAAGCTTCAACGACATGATGTGGGCAGAAAAACCCAGTTCTTTCCTCTTCAGTTTGTATGTCACCGCCAGCAGTCAGGTGGAAGGTGCTGATTTTCTGTTATGACTAATTGTGGTGTCAGCAGACACATGCAACAAATAGTCAAAACCAGGGATTTGCTAATGTCCTTGGGCAGCCTTCCTGTGCAAGAAGGATTATGCCCAAAGAGGCAATTATAAGTGATGATGCAGCCATGATAGGTCATATGATTAAAATGAAATTGAGACTTTTCTCAAGTAAACTTAACATTAAAGGTATAAAGTGGTGTGCAGTTTTTTGTTTTGTTCATGTATGTGTTTTAAATCTAACCTACTCTTCTGTTTATTTTTGACTTAATTATGAAACTGAGGGGAAAATAGTTGTTTTTCAAATGGCTGTGTATTAAATGGCTGGTGATGGGATGTTAGAATAGATTATTGTGCCTGAACAGTTAGTGTATAATGTAGTTGTTGAGAAGTTTAGTTTTGTTAAATAACAAAAATAATGGTCTATTTGACCATCTCATTACATCAAATTAGATCTTCATATTTACTGTAAGTGCATTTCACTTGTATTTTATCTGTCTAGCTCAGTGTTTCTCAAACTGTGGATCAGGACCCACTAAGTGGGTCATGAACCAATTTCAGGTGGGTCCCCATTCATTTCAATATTTTATTTGTAATAGATTATAGACTTGATACTACCATGGTATGTGACTCCATTTGCAGAAATGTTACAGACCTGTATTTTTAGCAAGCTACTATGAATATTCTTTTAACAATGACAGTAGATGGGACTTATTCATGGGTAAGTGTGGGTAGAATTGCAGCCTAGGATTGTAAAAAATTTTCCTGTTTGATGCTGTCACTTCCAGTCATGACATCACTTCTGTTGGGTCCCGACAGATTCTCATTCTAAAAAGTGAGTGCTGGAGCTAAATGTGTGAGAACCACAGGTATAGCTTATTCTAATCATTTACAAGAAGTAGTCTCTGAAGGTTTTTGTTTCTTAGGTTTTAGTATTTTTTTTCCTTTTCTGCAAGGAACTCAGGATGGCATGGTTCTCCTTTTCCGCTCCACTACTTTATATTGCTTTATTCCCAAAACAACCTTGTAAAGTAGATTAGACTGAGAGTGACTAGCCCAGGCTTCCTAGGTTCTCTAGTCTGAGTTGGACACTTTAACCACTATAGTCCAGTTGTTAATTGTTATAATTGTTATAATAAGCCGCTACTGACATTTATTTAAATGATTGATATCTCACTCTTCCAGAAAAATGGAGAACCAGGGGACATCAAAATTGAGTGTTGGGAGAGTTAGAACAGACAAAAGAAAATATTTCTTTACTCAGCGTGTGGTTGGTCTGTGGAACTCCTTGCCACAGGATGTGGTGATGGTGTCTGGCCTGGACGCCTTTAAAAGGGGATTGGACAAGTTTCTGGAGGAAAAATCCATTACGGGGTACAAGCCATGATGTGTATGCGCAACCTCCTGATTTTAGAAATGGGCTATGTCAGAATGCCAGATGCAAGGGAGGGCACCAGGATGAGGTCTCTTGTTATCTGGTGTGCTCCCTGGGGCATTTGGTGGGCCGCTGTGAGATACAGGAAGCTGGACTAGATGGGCCATGGCCTGATCCAGTGGGGCTGTTCTTATGTTCTTATGTTCACTTAAGCTGATGTACAATATAAAGCCAAACCTGTAAAACACAATGTTAGGAATGAAATATAAAATGCAATAATCATAAAATAAACAAAGAATAATGCAATAAAATATACAGAGTAGAAGCACAAAGTACGAAAGCAATTAATTAATAAGAGAAGTCCAGGTGAAAAAGGAAAGTCTTCAGCCTTCACAAGGAGGTAAGTCATCGGGGAGGGAAAAATTCTTAATCATACTAGGAGGGAATTCCATCATAAAGCTGTTGCCACATAGAAGGCCTTCCTCACTGCTGTCAGTCTTGCCTCCATCAGAGGCAGCAGTCCCAGCAGGGTCCATAAGGGCTGGGTTAGTTCTTATGAGAGAATCCTGTTTCTCAGATAGCCTAGTTCTCTTCCTATAAAGCACGTTGAATTTGGTTTGGAAACTGATCCGCTGCCAGTACTGCTGCAGGAGCAGCAGACAGGCTGAGTCAAATCACCTAGCTCCCAAGACTACACAGACTACCACAGTCTGTACGAACTGCAACTTCTGGACAGGCTTTAAGGGTAGCCCCATGTATCATGCTTTGTAGTAGTCAAGTATTGACGTCATCAAAGCATGGACCACTGTGGTTAGGTCCGATTGACTCAGGTGTGACCACAGCTGATGCACCTGCCTAAAGACTTTTATAAAATTCCAGCCAAATAGTGAATTGCAGTGTTTGTTTCTAGATGTTTAGAGAACTTACCACAGCTTTGAAGTAGCTACTTGAAATATTGTCACAAATGCTAGTAAAAAAATTGGCAAACATGTAGAATAGGAAGCTATGGCATAAGTTGTGTGCAAATATTCACAGATGTTGACTGGAAAATTTAGAGCAATGTTAATCATAGAACCATAGCTGCTTTTAATTCCAAATTTCAAGCTTCAATCCAATTTTCATTGATAATTATGAAGAAAAACTAGTAGCAGACTTCATTTGTTACCAGTTAACTGTGGCTTTAACTGCACTTATTTACTTAATCATTATTCTATACTGAGCATATAATCTTATATTATGACTTTTAAAAAACCCACAAGTACTTTTCTTTAGAAACATTTATTCCTTTTGATTTTTTTTACCATTAGAGTACTCTTAAAAGGAATACCAATTTCTTTTTTATGATACATTATAAATAGAGCTAATTCATTTTTTAGTTTTCAGTAACACCCTAGTCATTAATGCATTACCAGGAAATAAATCATTTGCTGAAAAGCTTGCCTAAGGTTGCAGCCTAGAACAGCTAATAGCATATGTAAGTTGTCATGGAGGACTGCTTGCTTTAGGCAGGTCTGGTCAATAAGAATACTTTACCTTGGCAACATTCTTTCAAATCCCTGCTCAGTCATGGATTGATTGGAATGGCTCACTTACCCTCAGTTGGCTGCTGTTAAAGTAGGACTAATGAGGACAATCTTCCAGTCCTTTGCCTTCAGCATGAAGGCTAGTAAAGTAATAAATATAAATGAATAAATTCAATAGACTCTTAAATTATATTTCTCCATCAATTAACAGGAAAAATAAATGCTAGCTGAAACTTGTGCATGTATCTGTAATTACACTTGTAAAATGTTCTGCGTGTGCCTGTAAGAAAACAGTTGAAAGAAATGTGTGAGGCAGTCTTTGTACTTCAGCAGCAAGTTTGGATGCTTTACAGCTTAGCTACTAAAAAATAAGTCTTCATATTAACCATTATCCTGAAATGTATTCACTGTTGTCATTCATTTTATTTGGTAGCAAATGACATTTCTTGTCACTGTGAACTGTGAGAAGGTGGAGAATATGAGAGAAGGTGGAGAAATATTAAGGAGTGTATTCAACAAAAGACTTGAGTTCCAGCTTGAGACAGATTTCTCCCCAGTGAAGCTTCCATTACATTGCATTTGTGCAACGCTATATCAGAACTGTTGTCATCATAGTAATTAAGAGTCATATCAGACCATTGCATTCCATAGGAATACATTATCTGACTATTCCTCTGTGAAAGGCAACTGCAGAATCCATGGGTTGTTCAAAGAGGTAAAAAGAAGTGGAGAAATTGATGTGGATGCAGGCAATATATATTTATTCTAGGAAATAGTGTAATAACAGTTAGGGGAAAAGATGTTGAAGATACTTACAGCTAGTGATATACATGCCTATATGATCATCCTCATTACTGAGTACAATACTGTCTTAAAGTATCAAAAGTTATCAATTTTACTTGTCAAAAATTTTGAATGTTTACCATTAAATGCATTTTGAGTGGTTAGGATTCTGTGTGTAGACAGCTATTAGGGCCCAATGCTGTCCAACTTTCTAGCACAGTGTGCTGTATCCTGTGTTGGTGGGGGATAGTCACAGAGACCTCCTCAAGGTAAGGGAACATCTGTTCCCTTACCTTGGGGCTGCATTGACACTGGGAAGTTGGATAGGATTGGGCCCTCGGTTCATGATCCTCACTGATTTTCGTACCTGATTTCAAATTTCATAAAGAGCAAGCCACTCACTGGTTCCAGCTCACCGTTTGAATGACTCAATTATTATTTGAACTGGGAATCCAATCAATTTAGTACCTTGGTGATCAAGTACCTACCATGGCCAAATTACAAGGAAAGAGTTTGTCAGGAATTACTAGACATACTCAAGTGTGTTGGCTTTCTTGCAGACTTGTTCCCAATCTCTACATCAAGGGTATCAAACATAAGGCCTGAGGGCCAGATATGGCCCATAGAAGCTCTTTATCAACTCCGTGTGAAAATTGGGCTTTCCCAGTGTTGTCCTTTCACCAGTGCTGCTTCTGGTGAAGCTCTGGGAGGGAGAGACGGAATGAGGCCTCATAAGGCAAGGAACGCTGTGGGAGAAAGGCAGACCAAGAAGTGTAACTGAATGAGATGGGGCCAAGGTGCTGGAACAGCCCAGTTATCACAAGGTCCACCCTTTTGGCTGAAGCATTACTTTGCAGAGCACTTTTCAGCTGCTGCTGCTAAGTGATGCCTCAGCAGAAGCAACTCCATTTAAAGGGTGACCAACGTGATAATTGGACTCATCCAGCATGATAATTGGGCTTTCCCATATCCTGAAATTATAATCAAGATCTGCATATTTTCTCTTCTGTCACTCGCAGCTAATGAATTTGTACTTGAGAACCAAGTGCTTATTTCTGGTCAGCATCTACTTAATGATGTTACTTCCAACCCTCACCAGGTGCCATGAATTCTATTTGCCCTGCTGTATGAAATTAGTTTGATACTTCCGCCCTTGATTGTGGTTTAGCTGCGGGCATGCATCAATAGGAAGTCACTGTAGTGGTGAAGTTGTGCACTAATGAGAGACTAGAGTGCTGAATGTCATCATCCCCCCTTTATTTGGGTGGAAAAAATGGGTTTCAGCATTCTTCTAGGTGGCTTGTCTTTTTGCCTTAGCTACAGAGAAGAAGGTAGAATGGGACAAAATCCCGTTGATGTGGAACTATGTTTTCCATTATTTCTGAACCCAGCTAATGTGCAGTAACCAAATAGCACCGAATGTACACTTATTACTTATCAAGACTAAATTTGCAGGCTCATGCAGAGATAGGAAGGGGCATAATTGACGAAAACTAAATTATAGGTATGCTGCAGAGAAGAAACCTTTGTTTTGTACAATTTTATACTTGTAATTTTATAGAATAGAAGTAGAACCATAACACAGACATTGCAGCAAACATGATTATGACAGCTCCATGCAAACCCAAGCTAGTGTTTAGAAATGGACATTGAAATGTACAAGGAGACAAATCTGAGTTTCCAGTTACAAACATAATGAGCATTAATGTTTACATTCATTTGATAAATGCTGAGCTTTTACATGAGAAGCAGCAACAGTTTTCAAACCAGTGAGTTACATGAGTAGGAGATTTGCAAGTACAGTGGGCCCCCTGAGGGCCTAAGACCTTAAAATGTCCCTTCTGGATTTTTTTTTGGAAAAACTGGAAGTGACCTAAAGCCTCCCAAAGTCTTCAAAAGGTGTACTGAGGGCCAAGGAGGATATCAGAATGACCTCTGGAGGTTACAAAATTGCAGCTCCCATCAACTCCAGAGGATTACAGGGCCTCCAAAACCCACTAATTTCATCATCTTTGGGTTTCCTTATCCACAGGGGTTCCTGGAATGGAACCCCCCTGGATAACGTGTGATGCTCTGTACTCTAAATAGAAACAGAACATACATCAACACAGAGATATTAGAAACTGGAAGCCAGAATGATGATTGCAACTTGAAACACCTTGATAAATACATTTTTAATTAGCAAATGCTCATACCCTGACAAACATACTTATTCATGTTTTAAGAAGGCATATTGCAAAAATGCTAAAAAATGTCGGAAGGCATAAGTTTTGGGAAATAATGGTTTTATTGAATCTGTATACAACCTAGGTAACTGTTTGCTCCCCCCCCCCGCGTCTTTACCTATATTGTAGGTAATTAAAATTGGGTCTCAGACGAAATGACATGGAGTTCATCCTCAGACGAAGGCACTTCATGCCCTGCTTCCAAGGTTACATATAGTGTTAGGGGGGCTAATTCTGCTACAAACCTTGCACAGGTTTGGTCCATTTCTGTAATTCTTCCCAGAGTAAGTGTATATAGTCCAGATGCTTACTGCTTATGTTTATGCAGTTAGATTTTCTTGCAGTCTAGTCGAATCCACTGGAAACGAACAGCTTTTCCATTGTGTATATTGTACTTTATTAGAAAGCCATGTTTCAATGGAAATGGACTGTTTATTGTTTTAAAACAATTTATCAGAAAAGAACTACAATTCCTCAGTCTACAGAATTTCCATTTGGTCATTGGGGGAGGCATTGGAAAGCAGAGTATAAACTGATGCCACCTCAATGGGTTTTTGAGAACTTCTAGCACTTGTTAGACCACTGATTCAGCAGAACTCTCTGTAGTTAATTTGTTCTTCCAGTTTTCACAGCTATGTTGAGCATAGGAGCTTCTTGGGAAGCTGGCATTTTAGCAAAGTACTGCAAAGCACAATTGTACATAGGAAAAGGCAGGAGGAGCTTGTCAAAGTGCTCTAACGTGACCAGTGATAAGTAGAAGTCAATATCATATATATTCTAATAAGATTCATAATTTTTAAAAAATCTCAATTTATATTTAATATTTAAATGAATAAAATAGTAGCAGATATTTCTTTTGCAGATCTTGGCATTAAAGGCTTGATTAGTAGGAACAAGTTAATGAATATATGAAGGAAGAACATTCTTTTAAAATCTGGTCATTTGAGATATTCTGGAATGCTGAATAGTGATCCTTTTCAAAGTAGCTGCTTTGTACTTGCTGCATTTTCTACATATGAAAGAGTCTTTGTCATGTCTGGGGCTTTGCCTCCCCATTTGACATATAGCAGGGGTGTCCAAACATTTTGGCAGGAGGACCACATCATCTCCCTGACACTGTGTTGGGGACCAGGGAAAAAAAGAATTTACATTTATAATTTGAATAAATTTACATAAATGAATATATTAGATATAGAACTTATACGAATGAATGACGGTCTTGCAGTAGTTCAAGGCCTTGCACAAAGCAAGGCCAGCCTTTCCTTAGCTGCTGCTGCTGTGTCACAGACATGAAACAGCAAGTAGTGGAAAGAGCCCTAGTCCCACATTTCATGCAAGAGGTCGAATAGTCATCCTTGCGCTGAGAACAGTTGTGTCGGGCCAGCACGGGCTCCAGCAAGTCTCCAGAGGGCCAGAGGCTCATTGGAGACTGGGGGCTCCCTGCGGGCTAGATTGGGAGTCCCCGAGGGCAGCAAGTGGCCCCCGGGCTGGGGTTTGGGCACCTTGACATATAGGACTAGTAGTTTTCCAGTTGTAATGAGCACTTTGGTAAATGAAAGTTATGGGGTTTTTTCTGAGTTATTTATTTATTTTGTTAATTTATACCCCGCCTTTTTGCTCCATGGGCACACAAGGCGGCTTACAACAATTTAAAATACAATATTGTTTGTATTGTACAACAATACAAAAATAGCAATTAAAAACAATAATTAAAACATTTGCACATAATTAAAAAAAAATCTAAAAACAAGCCCCATGGATTCTAATAATAGGCATGCTAATTTCTTTGGTTTCCATCCTAAGAACAGGTACAGGAAAGTTCTGTCTCCCACTCTACACCAACTCCCAGCTCTGCTGCAAAGCCCCTGCTCGGAGTTAGGAGAGTGAGATGAAGTACATGAGGGCTGTAGGCAAGGATTTCTTAGAAATCTTGTGGAGACACCTTGCGCAAAGTTAATGCTTGCAGTGCAGGAGCCAACTTTTCACCTGCTTTCTGAGAATTTCAGTTGCAGCCCCCCCACCCCATTCCAAAGCATAATCCTGACCTTAAGAGAGGATTTTTCCCCTGGGGAAGAAGGAAGTTCACTGATGTAAACTTTCTTTCACATAAACTTGATAGGATCCAACCTGTTAATTTTAGTGGTCACACCTTACTCCACAAAGGAGTAGAGTGCCTGAGAGACCTGTTTATATCAACATATGAGTTGGAGCAGAGACTCTCTTTCCCAAAGCAGGATTGTGTTTCATTCTCTTACATGCTTGAGTATGTTGGTTGGCTCCATGTATTACCATTCAACCTTTCTATAGGCGTTTGTTTTGTGGGGGAGGGGACAGATCGGGGAGGAGACTTCTGGCCCAATCCTATTCTGATGCCGTACTAACAATATATGAACACAGTGCAACATCTGTCGTATTCAAATCACAACATCTGTGATTTGTCCCTCCAGCACAAATCACGGAGGGGCAAAGTACAGCCCAGGCAACTCCACACTGGCACAGCCCTCCCAGTAATGTCCTCATTATCCTAAGAAACCCCAACACAGCCCTTTAGTCATGAAGTGACAGCCTGATGTTTGCAAGGGGTAAATCACTGCACATAACTAGTGGCCCCAATATTGATGACCTGAGAAGCACCACCAGGGTGAATGGAGCAAGGGGCAGGAGCAGGGTCAGTTAGCGACTGCTTCTGGAGTGGTGCCTCTCCCAGTTGAAATGAGGAACACAACAGTCGCTACCACCATCCATGGGAAGATGCTCCAAGGATACCATGCAGACACAGATATGACATAAGGATGCCACAGCACCCCCTACAGGAGCTACTGTGGTTCAGGCAGCGCAGAGGCAGAAGCAGGGCTCTTAAGAATCCCAGCACCAGGATTTAGGCCCATTATGCGACTCATGCAAACACACATATCCAAGGAATACCTTTTTGACCATGACAGGGCAAGGGTAGAAGAGGACAGCAATGTAAAACAAAGGCACAAGTTGCTCCATTGCAAAGGCTCAAGTCTCTGTGAGGCAGAAGCATCCCAGTCCTTCACAAGGGGAGTCGCAACAGCACTCTGGCAGAGCAGGATGCTGGTAGATCACGGAACAAAAATGCAGGCTGGGAACCAGATAAGACAGGTTTGAGCCCAGCTAGGGGACTTACCCTAATGAGCAAGGAGGTGCTAATGTTTTGCATTACTGGTCAGAAATGTCCATGACAGTGACAGAGGAGGAGGGGGAAGCAGGCCAGCGGCATAGCTAAGGGGGTGCAGGAGGTAGCAATTGTACAGGGCAACAAGCTTTAGGGTGGCAACAAGTTGAGCTTGACTCTGGTGGCCAAAATTGTGAAAACCTTGGTATGTACGAATAATACCATGTTATATATCATAGGAAAGGTAATTTAATGCAGAAAGCAATGAAAGATGCAGAAAGCAATGAAAGAAACCACAGTGGAACATCTGTATTCTATCAAAAGTTATGGCCAATTAACCAGAAAATGAAGACACAACTGCCTCCTAGAACAAAAAGTGGATTTTCTTAACCCATTTTTGCCTGGCCCACAGGGGTACACATTTGGTCCCTGTTGCATATATGCAATGTTGAGCAGAAATGGCTTACTTAAAACTGACCTATGAGACTGTTCTGAGAGCAAGTGAGGTGGTGTTATGATACAGCATGGAACCAATAAGGTGTTACTATCAGTCAGTTCTCGTTTCCATGTCTTATAATCAAGTGGTGCTCCTCTTACATTTAGCAGGGGGAGAGTAACAGTCCTCCTTCACCCCAGCAGTGTCTCTTTACTTAATTAAATTTGATTTTGTTGTGGGGAGGGGGCTACAAAATCTTCTTTGATCCCAGGTGGCAGATAGATGCCTTAGCTATGCCACTGACTGGGGGGGGGAGGCAGCAGAGCAAGTAGGTCCCCTCCCTACTGGGGGGAGGAGACAGGTTTTCCTTGTTTTCACTTTTTTAAAAGCCCAGGTGTGATGTCACTTTCAGGGCATCATTTTGAGCTGGGCTACATGATCATTAGCTATGCTGCTGGATATAATTGAACTTTCACGAGACTCAGGTTGCCTCCTGAAGTGGCTCAGCCAGCTAGCCACACCCACACATCCCATGCCTTTTGCACCACCACTGATACCTGCCACCTTGGTTGACAGTCTGTTTCCATTTCTGTCCCACTGTAACTGCCTCGGTGACCACGCAGTAGGAAACAGAAGGGTTTACAATTTGTGTTTCACCACCAGTGGAACCCAAGGAGTCACAGAATGAGGATGCTGTAGACTCTAAGTGCAGAGGCCCATCACTCTGGGGCTAGAAGCGAGAAATATAAAGAAGAATGTATCCCTGGCCTTTATCAAAGTAACAATAAGTGTGATCCAGTCAAAGTTTTTGTTGAACAGTATCGGTGATACAGCAGTACCTGAAAGAGAAATACATAAGTGGAGTTGCCAACCATCTTCTCCCAGCAGGGCTATAGTGTCATTGTAAGTTATCCAGCAGATAGTAAATGAGCAGGTGTCTGGGAGGTTTGGCTGCACAAGTTGATTCACGGTCTACTATGGAGTTTACAAAACTGCAGAGGCCTGACTGGAACAAGTAGGTCAGCAATCTAGCAGGCTGTGAGCTTCCCTTGAGGTATGTGTGCTCCTTGTGCAGTGAAGCAGTCCTGAAAAACAAAAGGTATTTCATAAGTGTTTGACCAACAGTACCAATAGTATAGTCTGTGGCATTCATCAAGGGACTGATGACATTCATCAAGTGAGTGCAGACACACCCTGCTCTTAGGTGTTGTAAAAGGGAGGGATGGTTAAGCAACCCAGTTTGTAGCAAAGATGCATTTGACAATCCTGAAGGGTCAGTCCTGCAGGAGTAAAGTGATGAGACAGAGTATAGTTTCAATGTGTTGTGGCATAGGATTCTCTCCTGCCTTTGCTTACCTGTACAGTGAGTACTGTCCTAACATCCCCTGTTGGAGTGGTGATGTAGAGGTTCGGGTGCATCTCTGTGAAGTCCTGGGTCACGGTCTTTTCAATAAGAATTCTGAAATAAAGCAACCATGTTTGAGGTTTAAGAGGTAGCTTGTGCAGTGTGCCAACTGCCTTTTCACTATATCTACTATCACCAGAGTTCTCCTCTGTATGCTCTAAGTGAAAACAGTAAGGAGACTGAGAAGTATTGCCCCATACTGAATCATCTTCCTGTAGTCTCCTGGGCATGAACTTATATACTGAAGTTGGTGTGCTGTGATTGGCTGCTAGGTATAGACTATATCCTATGCTCAATTGTAGGAAAGTGGGTGGGGGTGGTAAGAGGCACAATTTTATGGATTTTTCCCTTCCTCATTGTTCTCTATGGGTTTACTCCTTCCTATGCCAGCTCTATTATTGGCATAGTGTTTTCTGGCATCAAGGACATGCCCATCTCAAGGAGATTAGGAGATGGTACACGCCAACTCCTCCTTGTCCCTCCCACAGCTGACTTCCCATGTCACACTCCAATCTCCTCATTTTGGCCTCTTCACCAATGAAAGTGTATTGGTGTCTGAGCTATGTTGGCATGGCATTGCACCAGACATCTGCACTGGTGGGGCCACTGTTGTACCAGTATACGTGGACATACACCAGCACATGTCTGCATATCTCAAAATATAGGATTGGGCTTTGAAGTACTCCAAAGTAACAGGTTCACAGCTGAGATTGGACAAGGATTTTTATAGCTTTGCAGATAACCTCTAACCCTAGCAATATACAGTACCAATTTATGTTTCCTTTACTAGCTTTTCCAGAAAGTAGCTATTATACCAGATTTTAACACAATTGGTTGAAAAACATGGTCTGACTTCCTCCTTTGATGGATTGCACTTTCCTCTTCTGTTGCATATGGTAGGCAGTTCTAAGGAGATAAAAAAAGAATCATTTAGTGTCTCAAATACTCCACTACAGGTCCAGCCTATTTATACACGGATTTTTTATTTGACTGAACATGAATGGCCCCTGCAAATGAGAAGGAATGTGCTGATCCCTGGAGAAGGGGAAAATGCACCCCTTTAAAATCAGTTTAAAAAACTGAACAGTCCTTTAACAATAGCCTCCTTAATGAGAGAGGGGGGGGCAGCTGGCTGACAATCCATCAGTCCTTCTCTCTCCAGTGGCCCTTCCCCCCTGAGCACATGAAAGAAAGGTGATTGCTTTGCATTGGTGAAGGGAGGGGCTGAGTGAAATTTTCTAAGCTCTTGGAGAAGGAGTGGTTGATGGATTGTCTTCTTAATGGCTCTTATCTTACATCACAAAGGTCAGCAAGGCTGTTTTTAAATCACTGGAGCAAAGAAACTTTGTTTTTTTAAATTGATTTGCTATAGTGCATTTTTTGCCATCCACATGAGTACTTGGAACGGAACCCAAGCAAATAATTAGTCTCAACCTATATACAGGTGATAGTGGCATTTGTGGGGGTTCCTGACATGAGGATAATGAAATCTGTGCATCAGGGCACCTGGACCTCAGAGTGCAACTGGAGCTTCACTTCAGTTACATCCAAAGTGTGTTCTGAGGCCTGGGAAGGCTGCACACAGCCTCCATGGGCCTCAGAAAGGCTCCTGGACGCAAGTGGAACAAGTTTCTGTGTGTATCTGGGAGACTAAGTGGGTCCTTAGCCATGGGTTTGGGACCTGCAGTGGTTCAAAATCTGAAGAAAAAGAGGACCCACCTGTAGTTCTTCCTTTGGGGTGTACTGTCTCTTTGCCCCTTGAGAAACTAAAATGACTTCCAAACGATATCCTGACCAAAGATTGAAAAGTGCTTAAAAGTTCAGAGTGAAAAAATACTAGCCAAAGAGCAGCAGGATAGGGCTGGGAAGCAATTGTTGGCTGAGATGCAGTGCTTTTCAAGGAAGTAGAAGGCACTTCTACTTACCAAGGGGGAGACATGATTTCCACTTATTCTCGCCGCAGTGCCTTGTCCCACATCTCATACCTTTCCAGAACAAGTAGGTTTTCAAGGTGCACAGGGAGCTGTCATGTGGACGAAACAACAGAAGACCAGCATGCAATGAGCAAAGAATAACATGGACTGCTCTGGATTCAAGCCAGTATTTGGACTGGGCAGCCAGAGGTAGCTTGAACATATTACATTTTAATTTGCCTTTTTGTTCTGTTGAAAAATGGAATGAGAGAGCACTGCGTATTTAGCATAGATGAAGAAGATAGATAGGAGGAAGAGTATCTAAGGGCCCAATCCTATCCAATTTTCCAGCACTGGTGCAGTCACAATGCAGCCCCAAGGTAAGGGAACAAATGTTCCCATACCTAAAGGAGGCCTCTGTGACCGCTACCCCACAACAAGATGCAGTGCATGTCCCATTGGCACAGCTGCACAGGTGTGGGAAAATTGGATAGAATTGGGCCCTAAGTGAATCCATTCCTAGCATAATATCTTTTTCCCCATACCCCCTCTCAGGATCAGTTCAAACATGCAAGATTAAGGTGCAATATCCCTTTATCAAGATTGCACCATTTCAACTGTAGATGAAAGATCTGTTTAATCCTCCCATGTTTTAGACACCACTTACAGCAGCCATTTTCAACCACTGTGTCCTGGCACACTAGTGTGCTGGTAGGTGTGCCACAGAAGTCTGGGTGAGGGTCATTTATTAGTAGGTCATTGGGGGATATGAGCCCCCCACCAACAGCATGGTGTGCCTTGTCAATTGTGAAAAAACAGATGTTGTGCCTTGACAATTTTAGAATCTTTTCAGTGTGCCATGAGACAAAAAAGGTTGAAAACCACTGACGTACAGTCTGACAAAGAGAAGGGGTTGTACTATGTGCTTTTAAAACATAACTCACAAATTTGAAAAAAGTTCATCCAGCTAAACTACATAACTCACTGGGTACATTGTATGGCCTTAGAAAGCTGGACATGGAATAAATCCAGCAAAACAACTTCTCTACATGTAATTTTTATTTTTTTAAAATTCTAATCACAATATATAAATATTAATACCAACAGTAAATAAAACAATAGTTAGCAATAGTATTCTTTTATTAATATGCAGTTAGTTAATTATTAGTAAGGTATAAATTATATTGGTATCCTGTCAAGGGGAAAAGACAATTGTAAACCAAATTGTATATTGACCAAGAACAAATATATTAAAAATCAGACATTAAAAACTACCAACAAAAGAAAGTAGACCAGTCTGATGAGGGAAAAGGAAGAAGACAACATAAAATCTAACCAGGTCATAAGACCAGCCTTGCATTAGTAGAACAGGCAGAATGGAAATCCTTTTGGTTTGTTGTTTCAGTATATTCTAAAATCTTCCTCCATGTGCTATTCCTACATGTTTCAAATCTACTTTAATTCACTTTTCAACATGGGCATGAGAAAGTAAAGCAAGATGGGAAAGTGGTCATTCTATTTGATTTGTAGGCTATTAGCTGGAAGTATTTAGTGTGTTTTGATTTCCTCCATGCTAGTTTGCTTTTTTCTTCTCATTCAGCCAATAATTTTCACATGATTAGTTTTGCAAACCAAAATGTGATGATGCAAAAATGTAATATTTTCCTTGCAATACAAGAAAAAATGGATTTATTCTGAAACTAAAGAATGGAGATATATATTTTGAGTGGTTGCTGTGGGTTCGTGATTTTACTCTTTTGGACCACTACTTCAGTGGCTGCCCTGGATGCTGGTTTGATTCTGGGCACAAGTCAAGGTGCTGATTTTGACCTTTAATCCATTTTTGCCCAGCCCATCTCTGATCCCTCTTGCGTATGTGCAACATTGGGCAGAAATAGCTTAGAGCCCTTTATGGCTTGGGTTGTGTGTATTTGAGAGACTGCCTTCTCCCTTATAATCCAGTTTAGCCTCTGCAGTCTTCAGAGAGAGTCATTTTAGATATGCCTTAATTTACTGAGGTAAACAGGGTGGTCGAAATAGAGCCTTCTCAGTAGTGGCACTTACAATATAGAATTCCCTCCCTTTGGCTTAAAAAGAGCTCTTATTTTAGAAGCCTTCTAGTGTGGTTAAAATCATTCTTTTTCAGCATGCCATCTGACTGTACTCTTTAGTCCCTGGTGCCTGCGTGTTTTATTGGTCCTTTTATTATGTTATTGATTGTGTTATGTGCTCTGTCTTCTGCTAGCTGTTTTTAATGTGTTTATATTTTTAATACTTATGTGCTACCAACATTTATTTTGAATTTTATCATTTGATATTGTCTCAATTTTAATATTTGTTGTAATCCGCTTTGGGTGCCTTTGGGAGAAAAGTGGAAGTTTGTTTTTGTTTGTTTGCTTGTTTTTGTTTGTTTGAAGAGATTTATGCCTTTCCCATACTGAAGCAAATGTCCAAGGTGGCTTACAAAGCTTTATAAACAAATACAATGTATCACAACAAATAAAAACATCAAGCAAGGCATTAAAACATAATTTTAACATTACATGGTCAAAAAATGTAAATTTGTTGACATTACAGGGAGTAAAATATAAGGAGGAAAGGAAAAAAGAACTCATTGTGCCAATGGGGAACAGATACGTTCAGGGAAATAAATGTAATTATACGCTTCCACAAACTGTTTGAACAGTTAATTCCAAAACAATTCTGAAAGTAAAAAAAATAAATAATATGACTGAGTTCAGAGGTTTATAGATTTGTCAAGGAAAAACACTTCTAAGTCAATTTTGGTGTTTTAAGAAAACAGAACAAAATTTCATTTTTATCCTTCTCTTAGAACAAATTGTGAGATGATAGTGAACTGGAAGGTTAATGACCTAACTGGCATTAGATAATTTGTCATGGCAAATAACTTGTCACTCATTTCTGAACACTAATATAGAAAAGAACCAGAAATATTTATATTAGAACATGAATTTTCGCATTGCAACAGCTGCATGAGACTACAAGGCATATATATTCCACACAATTAGGGTTTTCTAAGAAGCACTGCAGCCAGATTCCAATCTTTGGATAAGTGATTTCCCCTAGTTAGATCTGCATCAACCCAATGCAGGAGTACCTCCAATAACACAGGAGATACATTCCTGCAAATTTAATTGTTGTGTGAAATTGGGTTACAGGAGATACCATTAAAGTAGGATGCTGGTGCTGATTTGTCCATGCTAGCCCTAATACATTGCTCCCATTGACTGCAGTAGCTGCCAGTCGAATCCAATACAAAGAGTACTGCAACAAAGCAGCACTAAAGGAAGCAACATTAAAGAAGGTATTAACTTGCATCCTTTGTCATCTTTTGAAACACTTCAAGCCAATCCTTTCAAAATATTTAAGGTTGGCATAATAGTTTTGTGATTTTTGCATGTGTACGAGCTCTTTTGCAAAGGCACCTATATAATATCTTTCCAAAAGTATAAACATAGTGTAAAAATTATAATGTTGAATGAGGAGCTGTAGGAAATAAATAGAAAAAGCAATTTTATAACCTTAGTCAGGAACTATAGGTAGGATCACGGTACTTCCCATAGGTATATAAAGGGACCAGTGGATATAAAAATCTGTCGTTTAAGATGTTATTAATGTACCTGTGCAAAGCTAAATGTATAGTGTTTCGTTTTTAGTTGTATCTGATAAGAGTTCCTTTTTTTTAACTAGCTACTTGGACAGTGTTGCCAGAGCAACAGCCCAGAGAAAAATTCCCCTTTAAATCACAGCCCAATCTCAATCTGTGTTCATGCAGCCAGGCTGAATGGTCTGCACTGTATCCAGTGTAGGTTAGGTGGCAGCTGGAGGTCTTCTCAGGATAAGGGAATATTTGTCTCCTTACCCCTAGTAACACCCCAGCCTGCCCTATGGGGCAGTTTGAATCTCCACCAGCTATGTGGCTGGTGGAAGTACAAGCAGCCCAGTGTAATGCAAGCTGGACTGGGAGGGAGTTAGATTACAGCAGAGGAGGCATTCACTAATCCTGCCCCATCACGCACTCTCTCTGCCTCTGGGCCACCATCTTATTACCCTTTCCCAGCCCATGCACAGCTCAGTGGTGTACCTTCCGCCAGTAGCTGGGCCCCTGGATACAACCTTGGAAGGGGGGCAGGCTTTACGCCACATTCACAACATCTTCAGCCAGTGCAGGGGCTGCTGCACTGGCAGAAGCTCAATGTAGGATTGCACTGTTGGTCAGTGAAGGCTGATGGACAGTAATGCTTTTAAATTCATTTCTACCTTGAGAACTGGAATACATTTCTGCTAAAAATAAAAAAGAGAGGGGAAAAAAACTGATGGCCTATATCTTCTCATTCTGTGTTTGTGCATGGGGGTTTCCATCTGGCTCTGATTGCCCAGTTGTGAACATCGTTATTGTCCTACTATGACTTTCTTAGATATTTTTGTAGCATGGATTAATATTATTTGTTGAGAAATGAGAACAAGAATTCTAGTGTGCCTTTTAAAACCTGTTTCTCAAATCATTGATCCCTGCTTTCTAACTTTGACAATTCCTTTCTGTTCCAAGTAAATTTACATAGGATTCTTGCTACACAGCATGTCTTTTAAGAAGTGTGGAAGTTTATTCTTTTCGTAAGAAACTATGACTTTGCCCTCACTAAGATTGTGTTCCTATAAAGTTCACTCCCTTTAATACTTCCTGCTTTGGATATATGGAAAGCTATTTCTCTAAATAGTTGGTGCATTCTTAAGAAAACAGAGTTAAATTTTTAGGTTAAAAAAACTTCACCTGGAAAAAGATATTGCCAATAGTAGTAGTAGTAGTAACTTTATTGTCATTGTGCTACAACACAAACAAAATTTATGCACCTTTGAGATACAAGCATAAATATATACTACAATTCCAACAATCACACTCTACACACTCACCCACACATTCTATACAACATGCATCATAATATAAAAACAGTATAACAGACCATAATGCCCAGGAGCATGGTAACAACTATATTGCCTTATTCAACGTAATTATGGCTGTGGGATAAAAACTGTTCAGGAATCGTGTGGTGCTGCTCTAATAGTTCTGTATCGTCTACCTGAAGGCAACAGTTCAAAGAACTTATGCGCCGGATGGAAGGGGGGTCTCAGAATACTATGTGACTTCTACAGACAGCGAGATGTATAGATGTCCTCCAAAGCTGGTAGATGAAGGTTGATGATGTGCTGCGCGATCTTAATAATTCTCTGCAGAGCTTTTTTGTCCCCTGCAGAGCAATTTCCATACCACATCAAGATATCATAGGCTAAGACACTCTCAATGGTGCAACGATAGTAAGACACATGCAGCTACTGTGACAAATTTA
This sequence comes from Tiliqua scincoides, assembly GCF_035046505.1. Classification (NCBI taxonomy): domain Eukaryota; kingdom Metazoa; phylum Chordata; class Lepidosauria; order Squamata; family Scincidae; genus Tiliqua; species Tiliqua scincoides. The sequence continues at coordinate 210,459,526 of NC_089822.1, forward strand.
ACCTCCCAAGCTTCCTCAGAAAATATAACTGCTTTTGTGCCTTTTTTATCAACATGCTGGTGTTAATAGACCATGAGAGGTCCTCTGTGATGTAAATACCTAGGAATTTGAAACTAGCAACCCTCTCTATCTCCTCACCATTTATGTACGAGTATAATGGTGTGTGTACATCCCTCTTTTTCCGGAAGTCAATTATAAGTTCTTTAGATTTTTTGATGTTAAATGAGAGATTATTTTCTTTGCACCACAAGAACAACTCCTGTACCTCCTTCCTATAAGCAGACTCATCATTCCCGCTAACAAGCCCCACCACTGTAGTATCATCTGCAAATAGTCTGCAATAGAGAAATAATATTACAGATAGAACACAAGAACAGCCCCACTGGATCAGGCTATAGGCCCATCTAGTCCAAGTCCTGTTTCTCACAGTGGCCCACCAAATGTCCTAGGGAGCACACAAGATAACAAGAGATCTGCATCCTGGTGCCCTCCCTTGCATTGGCATTCTGACATATTTCTAAAACATATTCTGGCCCATTTCTAAAATCAGGAGGTTGCACATACACATCATGGCTTGTAACCCATAATGGATTTTTCCTCCAGAAACTTGTCCAATCCCCTTTTAAAGGCGTCCAGGCCAGACGCCATCACCATATCCTGTGGCAAGGAGTTCCACCGACTGACCACACGCTGAGTAAAGAAATACTTTCTTTTGTCTGTCCTAACCTGCCCAACACTCAATTTCAGTGGATGTCCCCTGGTTCTGGTGTTATGTGAGAGTGTAAAGAGCATCTCTCTATCCACTTTATCCTTCCCATGCATAATTTTGTATGTCCCAATCATGTCCCCCCTCAGGCGCCTCTTTTCTAGGCTGAAGAGGCCCAAACGCCATAGCCTTTCCTCATAAGGAAGGTGCCCCAGCCCAGTAATCATCTTAGTCGCTCTCTTTTGCACCTTTCCCATTTCCGCTATGCCTTTTTTGAGATGTGGCGACCTTTACCTTTTCTATACCTTTTCTAATACCTTTTCGCAATACCTTTTCTAATGATCCCAAGCATAGAATTGGCTTTCTTTACTGCTGCCGCACATTGGGTCGACACTTTCGTCAAGGTGTCCACCACCACCCCAAGATCTCTGTCCTGATCTGTCACAGATAGCTCAGAACCCATTAGCCTATATGAGAAGTTTTGATTTTTTGCCCCAATGTGCATGACTTTACAGTTGCTTACATTGAAACGCATCTGCCATTTTGCTGCCCATTCTGCCAGTTTGGAGAGATCCTTCTGGAGCTCCTCACAATCACTTCTGATCTTCACCACTTGGAAAAGTTTGATGTCGTCTGCAAACTTTGCCACCTCACTGCTCACCCCTGTCTCCAGGTCATTTATGAAGAGGTTGAAAAGCACCGGTCCCAGGACAGATCCTTGGGGCACACCACTTTTCACCACTCTCCATTGTGAAACTTGCCCATTGACACCCACTCTCTGTTTCCTGGTCTTCAACCAGGTCTCAATCCAGGAGATGACCTGCCCTCTAATTCCCTGACTGTGGATTTTTTTCAGTAGCCTTTGGTGAGGGATCGTATCAGATGCCTTCTGAAAGTCCAGATATATAATGTCCACGGGTTCTCCCGCATCCACATGCCTGTTGACCTTTTCGAAGAATTCTAAAAGGTTTGTGAGGCAAGACTTACAAGACTTGCTGATTCTCCCTCAGCAAGGCCTGTTGGTCTGTGTGTTTTGAGATTCTATCTTTGATGAGGCATTCCACCATCTTACCCGGTATAGATGTTAGGCTGACCGGCCTATAGTTTCCTGGGTCCCCCCCTTTCCCTTTTTAAAGATTGGTATGACATTTGCTATCCTCCAATCCTCTGGCACTGTAGCCATTTTGAGGGACAAGTTCAATACTTTTGTCAAGAGATCAGCAACTTCGTTCTTTAATTCCTTAATAACTCTTGGCTTGATGCCATCCGGGCCTGGTGACTAACTGATCTTTAATTTATCAATGAGGTCTGAAACATCTTGTCTTTCAACCTCTAGCTGACTTAATTCCTTGATCAGGAGGGGCTGTTCGGGCAGTGGTATTTGCCCAAGGTCTTCTGCCGTGAAGACAGATGCAAAGAACTCATTCAATTTCTCTGCCATCTCTAAGTCTCCTTTTTTCTCCCCTTTCCCTCCCTCACCATCCAGAGGACCAACCGCTTCTCTGGCAGGTTTCCTGCTTCTAACATATTTGAAGAAGCTTTTGTTATTCCCCTTAATGTTGCTGGCCATGCGTTCCTCATAGTCTCGCTTGGCCTCCTGTATCACTTTCTTACATTTCTTTTGCCATAGGTGGTGATATGTTCTTTTTCTTATTACTGAAATACTTTATTGACTAATCATTATTTGCATAGTATACTGTTTAAAGAACTGGCAATATGGAAACGCATTATTTCAGTATTATTACTGCAACACTTTCCCCCTTCTAATAAAAGTCTGTACATCATACTTGCACACTGTTGGCTTGGATCCAAATGACTGCAGGCAGATTTCCGCTCATGAAATGGGGTTTTCCTGTTCTCATCCCCTGCTGCTTCAGGTCCTTTCATCCCTTGCAACACTCTTCAGAATCCTGGACCTTCCAGAATAGGAGACAGTGTTACATTGTGGGAGGCTGCAACTGAGTGAGAGGGGGAAGAAACGGGAAATACCTCCTCCTATATGCTGTTTGGATCCAAGCCATAACATTGCTTGATTCTGCTGTAAATATTTTTGTTTAACTTTAATGTGACTTTGAGAGTGAATACTAGCTTAAATGATGTGGGAAAGCCATTTAGTGCTAAGAAAGTCACTTGCCTCTTGCAAGTGACTTGCAGTTTTTGCATGGACATTAATTAATGCTATAGTTTATCTTAAAAGGGAAAAACAATGCAAGATTTATATATGTTCTATAATTCAGTCAAAGGCAATATGGAAATAGGGCAAACTCTTATTAAACGTTGTAAAAGCTGGCTATTCCGATGGGAATACAGAGAAATCCCATCTACACAAATATTTATTTCTCTATTTCTGTTTTACCTCTTAGCTGATTATTCATCTTGGATGAACCATCCAGCATTCCTTTATACTTTGCACGAACATAGTACAGAGAAAATGTGTGTGGGAATAGAACAACTTCAATTTACTATTGAATTCATGAAAAGTCATTCATCATGATATTCAGTATCCACAGATCATGTGAATACTGAACTGATAACCTTGAATATATAAATGGAGTGCAGCTGTTTATGCATTGCTGTGAATGAAGTGTGTTGTATTTACAAAATCTTCAACAGAAGCTACAAGGCTTTCATTACGTAAAATTCTGTTATCAACCTTTAAATGTGTCAATTACTTGGATGACGTATCCCAAGGTAGTAATAGAATCAAACAAAAATAATTGCAGCATTTCATAATCTGAATTGGAATGTTCTTGTTCTATATAATGGGGTTATTTTTCATTTCATTTCATTAACCTCTATGAGGCATAAACATAAATACAAATAAGCAAACAAAGAGAAAAAATGCCCTGCCCCTAGCATGGGGGTTCCCGCAAACTCATATATTAACAGCTTTATGAGAAGCAACAGGTTGAACATTGCATCTCTGGATGATAGCATAGAGATAATCAACAAATTGGGTAATAATTGACTTGTCAGAAGTAGAAAGCACACAAAATTGCATCATCACAGAACACAAAACACAAAATTACATAATCACCGGTCCCTGAATAGCTGGTCAGTATTCAAAAAAGCAATGCATAAATCATCATACCAAGGATAATAAAATACAATATGTACCAAAGATCCAGTATCCTCTGGATTACAGTTACAGCATCTATCAACCACCACCCTACACAATCTAGCATACAGCTCCTTCAACAGAAATACATTGCATCATGCAAGTATATAAGCATAATGAACCTGGGGATCTTCAATTAAATATAGATATCTGGAGTTATGTCCAAAAACAGTTGGTAACTGTAGGTGAGAAGGACAGCAAACCTTGCCTGCTGCTGTATAGATATCCTGTCTTTCAATGTCCTGTAGTCTAAGCAAAAAACTTTTTAGAGAACTATTCAGGGTTCCTGCTCCCAACTGGTCAGCCAAAACCAGATGGAGATGGAAAGAGAATAGCCCGTAGGTTGCATGGAGTTGGATAACATAGCTTTAAGGAGCGGGATCTATTAAGCTTTATAACAAAACACTGAGCCAGAATTGAAGAAATCTGGCCTAATGGGATAATTACAATCTTCCATTCCTGTACACAGCCTTGTTAGTGGCTATACAATCCCTTGCATTTTATGATTATTATTCATACTGTTCAGTATTTGAGAACTGGTTTCCCAATCAGAGTCCATACATTTGGGTTGGCCTTTGTAGTGAGTCAAAATTGTCAAGTCTGCTCATTGGGACACTGTATTGTCTCTGACATCTTGGTGAGCTTTGGAGGTGCCCAATGTACCTCTAAAGATCAGCTGCAATTTTTTTCTGCCTCAACCCAGCAGCAAGTAGAGGTGAGGGCTAAGGTTAATCCAAGATTAATATAATTTGGAGGTAGCCTTATCACCTTAGAAGCACAGCTTATCAATGTTGCTCTGTGTCTTTAAGGCATTAAGACTGCCATTTCCAAAGACTGGCAATCATGGGCTAGCCACATCCTTTCTTCCCAGGTTGCAAATCTGGGGGGGGGGGGGCTGGAAGATCATATCCACTTATGCAATGTCAAAGTACAATACTTGGGAATGCCTCCAGAGCACAACCTGACTCCAGGAAATTAGGAGATTTCACTTCCAAACACTAATCTCAAGAACAAAATTCACTGCTCGTTCCAAAATGGGGAGCAACTGTATTTGTGGGTTACTGTTCCCAGTTGTCTGTTTTGAGATTTTGTTATGGTCAACATTTTGACTTATGAGAACACAGTTGGGGGCTCCCTTTGTGAACACAAGAACCTCTTCTACTCATGCAAGGACCACCTGCACAAATGGAAAGCTCCTCCTTCTCACAAAGGGAACTGCCCACTGCAGAAGTAGAAACTAGTCTGGATGCTACCCTGTGTGTCAAACGAAACTTAAAGACGACAATCTACAACCCTCCTAGTTGCACACAGAGTGGTGTAAGCACACATTGGGACTTTGCACTTTCTCCTTCCACCCACACAGCATATCCCCTCCAGGCATCAGAATTTGAATCACTTCTTCATGGTTCAAAAATTGGCAAAGAGCTAGGAGGAGTAAATTGAAAATCCTGATGTGCACATAAAAGTTCTTGTTTTCAGTTATGACTATAATTGTTGGATCCAAAAGTAAATAGTAACTCGCCCATCAAGTGCACTGCTTTCAATATGTTATCATTGAAGTGTTGAAATAAACTTGTTTTCCAGGCAGATATGGATAACATCAGTGCTTTTTTCTATATACCTTGAATAGGGATCTGAACACTGCTTGTATGCTTTCTAGGTGCAGTGATTAAAATAACCTATTTTCTTCCCCTTGCAAATAACGCAAGAGAATGTCATGAATAAATTTTTACACATAGAGTCATTCCAGTAAACTGTTGTGCTGATATCCACTGATGTTTCCTGGAATACTGTGAGAGTTGTTACAGAACCCTTGGTTACACACTGAAATGTAATAAAACAAGCCATAAGGCCTTGCCTGGCTGCTCTAAATTCAGTATTTTGTTTGTTTTAACTGTGCCAATAAAGAAAAGGGAGAAAAACACTAAATAAAAGGAAATGGCAAGCAGAAAATTCTTCTCTTGTGGCTCCTAACAGTCAGTTGCATTTTGAATAACATTTTGTGCGAGAAAGTGTTGGTTGTTCAAAATATGTTTTAAAAAACAACACTTACATGGGGGTATATGCTGCATCTCTGCTAAGCACAATATGCAAACATTTTCAAAACCCCACTGTTGGTTAGGAAGGGGCTTCAGTGTTAATTATGTTGCAGTGTTTCACCATGTTAAAATGTTTTGTGTTGCTGCTATGAAAATTCCAAGAGAGTTGCTACTCAGTCTAAACCAGGGGTGCCCAAACCCCAGCCCTGGGCCACTTGTGGCCCTTGAGGACTCCCAATCTGGCCCTCAGGGAGCCCCCAGTCTCCAATGAGCCTCTGGCCCTTCGGAGACTTGCCAGAGCCCACACTGCCTGATGCAGCTGCTCTCAGCTCTCAGTCAACTGTTCAACCACTCGTGTGAGCTGTGGGATGAGGGCTTCCTCCACTGCTTGCTGTTTCACATCTGTGATGCAGCAGCAACAGCAAAGGAAAGGCTGACCTTGCTTTGTGCAAGGCATTTTATAGGCCTTGAGCTATTGCAAGCCCTTCATTCATTCATGTAAGTTCAATCTCTAATATATTCATTTATTTAAATTTATTCAAATTTGAAATGTAAATTATTTTCCCCCTCCCGACCGCTGACACAGTGTCAGAGAGATGATGTGGCCCTCTTGCCAAAAAGTTTGGACACCCCTGGTCTAAACTGTCAGTGGAGATATTTGCTCCAGTTGTTATGTTTGTTCTTTGTGTAAATGGAAGAATGACTGCCAAATGGACCGATATTGTGGAAAGCGGATCACGAAAGTGTAGCTTGGTCCTCCATAGATATAATTTTGTAGGAAAGGAAAAATAATGTTTCATCTCTCACATCCGGTAAGATTTTCTTAACATACTTTTAAAAATAGCCTACCTCTATTTCGGTTTACTTACATTCTTGTTTGCAAGGTGGATCCATAGGAAGATTGCAAGGAGTTGTCCAGTTGGTATGATATGCCTTTTCCTAGAGGATACTTCACCAGTTCCTTGGCAGCAAATGTACTTTCCGCATTGTGAACGTGAACCAAGACAATTCCAGTTCTCTGATGCATTAATCTGTATTATACACACATATAACTTGCATATACAGGTCATCCCTCATTATCCACTACGATTCCGTTCCAGAACCCTCAGTGGATAAAAAAAAATTTTTTAAAAGTAGAGAAATAGATTTAAAGAACCACTTCCAGGTTTCTTGCTCCTGCATTGCTGCTAATGGAATAAGGTCTTGCCTCAACATCCACAGGAGTTTGATTTGGGCCTCCCTGCTGATACCATAAAATGTTTTAAAAGCAGTTTAAAAAAATTAAGAAGTGCGCCCCTTTACAATAATGGTTTAAAAACAGCTTTTCTTACTGTTGTAGAGAGACAGTCAGCAATTAGAAATGCAAAGGACCCCCTGCCTTTGCCTGACTCAGCTGAAGAATGTAATGATCACTTGCATGACTGTCTCTCCACAACAGTAAGAAAAGCTGTTTTTAAAATTATGATTTTAATGGTATGCATTTTTTCCCTTTTGCTGGGGATCAGCACATTCCTTCTCATTTGCAGTGACCACTCGTGTTGAGTCAAATCCATGTATAACAAGGTTGGAAATGTATTATGCCAGGGTTTCTCAAACCAGGGGTCACGACCCACTTGCTGGATTCAACATAATTTGTGGTGGGTCATGAAGCTTTAGCTGAGAAGGCAAATGCATGAAGCCCTGTAGAAAGTGAAACTGAGCCATATTGTGTTTACTCGTGAGTAGGAGAATGTGCCCTGGTTTGTTGCAAAGGGCAGGCTGAGAGGAATCCAATGCCACCAGAATGGTCCCAATCTGATGATCGCAGCACTCTCCAAAACACCTGAGAACGAAGTCCCTCCCTCCATGCTAACAAATGTATTGAGCCCTATGGAACATGAAACTAAGCTTCATGGTTGTGTTTACTTGTGAGTAAACAAGCATGTCATGGCTGGTGTTGAAGGTCAGGCAAAGGGAAATGCATGGCCACTATCAGGTCCAGTTCTGATAAAGTGTAGTTCACCAAATACTACAGGAGGCAGTTCCCCAAAAACGATAAAAACAGTGGCTTCAGCTGGTAAGATGAATTTTTTTCATAACATAAGAACATAAGAACAGCCCCACTGGATCAGGCCATAGGCCCATCTAGTCCAGCTTCCTGTATCTCACAGCGGCCCACCAAATGCCCCAAGGAGCACATCAGATAACAAGAGACCTCATCCTGGTGCTCTCCCCTACATCTGGCATTCTGACTTAACCCATTCCTAAAATTAGGAGGTTGCGCATACACATCATGGCTTGTACCCCATAATGGATTTTTCCTCCAGAAACTCGTCCAATCCCCTTTTAAAGGCATCTAGGCTAGACGCCAGCACCACATCCTGTGGCAAGGAGTTCCACAGACCGACCACACGCTGAGTAAAGAAATATTTTCTTTTGTCTGTCCTAACCCGCCCAACACTCAATTTTAGTGGATGTCCCCTGGTTCTTTTTTTAGACTTGCAAAGCTAGGCAAGTCCTGATAGTCCAAACTCTTCCCTGTCTCCCCCCCCCCCCCCACCAGTGCAGCCGAATTTCCTCTCATGATCACTCTGGGGTTTTAATGCTGTTTGGAGGGAAGCTTTGACTATCAGTCTAGTCCAAACAAAAACTGTGCTGGATTTAAAACTGATTTCATCCCAAATCACACTGAATTGGTTTAAATATAAGAACTTGAATTGAACTGGGCATTGGGTAGGACTAAAAATCTTAGTGATTTTTTGGGGGGGTGGGGGATTGAGATTATTGTACGCAAGCTACAGAGATAATTCACTTTGTGAAACAGGGTTGGATTCCCCACCTCATCTACGTTATTTAATAATTTATTTTACCTTTAATTTAATTATTTGCAATTTATTTATTTTAATTTGCTTGATGATATCACTCCCAGCCATGATGTCACTTCTAGTGGGTCCTGGGCAGCTTGCCATTCTAAAAAGTGGGTATTGAGCTGAAAAGTTTGAAAATATTACTGAAGTTTGAGATATTACTGAATTCACTGAAAAGAATAAACTGAAAAGTATATAAACTGAAAAGTTTGAGCACCACTATATTACACATTATTTGCACTTGTCAAATGTAAAGTGTGAGGCAACCCATCTCCCACCCTGCTTACCGGTGTTTGTGGTTGATAACTCATTTTCAATATGATTAGCAGTTAGCTTTGCCATTAATTCATATTGATGAGTATTGTATTGGACCATGGCTGCAATCCTGTACATGCTTTCTTGGGAGTAAACCCTACTGAACACAATGGGGTTTACTTTTGAGTATGCTTGCATGGGATTGTCCTGTAGGATTTCAAAAATAAGGCTGTCTGGCTAAACGGGTATTAAACAGGAAACTTCCATTTCAACATAAATCTTCATCTATTTACAAGAAGATCTAGCCTGACTTTGCAAAAGCAGAGTTCTGCACAAGCAGTTCTGTCACCTTTCTTTCCATGATGTTGTGCAGTGTGTTGTAAATTCCATGAAGGCTTTTCATTACAGTTCTATAGTAGGCTCCTGAGAGCTTTCTTTTTCAAAGAAGGCAAGCACATTGACATGCAAAGCTTAGGACTGCTAATTCTTCACTCTTAGGCTCATTGCTGAAAAGGATGATTTTTTTTGAGGGTCAAACTACAGTTAAACACACAGTATAGGTTTTTGTCTTGTTCCCCCTTCATTTTAAATTGCAGACATGGTGGCAGACAATGGTCAGGACTGCAGTGTGGGAAAAGGGTGTGTTGTTTTTTTAAAACCTTTGGGCGCTATCATATTTCTGATCACGCTGCCCTCCAACTTCTGCCTGTCCCAGGAAGGAGGCATTCATTGGTGCTAATAGCATTGGGGAGCAGAGAGAAATTATCAGGACCATGCCATGGCCAAAGTATTAAAGGCCCCATGCTATAATCCTGATTGTATTCTCACTGCAGTTTCCATTTAAATTTTTTTTGGGGGGGAAGGTTTAACTCAATACATCATTGGCCCTGAGATAGGACTTCAGGAACATGGATACAAAGCAAACAGCCCAATCCTATCCTTTTCCCCACCTTAGCATGCAGGCATGCCAAAACAGACTATGTTGCTATGCTATGGTGGTGGTGGGGTGATCAGGAAGCCCATGAGGGAAAAGGGAAAATATCTTCCCTTACTCCTCTGTGAGACCCTTGACCACCAACGGGTCTCCCCAGGCCTGTACTAGTTCTTTTAGCTGGTGCAAGTCCGGTCAGACAAAGAGGGCATGTCTACTTGCTCCAGAGGGAATAGCATTCGGCGCAAGTCGCTTGTGCTGTGTGTTACCCCCTCCCGCCTCCAACCCCCCCCCCCGACCTCCTCCCATTCCACCCCAAATCTTTTCCACCCTCCTGGCCCATTCCACACATCCAGCTGGGTTACTGGAAGGGCTACTCTCCACTGCTCCCACATGTGGGCTTGAAAAAGGGGTGCAGTAGAGGCAACTGAGTGGGCAGAAGAGGGTTCTTTCTGTTGTAAAAAGGGATCTATTGGTGTAAATTAAACAGAGTCACATAGCAAATGATCCTTTTTCCAGTTACTCCCCAGTCACTTCTGCTAGTTTGCTACTACTAACAGGAACAGAGACAATAGAAAGATTTCAAAGAGAAATAATTTCACTTACAGTTTACAATCATGTATATCTCTTGTTAGCAGAAGTACAAAATACAGAAGAATTTTGGAGCAGGGAATCATAGAGCTCTCCCGTGTGTGCCGTGTGTGTGTGTGTAAGCTCACTGCATAATTGACTTTATGTGACTGCCATAGCTCCTGGAGGGACATTCCGCTCGTTGGATGGAGGGACACACTCCATGGGTCACAGAGGGCAAAAGCATGAAACACATAGCCTTTGAGTTATCTGCCTCTTGAACAATGCACTGCTTTCTCATGTCCTGCCAATGGAGTTGTACCTAATTTCCACCAATCTGCTACTTGAGGTGATCAGTGAGCTTGTTGGGTGGACTGGCCCTGAAAAAATGCAAATAACAGACCTGAAGGATCTGAAGGATTGTGTAGGCAAGAAATGGTTAACAGTAACCAAAACTTGATTGTAATTTTTCATTTAATACTTTACCATTTTATTATTATACTTCTAAATGTGTATTTTACTTTTTTGAATACTTCTTTACATACTTACTTTAAGTATTATACTTCTAAATTTGCCTATTTCTGAACTTTTTTTACATTAAAGTGAAAAGAAGTTATGATTTTTTTTAACAAACGTTTGCGCATTTACAGTAAGCATCTATCGAAATGGCCCTTTAGGTTACCTGAACGTTCCAGAACATCAAAGCACATTACGAAAGATGTGTGTTATGATCTGGCTTAAAATGAACAGGACACCTGGCAAGACATAGTGTAATGACAGGAACTTGACTATGAGCAGGAAACAAACTGGAACTTCATGGATGCTTTGTGTACAGTACAGTACTATTTTATCTTCCAGGGATCAGTTACTTTCAGTGGAAAGACTGCCACCTACTGACTTGCTGGCCTGAATAATAGTGCACTGGTGCAGTATTCTAAATTGTAAATACATGAAATTTGGTATACACAAAGGGCTCCTTGTGAAGCTCAAATTAAGATAGGAAGGCAGGAGTGATGATTATGTTCATGAACAGATTTTACAAAGAATGAGAGGCCGGGTTCTTGCCTTAGTATGCAAAATAGCTTCTCACTTCATCTGTGTTTTTGTTTTTTTTCTTCCTAAGTGAAACCACCAATATGTGCCTACCCTGTAACCTAGTCTAGTACAGGCATCAGATCTCATATATTCCTTTTAGCTTCTATATGGATTATAATAATGCACATTTTATTTATCTAATCATTTGTATGCCATTCTAAGAGGTCCAAATTGACTCATATTGAGTTAAACAGTTTAGCCTTAAGAACCTTAGTAAGTGGAGGTGGTGATGCTGATTCATGACTCGCTGGTTTTCTTCCTCCTCCCCCAAAGCAGTTCGTATTTCTTTGTGGGAGTTTAACCCATTTCTGTGTGGCCCACAGGTGTACACATTTGTTCCCTGTTGCATATATGCAGGCTTAAAAAGCATGGGGGAGTGTCCAAGCCAATCAGCTGCCTAAACTCATCCCCAAATGCTACCATGCACCCCACCAGTGCACATTTACTTCATCCCCCTTGTGTGGAGCCTACAGTTCCTCCACTGTGCATTGTAACGTGGCACTCTACAAAATGTGACAGCATACCTTCAGGCTTCACACAAGGAACTAAGCCTTCCTATCCCATCCTTAACTTGAGGATGGGGCAATTGCTTGGACCTGCCAAGTGAGGCGGCAGGCAGGTGCAAGCATTTCTGTCAGCCTGCTGCCCCCCCGCCCCCCCCCCCCACTGGGCCTGAGGCATCAGGTCCAATCAACCTCATGATTGGGCTAGCCCTGTATGTAATTGATACATCATGGAGAGAACACTGTTTGAATGTGGTGTAGATAACTTCAGGTTATCCAAACCTACAAATGGACTGAATTTTTCAGGGAAAGGTAAAGGAGAAAGAAGAAATAACTTCTGTTTCTCTGATCTGGTTTCTGACATGAAGGGAGAGTGCTTTCTATCCTGACTATTTTTTTAAAAAGGGTGACTGCTAGGGGACAAGTGGAAATACTGGATGTAGTTGCTGCTGCACATCTTTGCACATATTTCAGATATTTTTATTTTATAGTGATTATATTAGACCAGGGGTGACCAACCTGTAGCACGCCACGTGCCACTTTTTATGTAGAGAATCTTGAATGTTGCCATTCTACCTTAACGTTGCTTTTAGCTATTACCATGATAGCTAAATAGAGCCTCCAAGTTCAAGGGCAGTATATCTCTGAGTGCCAGAAGTTATGGAGCAAGAAACACAGGAGTGCTGTTTCCTTTTTGGAGCCTTCCAAAGACAGCACAACTGCTGATGGGGTCGGAAAGGTGGCCTGCATGAACCTTTAGTCTGACCCTGTAAGACCCATTCTGAAGGTGTGTTCATTGCCCTTCTGAACAGCCCAGCCCAGCCCAGCCCCCTTCTGCCTGTTTACTGTCTTGTCCTCAAAGATGATCTTAGCCAGGATCTCTTTGTGGATGATTTCCCTGAAGATGGTATATTCATCCTGCTGGGCCACCTGAGCTTTGCTGATTCATCAGCCATCTCTGCTCAGCCCCCCCCCCCCACCACTTCCACAACCCATCCTAGGCCTTCTTGGGTAAGCAAGTGACTTGCTAGTCAGCATAATGCAGCTAGCATCTACCCTATTGACTTTCTCCCCTGTCCATCATTCTTTTCTTGCCTTTCTGTTTTCCAACCAGAGCATATTAAGCAGAGTAGGTATGACCACCATGAGTGCACCCACTGCAGTGTTGGAAACTTGAGGACCTGCTGTGTAAGACGTAGCAAAGAAATAAAGCAAAGCATAAACTGTTGTGGTGCTTTCTTTGTTGCTATTTAAATAGGTTTTTTCCAAAAATATACGGCAATTTTGTGTGTGCAAGTCGGAAAGTGTCCACCTTGTGTACACGTGCTGCAGGTTGGCCACTCCTGTATTAGACCATTACTTTGCCAAAACTTCAATGAAGCAAAGTTCAATTTTATAGTATACCAGTACCTTAAATATTTTAGTCATTAGTTTTCTAATGCTCTAACAGACAAAAACACATGCATGATATATCAGGTAAAGAATGATGTTACTTAACATTTTTATATTCCATTTAAGAATGTACAGTGGTGCCTCGCAAGACGAATGTCTCGCACACCGAAAAACTCGCAAGACGAAAGCATTTTTGCGATTTTTTCTGGTGACTCGCAAGACGAATTTTTCTATACCGTGCTTCGCAAGATGAATTTTTCCTATGGCCGTGCTTCGCAAGACGAATTTTTAAAATTAAAAAGTTGAAGTTTTGTGCTTGAAATTTTTGAAATCCTCTGTACAGTATGTATGCCTTTAAAGAGCACTTAATAAACACTTTGTAAACCAAATTTGACTTTGTTCTGACTTTTTTTGCCCATAGGAACGCATTAATTAAATTTCAATGCATTCCTATGGGAAACCGTGCTTCGCAAGACGAAATTTTCGCAATACGAAACAACTTGCGGAACGAATTAATTTCGTCTTGCGAGGCACCACTGTATTTCACAGAGGGCTTTGGACACAAGTTGCGTAAATACACATCTGTCATTAAAAAAATGGAAGCTACTGTTTATTTAAAATAATGAAAGACTTGAAGAAAGTAAATTCATAGTAATTGTTTTCTCATTTACTCCGGGGAAGAATGAAATACTTTACTGATGACTTATTTATTTAGAATGCTGACACAGGCACAAATAAGAACTGCAGGGACCCTAAGGCATGCTTGGTTTCAGTTAATACATTTATCTGCTAAACACTGATAGGATTCCGGTGCCTTATAAAGGGAGACAGTGATTCAAAGCAAAGATTGCAAAAACAGGATAAAGGAAACAAGACACATTTGTCTCCTATCTCGAACTTATTAATGCAACTGGATTCTACACTTCTTCTGGGCAATGGAAATGAATCTGGAAAATGATAAATGAAGTGTTGGGTAGAAAAGTTAAGCTATTATGGCCACTATCCAAGGAGATGACATGAGCAGAATCACACGGGCTGCTGCAAGCTTCTTAGTTTACTCTCACCTGAATTGGTGCTATTACTGAAGAAATCAGCCACTGTTAAGAGAGCAGCTAGTGTCATTGGATGTGACATGTCAATGATGTGACATGCAAAATGTAGTCTGCATACTTCTGACAAGGAAAAAGGGCAGTGCCAATGGGAGCAGTATTTGATACACAGTATTCAACTTCCAGGTGTTCTTAGTGTTTCCCAGAACAGTCTTGTGTTTGCTGGCACATGTACAAGGGTGGGAGTGGGAAAGGTCAGTTCATAAAAACATTTTTTTTCACATTTCAGGAATTGAAATCTATGGCCAAAATAAATTGATCTGCTTCTGGAAAGAAAATATATGCTATTCAGAGCAAATTGCAAAGCAATAAAATATATTTCATTTGACCTGTGCTTTCAGGTAATCATTCTTAAGTAAACAAAATCTGAAATACATTATATTTAAAAAATGATACCAACACTGTAAATGGAAGAAAAAGAAGAGTTCATAAGAGCTCCTTGGTTTTTTGTATACACTCTTGCGTTCCACCATTCTGCCAGTTTGCTCTTTAAAAAAAAAAAAAATTAGATTGATAGCTTCTGTTTAGGTGCTTCTTTATTTCTGAAGTTTATGTTGAATTTACATTCTTTTAAAAATATAATGTCCAAATTGCAAGGAGCTCATTTTGCCACTAAGTGTTGCTATAATGTTGATCATCTTCAGTGGGATGTTAGCACAAGAATGCTTCAGAAGCTCATTTTCACCATGTCCAGTCTGAGGACAACTGGCAGCTACGTGAATTCTATGATTTGTAGTACTATTACAAGAAATATTATAACCTTAACTATTCTACCATCACCTTTTGAAGTGGAATAATTAGATATATTGACCAGAAAACCAAACCTCAAAATCCTTAGTGGTTAGGGCTGTATGGTTCACCACAGCAGTAATTACGTACAACATGAGTACAGCTTCTGTTGTTTGACTAAGGATGCAGTCCTGACTGCACCCTAGGCCAGTGCAAGTCCCTTGCACTGGCCCAGGAGGGTCACAAAAGTGCCGTAAAGCATTTTTGTGCCTCGTCAGCTGGGTCAGCGCAGGGAATTGTGCTGGCCCACAGGGACTGCATCCAGCCTCCACACTGACTTGGGGTGGGAGGGTTGCATTGGCTAAGCTCAGCCGACACAGGGGTCTGGGGGGGCAGATGGGAGGGAGGTGTTCTGGGTGGGAGGCGAACGGGTGAAGGGCAGTCCCGTGGGCGGGCGGGAAGCAGGAGGCGGGGCTGGGACCCAGCTGTTATGCCGGATCCCAACCCTGCAAGCAGCGTGTAGCAGCTTGAAGCCACTCTGTTCTCCTCTGACTTGTGGCACCTCAGGAGGTGGCACATGTCTGAGGAGACCCATTGGGGCCATGGTGGCTTACCCAGGGGTAAGGGGAAGGTGTTTCCCCTTTTCTCTGTTTGAGCCACTTCTGGCCCCAATCTTGCTCTGGATACAGCACAGGCCTTCTGGTGCAAGCTGTTAGTGCTATAGCATCCTAAGAATAAGTATGTTCTTTGTTCTTTTTGCAAAGTGAAAGTGTTTTCCTTGTGTCCCTATGACAATACGCCTGAAATATGAAATTTGCCTGTGAAATTTCAGTCTCTGTGATGCTATGCTTTTTAATGTGGGTAGTAAAATGAATTGTATTTTCATTTTCACAGAGTTCTAAAGAGCAGTTCTTTGGGTATTTTGATTTGCTAGTTTTGACCAATGTTCACTCTCAAGTGTTTTGTAACAGTGATATGCTGCTTTTAAAATGAATCAATTCTATTTCCAATATCTGGTGAAACAGTTATCAGTAGACTAGTTATTTGCTCCATGCATGAGCAGAAGCAGAGAGTTTAAACTATTATGGGACTGATGGCCTAGAATGCCTTTCCTGGGATCAGATATTGCACTAGCTTAAGTGTAACATGCTGCAGCTACTGTCTGTTACCAAACTAGCTTAGTGACATGTGGAAGCCCACGTACATGAGTAACAAAATGCATGCATTCTTGAGAACTTGACCATTGGCTCATGGTGCGCTTCAAAAGACCTTAGCATTTGCAAAAGATGATAGATATAGATGTATGAACAGTATTTTTTAATTAGGTGGATAAACTTACAACTGAAGGGAGGGAAAATAAAGAATGAGAATACAATCAATTAATTAGGCATCAATGATTCAGGTGGTTATGTTGCCTTTAAAATGGCACTAGGTTGTCAAGCACTGTTTCTGGAAAGAGGGAGGGAGATGCAAGGCAGTGACACAGGAGCAATGTGTGGGGAGTGTTTCCCTGGGGAAAACAGGTCTTTGATGAATTGAAGGGTCTAGAACAGGCAGAGAGAGAGACCAGGAACTTAAGCCAAGGTATGGAGAAGTGACATGACTTGGTTTGCAATAATAAAGGAGCAAGTTTCAAGATGTGGCACATCTTTTAAACCAACACTTTAATAAATTCACTATTCTCAGGGGAGAACTTACCTCCTCACTTATACATGGACACCTTGGCTTCCTTCCTCTTGATTTTTGTCACTTTGTTGTTTTGACCATTTCCAATTAACAGTATAGCCATATTTCAAATTTCATCCATGTTCTTTCCCCAAAGTGAACACCAACTTTATTCTGGCTTAAGCATCGTTAATTTTCTGGCACTTTTGAGAGAATCTCCTTTGTTGTTTGCTGTATTGTGGTGTGACCACCCATCATTTCTGCTCATTGGTCTCCTATATTAGTCCATAGGTATTTGGAACAGAGGAAACAAGAGGCTGTAGCAAAGTACAGGTTATATCACTGGTAGATCTAGCTCAAAGTTACAGTGTTGCATAAGCCTTTGAGAGACACAATAATGAATGAACAATATGGAATAAGTGTGACTGTAATAATGAAAAATGGTTCATTTCTCTATAGAAGAATTTGAGCATTATAAAATCTGTACAACATTTTAACTAAGTTGTTGAGGAATTGTTGTGTATTTGAATATATGTCCTGAAAGAGATAATACCACATCCTGATCTGTAGGTGTCAGCTGTTCCATTCCACCAATAGACACAATACACTATGTATTGGTGGAATGGAATAGCTGACACCTACAGATAGGATTGAATATAGTATTCAGTGTACTGTATATGTCAGGGACAAGCGGTGTAGGGGTGGAAGGTGAGGCAATACCCCACTGGAGTTCTCTGAAAAGTGCCACTGCTGTAACTGTGGTCATGCAAACAGTTGCAACCCTCATGCTTCAGCCATTCAGAACACATGGGTTGTGAATGTTTGCGCACTCACAACTTTAGCAGCAGTGGCAGCACTTTTTGAAGAACACTGGCAGTGTGTTACTGCCTCACTTTCAACCCCCACACCCCACATCACAGATATGTTATAATTTTATTTTTTCCTAGGTTTCTCTTGTAATAAAGAAGTTTATTTCATGCAGTTGAAGCCAGAGTTATATGAACGATTAGACTAGGTTTAAAGTAAACATTTTGCCCAAACAAACACATGAGAGTTACCTGACAAGGGTCAAATTCTTGTTGCTTAGAAGTGCAGCGTGAGAAAATATTTTTTATAATCTTGTTCCTTTGAAGTTTGAATGTGTTGCTGTTGTGAGACACAGGGAAATAGAAACTTGATTTGGGTGTTTGATAATAAAATATATTAAGAGACATAAAAGAAACAACTCACAAGTTCTCTAAAAATATTTCATGCTTCTCACATTCGATTTTGAGACATTACAGAACAAAATATTATTTGAAAACATACAAATGTTTAAGAAAACATTCTGTTACATTTGGGGGAAATAGGTTGTCTTGGAATTTTATTATATGATTAGCGCTGCGTATATCAACATAAGCTTGTGTTTAAATAAAAGCCCATTGTGCAGATTTAGTCAAGAAACTGAACTACATTTAAGGCCCGGAAATTTCTGAAAAACTTCAGGGGGAATTTTGCCCTATGTCACGAAGTTCAGAAGTTTCACTAACCTTCTGGAGAGACTTTTCAGGGGTGCAGGAGACTGAAGTGAGAAGCAGGCAGATGGGAAAACCCCACTGAACATGTCTGCATTTGTTTGCACAACTCTGGGTTTCTGATTTTGTGATGGGGGAAAAGATTGGTCTTCCTTTCTCATCCCTCTGTTGTATTGTTGGAACACTTCAACAGGCCTCTTTGCCAAGAACTCCCACTGCTGTATTCTTCAGTAGCAGCAACAATAGTTAAGAGCCTGTTGCTCAGGTTTGTGTCGTTTCTAGTACCCACATACTATTGTGAGTTTCTCTGTTGTTTGCATAACATAAAGAGGTGGGGCAGGCATACATATAGAAGTGAAGTGAACATCTTAGTTAAGCTGCATCAGAGCTCCTTTTCATAACATCTTCGGCAGTGCGATGTTCTGTCATCAGAAGTTTCTTCCAGTTACTCAGAATCCTTCCGTTAATAGAAGAGGTCCTTGCATAAGTGCAACTTTCTCTTTCTGCAAGTGGAAAGAATTTCAGACAGCATAGTGCTACTCCACAGCAGGTTAGGATAAAATTGTTTTTAACAATTGATTGCTGTGCTTGAAGCACTTTGTGGCACGAACAGTTTTTGTACTCTGCTGTTGCATTGGATGAAACAAAGGACTCTGGTTATTTCATCCTCATGAAATTAAACAAAAAAGTACATAAAACATGTACATTCAGTTGAAGGCCTGGCATTACTTTGGATCAGAAAAGTTTGGACAAGTACAGTGCAACCTTTTTTTGTACCATTATTGGTGAGTCACAATGTTGACTGGATGCTATTCCATCTGCTGGCAATTTCATTACTCACTATTAACTTCTTCTGGCTAAGGTAGATCTAGTAGATTCACACTAATCTTTCTGTTAAGTTCCCATTAACTTATCAAGTAGGAACTGACTTGTAGGAAAGGTCAGAAGGAAGTAGGAACTGGCCTGTAGGAAATGAATATTAATATAGATCTAAAGCCGCTGGAGTGGCTTGACGTTGCAGCCTATTGGTGATGGCTACAAGGTCATTTATCACAGCAGCCCAAAGCCTCACAACAGCATTGGCACTGTTGTTTCAAGGCGACTTCGTGACACAGTCACAGAGGTTGGACATCACGATGATCGCCTCATGAAGATCGTACTTGTTGTGGCAAAGCAGTATGTTCACTACTTCTCCACTGCAGACTGGCTGCACCGACAGTGCAAAGGATGCCTTCTGGCAGCTGCTTGACGAGAAAGTCAAAGAGGTTCCTGCAGCGGACTACATCGTTATTGCTGGTGACCATAACAGCTATGTTGGCGAAACAGCAGATGGCTATAGTAGCCATGGCAGCCACAGATTTGGCAACCGTAGCAGTGATGGCGAAAGAGTCCTCGACTTTGCCAATGCCCAGAACCTCGTCATCGCCAGCAGCTGGTTCCAGAAAAGGCCTTCACACCATGCGACCTACTGCAGCAGCAGCATGCCATCGCAGATAAGACTTCATCCTCATACGTCCCCACGATCTGAAGACGGTCCTTGACACCAAAGCAATCCTGTTCGAAACAGTCGCAACTCAACATCCCCCACTCATTGCTAAGTTACACATCAAGCCGCCAAAACAGCAACGTCAGGAGCGCAGCAGAATCACATACATCAAGTGTTGGTGTATACAGGAGGAGACCGAACTCGTCGTACGCATTCAGCTGTCAGCCATGACCGTTGAAGAAACGAGGCAAAATGTGACACGCCATTAGCAAGTCCGCACGCGTAACACTTAGTGTGACAAAGCCTGGCAGACGCCAAATTGACTGAGACACCCGGCTCTGGACCAATGACGTCAGTGCAAAGGTGCAAGAAAAAAAGCGGCTCTACCATGTCTTCCTCAACAGCAAGATGCCTGCCAACTGGCAGAAGTACCGGGAAGCTCATCGTGAAGCAAAGAAAGCTGTTGCATCCGCGAAAGCCGCACACTATGACAATGTCTACAAGAAGTTGACATACGTGATTTGAAGCCATTTGTGATTTTCCTGCAGAGCTTAGATTGTAATGAATTATATACCTGTGGGTTTGGAGATTGAATAGAAGAGTTAGATATAAATGAGATCTAATATTAAGTTTAATCTTTATTGCATCAAATATTATAAAAGATATTATGTATGTTTGTAAGTCTGTAGTAGAGATAAGTGGAAGTCTTTTAAAATTTTGTGTTAAGTGTTGTCTTGAGTTCAACACTGTAATTAAAATAATAAACAAGTTCTTAAAAAAAGAAAAAAAAGAAAAACAGATTCAAGCCAGCCTTAAAAAGAGCCAGGAACTATAAAATAGCAAATGTAGGTGGGATTGGGGATCCACAGGTGGCCTTTGCTGATGGGTCCCCTCAAATATGGATGCCCTGGATAAGAAAATCACTCAACTTCCTTGCTTCTGCAAAGTAAACAAAAGAAACTTAACATACGTTAGGGCAGGGGTGCTCAGACTTTTTTGGCTCGAGAGCTACTTGGAAACTCAGCAAGGCCTGGAGATCTACCAGAGTTTTTTTTTACAATAAGAGCATTTGCCATAACAGAATTAGACGTGTTGGGGTCAACCTTATGCATGTCTGCTCAGAAGTAAGTTCCATTAGAGTCAGTGGGGCTTACTCCTGTGTAAATGTGGACAGAATTGCAACCTCAGAGCCCAACCCTATGGTGTCTCCTCAGAAGTAAGTCCCATGCTAGTCAATGGGGCTTACTCCCGGGTAAGTGAGGAGAGGACCACAGCCTCAGAGGCAGATCTACTGAGAAGCAAGCCCCATCCGAGTCAACGGGGCTACTCCCAGGTAAGGAGTAGCGGCCAGGCGGCGCTCGTCCTCCCGCCGGCCGCAGCCTTGCAGCGCCCGGCGCCCAAGGAGAGCGAGATGCAGCTGGGGGCTGGGAAGGGAGCGAGGCCGCCCGCGGATGCTGGGCGGGAGGGGGACGGAGGCGGCGGCGAGGGGAGGAGGGGGCCCGATGCCCCCCGCCCGGCTTACCGGCCTCAGCAGTAGCACTGCCTCCAGTATAGATGCTATTGAATCACGCATCAGAAAACTGCTGCATGAAGGTGTCTCTGTTCACTTGGTACTTTATCAGAAATCAGTGTTTTTGCACAACTGACTTAGAGGTGAGGTGATCTTGGAGACAGATGAATTCTGACCTCTCACTGCTTTGACCAGATAGGCAAGAGTTTGGAGAGAGTGACGTTGCAGGCAGCCGTGTTTTTCCATGGTTTGGTAATGTTGAGGCCAAGCAAACTTCTGTGTTGCTTCTCCTCTTGCCCTGATGGTAATTGAGATTGTGTCATGACGGAGAGAACTCTTTTATAATTATTGTTGTAAAGCGGGGGGGCCCCCTACTGGGCTCACGGGGTGCTGCTGCGCGGGAGTCTCCTCCTCCACCTCCCTCGCAGAGTGATGCCCGCATCCTGGGGGGGCGAGCGGGACGGAGGTTCCTCAGCTGAAGGCTATCTCCGGGGGAGCTGCGGGGAGGGCCGGGGCTCCATCGCCCAGGCGAGCAGGCAGCCCCTTGTCCTCCCCTCCCTCCTCCGCGGCCGCCTGTCCGTCCGTCCCTCCCCCCCGCCCGGCTGCCACTGCGGCTTGGCTCCGCCGCTCGCTCCTCCGCCCCCCAGCCAGCCAGCTAGCTAGCTAGCTCTCCTCCTGCCTCGCCCACCAAGCCCGCATCAGCGGCCGCGTCAGTGGGGCGGGAGGGAGCCAGGCAGGGGGAGCTACGGCGGCAGCGCGGGGCTGGGGGGCGCTCCGGGGCTCTTTCCCGCCCTTCATTGAATTTCATTGGCCCGCCATGTTGAAAGGGGTGGGAAAGAGCCCCGGAGCTTCCCGATTGGCCCGGCGCCGCGAGTGTCCCAGATGCGATGGCAGGCCAATCGGGAAGCTCCTGGGCTCTTTCCCGCCCCTTTCAACATGGCGGATGGGAGGCTCGGAGCGCGATCGACCGGATTTTGCTTCGCGAGCTACCGGTCGATCGCGATCGACGTTTTGAGCACGCCTGCGTTAGGGTGAGCACGACATCTACTGGCTTGCCAAGATACGGCACTGCCAAACCAAGGATATCAAAGTTTTGAGGCATAAAAAACAAGAGAGGGCAACTGATTAGCAATCAGAGGCAACGAATGGTGGCGTACGCACTTCCAGTAGATCCCCACAGAAGAATTCCCGCACCCACCACTTTCTCAAACAATCGCCACTCATGGACCTGTTCAGCCACTTGTACCTGAAGAAGTCACAGAGGCACTGAAACAAATGAAGCCGGTCAAGGCGATGGGTCCTGATGACATTGCCGCCGAGCTCTGGAAATCGTGTTGCTGGAACCTGGTCGATTGGCTCACGTGCTTCTTCAACCAGATCACTGCCAAGCAGAAGACCCCTGCCGACTGGCAACACAGCACAACCATCCCAAAGAGCAAAGGCAGCCCTGCTGACTGAGCAAATTACTGGCTGATCCACCTCCTCCCTCACATAATGAAAATCTTCAATAGGATCGTCGACCGCTGTATCCACGACGTCATTCAGCTCTTGACGAACCAAGCAAGATTTGTTAGTGGTTGCAGCACAACAGACGCAGTGCACGCTTCCCATCTCCTGCTCAAAAAGCACCAAGAAAAGCATAAGAACATAAGAACAGCCCCAATGGATCAGGCCATAGGCCCATCTAGTCCAGCTTCCTGTATCTCACAGCAGTCCCACCAAATGCCCTAGGGAGCACACCAGATAACAAGAGACCTGCATCCTGGTGCCCTCCCTTGCATCTGGCATTCTGACATGGCCCATTTCTAAAATCAGGAGCTTTTGCAATCAGGAGGTTTTTGCAATAGCAAAAAAAGCACATTGCCTTCATCGACCTTGAAAAGATGTTTGATCGCATGCCACATGACTTCATCTGGTATACACTGTGTAGCCAAGAAGTGCCAGAAGATCTTGTTTGATGGCCGAACCTCTTGTACAAGGATCCGAAGAGTTGTATGCAGGCTGTCGCTGGAACACTGAAAGACTTCCACATTACCGTTGGCATCCACCAAGGTTCAGTGCTCTCTCCGCTGCTGTTATCATGATGATAGATGTCATCACCTGTGATCTGTGGCATCACGGACACGTCTCTATGCAGATGACGTTCTTCTCGCATCCCACAACCAGGCAAGACCTTGAGCAGCAAGCACAAGTTTTGAGTGACCATCTCACATTGTTTAGCCTCCACCTCGACGTCAAGAAGGTGGAGTAGATGATGACAAACCCCAATGAGCTCGGGACAATCTGTGTAAACAGCATCAACCTGCCTTGTGCTGAGACATTCTGATACCTTGGCTCAACAATCGCTGCCAATGACACCCTGAGTCACGAGACCACTGCGCTAGTAAACGCAACTTAGTCAAGTGGCACAGGATAACTAGTGTCCTTTGTGACAAGAAGATCAGCGACCATCTCAAGTCAAAGATCTACTGGATGGTCATCTGAGCAGAGCAGAATGCTGGCTGACGACAAAAGAAACTGAAAGTCACCTAGGCATCATGGACACAAAGATGCTGTGTTGGATCAATGGTATCACTCGTTTTGACCATGTCCACAGTGACGACATCCGGCAACAGTACGGCATCGCTCCCATTGCCAACAAGTTGAGAGAAGCCCTCCTTCAATGTACAGTCATGTTCTGTGTGCCAACAGCGATAAGCTAGCACAAAAGGGCCTTCAGTTGGAGGTCACCAGCGAATGACTGAAGGGCCAACCAAAGTAGCACTGGCTGTACGGTGACATGAATATCACCTGCCTACATCCAGTCCAAGCCCATGACCAAGAGAAATGGCGACTTCAATCTGAAATACCGAACCTCACGACCACATGGGACAAACGCAGAAGAAGAATAAGAAGATAGGTCTTAAATAGGAATAAAACCTGCATCTTTAAATATGAAGAATGGTAACGTTTGGCCTAGTTCTTGCCAGTGTGTGCAATATTTCAGTAATTAAGAGGGTTTAAATACAATACAATACAATACAATATAATACAGGTATTTATATACCGCCTTTCTATGTCCTCAGATTTCTCCTCGGACTTTATTCAAGGCGGTTTACATGGGCAGGCAATTTAAATCCCCGTAGGGATTTTTACAATTTGAAAGGTTCTATCTTTCAAGAAACCACAACAACCAGATGTTTCTTTCTTGATCTGGCCGCACATTCTGGCCTCCATCCTCCCATGCTCAGAGCAGATGGAATAACTCGGCTCAGCTTGTCAGCTGCTTCAAGGTCGCACGGTGCCGGTGGCTTCGAACTGGCGACCTTTGGATGTTATCTTCAGGCAAATGGAGGCTCAACCTTCTAGACCAGACCTCCTGCCCTAAATGGTATTATGGGTGTTTATTTACCCTTTTAATATTTGATTCCATTACTTTTAACTATTTTTTAATTAACCAATGAACCCTCCTTTTTTCTTCTTCTGTATCCCCTAGTATAGTGTCCAATCTTCCTTGTGTCAGCCCTACAAAACATTTTACTTTATTTCCTTCTTTTTCCCCCCAGTTTGAATTGGCAACTCTCAGCTACATTCTATCACCACACAGCTGTTGTATAAGCCATTTCTGCCCAAGGCTGCATATATGCAACAGGGATTAAGTGTGTACACTTGTGGGCTGGGCAGAAATGGGTTAATGTTACTACTATATAAGTAAAACTTGTAGCTGAACAAAACAGGAAGTGATAAAAAGGTTGCATTTAACCATAGCTGCACGGGTTTAGTTTCACTACTAATTACTAAGAAGTATGAACTGAAATCTGTTCTAAATTAAGTAGCATCACTACTACTGGATTTAAATAAATTGGGGATTTCTAGCTCGCTCGATGCAAGTGGGGAGATCTAGAAAATCAACAGTTATATCAAATAATGCAAGAGAGTAAGATTTTTTTAAAGTATAAATTGTATAGTTGATAAAGATTCTTGATATTGGATCTCAATTATAAACAGGACACGCATTTTTCTTTCTGTGTAGGGTTCTTTGAAATGTATTATGTTGCCTATTCCAAAAGGAATATTGACTAAGGGCGCAATCTTATCCTGTGCCGGAACAGGCAAGCCAAGAGGCTTGCGCTGTATCCAGTGCAGGATAGGGGCCCAAAGTGACTTAGCCAGAGAGGTAAGGGGAAACTTTTCCCATTACCTTTAGGTAAGGCACCCTGGCCCCTATGGGTCTCCTCAAACTTGCACCACCTCCTGAGGTTTCACGAGAGTGGAGCAGCTTGACGCCACTCCAAGCTCCCCTGGAACGGGGGTTGGGATCTGGCATAACTGCTAGGCCCCAGTCCCCCCACCCACCCACCCCTGGGGCTGCCCACTGCCCACACTTCCCCTGCTCTGGAACACCTCCTCCCCGCCCAACCCAGAGTCTTGTGTCGGCCGAACACGGCCAATGCAAGACTCGGTATCTCCATCAGCACGGAGGCTTGTTATCAGTCTCCACAGGCTGTTGTGCCTTCACGCACCTAGACTCGCAGCCCTCCTATGCTAGCGCAAGGGACGCCAGCCTAACTCAATTTCAGGATTGCGCTGTAAATTATTCAATTTAGGAGGGGCTAGTGGAATGAGGTAGAGGAGCAAGCAGACAAATATGAAGGCATATTTAATGATTTGAAGAAGTTTTCATGATCGTTAAGCTGTTCACAATGGTTTTTTCTAAAAATTGCATTTAAGTACATTGGCATAGGGCTCTTAATAAAAATATCTCTTCTAAGCATTGCCTGTTGATAGTGAATCACATGCCATCTTAGCACTAGTGTAGCTGTGCTGTTGTAACAGCTAGCAGCCTTGAGGGGTCAGTGACATGTTTTAGTGTTTAAAATTGCTGTGTAGGATTCATTGCTTGGGGTGTGCAAATCTCTCTGTTGAAGAACTCAAGTCGCTAATGCAAGCAGAACTTGAAAAGTGATCCCAATAATTAATGGAGGTTAGAAAGTATGCCTGATGATATAACTGAGATATGGAAATTCTAGTCTTCCTTCAATATATGGAAGTTGCACCCTCTTTAAGAAATTCTTGGTGGGGAAGAAACCCACAAAATTTTCCTAAACAAAATATAAAATTTATATATCTGTATGGTGTATTTATAAAGGAATTGCATGTAGTATTTATATAATGTGAGGAATGATATTCATTAAAATAAAAATATTAACTTAAATTTTAATACATTTAAAATATTAACTTTCCCCAAAGGGACAAATTTAAAGGAGCCTATCTGTCTAGGTCCAAAGCTATTTCATTTGTGAATTTATTAATATTCAATGTAACAATCTGCAACATATTCCTAGTAATCAATATTACTAAATATTTAATGACTTCTGAATACTATCAAAATTGTCGAGCACTATATACGTTACATGCCTTATCACCAAGTGGCATTGTTCAGATTTTGTTGTGATATGAAAATTTAGACATAAATCAACCAATATCCAACTCAGAATGATGTCTGCATTTCAGTGGCCTATAGAGGTGGGAGGGGTTGAGAGAGGGAAACTCCACAGTTATTCAACTATGTTGAAATTTTTAAAAAGTATCCTGTACACAACGATCATGCATTAGTAGTTCTTGAAAGGATATGTTTTATGGACAGCTTTTTTTACTGAAGTTGAAAAACAATATCGACCAGAAGAATTCCTCCCCTGTTACTGGCCAGGTTTTAAGTTGATACCTCGATAGTGGAAAAAGTAAGTCAGTGCTTTAATTTCAAGTCTTCCTTTTAAAAAAAAAATGTAGGTAGAGGCTTCTTCACTTTTGCACCATTTAAAGGCATAAGATAGTGTTGTCTTGCTATTTTATAGTCTAAAGATATCTGTGTTAGGGGTGTGTATGTGGCTTTGATCAAATGAACTGAAATTCTTCCTGGTCTAACTGAATGAGACTCCCATACACAGAGCTTAATTTCATAAACAAGTTTAGAAAATCTGTTATGTAAGCTGGCTATCTGAGAATGTAGAACCAGAAACTATCCATTCAGTTTAATACTGTCATGCATCCAATGACAGCTATGCTACAAAGAAAAACATTTTCTTAAGTGGTTTCCTAAAAGGTTTGCCTGATCAGTGGGTGTGTATAAAAAAATTTCTGATACTAGTTTAAAGCAGTATTCATGGAGGCCCTTTGTGGTTTTATTGTGTTGACCCAGGCCAATGTTTAACATTAAGTTTGCCTTTTTTTCCCCCTTTCCTCTTTCTTGTATAGGTTCACAGTTGTGCTGTGAGCTATGGCTCCCTTCTTACGAATATCGTTCAATTCATTTGAGCTGGGTCCTGTGCAGAACCAAGGGGAGCAACTACAGCCTTTCTGTGCAATAAAAATGAAAGAGGCCATGACCACAGGTAAGAAAATTGATTCAGTTTATGTAATGGAGAGCTTCACTGCAGGACTTATAGTTCAATCTTAATTATGTTTACTGGGCAGTAAGTGCCACAGAGTTGCGTGGACTGTACTTGTAAGTGTGCATGAAAATTCAACCTTAGGATTTCAAGGCATGCAGTTTGTAGTCTGATGAGCTGCGAGTCATTCATTTTTATCTCAGTACAGGAGAGAGTGGGAAAAGGGTAGCTATTATATTAAACCTGTAGTTTAACACAGCCATCTGCATGTGAGTCATTTAAACTGAAGAAAGAACTATAAAAGTACCCCATATGTGTATAAACAAGACTTTAAATGTGTATGCTTTTTTGCAAGCAAGCAGTCTAGTATAATGTAAAAAAAATCTGATTAATGTGATATTGTTGCATTATTCTAAGTGTGAAACTTCACACAAAAATTGGTTAAATGGTGAAATGTTACCCCCCTCCCCCCAACTTGTATGCACCAACTCTCTCTCATACTATCATACTCACCATTGATGGTGTCAGTGGGGAGAAGGTACCTACCTGGCAGTCACATCCTCTTCACATGAGCTTTCTGAGGGTGAGGAAAGCTTACTTCTGACAACAAAATGGAAGGAATGCTGGGAGCCAGTTGTATGGCAAGCAGCAGTCCAAGGGAGATGGCAAATGGGTACAAGGGTATAGGGTACCTTCCACCTTCTTTGTTGCCTCTTTGTCCACTTCCTAAAGCAAAGTTTTCAACCCACCTCATTGCTGGGCAGGCCCTGCATAATTCCTTTTGTACAGTTTATTACATGTTCTAGTAGACTTCACTGCCCAGTTATTAGAAGACTGTTCTGTTTCCTAATAGTTTATTATATTGTCATAATCTATTATTCAGAAGACAAATTAGCAAGTCTGTTCAGGAACTGTGTTTCAGCTTTGTCATGCGAAGAGAGCAGTTTGACCTTAGTTTCTAACTTTTGAATGCTTTCAAAGATACTGTCTTTTGTAGGAAATGCCTCATGGTTCCAGCTAGCTGGAACTATCATTCTTTGTTTACAAAAAGATTGTTGATGAGTGCAAGAGGGAAGAACCATCTGTGTGTTATACTTTGAATGAGGATGTATAGGCTTACACTGATCCCTTTTAGATCTCTGTACAAAAAGCCATTCCACAATATTGAATGTTTTATGTATTAATGTTATGATTTGCGTAAAACATATATAACTATAGTCTGTGATAGGGGATGACTGATAAGCATATTGAATTTCTTCTGTAATAAGTTATATAATAATTTAAGAGCCATCTGTCTTTGGTTCTCTGTGCTGGTGTAATTCAGTTTTAATGGAATAATTTCTGAGATGTTTAGAGGGGTGACTATATTCTGCTTATACACTAAGGGCCCAGTCCTATCCAACTTTTCAGTACTGATATGCAGCCATGCCAATGAGCATGCACTGCATTCTGCAGTGAGAGGAGGCAGTCACAGAGACCTCCTCAAGGTAAGGGAATGTTTGTTCCCTTACCTCAGGGCTAAATAGGCACTGGAAAATTGGATAAGATTAGGCCCTGAGTCGGGATAACTCATGATTAAATTAATGAGGGTTTCCTTCAAAATCATTAGATACAGAACATCTGGGAATAATGCTAGTTTCTTCTTGGTGTAAGAGCCCAATTGCTGATCGAATTGGCTTCTGCCAGGTCAGTGAGAGTGAGTGCAGAGAGTAAGGCAAGGCTTACCAAGGAGAGGTAAAAGCAAGGGAAGACTGGCAGAAAGAACATCAAATTGAGTCCACTTGTTCAGACCAAACAGATTCAATACAAAAGCTTCAGTGGCAATCAAGTATTGTTACATGTCCTGTTCTGACCTATTATGTCCAAGAGTCTGGCTGAATATTGACAGTCTGGCTGAATATTGTGGTGTTTGTATATTTATCCTGCTATAACATTGGTTTACAAACAATGACTACCCATTGCCACTGTAGAATTATGGAGAAGAAAGGAGATGGAATTGGCTTTCATGAATGGAAACATTTGAATCCAGGTAAAAGCTTTTTGACACTGGTACAGGAGATAAAACAGAAGTCTGAAGAATGTAGAACCTCCTCAGGTGGCTACTTGTGAACATTTGAGGAACTTATTTAGCAAGCTAACTTCAACTTGCTTGTCAAAAAACTAATTTATAATGTTGATTTTGGCAGACCTTGCCTTATAAAGACAAACAAAGGTGCTATTTCTTACTACTGTTTGGACAGTTCGTCACATTGAGAAACAGCTGCTGGATCAACATAAACTCAATTATGAACTGAAATTCCATGTTAGAAACATTTTTAGATATTAAGAGCCTAATAACTCCGTCCATGGGCCTTACTGTTGTGCTATTCACTTTAACTGAAATAAGAGCCCAGTCCTATACTTCCCCACCCCCTGCTGTTGCAGCTGTGCCAAAAGGAGCATGCTCTATCCAGGCAGGGAGGGGGCAGATTAGGAGACTTCAGAGGGGAAAGAGGATTTTAATCATCTTACCCCTCCATAAGCTTCCAACTCTGCAGGTGGTCACCTCGGACCTGTACCACCTCTTGAGCTGGTGCAAGTCCAAGGAGAGGAAGGGGGCAAGAAGGCTGCAAAAAGGGGATGGGATCCAGTGTGCACCATTGCCGACAGATCCATCCTTTCCTGCAGCCTCCTAGCCCCCTCCTTACCTGGTCTTACTTCCCCTCCTGGTCTTACCCAGCCCAGTATCCGTAGACAGGTCTAATCACAGATGGGGAGCACTGCCTCCTCTCAAAATGGCTGCTGCTGAAGTGCTCTGTGCTCCTTCTGCATCCATTTTGCAACAGCAGAAGTTTCTTCCACCATGTTGCAAAACTTCCAGACCAATCTTGCATAGGATTATTAGGACTTCACATTCTTTCAAAAGCTAACAGGTGGTCTTAATCGGGACTATCGTTTGACTTTTCTGCACATTTCATTAAATCGGTTTTTTAATATGAAAGGTTGATTAATTTTAGCTCCAACTTATAGAACCAAATTATGCAAATATGTGTTGACTGGCAGAGAACTCACTGGTTCACTTAATGAGATTGAAACATGTGCTGACCTATATTAAAATAATGTTTTTGTATTAAAATTATATTTGCAGCAATGATATATAATTATAACATACTCTAAACCAGCGGTTCCTACTCAGACTTTGGGATTGCAGTAAGTCTTGATGGGGGCAGGGACTGAAACAGGCAGCTGTCCTGATGGCACCACAGCAGTTGCAGCACTACGGGGACCCAGGGGCTAGTACCCTTACGTGGGGGGTTATGGCTTCAAGAAGGGTTTAGGAGGCTTGCAGCCCTCTCTGCGTGCCTCCCTGCTGCTTGGAATTTGCATGAAAACAGGAAGTGCACTTCGATTACTGATTGGCACAAAAGGTGACTGCAAGCCTCCAAGACTCTCCCTGAAGCCAGCACAATGGTTCCCCCCCCCGGTCCCAGGGTACAAGATCCTGGGTCCCCGTGGTGCCACAATCACTGTGCCACCATCAGGGCACCTGTTTCTGGACCACCATCTTAACAGGGAATGACCCATTTCCAGTTCCCATGGTGGGTTGCAACCTGTCACTTTGGGAACAGCTGCTCTAAGCATCAACATCACCTCTTGCCCTGATTTAGTACAATGATGTTCAGTGTCCTGATGTTTTAAAAAGTGGTGAAATTAATATTAATCATGGTAACTTTTCTCCTGGCATTCTAGAGAGAGGGAAAACGCTGGTTCAAAAGAAACCTACTATGTATCCAGATTGGAAAACCTCCTTTGATGCCCACATTTATGAGGGGCGTGTGATTCAGATTGTTCTCATGAAGGCAGCTGAAGACCCATTATCTGAGGTGACTGTAGGTGTATCTGTTTTGGCTGAAAGATGTAAGAAAGGCAATGGAAAAGCAGAATTCTGGGTGAGTATGATGCCGTAAGAGTTACAGTTTTCTTTCTAGGACCAGTTTGTCATAAAGGACTATCTGATCTTATAGAAACCTGCCCATTCATCAAGATTGTCCTCAGAGGCCCATCTCTGGTTACCCCAGCCTTCAGAGGCAGGGTGGTTGATATACAGAGATAGAACTTCCTCAAAACAGGTGCTGTATTTATGAAATTCCCTTTCCAAAGGTATTTGGCTGGTACATTGCTAAATTTTAAGTACCATGCTGAATGGTTTACTTTGTACAAGCTTTTAATGGTGATGCTTGTGTTTTATCACTGTTATTGTAGATTTTGTACTATATTTATAACAAACTCTGTTGTTGTTTGCTGTTTTTGAGTCCACTTGACACCTGCCTTAGAAATTCTTGGAATTAAAAGGCAGAATATAAATGGGAGGAGAAAGAAGCTGTTTATTTCACTCAAATAAAAACAAACCTGCCAACTAAGCTACTGTTTTATCACCTTTAACAGCAATTAAGAGAGATTGTATGATATAATTCATAACCTTTATAATCTTTTTCCTGTACTCTGATGCTGCTGGGCATGTGACATTTTGGTAGTGGTAGAACACACCCCTATCCAAACCTAATGCGAAAACATGAGAATGCTGCTGAATGTGACAGCCCATGTTTAGTTCTTTTATCTTCCTCAGCAGTGTGTAGTTCTAACTGCCTCATTGCCTGACATCTTTATCCTGTCAATTTCCTCTACTTCTGCTATATATAATTGTCTGCCACTGACAAGGCCAGGAAAATACTCAAACTAATGAGACTGTAAGCTGATCTGTACTGTGTATTATGAAAGAAAAACTTAACATGGGGCTTAACCATTTTTGTGATTTCCAATCCTGTCCAAACCGTACCGTAGACAGTTGAAACCATACCGTACCTGTCCAAACCGTACCATAGACAAGTTGAAGGGCCAATAAATTAGACTGTTCCTTTGATCAAAACTGAATTTTTGTCAATAGTGAGTGTTATCTTCAGTTTGTCATAAACTCTTTTGTACAGGCTGGTAAAGAAATAGAACCTGTGATATTTGGGTTGATGTTAAAAGCTATGGAACCATGTCACCAGACAATCCTTATAGGGTACGCATATGTTAGGCACCTATGACGCATGAAGTTAGTTGTGTTTATCTCTAATGTTTTGAGAAGCTTTAGAGCAACCATTTTCAACCACTGTGCCATGGCACACTGGTGTGCCATGAGTGGTCCACAGGTGTGCCACAGGAATTTGGGGGAAGGGCCAATGGGGATGTGAGCCCCCCACTGGCAGCCTTGTGTGCCTTGTCAATTGTCAAAAACCTGATGGTGTGCCTTGACCATTTTAGTGCCTTGTCGGTGTGCCACGAGATGAAAAAGGTTGAAAATCGCTGCTTTAGAGCAGGGGTCTCCAAACCCCGACCTGGGGGCCAGATGCAGCCCACAGCAAGCCTCTTTCCAGCCCACAGCCAACCACTTGTCCTCTAAAAGCCTCTAGCCCACTCAGCTGAACATGACCAGAACTGTGCTCTGATTGTGTCTAGAGGGTGTTCTGAGGGCCAGAGAGGTTGAGCCAGAGAGGAATGAGCCCATTCGTTCATTCATTTACTCATCTAAGTTCCATCTCTAATTTTTTTCAATTTTATATTTTAATTTTTTTCCCGGCCCTCCACACCACGCCAGATATTTGATGTGGCCCTCTGGCCAAAATGTTTTGAGACCCCTGCTTTAGAGTATTAACATTGTTCTTTATGGCTCAGTTCAAACAAAAAAGGAAACCATGGCTTCCCTCTGTGATAATAAGAGCCAAGAGCTCATGTTCTTCCCCTCTTTCCCTTTTGTGCATGAGAAGTGAATGAAACCTCCAGTTTTCTCTTTGAGAATAAAACACTGAATTACATACAAACTTGGAACCAGGAGAAAACCATGGTTTGCTTTTTGTGCATGAGGAGGAAGAAAGAGAAAATGTGCAAGCCCACTGGCTTTCCTACATTTGTTCTTGTAGCTAGTTTCCAATTGACCATTGCAAAAGTAGTCTCAGAGAAGGAAAGCTATCTGTTCCTTAACTCGAGCTTTTACCTAGAGTACACTTTAACCCATTTTTATCTGACCCACAGCTGTACACATTTGGTGCCTGCTGCGTATAACGTTGGGCAGAAATGGCTTCATGCCATGTAGGAAGAAATGATTAGAGGGATTTACTATAACAAACATGTAATCCATTGGTTTTTCTTTCATCTTAGCTTGATTTGCAACCTCAAGGGAAGGTATTGATGGCTGTGCAATATTTTCTAGAAGATGGAGGTAAGATTTTTTTTTTTAAATTATTACTATTTGTTTCCAGCACATAGCAAATAACCTCACATAATTTGGGACACAGTGGAAGTGACAAATTCTTCAATTCTGTATTTTCAGGAAATGGTGATGTTCTGATCCTTGTATTTATACCACGTGTGCTCTTGGTAACCAAACTGAAAGCTTTGTGTGTATTTTCTTCCTCTACATAGAATTTGAAATCTTGAATAATTCCAATTCCACCAAAATGCTATAGTGTCTATAGTAGAGTACAGTGATTCTCAAACCCTGAGGGAGCTTTACTCCCTCAATAAGTCTCTGTGGGGAGGGGCAACGGCAGGGAAGTGATCCCAAGGATTGTGTCCCTAAGGGGGACAAAGGGGGATGCTTACACTTACTTGGACTGAATAAGGACTTCTGGAGGATGCAGGCGGTGCAGGGAGCCCAGTGCAGCCCTCAGCAGGGTTCCCCGAGGCTTGGAATCTTGAAACAGAGTGATTTCAATGCACCTCCTGCAAATGGGAAGTGCTTTGCAGTTGCTCCGTTTTAAGATTCCAAACCTCATGGAGTCCTGTGGAGGGCTGTGCTAAGCTCCCCGCACCTCCTGCATCCTCCAGCAGTCCTTATTGAGTCCAAGTAAGTGAAAGCAACCCCTCAGGGACACGATTCCTGGGATCGCTTCCCTGCCTCTCCTCTTACCCTGCCCCTTAAAGGGATGGGGAAATGTTACAAGAACTGAAATTTAGTTTCAGTTCTAGGAATCTCCAGGTAGAATTGGAAGAAATCCATGCCTGAAACTATTCAAACATGTGCTGTTCTACTAAGCTGTGTTGCCCTCACTTCCCTGTGTCATCTATATCAGTGGTTCTCAAACTGGTGGGTCATGACCCACCAGTTTGTGTAAAGGTTCTCCCCCGTCCCTTTAAGGGATGGGGAAAGGGGCAAGGGCAGCAATGCAATCCCCAGGATCACACTGCTAAGGGGTGTGTGTGTGAGAGGAATCGTTTTACTCACACAGGGCTGCAGGAAGTTGCAGGAGGTGCAGGGAACCCCGCGCAGCCCTCCACAGGGCTCCTCGAAGCTTGGAACGTTCAATAAAAGCAAGCGCAAAGCACTTCCAGTTTCCAGGAGGTGCTTTGTAATCACTTGTTTTGAATATTCCAAGCCTTGGGAAGTCCTATGGAGGGATGTGTGGGACTCCCTACACCTCCTGCAACATCCTGCAACCCTATGTATCTCTCTCACCCCCTTAGTGACATGATCCTGGAGAGTAAATCAGTAAACTAAAATTAAATACTTGCTGGATGTTTCCTTAGTTTTCAGCAATTCAGTTTAAGATCTGTTTTCAGCAATTTCAAACAGTATGTTGCCCAGCAACTTAAATAATTTAAAACTACAACTGTGCCTTCGTATTTAATAATGAATTATAAGTTTGGTTTTAGTCAAAGGGCAGAGCAGGGAGTTGTACATTGAAAATTTTAAGAAGTTATTTAAGACTTAAGATTTAACTTAAATAAGATTATTTATTTTATAATTTATATAACTATAATTATATAATAATAATAATAACTAGGTATTTATATACCACCTTTCTGGTCATCGAATTACTCCTCCAACTTTATTCAAGGCGGTTTACATAGGCAGGTATTTCTAAATCCCTCAAGGGGATTTTTACAATCATAGAGGTTCTCTCTTTCAAGAACCAACAACATTTCAGAATGGATCTTCCTGGTTTGGTCTCACTTCTGGCCTCCAGTTCTCCCACGCAGGCTGACAGGCAGCTCCATCCCTCACATGGAGGGCAGCCAAAACGCTTCTTGCTCACACCAAGAGCAGGTGGAATCACTCAGCTGGGCTTGTCAGCTACTTCAAGGTCTTGCCATTCCCAGCCGTTCAGGGAGCTGCTGGTGTCCTCAAACTGGCAACCTTCTGATGTTATCTTCGGGCTAATGGAGGCTCTACCTTCTAGACCAGACCTCCTGCCCAATTATTATATATAATCGCTCAGTTATATATATAACTATATATTATAATTATATCTATGCCTAATAAAGGTCGATTGTGATTGATATTATAATTATAAAAATAAATAATATTTTATATATATATATATATATATATATATATATATATATATATATATATATATATATATATATAAAATAAAATATAAATAATTAAATTATAATTATATATAATTATATTTTATAATTTAAGATTTATTTAAGCATGATACAATTTTCTTATCTAAGTTATTTAGTGCTTTGTAGAAGTTGAGAGTTAATCTTAATCCCCGAAGTTTAGGTCAGAGAAAGTTATGTGTCGCCCAACTCATGCTATAATACAATTACAAATGTCATGTCACTCCAGGCTAGTGACATATTGACTGAAGATCTGTTCCTTGACTGCCTCTACTTCCACAGGGAGTACTTCCTAGTGAGTTGCAACATGCTGCAGAAGCACCTCTGGCTGCTTCCATCTCCAGCCAAAGCGCTCAGGTTTTTTATTCTCCACATTACAGACCTAAGTGGTGTGATTTCATCTACTTGAATGTCCAACATGACTGGTCCTAAAACTGTTCTTTTTTTAAGCAGACAGAAAAGATATTCCTGGAAGGGTAGAAATAAATACTATTTACAAGGTACAAGCTGTACTGTCGGCATACACTAGAACTGGGGTTCCACAAATGGGTTTCCCATTTTTCAATTGTATATAATTGGTGGTTATAAAAAGCAGGTCTGGTTGCAGAGGTCTTTGTTTATTTAAATGAAGTTATTGACCTTATCCAGTCACAGAACTTAGCACCATGGTGGATGGTTTACTTTAACATCGCATAACTCCTCTATGTGTTAAAGTAGCTCTGAAGGCAGCTGGAATAACTTTCTCTTTCTGGACTTTGAATTACCATGTTGCTGACATCAGCTTCAAAAAGAAGGGGTTTGTCAATCTTTCTTTGAAAAATTGATAGTTCAGTAGAGGACAACTTTTTAAAAGTTGCATTGAGCGATTTAACTTTTTCAGGGAACGGGAAAGATTGTCCATATATTCAGTTATCCAAATGTGTGTGTTTCTGTGTATATTTTGTGAAGAATGCTTAATGGATATATATATATATAACTTTGAGAGGGATGTCTAAAAAGTTGTTGCCTAATCCTGGAGTGTTTGCTCCAGTGGTGAATGGGATGAATTGCAGTGGTCCTCCACTTCCTCAGGGCACCTAGTAATTTCAGTGAGAACTATCCAAGAGGTCTGAGTGAGATTCTATTGCTTCTTTATGCAGATAGGGAAAATTGGATTTTGGGGAAAAGGGGGGGAATGCTGCTACTCTGTTTCAGCTGAACACAACTTTTTCATGCTTGTCTCTATCCATTTTCAAGGGGTGCTGTGAAGGAATTTGCAAAGTAAAGTATGAAAAAGTGGCTATACAAAACAAAACAAATAATTGTGGGTTGTGTAAAAGTAGCCTTATCTTTATTGTTACTTTTGTGTGTGTGTGGAGTCCACTGAAAAAATTCTTGTCTATCTCTTTACTTGAGAAGAGTTGACTTTCTAAAATGCAAGGAAGTTTTTTTTATGAGAAAGTTGAAAGCCTCAACTTTCTCCCCCCAGGCTAAAGGGAAGCAAGTACAAAGCCATTTGCCCTGCAGCCGAACTGGAAGTTGATGCATGAACTCAGCATTCAGAGAGGAAACGCTGACCATTGGAACCCTCTGTCATTTTGTTTTTGTGGGGAGCCTGAGGTCTTTTTCAAAAATTAAGTTTGTGCATTGCTGGGGTCCTGGTATAGAAGAATTCTTTCCTGTCCTCCTCATGGATCTTTTTTGGCATCCAGAAAACTCATGGCCATGCATGAGTCACTGAATAAGGAAAGTGGTAGTACATGGTGCTAACCATTAGTTCCTGTTGAAAGTAGCATGTAGCTCTATTGAAATATGCCACTTTCCTAATGTGATTGAGATACGCTTACAGTAAAATGAAAGGTGCAGTGAAATACACTTGGTAGATGCAGCAGTTCAGTGTGGAAGTGAACCATTATTATTATTCACCCAAAAGCAACTGTTTTGAATGTAGCAATTATTGCTGCAGTTCTTATGGCTGCTAGCATTTGTTTCAACGGTTTGTAATACCTGTCATTTATTTTGGAATAGTGTATCACTTGACCTACAACTTATTTTAAATGTTATGTTCAATTGTTATATTATGAAGCAATGATATTTCAGAAAGATTTTATAAAAGGCCATTTTCTAGTTTCACATGCTATGAGCCATATTCAAAAATCTTCATTTGACTGAGAACTGTATTTTTTACTAGTGTTTTGTTTTGTTTTTGGTCAACTATCCTCTTTGTCAGTTCTTCTTTCCCAGCACCCCACTTTATTGATGCTGCTTCTCTCTCTGTAACAGCCCCAGCTGAGTCTTCCAGGTCCCTACAATGTCAATTTCTTCCTTGCTTCCATCTCACATTTCTCTTGTATTTTTGCCCATTGAAAATGAACCATGTGGCTTAAAGACATTTCTTTTTACTCTTGCCTTCTGAGTTTCGGGCTTTTTAATACAGATATTTAAGACTCTTGTGCATAAGTTTTATGGGTTTGTGTTTTTAGTGCATGCTGGTTTTCTATTCTTTGCTCCTGTCTTTTAATGAGATTTTTAGATTGTATACTGTTTTTAGGAACTGTTAATATTTATATTTACATTTTTATATTGTATTTTATATTGACTCTTTGTAAGTTGCTTTGAATATCTACTAGGGAAATAAAGCAGGATATAAATATGTAAAAAAAAAAAATTCATGCTCCACCTCCCTGACGGGGCGGGCGAGACGGGCCGGTGGTGCGCCCTCTGCTCGGTGGCCTCGGGATCCCACCTCACCTAAATTTGTAAATAAATAAAATA
The DNA here is from genome assembly GCF_035046505.1 of Tiliqua scincoides. NCBI lineage: Eukaryota > Metazoa > Chordata > Lepidosauria > Squamata > Scincidae > Tiliqua > Tiliqua scincoides. The sequence continues at coordinate 210,498,489 of NC_089822.1, forward strand.
TGGAAATTGCAAGCAGTGGCATAGCTAAGGCAGATCCAGGGGCATACAGGGCCCTGGGTACCACACCTTGAAGGGTGTCAAACCAGGCACTCGGAGTGGTTGTGCATCACTCTGAATGGCCAAAGGCTTTTTTGCCTTCCCCCCCCCTTTTTGAGGAAAAAAAAGAAAAGCCATCAGCCGCTTAGAGCAGCACACAACTGCTTTGCGCACACCATAACCCAGAAGTAATTGGTAGTGATGTCAATGTTTCACTACAATTACTTCCAGCTCGGGCACTTCCAGGGGGATGACATCACAAGTTATGGGAGCCAACTATGCCACTAACTGCAGGTGGTTTCTGAAACACAGTTTGGCTCCCTCTTTTGTATGTCATTAAGTATAGTTTGACAAGCACTTAAGGATATTTTGAAGTCAGGGGGCTTTGAAATTAGCAAGATTTAAACGGTGATATTGCTTCAGTGTAGTGTGTTTTCATTTACTTAGGGCACAATCCTAACCCCTTATGTCACCGCTTTCCAGCACTGCCATACATGGGACATGTGCTGCATCCTGCAGTTGAGTGTCATTCATGGAGACCTTATCAAAGTAAGGGAATGTTTGTTCCCTTACCTCGGAGCTGCATTGCCCTTATGTCAGTGCTGGAAAGCACTGACATAAGGGGTTAGGATTGCGCCCTTAGAGAACCCACTACACTGCAGTATTACCATCTTTTATGTCTTGAACTTGAAAAGTTGGGCTGAGAGGTAAATACTAGTAATTTTATCCTCCTAGATCAGGGGTCTCCAAACCTTTTGGCCAGAGGGCCACATCAAATATCTGGCGTGGTCTGGAGGGCCAGAAAAAAAATTTGAATATAAAATTTAAATAAATAAATTGGAGATAGAACTTAGATGAGTGAATAAATGAATGAATGGGCTCATTCATTCAACCTCTCTGGCCCTCAGAACACCCTCCAGACACAATCAGAGCGCAGTTCTGGTCATGTTCAGTTGAGTGGGCCAGAGGCTTTCTGGGGACAAGAGGTTGGCCGCGTGCCGGAAAGAGGCTTGCTGCAGGTCGCATCTGGCCCCTGGGCCGGGGTTTGGAGACCCCTGTCCTAGATCAGTGATTTTCAACCTTTTCCACCTCAGGACACACTGTCAAGGCATAAAAAATGGTCAAGGCACACCACCAGGTTTTTGACAATTGACAAGGTACACCATGCTGCCAGTGGTGGGGAGGGGGAGGCTCACAACTTCCATTGGCCCTACTAATAAATGACCTTCCCCAAATACCAGTGGCACACCTGTGGACCACTCACGGCACACTAGTGTGCCACGGCACAGTGGTTGAAAATGGCTGTCCTAGATGATTAACACTGATTAAGCAAATACCTGTTTCTGAAGAAAAAATGCTGGAAAAGTAGCATTAACAACATGTTAAGCAATTATCTGTTGCATCTTAATATATTATAGTGTTCTAACATCTGAAATTTTGTGATAAGCATGATGGGGAGAGTTTGCTTTTAAAAAAATTTTTGTTCAGTTTACAGTTCTTTAACATAACTTGGGTCATTTATGCCGTAGTTGTGCTTGTCATTGCTATGTATAGTATTTTCTCTTAGACTTTGTTTGCAGTTAGGGTGTCTGGCCTACATCCCATGTTTTTGGGTTTTACTGAGTTTTTGAGTTTCACTGAGCCTGTATATGTCCTTGTTTGTTCCTGTGGATTTCAGATTACTCCAACAGCAATAAAGAACTATAATAAAAGTCTCAGGAGTGGGAAGGGAAAAGAACAAATGGTTTTCATACATATCACTATAGAGTGAAACAACTATTCCTTCCACAATTTCTCTCCATGTCATTACTTCCAGATTCCAAACAATCAATGAGGGAAGATGAGGGAACTGTGACTATAAACAGAAGAGGTGCAATCAAGCAGGCCAAAATCCACTACATCAAAAACCATGAGTTTATTGCCACCTTCTTTGGACAGCTTACATTTTGCTCTGTCTGTAGAGATTTTGTCTGGTAAGGAAAGTGTGTGTGTGTGTGTGTGTGTGTGAGAGAGAGAGAGAGAGAGAGAGAGAGAGAGAGAGAGAGTAAGCTCTGGTTTCAGTCTGGAACTGAAGAAATTCAAAGCAATTATTCTGGAGTTTAGATGTGAAGGAAGCTGTTTTGAAGTCCATCAGTTATTTCATCCCTTTATGTTCCATGTTATGCCATTGTTAGAACAGGAAGGAGCCTTTTACAGCATCTTCTGCCTTGGTGATTATTCTAGACATTGGGTATTGGATTTATTTAGATATTTCTAACCTTGGTTTCTGCTGTTTAGTGTGGAAACTAATAAATAATGGCTTTCTTTATCATTGCTTTCTTTAAAGCAATCTTTGTATATAATTCACACACACACACCCAAAAACCTAATGTGCAGTTAACTCTTCTCTAGAATAATTTCACTCTATCTCTTGAAGGACCTGATGAGGAAGATTTTGGCAGCCTTCCTGAAGGTCTACAGGATTTAGGTAGGCTTCTTTAGGCAAGGATCTGCACTGCAGAAAAGAGCAACAAAATGGTAGCAACAAACAAAAAGATCAACTGTAAAAAAAAAAAAAGCAGCATGCATACACAATTGTACAAAAACATAAAAGCACAAACATAAAAAAGAGAGCTGCAAAGATGGTATTCCCAATGCATTTTGATACTTTTTATATATTGAAGTGTTTGGATAGTTTTTAAATTAGTTGTCTTGTAGTATGTGTGTGGTTATAAGAAATTTGATTGCTTGCATATTGTAATATGCCTAATGCTTTCTTTTGATTGCTTTTACAGGTGTATTATTTTCCTATAATTAAGATACTGTCAAAATACATTGGGACACCAGTTCCTGCAATTTTCTTTTCTATGTGTCTACTGCAGAAAAGACTAGTTGCCTGTCTTTAAGAAACTAAATCAAGATTATAGTTCATAATGGGTGCAGGATCTTCCTTCTAGGGAGAGGCACACTTATATTTGTTAGATGCAGACCATTCATAGCTTTAACAGCAAAACCATGAATTGGTTCAGATCCTGTTAGCTAATAAATTGAATCTGAATTGGTTGTCTGTATCTGTTTTCCAGATCCAACCAACAGATATGGAAACATTTTGTATTGGCTGAAGCTTCTAAATAATCTCCAAGGCAGATTGAGATAGAATAGTCCATGGTCTGAGTCCATGATACTGCCACACTCCTGAAACTAAGTAGGTGTGGGTCTGGTCAGTGCCTGGATGGGTGGTTACCTGGAAATTCCATGTACGCTTCCTTGAGTTCAATGATGGAAGAAAAGTATAATATAAATGTAGTCAATCAAGGTTATAGGTAAGAAGGTTGGTTGGCCCTATCTTCTGGTGCCTTGGATGTGAATAATATATTCCTGGACAGTACTCATGGTTCGAAAATGAGTGTCATGTCCTGAAGTGCTCCCATGCTGCAAACTTTCTCCTCCTGCAAGAATAATGTAGCCCTGCCTGTGACTCATTAACCCATTGGTCTATGACAGTGGTTGCCAAAATGTGTGTCGTAGCCCACCATTAGGAACCAAAACTCCTTAAGGGGAGTGGCCCAGGATTGGGTCCCTGATAGCACTGCAGCAGTAGTGGGGCTGCAGGGACCCAGGGACATTTCTACGTTTCTGGAGGTGTCCTGCAGCTTCCTGGGGGGTCCTGGAGGCTTGCAGCCTCCTCCATGACTCTCCGCACGGCAGCAGCAAGCTTCATTCTGCTCTTGTTGCTCATGTGTGGTTTGTGATCATGTAAACTGGTAGTAAGCTCCAAGAGCAGAACAGAACTCGCTGCAGCTGCATGGAGAGTGGTGGAGGCAGCTGCAAGCCTCCAGGTCCTCTGGGAGGCTGCAGGACACCCCCAGGTACATGGGGATGTTCCTGGGTTCTTGCAGCACTGAAATTGCTGCGGCGCTGTTGGGGCCACTCCCATCCCACTGTTGCAACAACTCACACTGGTCTCAATGTCCAAGTAGGACTTCGGGAACCACTGGTTTAAGAGATCTAGGGTCATCTACCAATATTACTTCCTTCTTACATGAAGTGAATTTAATTTTTTTCCATGTGGGGCTGAGTATTGATGTCACTTTCAAAACTGAACTTCAGTTTAAAGGAAGAAAGATAAAGATTTCATGGGAAGAAAAGCAGCATTGTGTCAAAGATTTTGAGCTGATATATTGACTTGTATGGAGTCTGACTTTTTTATTGCTTACATTTACCCTTCTCTCTTTTACAGGGGGCTCAACAAGCAGGGATACAAATGTAGACGTAAGTTTGTCGCCTTTAAATTTTTTATTATTAAGTAGTGTGAGACTTCAGCTGATGTGGTTTGAGCTGTTGTTTTGCCACTGCTGCAGCTGATGTATGTTCATAGGTTTGGGCTTCAGTTTTCAGGTGCAAGCATTGCCATGCTAATATGTTGCAGCAAACCAATGAAGTATCTCCTGCTACTAACAAATATAGTGTGATTCATTATCCCTACTCAAAGTATGATTCTAATAATAAAAGCTTTATAAAGCATTATTGTCAGTGAAGTAAGCAAATTATAAATAATAAAAATGCTCAATGAAAGTGGAAGAGAACCAATGTAGCTTCCTCTGTTCTCTGAACTAGCAACATTTCATTTTAAATTTGAGATTATAACATGCAAACCGTGTTACATTTCATGTTTGGAAAATAAATCTAATTGTGTTTTTCTATAATTGCTCTTCTGAAGAATGCAATGCTGCTATTCACAAAAAATGCATCGATAAAATTATTGGGAGATGTACTGGCACTGCCGCAAACAGCAGAGACACAATGGTAAGCAATAATATCATTATGTATTCAATGGCAAAAAAAAAAATTAGTGTTCAAGGAAACCACATATTTACATATGCAAATTGAGTGTTCTTATTTACCTTTAAGTGTGCAAAATATTTGATTTCTAAGAGGCAAGTTATCCTAATATACTTTATTTTGACTTTCATAAGGAGAGAGAAGAATAGAAGAAGCAAAGGAATAAGACAGCAGGGATAGATGTCATGTATCAAATTGTTTTTCATGTGAAAACTTGCTTGATGAAAGTTACTCCTTCAACAAGAATGCAACTAAGCAAATCATACAAAAATGTTATATTTTTTTTTGTCCAAGCTCTGGGCACTAATCAGAGCTCAGACGGAATGGACTTAAAAGCCTCTAAAATGTGGTTAATTTAGATGACCATGCTTCAGGAAGTTATCTGAACCAGATGAGTTAAAGGTTAGACACAAGTGTATTTTAGATACTGTGTAAACCTTCCCCACCATTATTATTGTTAGGGGCTAAGAGAGGGCTGAGGGCCTAATCCTATCCAACTTTTCAGCACTGGTGCAGCCGCAGTGCAGCCCTGTGGTAAGGGAACAAATGTTCTCTTACCTTGAAGAGCCCTCTGTGACTGCCTCCCCACCAAAGGATGCAGCACACAACCCATTGACACAGCTGCAACGGCACTGGAAAATTGGATTGGATTGAGTCCTAAGGCAGGAGTCTTAGGGCCCATTCTGACTGTGCAGCACTGGAGCCATTAGATTTATGATTTTCTCTGTAAACCACTTTGTGAACTTTTTGTTGAAAAGCGGTATATAAATACTGTTGTTGTTGTTGCAACCACAACGCCAGCCCCAAGGTAAGGGAACAAATGTTCCCACGCCTTGAGAAAGCCTCTGTGACTACTTTCCCACCACAGGATGCCGTGCATGGCCCATTGGCAGAGCTGCACTGGAAAATTGGATAGGATTGGGCCCTTACTTGGGTAGCTATTGGAGGGTTACAGAAAATATGCAGGGAGTGCCTATAAGCCATTGAATTCCCTGCAGTTCTTAGAGCAATACAAATCTGCTGCTGCAGGTTTTTGTGCAAAAAAAAAAAAAAATACACAGATGAAGTAGATGAAATGTTGAGGGGACACTCAAAAGCATAATGAAAAGCAGAGGTGACTTTTAATGACTGCAAAACCAAAACTGAATTGCTTATTTTGACTGAGCTCTAGCTGAGCTCTAAGTTTGGGAAGGGATAGAAAGTTATGTGAAGTTTGAAACTTCCATTCTAATGTGTATCATTTATCAGGGTCTTATTAGTACCTTGAGGTTTATTTCTTTTGAATGTCAGTATTAAAATGGTTTTTGGAACAAAGTCTTAATAACATAGAGCACATCATGATCGAAGATCAGATACCAGCACCTTCTTTAGATCAATATATGAGCAGCATACTAAGGCAATAGGGAACATGTGGGTGTCCTTATCTGCTGTCCCAAATGGGAAGAGCTTTATACACTTTGCACTCAAAATTCCAATTTCTGTGCCAGTGAAAAACTGAATTCTATTACCTGAATAAATTATACCTGCATTTCATAGTCTCCCAGATCCAATGGGACTAGTAGCTTCTTTACTTTGAAAAATAATTTTGACACTTATTTGGCGAATAAGGGTTATACTAATATGGATGATGGGTTCAAAGATGTGGCTAATGTGTCAAAATTATTTTAATTAGATACGTATGTATGCTTGTTACTCATCTCAAGTCTGTACGCTGAGTACAGTATTACCTCTTAGAAAGTTGCTTCCTATAACATTGTTTTGTTACACAAGTCTTCATCCTAGAATTAAATTTTCCAGTATTTAAAAAAGTTAAAATCCATAAAACTTCAAAACTTAAAAATATCTGAGCTGTACTTTTTAGCCAATGGGAGCTGCAAATAGCATGAGGCCAATTGTTTGCTATCAGGAAATGCTTTGGGATAAGAAACTGTGGGTAGATGCCTATTCAACAAGAGGGACACATCCCTCTGCAGTTCCAAGGATGAGTCATGACCTGGCTCATCCTATCACCTTCCATGAGATGCCATGTAGGAGGAGTGACAGCAGGGGGTCAGTTATGCTGCAGGCTCAGCCTAGTACAGCATTGTGAACACATCTACATTAGAACAGTATTATAAATACTTTTTGTAATGCTGTTTCAAACAGCATTGTGTTTTCCAAGAACATATTCTCAGTGTTAAGCGGTATTACTGTATTAGATAAAGAAATAGTAATTTTTCTACTTTCCTCTCGTACATGATTTGAATTCTTTTGAACCCTGTGAATGATCACATATATTAAATTTAACTTTGCACTGGTTAACATGCACATGAGTGAAGGAATTCTAAACATTTGTTTTACTTTTTTTGTATAAAACCTGCAGTTTCAGAAGGAGCGCTTTCATATCGATATGCCTCACAGATTCAAAGTGTATAACTACATGAGCCCTACCTTTTGCGATCATTGTGGTAGTCTTCTCTGGGGACTAGTTAAACAAGGATTAAAGTGTGAAGGTACTGTCTGTTTTTCTGAACTACTACTGACTATGGACAAAAGAGCAATGCTTGGGTGACTTATGAAGGGAAGGGCTGAGTTCTATGTTTACAGTTCTTTACATAGCTATTTTCTAAATTTTCCACACACTTCTCAGGCTGAGGTGGGTACCTGATCTATCAAATGTATTCAAAGTGGAACAGAGATGTATGGTCTGCAAACCAAGTGCTATTCTGCTGTTTTTCATTTTAGGAGCAATTTGCTCCTTTTTAATATTGAGAGTAAGGAGAGGAAAGATAAATTTTATATTTTGTTCAGATCTCATTCAGTGAATTACAGTACTCACATTCTATCAGTGCAGTCCTACTGAAAATAAAAGAGTTAGTAATGATGCTTATAATCTGTGTTCATTCCTACTAATGCTGTTAATTTATTTCTTAGAGTGTGGAATGAATGTGCACCATAAATGTCAAATGAAAGTGGCAAATCTATGTGGAATCAATCAGAAACTATTGGCAGAAGCTTTAACTCAAGTTAGTCTGGTATGTCTGGTTGGTACTACTATTATACTATATTTCCCTTCCTAATTTTAATTACCACATGAAAACTTGCAGCACTATTGCTGTAATCATTTGGTAACCATATCTATATTATCTTGCTAAATGGTAGGACTAATCTTAGCACTGATTACCACAATTCTATGCCTCCTATATAAAGATTTTCTGTTTTGCTTGGCAAAATAATACAAATCTGGTGTGAACCAGATTTCTGAGTTTATTACTTCTACATTATGGTAATCATCACTTAGTAAGTGATCATCCGTATTGTCTCTTAACTGTATTATCTATATTAATTTTGTATCAAAGAAGGTTAGTCATGTTGAAGTCCCATTGAAATTTCTGGGACTTAACTTAGAGTCCAATCCTGAGCTTGTCGCTCCGGCTTTCCGCCAGGGTGCACTGTTGCAGATGTGCTGTAAGGCATGTTTTCAAGGCTTACTGCCGGGCTACCACCTGTGCTAGCCCAGCACTGGCTGGCACTGGGCGAGCGCGGGGCGAGTGCCCGGCCTCCGCTGCTCTGCGGTCTCATGAACTGCCAAGCCATGAAGAGGAAAGCAGGGGTGGGGCAGAGGCAAGGAGAAGGTGTGACGTGGAGGGGGGAGGTGGCCGGGGGCATGGAGAGGACAGGCGGAGGCGTGCTGGGGGGAGGGAGCGGGAAGGCAGAGAGGCGCGTCCAGTGGAGCACCATTCCACTGGATCCTGTCCATTCATGTAGGGTTCGGTGCCCTACACGTACACCTTTACCTTACCACCGACCTTTTGGTCGGCGGTAACTTGAATAGCCCCATTGTGGGACTGTTTCCCTTACCCGAGAGATTAGAACGAAAGTCCCCTTCTCCCAAGGCAGCGCCTGCGGCAGCCCAATACATGTAAGATGCAGAGGCAGCTGTTTTCGGTACTGCCAAAGCTGGGCACTCTGGGCAGCTCAGGATTGGGCTGTGAGTCACATCTAACTTTCCTCACTGATTTCAGTGATGCTTTGTCATGTCTAACTTTCTTTAGATACCACCCTCTACATCTCAGTAACAATCTGGGTTGAACTTTTATGCATTCTTGGAATGAAGTTTTTTGTTTTTTTAATGCAACTTCCCTTTAAGTGAATGGCTTTATTATTGCATTATAATTGCAATATAATTGCATTATATAATTGCATTATGACTTTGCATCCTAACATTGATTTGCACAAAAGAAAGGCACTTCTGCCTGTGTAAGGGAGAGCTGATTTCCCCTCCACCAATACACATTTAAGAGACTCACCAGAAGCTTACAAATTCATGCTGTGAATCTCTCTTGCAATTTCATATCCCATACTGTTCTGAAAGATCCCCTGACTCTCTGGAGTGGATTTTGGATGCTGTTAGATGTGCTATGGGTAAGAGGGGGGAGAAGTCCTTTTGCTTTAGCATTAAGATACAACTCATAGTCAGAAAGTGCAATACTCTGGCGCATTGACTGCAAGTATATCTATACATAATGGAGTAGAAGTTCAAATTTAGTATACACTTTTAATCTATTAGATTTTTAGAACTCCCAGTTTTTGCTGTAAAAAACAAAACAGTCCATTTTGTTGCAGTCCAATAGCAGTATATTTCCAAGTTATGACTTTGAATAAACTTAGTAGAGGTGATGTGGAATAACCTTTCATAGTCCAGAGTGACAAAATTGTTAAGTTTCACAAGCATGAATTTCATCTAGCAGTTTTTTAAATCATGAATTGTTAATGTGATAAGCCTTATAGACAAATTTGCTATTTGCTTATACAGCGATAAGATCAAAATGATGCACATGCTTCTGGTGTGAAACATACGTGCCACAGGCAGCACCTGCTTAATTTTTTTGTAAATTATTCATATTGTTTCATTATATCTTTACACAATATAGAAACTAATTCTGTAGAGTCCTTGTGATAAATATGATGAGGTCGGGGAAAAAAGATAACTTTAATACCTTCTGAGTTATTTCCAAAGACACAAATATAGAAATGTGCTCCATATTACATGGGATAACTTTTTTCCTAGTACCAAAGAATATACTAATACTTATTTAGTACCAATGTACTAACTATAGAAGTTTGAACATCGTAGTGTGAAAAATAGCTGCTGTTCAGTGCCAAAATAATCTTGTGTGTATGTCATTTCTGTTCAGAAATCTTCCAGAAAATCTGAATCTGGGTCAGTAGAAAGTGTTGGTATTTATCAAGATTTTGATAAGAAACCCAAAGCCATGGGTGGAGACACAACAGGTGAGAAATAAATCTTATTGTATTTTTTAAAATTGTGGATGGATAGCCCCAATAATGATGTATCCATTTAGTCAACATTACAAGAGATGGAATATTCTGTTGCTTCATTTCACAAAATAATCTATTAGAAATTATCTCCTTACACAAAACAATTTCCATAATAAATTGGTTTGTACTGAATCAATTCAAATATTATATTCTGAGCTCATGGATTGATTTGGTATATTAGATTCTTGATGTATGAACAGTGTTGTGGGTGTCACTGTGCCCACTCAAATGGTGGTGTGCTTTGAAAAACAAAGTATTCAATCCAATCAGGTTTTTGGTAGTGGGAGAGAACAGGATTCTTCCCAATGCTTAAATTATGGATAGAAAGATAATTAATGAAATTTGCATGCCATTCCAGACCATCCCTCCCATCACAGCCAAATTCTGCCTTCCCTGCTCCAATATCCCTCTGAAACAGGATGGTCACAAAAGGTAAGGGGCCTAGATCCCATCCAGTCTACCTGTAATTGAAGCATTGTTTCCCACAATTTCTCCCCAAGTGTATCACACACACCCTCCATGTATTCCATGCCCCCTAATGGGATTCCACATCACAGCTGAAAAGCATAATCCTTACAGGAAAAAGTGCAACAAGATCCCCAAACTTCAGTTAGAGAAGTCTGGTTCAGAACTCACTCTATATTGGTATAAGAAAGCTTCTTTTTACAACTCAATTTTTCACTTTTGTATTTATAGTTTCATGCACACATGTGTGCATACATGGTCCAGTGCATATACACAGTAGAAACTGTATTATGGAAAGATTGCTGGTGTGGTTGGCACTTGGTCAAAATTAAAATAGTGGGTCACTGGAGTTGTGAGAAGTTTTGTAGTTGTAATTAAAAATAAATAAATAAAAACACTAGTGTTTGCTTTTGCAGATAATAATGAATATGATAAGCTCTGGGAAGGAAGATCACCATCACGACCAGCCAGTAGGAGGAAGTTCAACATAGACAGTTTTATCTTCCACAAAGTTCTTGGTAAAGGAAGCTTTGGAAAGGTAGGTAGACTGGCAAAAGCTTTTCTTTTCCGTTTTAATGGCTCACTGTTTGCAAGTTAAATTGCTGTAATGGGGGAGTGGGTAGGTCGCATGGTTCTCCAGGCCACCATGGAAGTGGGACATGTGGTGGCAGCAGCTGTCTTAAGACCCCATCAAGGGAAGAAGGAAAGATGCATTCTCTCTTCCAAGGTCAGTCTGCAGAAGGGAGAAGAATGTTTGAATCTGGTGGTAGCTTCATCTTGTCCTTTTACCATATTGCCTCTAGATCAGGGGTATCAAACTAGTTTCATACCAAGGGCTGCAGAAGCATTCATGATGCCTGCTGATGGCCGGAAGTGATGTCATTACACAGAAAGTGATGTCATCATTCAAGATATGGGAGAGCCAATTTTCATGTGGACTGCCCTTACAGCAGTAAAATCTAAGCAGTGATCAGCCTCTGAGGGCTGGATAAAAAGATTCTGCGGGCCGTATCCGGCCCCCAGGCCTTATGTTTGACACCCCTGCTCTAGATGGACAAAAGAAACAAGAAGAAAGGTATAATTGGTTATACCAGAAGATAAAAGTTTGTTTGCTTTGAGGTCATAATTTTCTGACTTCTGGGATGGAAACACAAATTCAAAGGGAACCTGGCTGCTTTTCTCCATATGTTATCTCTCCTTATTTCTCTTTCTAGCAACTAATTTAGCCATTGCAGGTATTAAATTTAGCACCATATAGCTAGAAAAATATCATATGTGACTGCTTATGAATGGGTCACCCTGCTCTTATATTTTTTACAGTTGGATTTTGCATAGAAATATCATAGACTTGTATCATTAGTACAGTTAATGGGCTGTGGACATCACTTGAAATTGTTTCAAGTCAATGAAAGCTTATGCCACAATAAATGTCAGCTTTCAGAATTCTACAGTGTCCTTTACTATGTTTAATGAATACGTGTGTGGCTATACCCTTCAGAATGACTATCTGTTAACTTAGGAGCTAGATATCATGCTGTTGGAACTCAAAGTATATGCCAGTGTCACAAAAAGGGACAAATTTGGAGTTTTTATAATCTGAAATTACCTAACTCAACCTTGCTTGTTACTATCTCAAAATAATCCTCTATTTTACAGGTACTGCTTGCTGAATTGAAAGGGAAGAATGAATATTTTGCTATTAAGGCTTTGAAAAAGGATGTAGTCCTAATTGACGATGATGTGGAATGCACCATGGTGGAAAAACGGGTCTTGGCACTTGCCTGGGAAAATCCATTTCTTACCCACCTGTACTGTACATTCCAGACTAAGGTACAAAACAATCCTTAATTCACTTTAGATAAAACAAAGTGAAGTGAATTACTAATTTCAATTGGTCCATATTTTTGTTTAGCATATTCTTCTATAATTCTGTCCCCTTCCAAATTTCCTGTCCATTTGTATGTCTACAAAATCTGGTAACAAATCCATAGTGGATAGAGAATACACTCATGTAGCAACTGACAAATATTTATTGTACAGGAATCTCAAATAGGAGATGCCAGTACAGTACTCTGTGAACAGAGTGAAATGAAAGTTTATTATTCTACATACAGTGTCTTTTTATCTCCTGATCCTACCAGATCTTGTTGCTCTGAAGCAGGGGTGTCCAAACGTTTTGGCAGGAGGGCCACATCATCTCTGAGATGATGCCACTGTGCCAGGCGGGGAGGGGGGGGAGAGAACTAATTTACATTTCAAATTTGAATAAACTTACGTAAATGAACATATTAGAGATGGAACTTATATGAATGAATGAAGGTCTTGCAATAGTTCAAGGCCTATAAGAGGCCTTGCACAAAGCAAGGACAGCCTTTCCTTTGCTGCCACTGGTGCATCACAGATGTGAAATAGCAAGCAGTGGAGGGAGCCCTGGTCCCACAGTTCATGCGAGAGGTCAAACAGTTGGCCGTCACGCTGAGAGCAGTTGCATCAGACCAGCATGGGCTCCAGCAAGTCTCCAGAGGGCCAGAGGCTCATTGGAGACTGGGGGCTCCCTGAGGGCTGCATTGGGAGTCCTCGAGGGCCACAAGTGGCCCCAGGGCCGGGGTTTGGGCACCCCTGCTCTGAAGAAAGCAGTATTTTCATGTTGTAGGCTCTGAAAAACACTAGAGTCAGGGTCACCCTGACTCAGCACTCGTCCCCACGCATTCAGACTCGAGTCTACCTGTGTCTGGGTGTGCTTGCTTACTGTTTTCACAGTGTGAAGAATTTCATGGCCCCATCATTCTGACCTGATGAGCAGCAGAGAGTTCCAGTTGGGAGGCAGGGAAGGGTTAGTGTTTGCTTTTGCAGAAGGTGGAGGGGGAGGTGGAAGCTGGTATCTGATAAGAAGGAAGGAACAGATGGTCATTGGATCTTTGGCTGAGGGAGGGCAAGAGGAGGAATCCAAGGGGTTTCTTGCCTTATGATTGGCTGCAGAAGCCCAGGGAGGGGGAGGGAGGCAGATTGTAGCGATCACACTTGCCAAGTGCATAGAATGGCTGTTGTAAGCTCCATTGCTACTTGGGAGGGAGGAGCCTCATTGAATGACCAGCTACAGTAGTACTACTTCCAAGCAGAGCTGCCAAGGATTGGGTCATTCTGGTAAGCCTTGCAGCTGTTGTACATCATACTCCTCCCTCTTGCCGCTTCTGTCCCTGCTCTCTCGCAGTCCCTCCAACCTCCTCCCGCCCTCTTTTCAGATGGGATGGGGCAGCAGGGGAGTCTGTGCAATGCAGCATCTTTACAGAATAAAATAAAACTGAGAGGGAACTGATGTGTGAGAGTAAGATATGGTTTTAGAAGAGAGGAATCTTTCTTTGTGCCTGATGCTGTTTGGAAAGTTTTTCAGTCTGAGTTAAAAATATGTGACTGGACACTTGAAGAATAACACATTTGTGCTGTGGCTACTTATATCTGTGACTTAATATCATGTTCTCTCCTGTTTGTACATAGGATCATTTGTTCTTTGTTATGGAGTTTCTTAATGGTGGAGATCTAATGTTCCACATCCAGGACAAGGGGCGTTTTGAACTCTTCAGAGCTACGTAAGTATTGGTAACATAAATTTGTGTTTGCTCAGTCCTAAGACTTGCTTGCACTAGCCGAATTGCTTAAAGTGGGATGCCTCAGCTACGTTTATCACATTCTGTGGGATTGGATGTTTTCATAGCACAGAATTACAAGTGGTAAAGAATGAAGTACTGTATCTTGCTTGGTTTTGTTAAGAAACCAAGGACAGTAAATGAAACTCAAAGAAGAGACTTATTTTAAGAAAGCTGCAAGCAGTACAGAAGAATGAATTCAAATTTATTTTGTGGGTTAAAAAAAATTAAGGCCTTTATGTCCATACATCTTGCTTGCCTGGATGAACATTCCAAAAATTGCCTGCACTGAAGAAGTGTAATAATAACATACTGTTTTTACTGCAAAAGAATTGTGTTTTTTCTCATAAGAGTAAATATATAGGTGTATCCTGAGAAGAGGGATACACTGGTAAAATGCATAAAGTACTTGTTTCTGTTTAAACACGTCTTCTAACCCTTATTTCTATATCTTAGGGTTACAAAATGTGTTACAAATGTACATGCACATGCAGTGTCTTTTTCCTGATTTTATAATAGCCCAGTACTGCCATCTGGTCATCTTTTCATGTCAGAAATACTTTATATTCAAATTTGCAAGTTTCATACTTTTGCTAGCTGATCAGCAAACACTTTTCTGTGCTGAAACATTTCTCTACTTCTGTTCTCTAGATTTATAGGTCCATGGAAACCTGTCTTGTCAAAACCATTGGTCCACTGGGCTCAGTATTGCTAACGCTGACTGGCAGTAGTTCTCTAGGGTATAAGACAGGAATTTTTCTCATTGTATGTTGAAGGCAGGATGGTGAAAGAACAGTCTGGGGCTTTAATTTTACCTCTGTCCAAAGTACTGGCTATGCTCGTTATTTAATGTGGAGCCATCAGTACACATGTAAAAGGGCTTCCACCTCATTTGTTTTCTTTGGCTACTGGCAACTCCATCCTTTTAGTGTTATGAAATTTCCAAATGAGAGAGAGTCCAAAGTAAGTTAAAAGGCTTACCAGGAATCATGAAGCAACACATGTGTGGATGAAGCCTTTGAGTAGGTCCTGGCTTTGTCTTCGAATCACTCAGGTAAATTAGCCCTCCAGGCATAGCTGTAAGGTTTAATGTGCGAGTTGATATGTCTGCTCTGAGTTGTGTATGTCTAATACTTACTGTTTTTATATAGTGCAAAGCATTTCACGTATATTATCATGTTGTTGCCCTTAAAACAACCCTGTAATGTAAGTAGTAGTATCCCCATTTTGCAGGTAGAGAGCTGAAGTTGAGAGGTAATAGCTTGCCTAAGCCTACCAAATGCATATTCATGGCTGAAGAGACATTAAACTGGGGAAGCCTGATTTGCTGCTCGGTCTCTTAGCCACTAAGCTACACTAGCTCTTTGTATCAGTGATATTCCGCATAGCTGGTAAATTGGTAGAGGCTAGAGAGAGGGCCTCTTATCTAAGAATTTTGAAAAACAGTATACAGTAGGACGAAGGCCGTTGCTACTTTCAAGTTAAGTTAGCCCAGAAGCAAAAGAATAGAATTCAGTTCTGACTCTTACCCTCTCAAACCTGGGTAGGATTTTAATTTGATCTCTAAAATATTTCTGTTTCCAGGACAGTTTAACTCCTTGACCTAAAACATTTCAGGAACATTTTTTTCCTTCAGCTAAATGAAATCATATTTGTATAATTAATTAATTGATTAATTAATTAATTAACAGTATTTATATACTGCTTTTCAACTAAAAGTTCACAAAGCGGTTTACAGAGAAAAATCAAATAACTAAATGGCTACATACAATAAGTAGATTGTGTTTTTTACTACATAAAACAAAAGGAATAAAAAGAAAAGGTTAGGGGGAGCTAAAATCCTTCAGCTGAAGGGGGCATGAAATCAAAGGAGGATTATGTGAGTAAGGGCTTGAAGGGACTGGAGTGGGCTTTTAATCATTGTTGTGTTAATTTGGAGAAGTGGAAAAATTGTGATGGGGCTGGTTTGGGGATAGCCTTTTCCAACCTGTTTCATAGGATGTCAGAGAGGTTTTCCAGCATTTAATGAGTAGGGGAAAAGCAGGCTTAAATTAAGCCTTCATTGATATTTTAAAGTGCTTTTGCTCTGTTTCAGGTTTTATGGAGCTGAAATACTGTGTGGCTTACAGTTTCTTCACAGCAAAGGCATTATTTATAGGTGAGTGCAGATTGACCTTGGTTGAGAATCTTATAAAATATAACAGAAGTTATGGCTTGATGATGAATTAGTGGATTCTGTGATTAACCTGCAAGTAGAGTGTTTTAGAAGAAACTGGTCTCTATTAGAATTTTGATTTTATTCTAAAGGTGTTGAAAAGAGGCAATTCAGTAAGCACTTGAGACCAGTCTGTAATTGTTTTCTTATGTTTTTCTCCCTGGCAACCAGAATAAAGAAATGTTATTTACATTATACAGAAGAATCTTTGTTTCACATTTGTAATTGCCAAGCCCCCAGCCCAAGACTGAGACACTTTGTCTTCATTCCAGTGGCACAGGAGATTGATAGTATTTAGGCCAGCATTTCTTCTGGTTGACCTCTTGTTGAAAGCTCTGTAGCAAAAGTTATTAGCCTTCAGTAACAAGTTAAAGAAAGGTGCACGTTACAAGTTCAAATTAATTCTGTTTGCAGTATGCAAAAGTGACTTGGGATACTGTAGGCCAAAGTTCAATCATCATCTGTTCTGGAAAAACATTAGATAAACAAACTGCATCAACTTCTTTTCTGACTGAAGTTTTTGGCTTTTGCTTTTATAATATGAGGGCTAAAAAGTTTGGAAATTCTGTTAATTTGTAAAATCAATATATGATAGAACCAATCTGTAACTGCTGTGTATAAATTGACCAGATTTCAAAATCATCTAATGAATGACTGAAATGCTGTATTTTGGTTGGAAGTATAGAGAATATCCTTTTGTTTGCAGTTTGTGGGTCCTCTTAAACCATCCCTTCAATATCTCCTTTTGATAGTTTAACATATCAAACATTCAAGAACATTGAAAAAGTCCTGGCGAAAGTCAGTGGTCTATGCCAGAAATGGGGATTCTTCAAAATTCCTATTTTAATCAATCCTTTAAAGCAGTGGTTCTCACACACTTAGCACTGGGACCCACTTTTTAGAATGAAAATCTGTCAGGACCCACCAGAAGTGATGTCATGACTGGAAGTGACATCATCAAGCAGGAAAATTTTTAACAATCCCAGGCTGCATTCCTACCCACACTTACCCAGGAGTAAGTCCCATTGGCTATCATTATTATACATACAGGTGGAATTTTTTTTTTAATAAGTATTTTATTTATTACAGATTCATTTATTTTTTTTACTAAGGACTTTTGTTAAATTAATGCACATTTTTCTAAAACTGAAAGTAAGGCACATCTTCAAGATGTGCATTCTAGGGCCCAATCCTATCCAGCTTTCCACAATGCAGCCCCTAAATTAAGGGAACAAACATTCCCTTACCTTGAGAAGGCCTCTGTGTGTGCTCCCCCCCCCCCGCAAATGCAACACATGCCCCATTGGCACGGCTGCACCGTGCCGTGCACTGGTGAATTGCACTGGTGAATTGAATGGGATTGGAGAAATCTTTAACAAATTAACTAGCTCAGTGTGCTTACTTCTGAGGAATTGTTCATTTTCTATTTCTACAACACTGGATAAGTGAAGGAGGGGCTTTAAACTTGAACAGAGAATTGCATTATGTGCTTCAGCAAAAATCCTTTCTCTACATTTCTTGATTGCCGTGATTCTTGGCAATTATAGCTGCTGTTGGGAAGCCTGCTACCAGCAGGGAAAGAATTTCTTGATGTCATATGAAATATTGACTCCAGTGAGGTCATTGCTGGCCAGTAACAAAGCTGTTGGCAGCCTTTCAATTCGCTGTGCGCTTCTGAATACAAAGTTGTTAAAGATTAATGCTACCACCCATTTGAAGAAATCTTAGTTGAATCATTGTGCAAGTTTTAACTGATTAAATCTGAGTACATTTACATATGATTATAGCATTATTTGAAAAGGGGTTCATCTAAAATGGTGTTTGCCACCTGCAGCTTATACATCTTAGTTTTTAAACTCTTTTCAAACACTACTGTTCAGTTAGACTTAGTTTTTAAAAAAGCTTAACAGGTTAAACGCAGCATTTCTATTAAAAATGCAAAAATAACCAGAGAATGGAGAAATATTTGTCTCCTATATAGGAGGGCCCCATATTTGCAGATCCTGTATCCACAGTTTAACTTATCCACAGACTGGGTCTGCACACCCCCTCTGAGGCAAGGGGAGTTCTGCTCCCTTTGTCTCGAGAGTGTGTTCTGAGCCCCACAAAGGCTGCACGCATCCACCATGGCCTTTGTGGGCCTCAGAATGGCTCTTGGAGTGGAAAAAAATGTGACCAGTTTTTTTGTAGAACTAGAAGTCATGTTTTTTGCACTCTAGAGTCAGAGGCCAGCAGAGACCACTGGTGGGCCTCTGCAGGCCTCAAAACACTCTCCCAAATGGAACTCAGCCCCCTCACCTCTGGAGGGTGGTGGGGCATTCCTTCATTTATGTGGATTCAGCTGTCAGCAGGGGTTCCAGAATGAACAACCGCAGATACAGGGGCATGCCTGTATAGTTAAATGTTTTATATCAAGGTCTTAAATTCAGGTATAAGATTTGAAAATTGAGGGTGTGGGGAGGGATGGAGAAAACATTGTTTTCTTTGGTTACATGCATTGTTCTTTTACTGCCCTTCAACAGGCTTAAAAATTGTGGCACAATTTTTGGCTAAGAGTTCAGTCCTGAGCTCACTGCACCAATCCTCTATCGGTGCTGAGTGTCACAAACATGCTGCAAGGCATGCCCGTAACATTCAGCACCAAGTCAGTGCTGACGCCGGCTCAGTGCCTGTCCACCCTCAGCCAGCAGCAGTTGGAGGCCTGGCACATGGAGTAAAGGACAAGCTCCAGGCAGCAGAGAGATTAGTCGGGGGGGAGGCATTCTGGGGCAGAGGAGGGAGGTGGCGGGACCGGCAGATCAGTGCTCCCCCTGATCCAGAACCCCTTGTTGGGCTTCCTGGCCTGACACAAGGCCTCTCAACTCTGCACCAGGTATTTTGGTGGCACGGACATGAGTAGCTCCATTGTGCGGCTTGGGCCTTTCCCCTGAGTAGACGCTGGCAGTTGCCCAGTTGTGCATAGGATGCGGCACAGCCATTTTGGCATTGCAGCTCCTCTGGGTGCTCAGCAGCTCAGGATTGGGCTGTAAGTCCTGTGACTTTCATGAATCTCAGTGTGTTTAAAAGTACCCACTACTGGCGAGATAAGCTACTGTCAAATGTTTATAGCTAAATCTATGTTTTAATTGTAAAATGCAATCAGCTATCATAGCTGAAGTGTTAAAAATCCTCACTAATATATCTGAACTGGCTGAAAGCAACAAGGTGCTAGCCAGGGCTGTCCAAACATTTTGGCAGGAGGGCCACATCATCTCTCTGACACTGTGTCAGGGGCTGGGGGAAAAAAGAATTAATTTAAATTTAAAATTTGAATAAATTTACATAAATTAATTTATTAGAGATGGAACTTATATTAATGAATGAAGGTCTTGCAGTAGCTCAAGGCCTATAAAAGGCCTTGCACAAAGCAAGACCAACCTTTCCTTCACTGCCACTGCTGCATCACAGACGTGAAACAGCAAGTAGTGGAGGGAGCCCTCGTCCCACAGCTCTGATGAGAAGTCAAATAGTTGTCCTCATGCTGAGAGCAGTTGCATCTGGCCAGCATGGGCTCCAGCAAGTCTCTAGAAGGCCAGAGGTTCATTGGAAACTGGGGGCTTCCTGAAGGCCTGATTGGGAGCTCCCGAGGGCCACAAATGGCCCCCGGGCCAGGGTTTGGGCACCCCTGTGCTAGGCCACCAGGGCACATAGAGTTGATACAGATCTACCTTAATACTACTTCAGTTTGTAACACAACCTGCAATATTTAGAAGACTTTGGTGTACTTCAAGGGCGTCTCACTGCATCCCTCATTCAGTCAGTACACTAAGGATTCAGTATGTTCAGCTTCAAAAGTAATAATTTATATTTCTTTCTGGAGTTCATGTTTTAATCAATCATATTTTTGGCATGCCTGAGTCTGCTTTAATTTTCAGTAAAGCCATATTGTACAAAGTGTTCATTTATTTTTCTGCCAACTCCAACTTTTCTGCCAGCTTTAGTCTCTTCTGTGTTCTTGTAGAATCTTGGCATGAATGGCATGGTAATTCTGAAAGGATCCCACAAAACTGAAAACAAACAACCAAGGGATGCAGTTACTACAGTAACATGAGCATTTTGTATGATTGTTTTTGAATAAATGATGTACTGTATTTGTTTTTACTTTTTCCACAGAGACCTCAAACTAGACAATGTGATGCTTGATAGGGAAGGTCACATCAAAATAGCAGATTTTGGAATGTGTAAAGAGAATGTGTTTGGAGAGAACAAAGCAACAACTTTCTGTGGGACTCCAGACTACATCGCGCCTGAGGTGAGGGATGCAAGAGAACTGGGAACTATAAAAAATTAGCACATACTTGTGTCCAACCCATAATACATTTTTCCCCCCCCCCAAAGACCACATGTGCATGATAAAATGTGTTGCAAGACTGGGTGCAGTTGTATCCTCTGCAGTGTTTCTCAATGGCATTTAAATCCTTAAAAAGTCTTTTCCCAAGCATGTAATAGGTTTGAAGCAGATATGCACAAACATTTTAGCATTCACTCACATCTCTTGTAACATGCCAAATCACACCATAATTCCTTCACTGGTAATGTAAGAATTTAATAGCTTAGTACACTGTATTGAATTGAATGTATCTACATATCCAAGAACATGGAATTAACCTGCTAATATAGAACATAAACTGTACAAACATTATTTCTATACCGACTCTTTAATTTTCCTGTCAGTATTTTAAAATCACAAATAAAATACTGTTTGTGAATCAGGAGAGATTCAGATGCCATCGCAGTTCAAAAAAATAGTGGGAGGCCTACTCCCTTTCAGTGAGCAGAACTTTCCTTCCATTCTGAGAGGACGCATACATCCACCAAGTGTGCTTCTGTTCACAAAGGCATTGCTCTGGATGTCACCCATTGTCCACTCCTAGTTGCTTTAAATGAGGAAAGTACAAATCAAGATTTTGGCTTGGTTAAAGAAACCAAGTAACAAAAAAAATCTCTTTGCATTTTACATGTTTTCTCTTCTCATATTGACAATAGATTTTGCAAGGCCTGAAATATACATTTTCTGTTGACTGGTGGTCATTTGGAGTCTTGTTGTACGAGATGCTTATTGGACAATCACCTTTCCATGGTGATGATGAAGATGAGTTATTTGAGTCGATTCGAGTAGACATACCTCATTACCCACGCTGGATTACCAAGGAATCTAAGGATTTATTAGAGAAGGTACACACTGGCTAAGGCTAATCATGTTTTCAGTTAATTACTGGAGAGGGAAAATAAAAACTATTAAAGAATAATATCTAAACCTAATAATCTGTTTCCCCAAAACTGCTGTTACTCAAAGAGAAATTGCATTGTGAAATGGAACCAAGACAAATTAGCTAAACAACTGAAGGGTCTTGTTCTTGTCTATCCATGCTGTATTGTCTCATGCAGTTTTGGAATGGCATCTAATGTGCACAGTGGTTCATGAGCTGCGATTGATGAATGCACATCCTCTCCCCATCCGCCCGCCCCCCACCAAAATGGCTTTTGCAACTGCTGCCCATAAGTAGGGTCTCCCATGCCCCATGTAAGTAGCAGCAGTAAGGGCTGCTTCTGGAAGAGAAGAGAGCATGGTAAATTTATTTCTGATAATGCCTGCTTCTGTTCTAGAATTCTGTGTTGCAATTTAGTGATAGCCTTTGACCCACAGTTCTATAAAACACATCAACACTTTCATTTTACAATGTCAGTTTCTGCCAAAAATGTTGCAGTTTGAAGGCAAAGTAACTGGATTAGGCTGTGTGTTTATATTTTGTAGTTGTTTGAACGAGATCCAGCAAAGCGGTTGGGAGTAATTGGAAACATCAGAGATCATTCGTTCTTCAAAACAATTAATTGGCCTGCACTAGAGAAGAGGGAAATGGAGCCCCCTTTCAAACCAAAAGTGGTATGTAGCCTCTGAATCTCTTTCCTGCTCAGCAGAATGTACAATTCTGATGTCTGCTGTATTTGTATCCTACCTTTCCTCCTTATAGCTTAGGGAACCTCTAATGTAATCACTCCATGCGTATCCTCAGAATGTCCCTGTGAAATTGGTAGTTAGGCTGAGAAAAAGTTTAACTTATTTGTATACCACTTTTCATACCATTTCATAAAGACAATAAAAACAAACTCTTTAAAATAAAAAAAATTTAAAGGCAAGAAACATTTGGAAAACAGGGTAAACTCAACTGAAACCAGAATGAAAACCAGCAGTCATTCAAAAGTTAGTTAAATAAATCACAATAAAATGTCTTCAGGATTCATATAAAAGTAGATGGGGTGGAGGCCTGAAACATATATCCAAGGATGGAATTCCTCAATTGTGGTGCCCTTCTGAAAAGTAATATAATTGACATAAACAAAGTGCATTGCCAGGTAAGGTTGCAACTGGCAAATCAGTTTGGAGACCATTGCTCTAAAACAGGGGTGTCCAAACTGCTTGGCAAGTGGGCCACATCATTTTTCTGACACTGTGTTGTGGGCCAGGAAAAAAAAAATTAATGTACAATGGTGCCTCGCAAGACGAAATTAATTCGTTCCGCAAGTCGTTTCGTATTGCGAAAATTTCATCTTGCGAACGCGGTTTCCCATAGGAATGCATTGAAATTTAATTAATGCATTCCTATGGGCAAAAAAAGTCAGAACAAAGTCAATTTGGTTTACAAAGTTTTTATTAAGTGCTATTTAAAGGCATACATACTGTACAGAGGATTTCAAAAATTTCAAGCACAAAACTTCAACTTTTTAATTTTAAAAATTCATCTTGCGAAGCATGGCCATAGAAAAATTCGTCTTGCGAGTCACCAGAAAAATCGCAAAAACGCTTTCGTCTTGCGAGTTTTTCAGTGTGCTAGGCATTCGTCTTGCGAGGCACCACTGTACACTTCAAATTTGAATAAATTGACATAAATGAAAATATTAGAGGAGGAACTTATATGAATGAATCAAACTCTGGCAGTAGCTCGAGGCCTATAAAAGGCCTTGCACAAAACAAGGCCGACCTTTTATTTGCTGCCGCTGCTGCATCACAGACTTGAAATAGCAAGGTGCCCTCGTCCCACAGCTCACGCGAGAGGTCAAACAGTTGCCCTCATGCTGAGAGCAGTTGCTGCAGCCTGCATTGATCCAACACAAGTCTCAGGAAGGCCAGAGTCTCATTGGAGATTGGAGACTCCCTACAGGCCAGATTGGGAGTCCCTGAGGGTCGCAAGTGGCCCCAGGGCCAGGGTTTGGGCACCCCTGCTCTAAAACATGGAGATTGTATACTGTTATAATGACTTGTAACTTCTGATGGACTTCTCCATAAATCTGCCCAGTCTCCTTTTAAAGCCAAATAGGCCAGGCACCATCACAGCTTCCTATGGCAAGAAATTTCACAGACTTGAGAGAGGTCAGGAAGATTCAAGTAACAAGATTTTTTAAATGGATAATTACCACACAATCACCACCTGAGGTGTGGCACATTTCTCCTTATTTGGCAGGATGATGAGGACAACCAAACTAAACCTGGGATATTATGGTTGTCTGTGTGAGCTCCCTGTATTCAAAAACTTTGGTTTACCTGCCAGTTCTTCTGGACAATAGTAGAGACCAGGGGTCTCTAAACTTTTCAGCTGAAGGGCCACATCAAATATCTGGCATAGTATCAAGGGCTGAAAAAAAATTAAATATAAAATTTATATAAATACATTATAGATCGAATTTAAATGAATCAATATGCTCAAATGCCCAGGATTTCTCCAAGCACCAACTCAGCCCAAGAAATAAGGCATACTCTTAAATGGACCCCCATTCCCCCACCCCACAAGCACAACTCCGATTGTATTTGGTCAGCTGGGCCAGAGGCTGGCCACGGGCCAGATAGAGGCTGGCCACGGGCTGCATCTGGCCCCCAGGCCAGAGTTTGAGACCCTTGGTATAGACTGTTCAATGCTAATTCAACTAACTTTGACTTTCTGCTTCTCATACAGAAATCAGCAAGTGATTACAACAACTTTGACAGAGAGTTTTTAAGTGAGAAGCCTAAACTATCCTACAGTGACAAAAATTTGATGGACTCTATGGATCAGTCTGCATTTGCTGGATTCTCTTTTACCAATCCTAAATTTGAAAAGATCTTGGAGAAATAGTTCTTCAGCACAATAGAACTCTTGAGATACAGCTGTAAATGGAAGCTTTCAACCACTCCATGTGAAATGTGATCAAAGGATACCATCATCTCTTTGCCTTCACTCTGAATAATACTTGGTACTGTCTAGTTATGTTATACGGCTAATTCTTCAGCAGTTGGCAGTAGCTTTATCTTGCATGGTTGGGTTTATCAGCATCCTTGTGAATCATGTGTAAATAATTTTCTCTCTAGCAGGGAAAAATGTAAATTGTTTGTCTGGTTACTTGAAAGTACTGTAGTTATCTGTTGGGGATATGCACACACACACACACACGTTGTATATTTTTGCTCAAGAGGTGAAAGAGAGCTCATTTAGGGGCATCTTTTAAATAAAGTGGAACAGCTCACCAATTCTTTTGCAACATCAGATGAAGTAACTTGAATTTTTATTCAGTTATTTTGAGCATCAGTTACTATTCTTTTTAATAAAAATGCCATTACTTGATATGGTGCTTTACGGGGCCTGACTCCATTAAGTTTACAACTTATTCAGTAGTGCACCTGTTTTATTTGTGAATAGACCCATATTAAACTCCAGAAGTCTTGTAGTTTTTAAAAAGGAATGTGCCTTCTCCTTGTTAGACTATTATCAACCTCAAAATGTTAGTGTGTGATTTTAAGCTTATGTAATAGGAACCCCATTAAACTCAACAGGACTTGCTTCTGAGTACAAGAATCAGGCTGCATATCTTTAATGAAGAATGACAGTTACCTGACAAATCTTGGGTTGTAGGACAATCTCATCTCACTGCATCAGGTTCTTTACAGGGAATTCTAATGTATGTATTGGTATGAATCCAGTTTTGTTTCAGGTCAGGTCAAAGGTTTATTACCACTTATGGGAGAAAAAGTGGTTTATGTAGGAACATGTAAATATTCACCTTCTATGGAAAAGATGACTGTTAACTGTTATATTGTATCTTGACAACTTATATTTAACTGTTGTAGACACCCAAGTCTGCAATATGCACAGGAAGTTGAAACAGGTGGGGGAAGAAAGAAACCTTGTAAAAAGTGCATTACTCCTAAATTGTTGTTTGATTAGTCATGTGTAATGAGGAAGAGAATTTAGTTTAAATAAAAATGAATCTGTTCTTCAGTGAAACTCTATTCCTCCCTATTTTGCCTGATTTCCTTCAGCTTCTCACTAGCTGGGTGCAAAAGGCTTAGGTATTACAGATATGCAGTCTCTTCCACAGCAAAGGAACTAGCAGGAATGGGTATCCTAGCCTTTAGATCAGGGGTGCTCAAACATTGATTTAGCTACTATAACTTGGCTGAGTGCTGCAGAATGAGGGAGGCACGATGAAGTCTATACTGCTCTACATAAGGCTTTGCATCTTTGGTTGGCTACAGTGGATTATAGTTTTGCCATTGTAGGCCTCTGTCCTCTTCCTACTTCCTAGCCCAAGAAGATGGTAAGGCATGGAATCCACAACTACACAAATGTGAAATCCTCAAGGTTTACATATGCTTGAGGCTAGTAAGCATACAAACAGATTGAAGGGGTCGACCCCTGAGATAACGATTTTTGTTGTTGTTAAAGTCCTGGTCTTGTTCAACTTAAATTGCTTAGGTGATTCTTCAGAAAGAGCTTAACAGTTAATCTTAAGCTGTACAGTATGTTTAGGTTAGGTAATAGTTGTTGACACATGGGTATACTTTAAGATAGAAGTTACCAGGTTTCAGCTTAAAATATCTAAAGTCTGTTTTCATTTCAGTAGCTGAAAAAGTCACACGATGCTGGATAAAGTTAAGTTCCAACTCACTGCAAGACTTCTCTCCCATATTCTAGGTTTCATAGGTTACTAAAAAAATATTTATTCTCTAGGCATCAACATAAGACACTCTGGCTGGAGAATCAGACTTGTACTTCAGCATACAAGAGCACAATTCTTAGGAAGTAGTTTCCATTCCTACAACTGTTACTATTACTATGTACAGTATTTGTAAATGAGGAAATATACAAAGTTAAACACAGGTTTTGCTAGTTTACAGTTATTAGGCATGTTTAGCAGGCCCTGGAGTGCAGCTGACTACAGTTATTCCATGCAATTAGGAAGTTTAATAGGATTCTAAAGGGGACTTTTGTGTTTCCCCACTCAGCTCATATAACAAGAGATGTCCCCTAGGGCAACATGCTGGGTAACAACAATGTGTGAATCTTCCACTATCATTACTATCTCTGAACATATTAGACTTCTTCTGGCATTACAGCTGAAAGCAACAACATTAACATTTCAGTTTCATTACTACTTCTATCATTTATTTTACTGATCCCTATCTAATTAGCATTAATGAAGTACCAGAAACAGGCAGTCTGACTGCCTTCTGAAGCACATCATGATTCTGCTAGTTTCAAGTCAATTCTATGTCTTTATCTGCAGCGCATGGCCAGTTTATTGCCTATTTGCAGAAACATTCATGTTATGACTAATTCCCTTATTAGCTGAAAAATGGATTATTATGAATTCCAACTGGTGATGCTACTCAGTTTAACAGCCTTCCTTATCACAAGGTAATACAACCAGCAATGCATTTATTATGACATTTCTTGAAGCCCACAGAAGTGGAATTGCAGCTTAGTGGTGCCTACATTCACTGAAATGAATGGACCCTTAATACTGTGGAGAGTTGGGCTTTAACACTAGATTCTACACATATCACTGTTTAAATACTAACATTTTATTAAATGCAGTAAATTCCTTTTGCTCACTTTTCTTTATATTATTAACTACAGCAAAAACAGACAATTCACTCAAAACACCCATGTTCCCTTATGAATATACCCTGGAAGTTTTAATACTATGTAGCAATACCACAAAGGACTGTGAAAAACATTATGCTGAAGCAAATATTTGCCTGATAGTGAAATGCATTAACTACAAGGTTTGTTAAAATTCCTGAAATGAGCAAGCACCTACAATAAGAATTGCTTAGAGCAGTGTTTCTCAAACTGTGGGTCATGAACCAATTTCATGTGGATCCCCATCCATTTTAATGTGTATTTTTAGTATATTAGACTTGATGCTATCATGCTATGCTGCTGAATTTGGGGAAATGTTACAGATCTGTACTTTTAACAGGTTACTCTGTGTACGCTTTTAATAATGATAGTCAAGGGGTCCTACTCCTGGGTAAGTGAGGACAGGATGCAGCCTTTGGGATGCTTAGGGAATTTTTAAATCCGTAACTGCTTGGGAGTATTTAGAGGGTTCTTTATTTTATATATTGTAAAATTTATACTTACTGCAAACTTTTCATTTACTTAATTTGATTTGATTTTGTTGTATGGTGGTGTTAAATTTTCCTGCTTGATGATGTCACTGCCATGACATCACATCTGGTGGGTCCCAACAGATTGTCATTCTAAAAAGTGGGTCCCGGTGCAAAAACATTTGAGAAACACTGGCTTAAAGAGCTTCTGCTTCCCACCATTCCCTTCCCCCCCCACACACACACACAATTGCATAGCCGTTCATTTCTGAATAGGACATACACACGGTCATGCAGGGAATGTCCCCTTTCTACACTATATACCTAACCCCAGATAGGCATCAGCTAGGTCAAAATTGCCTCTAGTCTCACTAGAGGATAAGTTATGGATAAGCAAGATGTTTCCTTTCTACCCTTTGGGAGGAAGACAGTAAAGGAATATAATGCTACTAAAATCAATTTTTTAAAAAGTTACATACAGTATTTCCTATCTTCATACAACGAATAAAAACCTAAAAGCAAAAACAGTTGAAATTTAAATGCCAGACTGAATAGAACCAACTCTGCTTTAATCATTAGGACCTCAGTAGGTTGAACTTCCTCAGAATAATTTTCTTTTACCATGTTTTTAATTACTTTCTCATTTTTTTGACAAAAATACATATAAGCATGTATAAACTAACACAGAAATGTGTATCAAGACACCCAACAGAAGCACACAACCCAAAAAAAGAGAGGAAAAAGAGAAAAGAACAAAAAAAATGTACTTATCAAGGTAGTACTTAATGCCAAATCTACTAATGAATGGCTGCCAAATATTTTCAAATACATCTAATAATGATTGCCGTCGATAGCCATATGCTCAAAAGACAACAGGTTCAATAGATTTTCTCTTGATTTATTGTGAGTGGGCATTGATCCTTCTAGTGATACTTCTCAGCTTTTTGGCTAAGATCAAGCGAAACATTCTCTATTAAATCAATGTTTTAGCTATCGTAAGGGCATATAGAGTCCATTTCTGTTACCATTTATTCACCTTCCAGACTGCAGGTATATAATTTAATATCACATATGTATCAGTGAATTTCAGTGTTGTTGTAACACAGTATGTATCTCATTTTCAAACCAAAAGCCCACAATTACACAATTGCCCACAATTGGTTGCTTCAGATGATCCAAAGCGCCATCATCTAGGCTCCATAATAAGGCCTTTATTATACAACCTCTTATTATACAACCTCTGAGGGGTCCAATACACCCTGAAAACTTTTTGTTGGACTAAGCGAAATCTGAGATCCATAGATAGGGTTGTAATGTTTTCCACCACCATCCTCCATTGTTCATATAGACTGGGACAATTTAATTCTTCATTCCACTTATCTCTAAGCACCTGTGAATCATATTTATTTAATAACATCAAATATTTCAACTGACTTCTTTGTATATGATTCTAAAAGTATCTCCAAAAGAGGTAGAGATTGTGAGGGGGATACCACTGCGGGGCCATATTTAGAAGCTAACATAACACAGTTGTATATATTGCCATTTGGCTGAATCAGATAATCCATATATGTCATAAATGTAGAAAACTTATTATTATCAATAAGTTGATTTAAAGACATAACTGTATTATTGGCCCACTCGTTCAAAAAAAAAGGTTCTTTTTGGATCTTTAGTTCAGGGTTAGACCATAGTGTTAATTTAGCATGGGCGTAAGGGTCAAGTTTATATTTCTACCTCATCATGTTCCAGATGTGTCTGAGGTTATAGCTACTGATATCTAATATTTGCATATTTAGACCCCAAAGCTACCCATTTCCACAAAGGGGCAATTACAGCTGTTTCTAGTCTAGCCGGGGATGGGATCTCCACCTCGAAGTATCCCAACGATTACAAAAACCCAGGAAATCAGCCTTCTACTGTGTTCTGAAAGCTCAAGCTTGCACAGGCAAGATGTATGAAGTGTCAATCATTTAATAATTTTCAGTATTGTAGCATTATGCCAAACTCATTCCAAAGCGAGCAACTGTGCACAAATCATAAGATCCTTCTTGTTTTTGCCGCTGTTGATAAAGTACATAATACTGCCCTGGTCAAAACAATGGGACTGCAAGAAGACACTGCCAGGATTAGAGTCCTAATGAAGCAAAACTTAAGTATGGCTTGTGTAGTAATGTATGCTAGATTCATCACAAGTATAACCCATTAGCACTGGCTCTCCTAATGGAGCAGTCTGTTCTGGTCTGTCTCTAGAGATGAAAGATTTTTAACTATAGTTATTGGCCATTTTTGCCTCAGGCCACTGGAGTACACCAGCTTAACAAAGAGCAAATAGCTTCATGATTGACTTTTTGATTTGCACTAGTTCTGTTTAAGTGCCACCTGGTGGACAGCAAGGCAAACTACAGTGCTTATTAAATATAGTCGATTTAGCAGGCTAGAACTTGGTCTGTGCACAGAAGATGGAAGTGTTTGTGCTAAGGAGGAAAAGCTTCCTTACAAATGGAGAACCATCAGACAGTATAGATCAGGGGTGTCAAACATAAGTCCTGGAGGGCAGATGCAGCTGGCAGAAGCTTTTTATCTGGCCCTCGGGATCTCAGCTGCTAAAGCAATGCTGAGGTGTCACTGCTGAAAGGGTGGCCCACCTGCTAATTGAGCTCTCCCATATCTTGAAATATGATCAAGATTTGTGTATTTTCTGTCATGTTCAGCTAATGAGAACAGTGTGCTTATTTGTGGTTTTGACCTGTTTAATGACATCACTTCCAGCCCTCAGCAGGCATCAGGAATTCTATTGGGCCCACTGTATAAAAGGAGTGTGACACTCCTGGTATAAATGAACGGTGTCTCCCACAACCACCTCTCTGAAGCCCTCATTCAACGTTTACATACATGCAACATAACTGGGCACCATGTTTTGTTACCTCTGGAAAAGCAGTATATAAATCTGCTAATAACTAAAATGTTTATAAGAATATACAGGTCCAACCATGTTATACATGGATTTTTAATATATGGATTTGATTCAGCATGAATGATCCCTGCAAATGAGGAGGAATGTGCTGATCCCTGGAGGAGAAAAATGCATCCCTTTCAAATCAGTTTAAAAAACTGCTTTTTACTGTTTTAGAGAGACAGTCCCAAACAAGGTTGGTGCAAGAACACAGCCCTGCTTCACGCCGCTTCGGATGTCAAAGGGGTGTGATGTGGAGCCATCAAAGACAACAGTGCCCTTCATGTCCTTGTGGAAGGATCTGATGATGCTGAGGAGCCTGGGTGGACATCCAATCTTGGGGAGAATCTTGAAGAGGCCATCCCTGCTGACTAGGTCGAAAGCCTTCGTGAGATCTATGAAGGCTATAAAGAGTGGCTGTCGTTGTTCCCTGCATTTCTCCTGCAGTTGTCTAAGGGAGAATACCATATCAGTGGTGGACCTGTTGGCTTGGAATCCACACTGCGATTCTGGATAAACGCTCTCTGAAAGTACCTGGAGCCTCTTTAGTGCAACTCGGGCAAACAACTTTCCTACAACGCTAAGGAGAGAGATGCCATGGTAGTTGTTGCAGTCACCCCTGTCGCCTTTGTTCTTGTACAGCGTGATGATGTTTGCATCCCTCATGTCTTGAGGTACTCCACCTTCTCTCCAGCAGAGACAAAGGATTTCATGCAGCTCAGTGACGATGATCTCTTTGCAGCACTTTAGGACTTCAGCAGGGATGCTGTCTTTTCCAGGTGCCTTGCCAAAGGCAAGGGAGTCCAGGGCCACGTGAAGTTCTTCTAGGGTTGGTTCACTGTCAAGCTCCTCCAGCACAGGCAGGCACTCAATGTTGTTCAGCGCTTCTTCGGTGACTACATTTTCTCTGGAATATAGCTCAGAGTAGTGCTGCACCCAGCGTTCCATCAGCTGCGCCGATGGAACACAGCAGGGCTGTGTTCTTGCACCAACCTTGTTTGGGATCTTCTTCGCTGTCCTGCTGAAGCAGGCCTTTGGAACTACAACAGAAGGCATCTATCTCCGGACCAGATCAGATGGAAAGCTCTTCAACCTCTCCAGACTGAGAGCAAAGTCCAAAGTCCAGCTGAAATGTCTGCGTGACTTCCTCTTTGCCGACGATGCAGCTATCACTACCCACTCTGCCAAAGATCTCCAGCAGCTCATGGATCGTTTTAGCAAGGCCTGCCAAGACTTTGGACTGACAATCAGCCTGAAGAAAACACAGGTCATGGTTCAGGATGTGGACTCACCTCCCTGCATTACAATCTCTGCACATGAACTGGAGGTTGTCCATGACTTTGTGTACCTTGGCTCAACGATCTCCGACACTCTTTCTCTCGATACCGAGCTAAACAAATGCATCGGTAAAGCAGCTACCACGTTTTCCAGACTCACAAAGAGAGTCTGGTCCAACAAGAAGCTGACGGAACATACCAAGATCCAGGTCTACAGAGCTTGCGTCCTGAGTACACTTCTGTACTGCAGCGAGTCATGGACTCTTCACTCACAACAGGAGAGGAAACTGAATGCTTTCCACATGCGCTGCCTCCGACGTATTCTCGGCATCACCTGGCAGGACAAAGTTTCAAACAACACAGTCCTGGAACGTGCTGGAATCCCTAGCATGTATGCACTACTGAAACAGACGCCTGCGTTGGCTCGGTCATGTTGTGAGAATGGATGATGGCCGGATCCCAAAGGATCTCCTCTATGGAGAACTCGTGCAAGGAAAGCGCCCTACAGGTAGACCACAGCTGCGATACAAGGACATCTGCAAGAGGGATCTGAAGGCCTTAGGAGTGGACCTCAACAAGTGGGAAACCCTGGCCTCTGAGCGGCCCGCTTGGAGGCAGGCTGTGCAACATGGCCTTTCCCAGTTTGAAGAGACACTTGGCCAACAGTCTGAGGCTAAGAGGCAAAGAAGAAAGGCCCATAGCCAGGGAGACAGGCCAGGGACAGACTGCACTTGATCCCGGTGTGGAAGGGATTGTCACTCCCGAATTGGCCTTTTCAGCCACTCTAGACGCTGTTCCAGAACCACCTTTCAGAGCGCGATACCAGTCTTTCGAGACTGAAGGTTGCCAACTAGAGAGACAGTCATGCAATTGATTACAGGAATAACCTAATTTTCCACAGATTTTTCTTTCTCAACGTGATGAGAAGTACCCTTTAAATTAAAGGAAAAGTCCTTTAACAATAGCCTCATTAATGCCAGGGAGGGCAGCTGGCTGACAATCCATCAATTGTTCTCTCTCTGGCTTCAATGGCAGTTATTATCACCTCCTCCATTCTTTCCCCCTCACTGCACTCCTGCTGAAGGAGGGATTACTGCCTCCTAGTGAAGTCCAAGTGCCTGGAGAGAGACTGAGTGCCTCTGGGTGCATTTCAAAATGTCAGCAAGGCTATTTTTTAAATCACCTGAGCACTTGTTTTTTAGATTGATTTGCTTTAGTGCATTTTCCAGGTGAGTCCTGGGAACAGAACCCTTGTGAATAATGAGACTCAACCTGTATATACTAAGCTTCCATTGATACAGCCCATTGATAAAATACATGGTTCTCTGCCCTGTGCTCTACCCAAAGCTATACAAATATTTAGAATAAGCCACCAGAACTTCATTCACTAACACAAATTGCCACCCCAAACATGCACTGGAAGGCAAAGCTATCCTTTCCTGCTGAGGTATTCAATCTGTGTGTTCTGTCTCCCTAGTGAGGTGTGGCTAGCCTCCAGGGGCGTTGCCAGGCATCTGGGGAGAGAGGTGGCCACACATGCCCTGCTTTGCTCAGCTCAGCTGCACGTGCTGCTTTTCCGAGGCTGAGAATGAGGTGGGTGAGGCAGTGTGAGGTGGGGAGGGCATGTGAAGCGTGGTGGGGGGAGGGGGGAGAGAAGGCTGGCTGGGCAGCTCAGAGGTGCTGCATCTCATCAGCACAGGGCGCGCTCCTGGCAGGCTTCAAACTGGGAGGGAAACCTGACCTAGAGAGAGCAGCACTTGGGAAAGAGGGAGCCCAGCCTGCTCTTGGGGAGGGATGTTCAAATGCCCAGCCTGCATCCCTCCGTCTTGCCTGGGGGGAACAGGGGTGGCAGCTGCATGTTGGGGTGTATATGTGTGAGCAGCCCCCATCTACTTCGGGGGTGAGTTGTAATCTTGCTGGGTGTGGCTGCAATCCTATCCACTTTCCTGGGAGTAAGCCCCATTGACTCAAATGGGACCTACTTCTGAGTAGACCTACATAGGCTTGGGGTCTGTGTCAGGTTAACCAAGGAGCCTCACCTTTCTCTTTTTCCTCCCCCTTCAAAAAAGAAAAAAAGCCACTCTTGATCAGTCAAGCTGTCTCCAAAAATTGATTAAAAAATAAAAACACCCATTCCTTTTCAGCCATCCTCCTTTTTCCTCCTGCCTCCTTTTGAGGAGGGGGGGGGTTACTTCCCATGTTAGCTGCTACTGTAAGACAAAAAGCACAATCCTAGCTACGTCTACTCAGAAGTAAGTCCTATTGTGTTCAATGGGACTTACTCCCAGGAAAGTGAGGTTAGGATTGCAGCCAAACAGTCTCTGGGTCTCAGTTTGCAAGGAGCAGATGCACACAAAACAAAGTCTTCCCCTCCCCCAGCAAATTCATCACTTCTTCCCCCCTCCCTTTCCAAAACCCTCCAGGTGTGCTGCTAACAAACTCATGGCACAGTCCTAACCAGGTCTACTCAGCAGTAAGTCCTATTTTGTTCAATGGGGCTTACTCTCAGGTAAGTGTGGTTAGGATTGCAGCCTCAGACTGCTGGCAGCTTTTTTTTGTTTCCAGTGTATAACACCTTCATCCCCATTTGGGGGTAACTGAGGTGAAGTGTTGCAATGGGGAGCCATGGCCAATGGCCACAAGGAAGTTTGAGAACCACTGCTTTAGTGTTTCTCTTTCCTAGTTAAAATATATTAAGGGGTTTGGACAATTTAGACAATGCAGGTTGGGGAGCAGAGTGTCTCCCTCTACTGTATCCTGGTGGACCAGGAGTGTTTCAGGGTAACCCAGGGGTGCTCACACTTTTTTGGCTCGAGAGCAACTTTGAAACCCAGCAAGGCCTGGAGATCTACCAAAGTTTTTTTACAATGTTCACGCCATCATAACATATAACATTTATGTGTACAATGTATGTTGGTGTACCTTGCATAACCACATGAGCCAATATTGCAAAACACAACATAATTAACCATAAACATTTTTTGTAATTACTTGAGTTTACTTTGATGACTTGCACTGAAGTGAATCAGCCAAGAATGCATAGTTCGGACACTAGCTGCTGACAGCCAGCCTCAAGCACACTTCCAAATGTTCATCAGTCATGGTGGAACGGTACTTGCACTTAATGATCTTCATGCAGGAATTGAATAAAGTCGTGCGATCGACTCATTTTGCCTCGCGATCAACCGGTAGATCGCGATCGACGTATTGGGCACCCCTGGGGTAACCTATGAAGCTCCAGGGAACGTGCTGGGGGGGGGGGTTACGGCCACTCAGTGAAGGGACAGCAGAAAACAGCACCTGAGCTCAAGTTTTAAAAGAATGGGAAGGAAAGCAGGAGGATGGCAGGGCAAGAGATGAGCACGGCACTAGAATGGGCAGGAGGTCTGGTCTAGAGGGTAGAGCCTCCATCTGCCTGAAGATAACATCCACAAGGTCGCCAGTTCGAGGCCACCGGCACCGTGCGACCTTGGAGCAGCTGGCAAGCTGAAGCCGAGCAATTCCATCTGCTCTGAGCGTGGGAGGATGGAGGCCAGAATGTGAAGCCAGATCGGAATGAAACACCTGAATGTAGTGGTTCTTGAAAGAAAGAACCTTCTTTCAAATTGTAAAAATTCCTATTTAATAAGGGATTTAATAAAGCCTGCCTATGTAAACCGCCTTGAATAAAGACCAAGAAAGGCGGTATATAAATACCTGTTATTATATTATATTATGTTATGTTATCTATCCAACAATACCTTATTCAAGCTACACAATATATTTCTATATCTTTTCTATGGAACCTTGATCTCACATTTTGCCAGCAATTTTTAAATTCTGAAAAACAAAATTGGCACCCCTGTTTAAATACTGGATGAGCACAAAGAATACAAAATTCTTTTGAAATGAAAACATGGGGTATGTGGAGCTTCTGTTATTTATACAGATACTATCCTTATTAACCTATGCTTTCCCTATTAAGAACTGTCCAGACTGATAGGGTAAGACTGTGTGTTTATTGCAGTGGTTCCCAAACTGTGGTTCAGGACCCACTGGTGGGTTGTGACCCAATTTATGGTGGGTCACAAAGAGCTGGATAGAGCCTCTGATGTAAACACAAGTAATGGAAAGATCAGATAACAAATTGCCCCAAGCTATTCAAAAATCAGTTAATTACCCTACAAAGAGCTCAATTCCTGCAGTTTGCAAGCATGTGTAAAACTAGGGAAATAAATGTCACTTAGTTGATTTCCCCCTAATATAGAATTCCAAAAAATCAGAAGATATTATGCTGTTTCTGGGGAGAAAAGTGGGAAAGGAAGGAAAACATTAATTGAAGTTCATTAGGGCTGCTTCATTATGAGAAATAGATTTTTTTGTAAAAAAAATTACTACTTGTAAGTAAATAATATTTCTTTCTAGATCTCCTTTTCTTAGTCTTGTAAATCTAGATAGGTCCTGATAAGAGTGTCATTTTAAAAAGCAGCTCCCAATGCTAAAAAATTTGGGAACCACTGGTTTATTACAGAGTGAAAGGCACTCAGCACATGCCCAGAATTCTTCACGTGACTAGTCTTGGTACTAAGCACAGGACTTATCCTTCACTTATACCTATCTTCGCTCATATCTAAGCACTTTGAAGGTCTGTGGACTGTAAGATGTCCTGGATGTTATGCTCCCCACAGTCGTTCAGCCCAGCACAATCCAGTACCACCTTGCTTGTCCAGAAGTTGTGAGGCTTAAGCTTGCCACCTAATCCTAGCTGTTCACTTGATAATGAATATTCATATACAAGAGACTGGTGTTCTGCACGTGGCTCATGGGCAAACATTCCACCATGCAGGCATGTGGCAACAATAGTGACTACACTAATTTTTATTTTTTTTTATTTTTGCACCACCCCTCCTCAGAGCTCAGAGTTGTATACATAATCCCTCTTCTCCTTTTGTCTTCACAACAATCCTGTGAGGTAGGTGATCTGATAGGAAAGTGAATATTGGTGATCAGGTAACCTCTGAATAAGGAAAGCTTCTGCTTGCAGCCATGTTGCTAGGCCTGAGTACAAGGCCCCAGCTGTAACCAACTTCCAATTGGTACAAACCAGATCTGGGGGAACTGTGGAGGAGGCTGCTTCACAGGGCCTCAGATAATTTACCAAGCTACTGAATGGGCTTCAAGACGAACTTGATTAACAACAAGGTACAGCTGTGAACCTCTCAGGTTGGGAGGGGGGATTCCACCATGAGCAAGGAGGTTTGTGGCACATCCACCCCTAGAATGTTTGGCAGGATCCGAGTTCTGATTGGTGGAAGGGTCAGGAGACCTATAAAGGTGAAGGGAAAGGGCTTTCCTTTGTTCTATCTTTGTCTCTGGCTAAGGGGGCCTGAGCTTTGACCATTCTGACAAGATGGACCTGCCTTTGACTGCAGCAGGGATGGGTCAGACTGGACTTTGGAAATGTAAGACTTTGGTGAACAATAGTTAAGAGTTAGGAGTTAGCTCTTTATTGTTTTAGTAGTGCTGAGTATTGTATTGATATGCTCTACCCTAAATTCTGAAACCTTATATAGACAGCACTGCATCAGTCAAACTATTCTTTAAATCTATATTCAATAAATCCTATCAATTACAACTGACTGGATTATTGGGACTGCTGGAACCAGAGGACTTGGTTGTGGGAGCTATTCCAGTGTGACTGAGTTGGAACCTGGCGACCTCAGTAACCTACTCCTGAGTTCAAGCAGGACAGAGGGGTTCAGGCTGGAGCACGATCCAGGGGCACGTTCCCCAAACTGGCCTGGCTACCAGAATTGAATGCTCTTACGGTTAAAGAGCAATTGGTAACTGCAATTGGAGAGGCCAGAGGGGTGTTAGGTGGCTGTATGGGTTTATGGTCACCTAATTACCTCTAAGGACAGTAAACACAGTCCTCAGGGAGGAGGGTCGTGTTGGATTTCACAGGTGAGCTTAATGGCTGCATGGCTAACAACTTTGAGGAGGCCTTGATGACTGCTCTCCCAACTGCAGGATGCAGTGCATGCCCATCGGCACAGCTGCATTGGTGTTGGAAGGTTGGTTAGGATTGAGCCCTGTGATAGTATGTCAGGTGTACTCAAATTGTTACTGTAGATTGGTTTGCACACAACTCAAGTAACGAGAAACAGAGAAAAGTAGAACATTTATTATTGGGGAGCAAATGTTACATGAGTAGAACAGCTCACTTAAAATATAAAATAGAAGGCCAAATAGAACAAAGCTTCTTCCAAGACTGCACTGGAACTAGGAAATGAATTGTCACCTCTGAACATAAATCTGTCATTCAATGCCATTTAGGTCTACTAGAGTTTTGACAACAGAAAGTGATCTTATAAAACCTTAAAACTAGCCTATGTAATGTGTGAAAGCCTGACTGATTTCAAAAGGGACTTACTTCCAAGCTGTGTGTTTACTATTACGATTCAAGTTATATTAGAACTCATGACTTCCTAGTCATTTTAATTTTCAAGTTTCAACATGAATTTACACTTGCATAAAATTTTTTCAATTATACATTCATCTGGTAGATAGAAGAAATCACCATTATCACATTATATTTAAATGTGACCTATAAAAATATCTACTATACATAAAATATTTAGCAACGTAATTTTACAGCACATTGAAAAATATGAAATTTAAGAAATAACCAAAAAAACCACAAATACATCTTTCAAATTAAGGAGAGGTAAGAGGAACATTTTACACCCATCAATAATTACTAATCTACTGGCTCAGCCGTTTCAGAGAATACTTTCTTACAAAAAGCACATTTACTATATAAGGTCCAATTATATCTACACAGTATTCTGGTGAAACCTCAACTTTGAGAATTAAATGCAACTCCTCAAGTAGCAAAATCCTTTTTGGCCCAAATTCAGAGAAATCTGAGATAGCATGTTGAAGGGACTGATCTGTTAATTCATTAGGGAAACCATCACACTCTACACCTGCTCCAGTTCACAAACATTTTACAGTGGTTGAACATAGCCGTTTCTAAACTCATTTCCTCCATAACTAGTGATCTACTACCAAAATAAATACATTACAGTGTAAATGCATATTATCCTATTGGACAGAACACACAGAAAGCACCTTTGACATGTGATTGCTTTATAAGTATTGGACTGTTTAAAAACAGTATGTTTCTGAAATAAAAACCGCTTTGGGCTTATCTCCAAGTACTGAATATATTGCTAGAACTAGCTTATTTAAAAAAATTCACAACACCACAGAAGGCTGCATTATAGCACCCACCTCCATATAATCTGAAACAAATTGAGCCCCCAGCTTGCAAAGCTAACATGGTACATTGCACAGAATGGCAATACTAATACATAGCAAGACTGAATAAAGTACCAGTACAGACAGTGAAACAACACACATTCCAACTGCAGAGAATGAAGCTTTCTTCGTTTCAAGAGCTGGTAGGCACCTAATCTGCTTGTTGCCAACTGTCAATCACACAACAAAGTATTTACACACTATATACTGGTTTAGTATGGCAAATATAACAGATTAACATGCACAAAGTTTTATCACTTTCACAGTTCCATTTATTTCAACAGGACTTTGTGGACTATGCCCCACAAGTGGGACTGAAAATATCCCACAGATTCACTTGCAAGGTTAACGTACGTAAGCATGAGTGAAAATCCTAGATGGCTACATTTGTTCTGCATCAGCTACACTCCTAAAACATGCTTAATTAGGGAATAAACCCCACTGAACACAGTGGGACTTTTGAGTAAAAATGCATAGGATTGTTTCATATGGTTCATTTCTCTTCCGTTTCATGACTCAGGCAATGCATCATGTTGTGGATACACAGATCCACAGAAATATCAATTATCTCGTTTTGCAGGGATTGCAGAACATTTCACAATCAATGTACACACCTTGTTCTCTTGTAAGAAAAGTCACTCATGACTACAGCAGGTATGCTAAATTATCCATTCAATGGGGAAAAACAAGCATATATCACAGGTTATCACTAATTCACAATAGAAACCAATCACATGATACTTCATTTGCAACTTTGGTTGAAGAAAGAATGGACAAACAGAAGATAAACTACCAAAAAGCCTGTTATAAGGCCTGAGCAAATTAATGGCATGGTGTCCTGCCCCATTAATTTCTGGAAATTCTGTACAATTGTTTCAATCCCAACTTGAACAATCTGAGGGAGAAAATTCCCACAAGAGATCTTCCCACACACTTCATCTCACTGTCTATCTGATATTCCCCAGGTCTTCAGGAAGAACCTAGGAGAACTTAGGAAATGCAGGAGAACCTAGGAAATGCAGCAAGGATAAAGGAACAGGGACAATCCCTTCCAACCAAAAACATTCCTTGTTTATTGTCTTATTATGTGTTAAATTTCCAATACATTAGTGTTAATTAATATCCTCTTTTTCCTGTGTTTGGAACCATGTCCATTTTTAAAAAATTTTTGGCTCACTTTTGCTGACTAAGTTAATTAAAAACACCTTTTATTTTTAAGAAAAAATGTAAGCTGATAAAATCCAAGTACCTTATTGCATGAAGTGGAAAGGAATATATTTATACACTCCACTAAAAAATTATAAAGTAAATGTTAAGAATACTTAACAAGATCAAAGCAGCACAACCAAGAGAATACTAACTGCACAGGCTTACTAGAAGATGCGATGCAGTATCAAGAGAAGCCTTTGACATAATGAACTAGAAAGAAAGGGTTTTTTTTAAAGGAACTTCTGCACTGTTCTCACTAGAAGTTGGAAATGTAATGGCCCTTTGTAGACCACAAACTGGATTGGGCAAGTATTCAGATGGTTTAATGAACAGAATGAAATACATTATGAAATGGAAACTAGAATAAAGTGTTACCTTGATTGTATGCTGGAATCACCATAGAGGAAAATTTAATCAGTGTGTGGCACTGAATGGTTTGAAAACATTTCAATAAAAATTATAATAAAATACACCTACAGGAAAGGTTGGGGCTAGACAAAATGAGTTAGACTCTTTCACAGGTGAAAAGTGACAGAATAAAGATAACATATATTAATTTAAAAGTCATTTCATGCTATGTTCCATAAATACCCAGTAAGCGTTCAGCTTTAACGTCAAGTCCACCTTGCCAGAGGGGCAGCGAATACACATTCAAGAAGAGAAGTGCATGCATTTTTATGTTGCTTGGTTTTTGCAGAGGCTCTCTCGATCCTCATGTCCCTGAGTGGTTTCCTTAGCATGGCTTCTGCAGTGTTGGGACAGTCTTGCAGGCCACAGGAGCTACAAGTGATTGGGAACTGTCCTCAAGGCTTCTTCTCGAGAGCGGCTAACGCATACATTCTGGAGGGGAAAAAACAAGCAATGAAAACAACATTTCAGAAA
The DNA here is from genome assembly GCF_035046505.1 of Tiliqua scincoides. NCBI lineage: Eukaryota > Metazoa > Chordata > Lepidosauria > Squamata > Scincidae > Tiliqua > Tiliqua scincoides. The sequence continues at coordinate 210,540,022 of NC_089822.1, forward strand.
TGAATGTTAAACATTTGATGAAAACACTGATCAAATTAAGCAATCAACGGCTTTAAGCGATCAACATCAACAGCTTTTTTCATGACATTCATCCCCTTCCAAGGCTAGTCCATGGAAAACGAAGGAAGCCATCCCATACACACTTACTTGGAAGTGAGTCTCAGGACGGCAAAGGAGCCTACTTCCAAATAACTGTGCACAGACTGCAATAAAGCAGTATTTCATCTTAACTGAAACCAGAGACAGTTGCTCTATGCTTCGTTGCTTTGCAAACATTTCCTTTGTCCTGACACTGACTACTGAATATGCTGTTCATCCAACTGAGTTTTTGGCTCCAACAGTGGGAAAGAAAACACCTTAGACAGAACCTTGAGAGGCTCAAACACAAACCTGTTTATATGTCCTACACGTTTCACCATAACCGAAGAGCTCTTTCTGAGACAAGGAACTATGAGATAATACTACTGCTACTTCTTGGGACCAATAAGATGTACAATGATAACACATGGAACATCCAATTACCCAGTCATATCATTGTCAACTCCTAACAGGAAAGAGTTCCCACAATCAGTGGCGTAGCTAGCGAGGGGCAGGGGGGCTGTCCACCCCAGGTACCACCTTTGGGGGGGAGACACCACAAATGACCCAACATCGCTAACATCGCGGAGGTTTGGAATAACCAAATACCATCATGCCATATACCATTGGATACAGAATGTCCAGCGGAATGCAATGCAGCAAACCGAATTGAATTATCTCCTTTCCATCAAAAGTTATAGCCAAAAAACCAGAAACAAAAAAATGCATGGAACCCTATGGAAAATGAAAAACGCAAGTAGGTGAACTTGTCATAGTTTGTCAGAAAGGACAGGCTGAGAGGAATCCAATGACACCCGAATGGTTCCTATCCAATGAATGCAGCCCCCAAATAACACCCAAGAAGGAAGTCCCTCCCTCCAAGTAGATGAATGTATTGAGCCCTACGGAAAGTGAAAGCAAGCCACACAGTTGCGTTTACTCATGAGTAAGCAAACGTGTCTTGGCTCCTGGCCAAGTCAGGCAAAGCGGAATGCAAGGCTAGCTGCTTGGTCCCCATCTGATGAAAATGGAGTTCAACTAATGCTCCAGAAGGCAGCCCCCCCCCCCAAGAATAAAACAGAGGTTTCAGGTGGCAATGTCCATTTTATTTGTCTTTAGACTTGTAAAGCCAAGTGGGTCCTGATAGTGCTATGCTTGAAATACAAGAATTTACACTGAACTGGGCACTGGGGATTGCTGAAAATCTCAGTGATATTTTTGTGGGGGGGGGGGTGTTCTTGCAGGCAGGCTACAGAGAAGATCCACTTGGTGGAACACTGCTAGCTTCCCCTTATTGAATTATTTATAATAATTTATTTTATTGTGCTTGATGATGTCACTTCCAGCCATGACATCACTTCCAGGGGGTCCTAGACAGATTGTCATCCTAAAAAGTGGGTCCCCGTGTTAAAAATTTGAGAACCACTGCCTTAACTCAAAACAGGTCAATCAGACATTCTTGGGGCGGGGGGGGGGGTGACACCCTAGTGACCAAAATTCTGGAGATCACTGATGCAGAATTTCATCCATTGCTTGTGGGGAAATATTCACTGCATTTATTTTCTGGCCATTATTATTAACATTCATTTCAAATCCTGAGCTGCTTAGAGGAAGGGTGGTATATAAATGTGAATGAATGAATTAATAATTAATTTAATTAATTGTGTCATATGGGGTGACAAGAATTTATGGGCCCCAGGTGTCAAATGACCTCGCTACCCAAAAACACACAGAATAGGCTGCAGGCACAAACCTCTCCATTCTCAGGCACATCTTCTTGTTTCTAGCCACCCACAGACCTTATCTCGCAGAGTGCTGCAGATTTGCTGATACCTGCTAAGCAGTGCACCTGCTACTTAATTCCTGTTTACTTACATTGTCTGGGTTGAAACTTGAGACAACCAGAAAAAAAAACCCTAAGACTGGGATTTTACCAAAGCCAGACAGAATTGACCAAAGAAACCCAAAGCTGGTCGAATCCCAACTTTGGGATTTGACCAAAGTTGCTAAGCCTGATCACAGAATGGTACCTATTCAGGTCATTCAAGCAGGAGCCACAGGATGACATTTGCCATCCAGTCTTAGAGCCAAGCAAAGTCACCCTACAAAGCTGCTGGTGAATAAAGTTTCAGGTCAAGAGAGCAATTCAGTCATAGGCCTTGTCAGATTGCTCCTAAGAGGCAAGCACAAGCATCACCAACTTCAAACCACTGCAGCCATGCCCAAGTGACTGTCCCCTGGAACCATTTGTGCCTTTGACATGCCCCTTGCCATGAAGGCTTACCCATTTTGAAACTGGTTGATACTTTTGCATGTTTGCCCTTGTAGATTCTACAATCTGAGTGCTTTGTCTAGTCCACAGTTTTTCAAACTGTGGGTTGGGACCCACTAGGTGGGTTGCGAGCCAATTTCAGGTGAGTCCCCATTCATTTCAATATTTTATTTTTAATATATTAGACTTGATGCTACCATGGTATGTGACTGCATTTGGAGAAATGTTACAGACATGTACTTTTAACAAGCTACTGTGTATATTCTTTTAACAATGACAGTAAATGGGACTTACTCCTGGGTAAGTGTGGGTAGGAATGCAGCCTAAAATGGTTTAAAATTTTCCTGCTTGATGATGTAACTTCAAGTGATGACATCACTTCCGGTGGGTCCTGACAGATTCTCATTCTAAAAAGTGGGTCCTGGTGCTAGATGTGTGAGAACCACTGGTCTAGTCCATTAGTCCAACATGTGCCAAGTTTCCCAAATCATTTTAACTAGCTCAGACCCCATTCCTGCCCAGAAGAAATCACTTATGAGTCTTGCTGATACTATCCATTTCTGAACAATTGTTTTTAAGCAAAAATCTAATGGATGTACCATCTGCTTTCAACAAGGAAAGTTGTGCATTACTCTACCAGTAAGATCCCTGGGCATCAGCTGAGGCTTTGAGGTGCACATCTTTGTGAGAAGAAAATGCACTCTCTTTTTCAAACACTACACTAGAAGCTTGAAAAGTGAATGCATGAGGCACATATGCATCTCCACTGGATTAAAATGACTGAAGCCACCCCACAGCACAATCTTAGGCATGATTACTCAGAAGTAAGTCTCACTGTGCTCAGTGAAACTTACTCCCAGGTAACTGCACACAGGATAGTGCACTTCAGTGCAAGTTTGCATGGATGACAGTAAAGGTTTGGCAAGCATGTTCCTGTCATCTTTCTAAATCCTTCCTACAAAAGAAACTCAGTATCTTTTAGAAAAGAGCTTCACAAAATATACCAACATGAAAGCTAGTAAAATTATCACAAGAAACACTAATGGACAAGGAAAAACACTGAAAGTACTCAACAATACAATTCAATATAAGGAAATTTGCAGTTCTAAGAAGATAGGTGACAACTGCTTTCATGGGCTGATCTAGAATCCTGTTTCAGCAATAGTCACACAGATGCCTCTGGGACCTCCTCAGTAAGCCAATAGAGCAACCACCACCTTTAACCCACAGAAAGAGCCATTAACAAATTGCATATTTAACTATTGTGGGACCCCATTAAAACAAGTTCTAAGGAAACAGTACCATGCTTTTAGTTTTGAGCACAAAAATCTGCTGACAGTAAAGGAATAGTCATGCAGCCTCTCTTTAAATAACTCCTTGCAAGTAGAAAATGAGCACTAGAGGGCAAGGCCTGAGATACAACATCTCTCCTTGAGAACGCTGTATTTGAGAGAAATATTTTTAACATAAGGAAGTATTCAAAAGTGGCATCCCTCACCTTCAGGACAATCCTCTCTAACACTGCAGGATTTCATCACCTCAGTCTGCAATTATAAAACTGTCACACTGCTATTGCCTAGGAATCCAAATGGCTGCTCTTCTGTGTCAGAGGAACTCTCAGAAAGTCCACAAAGCTGCAATTTACAGGGTTCATCTGGAAACTTATGGCAGCTAAACGAGTACATTAGCATGGTAGCCATAGTTACTCTTGAATTGTTTTTCAGCTCTAGGATGTTTCATTATGAAATATCTGAGAATTTCTGCAGCTCAATCAACATTAATTTTCCCATAATCACTAAGGACGTTTCTGTTTTTCAAAGTCACTTTATGGCTGATCTCCAAATTACCAATCAATCATTCTCCTAAACAAGCTATGGGCAACCCAATCTTATGCTTCCTGGCACTGGCTGAAGCAGCAGTGCCAAAGTGGCTACTTCTGTCTCCAGTGGGCACCGGGAAGCCACTGCAAGTATCCTCAGGGAAGGAGACTTAAGCTGGCACTTGGTAAGTACAGGATTGGGCCCTAACTACCTTTTACAAGTCAGAAGTGAATGCAAAATACAAGCAGGGCTTGCACTGGGGTGGATGAACCAAGCAGCTACCCAGAGCTCCAGTTAGTCTGAGCTCCAGGGGGACACCAAGCAACATGGCTCAATGTTTTTTGAATGTAGTGCTTGCCATGTGGTATGAGGTTTTTTTGTTTTTTTGCAAGCACCTTGTAGTGCTTGCAAGGTAGCTGGGTTACCAAGTACAATAATAAACTTCTTCCAATTCACTTCAAAGGATGTATCTTTTTCCATTTCCACTTTGATGTCATTTATTTTTGGTTAAAAAAAATCAGCTGCAGTTCAATCTGAGTTGATGTTATCGAGTATTATAAAGTGCTACAAAAATTCTAAATCACTTCCTACAAATCACTGTAGGAATCATTAGGGAAATATCCAGAGTTGAACAAGTGGCAGTTACTCCAGACCAACTTCCCTCCATCCCAAGGGAAGCCGTGCTGGCTCCATGTCCGAAAATGCTGTTGCTGGGGCTTGGGCGGATCTCAGCAACAGGTTGACACACGGCTCTTTTGAGCCACAGCTAAGGAAAGTGGAAAACTCCAAGTTCAAGACAAGGCTTCAGTAGCAGCCTCTTTGCAGAGCTTCCTGTGGGAAGGAAGGAAGCTGCTCCAGAGGACCTTCTGCGAGTGGCTTAGGATCCTGCCACTCTGGATACTAACTACTCTTGGAAAACCACTTTAGGAGGCGAGTTGGGCACCTATGTATTCAAAGACAAAAGCACAAAAATCCTGTCCACATTACAAAGAAGAGATTGTAACACAGAGCTACCCAATCTGAATGCTGGTCAGAACAACTATTTTGGCCAAATGAAGAATTCATACCATCATTTGGGAAAATCGGAATCTGCTGCCACCACTCTAGTTTGATGAAAATCTGCCAAAGAACAACATGCCACTAATAGGGGGGTCCCCATCAACATCCGGTATTCCCAGTTTTACTATTGCATTTGTACATGTGAACTATAAACATGATAAAAGCTTTGGGGAGGGGGAGTTGGTTTTTTTATTGTACTATGTGGGTACATATTTAAGCAGGAGCTGTTTGTTTCATGATGGCAGCAGAGCATTCACTTCTATATGTGGGGTTGAAGTGGGGATTTATGCTTGTGAAATGTTATGCCATAAGAAGCACAGTTGCCTGCAGGCACACCAGCATTGTTCTCTCCAAAGCTTCCAAATTGCTTTTCAATCTCAGAAGATTTGACTACTGTAAACTTGTTAAAATTGTTTATAGTGGTACTGACCCGTTTCTGTTGGGGTAAATGAACACGAAATGACAACCTACTTTCTATAGACTAAACTATAAGACCTTGTTTTTTTAAAAAGTGAGGATGGTAAAAAAGGGTGACTTTGAATTCAGAAGGAGTTTTTAAAATATTTCATATGCTTTTGTAAGCCACCTTTGGGCCCATCTGAGAGAAAACAGGATAAAAAATTGAATAAATAAAATATCAGTAGCATCTAACTAGTTATTGGCACACTAGTAGCATCTATCTGCAAAATGGCAGCAGAAATCTATTTCTATGCTCTTACCTTATAAAGAAAACCAACTTAAGGCTACCACTACATATGCCTTTCAGAAAAGAATAGTAATCACAGAAAAATACAGGTTGCACAACTGGGGGGGGGAACACACTACTCCCTCCTAACACTTAAAAGAGTCAGGATGGCATCTCAACTAGCACTTCCACAAACAGGAGGTCTTCCTACAAACAGAAACGTCCTTTGCAAGTAGAAGGAACATTCAGCTCATACAGGAAGTTTTCATTTGAGGATGATGCTCCCAACAACTAAAGCACTAGCCAGGATGCCATCCTTAGTAGCTATCATGTCTACATCACTGCTACTATGCATCAGCAGGACTAATTGTTGGGCAACTACCGATTATGTTACATTTCTCTATGTAAAACAGTCCAATCACTCCAGAGAAGAGCAAAACCCTTATTCACAGAATATTTGCACAAGCTTGCCATGTTTCCGTATTCTCTTCTAATGCAGTTTCAGTGTTTCAAGGCTTAACAGACATAAAAATCAGTTTTAAAATTAGCAATCATTCATGGTAACTGATTAGGTGATACCACAAAAGCCAGCAATCAAATAGCTCAGCGAATTAGCTCTGATTTTTTTTTTTTTTTTTAAGAATTACTTTGCCTAATAGGGACCAGATTGCAGGTTGATTTTCAAAAGTGATGTGCCACACAAAAACTGACACTATGGTTGATTCCAAAGTGATTGGAATGACTGACAGAAAGCAATTTAATATCATAGGATGAAAACAGCACCACATGTTTCATAGCTGTTCAGGACACAGGATTCACTGGTGAGCAGGGACAGTTACAAGGGCTTCCTCGGGAGGTCTTGAAATGTCTACGTTCTGTGTAACAATAAAAATACAGAGGAGAGTATTTATCACATGAAGCATCATCAGTCAGCTTCCGTCGTCAGTAAATAGCTGAACCTGCTAAATCAACAGATGCAAAAGTCATTTGTCTTAAAACTCAGCATGACAACAATTTCTAAAGATATGCTACACGGGCATTTACATGTTACTTGAAGATGGTTAAAGCTTAATTCCAAAATTACTGTATATTATGCAGAATTGGCATGTATTCCCTTACAATTCCCAGAATTGGCATGTATTCCCATACATTGGCATGTATTCCCTTACAATTCCCAGAATTGGCATGTATTCCCATACATTGGCATGTATTCCCCTTTAAAAGGGGATTGGACAAGTTTCTGGAGGAAAAATCCATTATGGGGTACGAACCATGATGTGTATGCGCAAGCTCCTGATTTTAGAAATGGGCTATGTCAGAAGGCCAGACGCAGGGGAGGGCACCAGGATGAGGTCTCTTGTTATCTGGTGTGCTCCCTGGGGCATTTGGTGGGCCGCTGTGAGATACAGGAAGCTGGACTAGATGGGCCTATGGCCTGATCCAGTGGGGCTGTTCTTATGTTCTTATTCATTACACTCCTCATCACAAAAAGGATACGGAATATGTAAAGCCCTGCTCTTCAATCCCTAAAGCCCTACCTTGTGCCTTTAATAGCTATATAAAGAGATAAGCTGGAATATCACCAGCCACATCACCCACACTTTAGAATCAAAGAATGTTAGAACCACACAGACCATGCAGGTCATCTAGTCTCACCCCTTGCACAGTGCAGGCAAGCGTATCTGCACAGCCAAACAGGGCTCATACATCTCAAGAGAAAAATTAAAGTCAGGATGTTGAATTCCATATCCAGCTCAAAAATTCCAGGCTAGGCTATTCCCATCACCAGCAATTATATTAAACCGCCTCTCAAACATATTCTCTCTCTCTCCACACACATTTCAAAACCTACTAGAGCAGTGGTTCCCAAGCTTTTTAGCACCGGGACCCACTTTTTAAAATAACACTCTATCAGGACCCACCTAGGTTTACCAGACTTTTAAAAAAGGAGATCTAGAAAGAAATATTTTAATTTATTTATAAATAATCCAAAAAAAGGTCCTCATACATTTATCGTCCTATATTAGGGGTGCCCAAACCCCAGCCCTGGGGCCACTTGCGGCCGTCGAGGCCTCTCAATGCAGCCCTCAGAGAGCCCCCAGTCTCCAATGAGCCTCTGGCCCTCTGGAGATTTGTTGGAGCCTGCACTGGCCCGTTGCAACTGCTCTCAGTGTGAGGGCGACTGTTTGACCTCTCACGTGAGCTGTGGGATGAGGGCTCCCTCCACTGCTTGCTGTTTCACATCTGTGATGCAATAGCGGCAGCAAAGGAAAGGCTGGCCTTGCTTTGTGCAAGGCCCTTTATAGGCCTTGAGCTATTGCAAGACATTCATTCATTCATTCATATAAATTCATCTTTAATCTATTCATTTATGTAAACTTATGTAAATTTATTCAAATTTTAAATGTAAATTAATTCTTTTTTCCCCCGGCCCCCAACAGTGTTAGAGAGATGATGTAGCCCTCTTGCCAAAAACTTTGGACACCCCTGTCCTATATTTACATATGCTTGCAAACTGCAGGAGCTGAGCTTCTTGCAAGGCAGTTAGCAGCAAACTGCAGGGGCTGAGCTCTTTGCAGGGTAACCAGCAGTTATAACATCTGACTTTTGAATAGCCTCAGGGCTTGTGGCAGTTAGCTATTTGATCTTTTCAGCACCTTTTGGCAATCCACCCAAAGTGGGTCCCGACCCACAGTTTGGGAACCACTGTACTAGAGTTTATGCTATGTCTTGCGTTGGCCTTGTTCCTTGGACAGTGATAAAATCCATGCTGTGGTGCAGCACTACAACAAGCCTTCTGCTAGCTCGAGATTTCATGCAACACCACCAAGTCATTTCATCCTTCCCCCCACAGTTCTTTGGATTCAAGACAGTGAAATCAGCAACCAACATTTCACATCGCTCACTGTTTTGAACTGCCTCACCAGTGGCATACCTAGGGGGCAAATGCTCCGGGTGCCATGCCTGTGGGGGCAGTGCCACAAGCCTCGCCCCCCCCCCACTGCCTCCCCTTCCTTTTGAAGAGGGTAGCACTGACAGAGCAGCCCAGAGTTGCATGCACTCTCAGTGAAATTCCACACCACTCTAGGCCGCCATCCTTCCTCTCCTCCTTTATAGGAGGAAAGGCCTAGAGGACCATCACACCAGGAATTGCAGCCCCAGCGAAATGCCACTCTGGGCAGCATCTTTCCTCCTCCTTTACAGGAGGAGAGGGCAGAGCATGGAATGGGGGCAGCCATTCTGGCATGATTCTGAAAGGAGACAAAAGATCCAGAGCAGCATCATGCAGGGAGTAGCAGCCACTCTTGGTGTGATTTCATGCTGCTCTGGGCTGCGTCTTTCCTGTCCTTGGAGGAGAGAAAGGCGGGCAGTCCAGAGCGATGAGGAATCAACTGCTGGTGCGATTCTGGAAGTGACTGCGGTAATGTTACAATGTCACTGCAATTAATTCTGAGTCAAGGGGGCGGCAAACTGGGAGGTGGCCCCAGATGCAGAAAACTCCAGGACTGCCTCTGTGCCTCACCTCTGTCATATGGAAATTCTAAAATATTTCTACAGTGCAAAAAGTCAACTGAAATTCAGGACAACCCAACACTGATCCCATTTTACACATACTCTAAAGCAGGGTTCTCTAAACATTTCAACTGAAGGGCCACATCAAATATCTGGCACAGTGTCAAGAACCGGGGGGAAAAATTCAATATAAAATTTAAATATGTTAGAGATGGAACATGAATGAATGAATGGGTTCAAATGTCCAGAATTTCTCCAAGCACCAACACAGCCCAAGAAATAAAGCACACACTTAAATGGACACCTATTCCCCTAACCCACCAATACAACTCTGGTTGTGTTTGGTCAACTGGGTCAGAGGCTCTCAGGGGATCAGAGGCCGGTCATGGGCCGAATAGAGGTTCTCCGCAGGTCGCATCTGGCCCTCGGGTCAGGGTTTGGAGACCCCTGCTCTAAATCATGCAATAAAGGCTTGAAAAAATGCCAGCAAAGAAGGTAAAGGCATGAGCCATCATGTCAAATATTCTGAGCAAGCATTCCAGTCCATCTGCCATTCTGTGTCATTTTCACATATAGCTGCTATGACCAAGGATAAAAAAATATACTTCTGGGAATTCTTTGCACTGTGCTTCCCCCAGTCATTTGAAAATACATTTACAACTCAATTTCCGTCTCTATAACGCAAGAGACAGCATGGGATATGGTTAGAATATCAGGTTACAAGCAGGGAGACCTGAAATCTCTACTAAGCCATGAAATCTAGTTGGTGACTTTCAACACTATTAGCCTGCCTCACGGGGTTGTTGTGGGGAAAAAAAGCCCTGCATACCATACTGAGCTCCTTGGAGGAAGGGTGAGATATAAATGTGATTTTAAGATGTAGATAGGATGCATACAGTGATAAAAAGTGTGCATCATTCTGGCATCAATGCCGAACCATGGTGCCAACAAAGCAGCTAAGAGAACTGGGCACTAAATTTCAAAGTACGTTCTCATTCTACTTTCAGGTTAGGCTTTGTTCACAGTTTCAAAGAATTACGCAGACTGAAGCCAGATCAAACTAAACTCTGGTACTGTGCCACAGTCAAGTCAGACACTCACACAGCAGCCTTTCAAAGGCTTGCATCCTTTACAGCAGCGTCTTCCAAGATTTCAAAAGATTTTACTAATTCCCTTTTCTCTGCTTATTATACTCCCAGAGTGATAGGAAGTATAAGAGGAAGCTAACAGCTGCCCACCAACCAAATGGCACCACGTGCGTCATTTGTGAAGCACTCCTTGAACAAAAGGCTACAGCAACACTATTAAGACTCCATTGCAGCAACACAGCATTCAGATCCAGCAGGGCGGCTTAATGTAATGAAAATATTTATTTAGGTAAACATTCTGCTGACTCTACAACTGTGATACAATTCCAGACTGTGGCAGCTGTCAAAGCTTTCAAACAGCTCATTAACAGCTCTGCAAAAGCCTCCCTCATAGACAGCTGCTAACAGATAGGCTGCTAACAGAGCCATGACCTGAATACAGGACCATTCCCGCAAGGTATGTATAATGGACTATCTTGTTGTGTATGGACATGGAGAAAAGCCCTCTTCGCCTAGGCAAATTAAAATCGCTTCTGCAGGCCACGTGTGACACTCCCAGAAATCCCCTTTGGTGACATTCACTGAGTTGCAACAGCACCATAATGTGGAAAATGGAATAATCATGACGCAAAGAAAGAAACATGAGCATCAAAGAGGACAAACTATCACAGCACTGTTATCCAACTCTCAAACCCACTGCATTATTTACAAGCAACGCATCCCAAACAAGCGCATTTCCCAGGCCACTGAAACCAATGATGCTGTGCTCTCGTCAGTTTTTATCAAACCATTTACAACAATTCTTGCAGAATAGTTACTAACAATTCAGTTGATGCAATACTTTATGCAAAGCCAAGTTGACACAAACAACCACCCAAATTTAACCATGATGAACAGTTAAACACTGTATTATTCATTGTGTGCAGGTTATTGTTCCATTTGGCTTCTTTAACCATTATGAACCTGGTCAGAAATTCCCACCATTTGAGAATACTCAAGTTCAATTGAAATCAAGTGCATTACTAAGTGCAAGATAAATCAATGGCTGCAATCTATTGTCATCTATGCTGCTATTTCAAGACGAGTAATGTCCATATAAATGACTGACATTTATTGCAGAATCAAAAGAGTGTTGTTCTAATTCCTAATATATTAGTATTATTATTAATATACTAATTCCTAATTTATCAGTATAAATCAGGGGTGTTCAAAGTTTTTGGCAGGAGGGCCACATCATCTCTCTGACACTGTGTTGGGGGCCAGGGAAAAAAAGAATTTATATTTAAAATTTGAATAAATTTCCATAAGTTTACATAAATGAATAGATTAAAGATGAACTTATATGAATGAATGATGGTCTTGAAATAGCTCAAAGCCTATAAAAGGCCTTGCACAATGCAAGGCTGGCCTTTCCGTTGCTGCTGCTAGTGCATCACAGACCTGAAACAGCAAGCAGTGGAGGAAGCCCTCATCCCACAGCTCACGTGAGAGGTCAAACAGTTGCTCTCATGCTGAGAGCAGCTGCGTCGGACCAGTGCAGGCTCCAGCAGATCTCCAGAGGGCCAGAGGCTCATTGGAGACTGGGGGCTCCCTGAGGGCCGCAATGAGAGGCCTCGAGGGCCGCAAGTGGCCCCAGGGCCGGGGTTTGGGCACCCCTGGTATAAATCAACAAGTTGAGTCCTCATGCAGTCAACAGTATTATCAGAGGTTCTCTACTGCTCTGTCTGATGTTCCCAGAGCCATATGCATGTACAGCTGTTTTCAGCCTACATGTGCTGACTTACACACAGACCAATCCTATCCATTCCACAGCAAGCCACTACTGAAAGTGTGCCAGAAGCACTTTCCAGCAGTGCACTCAGTAGCACGCTGCCTGAATATCAGCGAAAAGGCTGTAACTTTCCTGCCTGTGTTGCCGGAGCTGAAGCTAGCCACAGGACTGGATAAGCCACAGTGGGAGGGGGAGGGTACAAAAAGACACAGAGGGGGGGGAAACCTGGGTGGAGAGGAAGCATATCCAGTGGTGATTGCGTGCACAGGATCCTAACCCCCATTGTCACTGCCTCCCCACCCCTTTTCTCTCCTTGGATCTGAGCTAGCGAAATTGCCAGCACAGGTCTGAGGAGACTCATTGTATGTCAAGATGCTTATGCAGGGGCAAGGGGATTTAAATCTCCATTCCCTGCTGAAGTCTCCAGATCCACCCCCACTGCTGTATACAGAACATCCATTTTTGGTGTTGCTGCACTAGCGGGGGGGGGGAGAATAGAATGGGCTCTCAATATATGTGGGAGAGTATCTAATACTTGGACCTTAGTAAATTGTGTGGGCAGATCCCCAAGCAGCTAGTATTAAAGTACGGTTTGTACCAAATTTAAGCCTGTTAATGAAATTCCTCAACACTAGAATGCAAAGTAGTTTACAAATTTTTAAATCAACCATCAAAATTAAACTCAAAGGCCCAAATCACTGCAGCCCTGTCTCACTCAAGCAGCTAACCATGCAGAGAGAAGTACCCATCCAGGTTTGGGTCCTGGGAGTAACCAGGCTGTTGCAGTCATGTCCAAAGTGGGCTGAAGAGACAAGGTGGCCTAGAAATATGGATAAGGGAAGGTGAAGAAAGCAGGAGGGTTGCAAACACAGGCATTTGCAATGAAGGGGAGCTCAAGACACCTATACGAAATTACTATGAAGTATACAGGGGGGGGCCGTATCCGTGGATTCACTTATCTGTGGATGCAGGAGGTCTTCCACGTCCCACCCTCCAGAGGTGAGGGGAGTTATGCATCCACCTACAGTCTCTGCTGGGCTCACTTAAAATAGCAAAAAAAGCTACTTCTGGTTTCTCTGGGGAAACCAGAAGTGACATTTTCAATGCCTTATAAGGCATAGGGAGGCCCAGGGAAGCCCCAGAGGGGCAGACACATACAGCCTCTGCCAGGCTCAAAAACCTCCAAAACGAGAAGGGACTGCAGTTCCCTTCACCTCTGCAGGGTGGAGGTGGCAAGTCTCCCCATACCTGGAACAGGACCCTCATGGATATGGGGCACATCTGTATATACGTAACAGAGATTACTGGTCCACATACAGCAAATTCAAAGCCCTTATGAAACTGAAGTAAATCTATAATATATATATTTGGCTGTGTTTTTTTTAAATCAAAAGCAGGTTTTTATTAAACTCAAAAGCAGGAAACACACAGGAATGAAGAAGTAGTGTGCAAAGACCCTTTGCTGCCTGGTCACTTTTCAGCTCCAGGCCATTTCCCAGCACTCCTTTCTCCCTGCAGAGTTTCAAACTCGTGTTTGCAAGAGCAACAGTCCTACCTGTGGTTTGTCTCTGTGCGTATTTACAGCTTCAACATTCAGAAATATAGATTCCACCTTGCAGCCTGCAGGCAAAAGTCAAAAATTAGATGTTTTGCTTCCTTACTTCAACAAGAACAACTCCTGTAAAATAAATTCTCACATTCACCTCCAAATTTACCAAAGGTAATTCCTTAGCAATTATTAAAAATCAGTTCTCAGAACACCTTGTTAAGTGCCGATTAATTAAGACATTTCAGCCTAATGTTGCACATATAACAGGGATCAAATGTATACACCTGTGGACTGGGCAGAAATAAGTGAACACAGCCCAGAGAAATACTGGGCTGTAATCCATCTGGCAAAAGGCCCTGGCAATTACTTTAAAGGCACAGAAGCCAATACAGGCATGTCCTTGTTGTAATATTTTGGTATCATCAGAAGCTCATTCATTTGGGAGATGCTTGTGATACTTTCCCATTTAAACTGGAGTTCAAAGATGACTTGCGGGTCACAAGAGGGTCATATGCCATAGTGGCTTCAATGGCACTTATGCAAATTTGAATTAGGGTTCCTCCTTTATTTACACTCTGGTCATTGCCAAGTACTCATCTTCTTAGGGATGGGCAGCAAGCAGGTCCCAAGGTACATAATATACAACTCCTGAAATCTTATTGGTAAGCCCCGATTTCAATGGAAAGCTCCCAGAGTTGTCAATTTTAAAATGGAATGCCAATAAATACTGAAGGACATATTTTTTTAAAAAGGAGGTTCTCTTAATTAAAAAGGAACATGTGTTGTTTTTAAAAAAAATTTTTAAATACCCTGTGTCAATATCTTTCAAACTTGACAAACTTCATAGGGAGGCCATTAGTTGTAAACAAAACTCTCACCAACTAACTTATCTCCTTCTGAAGTGAATTTAGCTGCAGTGCTTGACTGATGTTGGTGACAAATGTTTGCATCCTTTAAGTATTAAGAAAATTTCCAACAAGCAATTTTCTAACAAATGTGTTTGAAATTCATCGTTTGGACACTAGGTGGCCCTAGAGATTTCTCTTTGTTCAAAGGGATGATTGCATGAAACAATGCTGGTGTTTCAGAATACTGGGCTGGGGCACCTTCCTTATGAGGAAAGGCTACAGCCTTTGGGCCTCTTCAGCCTAGAAAAGAGACGCCTGAGGGGGGACATGACTGAGACATACAAAATTATGCACGGGAAGGACAAAGTGGATAGAGAGATGCTCTTTACACTCTCACATAACACCAGAACCAGGGGACATCCACTAAAATTGAGTGTTGGGAGGGTTAGGACAGACAAAAGAAAATATTTCTTTACTCAGCATGTGGTTGGTCTCTGGAACTCCTTGCCACAGGATGTGGTGACGGCATCTGGCCTAGATGCCTTTAAAAGGGGATTGGGCAAGTTTCTGGAGGAAAAATCCATTACGGGTTACAAGCCATGATGTGTATGCGCAACCTCCTGATTTTAGAAATGGGCTATGTCAGAATGCCAGATGCAAGGGAGGACACCAGGATGCAGGTCTCTTGTTATCTGGTGTGCTCCCTGGGGCATTTGGTGGGCCACTGTGAGATACAGGAAGCTGGACTATATGGGCCTATGGCCTGATCCAGTGGGGCTGTTCTTATGTTCTTAAGTCCATTTTCTTCAGTAAAACCAAGTCTTTGTCATCAGGTCATCTTCAGAGAACAAAAACATTGCAAATGGCACAACACACTTGATGTGGACTAACTACTGTCTTATCATTCAGAATAGATGCTTAAAGCATCATGCTTTTGAGTTGCGCAAAGTTATCTAGGGATGAGGCCATAAGCTGAAATAGGTTAAAGGTCACAACTCAGCAGTTGAGGATTCGGCTTTATGTGCAAAAGGTTCCAGGTTTACTTCCTGGCATCTCAAGCCAGGGAAAGGAAAAACCCCTGCCTGAAACCTTGGCGAGCCTCAGCCAGTCTGAGTAGGCAATATTGGAGCACTGGTCCAACTCAGTGTAAGACAGTTTCATTCGTTCACCTATGTTCTTCCTCAAGGCAGAAGTCAAAAAAGGAAAGAGGAGTTTAAAAAAAACAGATGCTTCTGTGCCAGAGCACATCTGCCAAGTGGCAAGTTTCATTTCAATCCACAGGGAGAACAAAGGGAACTGAAGCAGACACTTAAATAGATTAACAATGGGTCACATGGGAAGGTTTCAAGTTGATATATATCTTATCAACAGTTTTACTTGTTCTTATACAATATTATCATAATATCTGTTCTTATTCCAATCATCATCATACTCACAACTATGCTGAAGATGCAAGAAAAGCAGAAACAGGTATAAACAGATGAAAATTTAAATTATAATGCAACAATTAAATCTGAGCTATGGCTTGCCCATTATTACTTTAATCTTACTGCTTGAGTACATCAGCATATACCTGGGAAGCCTTTTTTCCAATTGTTTCATTTGGTCTATAAACAACTATGACTGAAAAATGAATCGGCAATTTTCCCCAAACATAAACGGTTTTCAAAACAATGTTGGTTAAACTCATGACATATGAATACTTTTACAGGGTAAATTTTGTAAGCACTTACCATAAGCCACTGGTGTGAGCTTTAAGACAGTATGGAGTGGGCACTTGAGATAAGGCAGTTGTTCTAAAAGGAGAAAAGTAACAGTGAGTAACAGGCATGGCACTCCTTCAGAGCACTGCATGCATAGATCAGGGAAAGCAATCTCTTTTATCAAGTAATTGTTTGGACTACAAGTGCACTGCTGTCAATGCCTCTCCCATTCCCAGAATTATTGTTCCCAAACTAGAGAGGGTCAATACAATGCAAAATTCACAAATCCAGAAAAGTTGCTCCATTGGCACAAGCTCTTTTCAAGACCTTCTTATGGTCCTCTGTAATCTATCTGCTACAGCCTGCATCTACCCTATTCAACATCTTTCTCATAATGAAATGCAGTTTCCAATGCGCTGGGGCTCCGCACTCCAAGAAGTTTTGCACTAGTGCAAAAGTTCATGGAACAGCACTAGGGCAATCCAACCAACACACTAAAACTAAAACTGATGCCCTCAAAAACAAATATTTATATTCAAATTAAACAATAGCCTGGCCATTAGGTAGGATTGTTGGTATGGTAAGGGTCATGAAAAACACCACTTGCACACTCATTTAAGATACGACACTTTTGACACATGACAGCATAGTTGAAAATTAATCACCCACTCCAAAAGTACTGTTGACACGCAGAAAGGACAATTCTACACAACAGTTTGCAGCAAAGGAACCTACCTGCAGGTTTGTCCAGAAAATAAGCAAGCAGACAGCGCATAACAGCTTGGTGGCAGATTACAAGCACATTTTCCTGCCTTTCCAACTCCATAATCACTGGCTCCAATCTCTGAACTAGATCTTCATAGGACTGGAGAAAAAAACCAAAAAAATAAATCAAAGTGAGTCTCTTAAATAAGACATTCAAAATTGTTCAGATGGTCATGATCAGAAAAAATACTGAAGACCACAAACCTTGGTCTGAGTACATTGACTCAAGGTCAAGTTCAATTTATTGTTTAAACCAAATCCTGGTGACTGTGGGGGTGGAGGTGGGAAAGAAAAGGAAATAGGACATTTTAAAGGTGACCTCCACTATCAAACTGATATCAATATGCCCAGCTCACAATATGGAAATATCCCAAGATGCCCAGTTCACCCATAAGGCTCTTCTCTGACCAAAAAAGCTATCCCTCTCAGAGAACCAGTTAACTGTGGTATGGGCCTCCAAGGGTGAACAGAAAGGTCATAGATAAGGGCAATCAACAAATGAGGATAAAAAGGTTAGGGTAAAAGGGATGAGTCAGAGTACTAGACCCCCTCTAATGGATATCTCTGTAAACAAACTGCCGATGTGTATTGAATTGCCACCCTCAGATCAACATCCTGTACTGATAACATGCCAAATGTTGTTTTGTGTGTCTGCCTGTATGTTATTTTTCCCTGGATACTTTTTCTCTCTTTGTGTCCTCTTGTCCCCCTCCCCTATCTAAAAGGCCCTATAAAACCTGCATCATTGTAATCCTTCAGGGTCCTCCACATGTGTGTGGAGGTCCCGTTTGCAAACAAGTAAACGTTAGAAGTCCTTTGAATTCTCCTGTCATCTGTTGATTGCCTCTCCAAAAATCCAAAGAACTGTGTGTGTGTTCATTTGGGGTCATTACTACAAAATGGCTGTTGTAAGCATATGCATAAAAAAGGACTAGCAGCAGCAGCAGCAACACGGTCTCCTATCCCTCTAACTGTACCTGGGTTCAGGCAACTGAGCACAATGTTCTCCCTCTAACCATACAATGCAAGGCTCTCTGCACGGCAAGGGAGTGAGGTGACAGGGTTCTCTACACATGAAAACAGGAGCTTGTCTTTACCTGCCTTTACAGCTGGCATAACCCTGTCCAGCTTGGAACTGGATCTTACAAACCTCTTCATAGAAATTAGCTTTTTAACTTTTAATCACTTATCTGTACTCTCAACCCAAGTGTTTAAAGATGATTACTACATGGAGGTCATGGCTTTTCCTGTGAGGTTATGCACATAATCCTCTCACCCAAACATGTTCATCCTTCCCCACTAAGCATGGACATGCATACATACAAGATCTGATAATACACCCCCCCCCAAAGTATAGCTTGCAGAAGATAATGGGTTGATATTGCCAGTCTTACTGATGTTTTGTTAACGGCCTGGTGATTTGTAAGGCTATTGTTCTATTGACTCATTTAGGAATAATTACATATGCTTTCTTGCTGATGTTTTTGGGAACAGCTGGAACATTTCCATAGAAATAAACCTTTAGAGAAACATCTCTCATTTGTAATTTTATTACAGTTATTAGTGAAGCTGAAACTTGTTGATAAGGTAAGTAGCAGAGAATCTGTGAATGAATGAAGACTGATTGGTTTGACAGAACAGTATGTACCATAACCTTTTGGGGGGAGATGGTGGCAGCACCACCTGACATGGTAGCAAAGATGCATCTTTGCTACCATTAGGAACACATGAATAGCATACAACCAGAATCACCCCAAAGTCAGACATCAAGCAAGGATGTTTGAAAAGAACAAATACAAAATCACGTCCTTTACATCCTTGGAAAGGTCAGCAAACAACTCTAGAAAGTTTTCCATCTTACTGAACATCCATTACAACATGGCCTCTTGCACGTACAATAAATAATGGCCATCTGTAGTCTGCTATTGTTCTGGGCATGGAGATCACACAGCCAACTGATGGTAGGCAGAACACTTAGCGAACATAGGAAGCACAAACAGTGCAACAGCTGTTTTAATGAAAGCCTTTTACCAATGCTTGACTTCCAATGCTAGTTCACAGAAGGTCAGGCCATCCCACAGCAATTATCAGCTTCAGCCTTATGGCTTGAGGCTAATGTCTGCAGGAGACTGATACTCCCCCCCCCCCATCCACTAAGTGGCTAATAGGTCTTTCAGGCTTACCTAGAACTTGAACCAGAAAAGGTTATCAAGGGTGCACAAATGAACACAAAGCAGATTATTGCTGCTTTGACTTAAAGTTTCTCCATGCAAATGAAAACCAACACTGTTCCAGTAATACATGAGAACAGAAAGACTTTTGTATATTTCCAGATACAGCATGGATACCTATGGAGGAAAAATATCACTCTCTCATTTTCTCACTCACCCCCCCACCACCACCACCGCAATATCATATTGCATCCCGAGTTCACAAAGGGGGAAAAATCATAGCCAGAGTAACATACTTCTCCCTTAGGATATCTGTATCTGTATTTGTCCTGGTCTCTCAAAGCAAATTCTAATGGATAATTTTCCTGAATTTCTTCGTATGTCATTTCTTCACATACACCCTAGGGGGAAACACAGAAACGTATCAGAAAGCCAATGCTTAATGCCCAAGAGACTAGGCTGTGAACGGGCATGTTCTCAGCTGAAATCTCAATGGATAGCCTTAGGCAAGTCACTCTCCCTCCTCACTCCAGACTCCCATCTGCTATATATGAGAACAACAATACCAAGGTATCTCACAAGGTTGTTGAAAGATTTCTGAGACTGCATGTGATGTGCAATGAATACACAATACCATGCCGTTTATCATTATTAAAATTAAGGACATTAAGAGCCTGCAACAGAACCCATATTAAAATATCAGTTACCAAATGTTTAGCCATCTCAAGCAGCTGCATTTCATATTTTGAAAGTTGCACAACAAACTCCCCTGTGAACAGCAAAGTATCCTGGGGCCATTGCATTATCTGGACTGAGATCTTCTAGTATGCAGTTTCCAAAGTATTATGGCCTTGAGGGACTGCTAGGGTTGCAAGTACAGTCTGACTGGTCTTGCCAGCTACATACAACATCCTTACAGTATATAAGGGTTGCAAGAACAAAAGACATTCTATTTTTTCCTCTCGTCTTCCCCCCTTTTCACTGAAGGTTCACAAGATCGATCGGCACAATCTGAATGTTCCCCCTTGGTCCATACACATTCATGTATTCTAAACTGGGAACATAATGTTATTTCAATTTTAAAACACTGGGGGTTTGGGCTTAGCTGTGAGTGAGGCATAGGTCAGTCAGACATGCCAGGTCTAACTGAATTGTGAAAGCTAAGTATCAAGGGGAGATAAAGATTTCAAGCAGTTGTCAAAGCTGCCCGAGTCAATGTGAAGTAACCTTTGATTATCTTCTGCTCCTGTTAATAAATAATGCTATTTGTAAAGTCACATGTATAGCTATGTGCTGTAAAAAACTAAAAAGACTGAAAACAAACCTTGCAGACACAAAAATCTCCAGAAACCCTATTATTGCACCATAAAATTCTTCCACCATAAAGACCACAACCACTTAAATGTAGCCACTGGAATACCTTACCGCATCTATTTCATTCAAAACCTTCCACTGCTCATAAGGCACTCCCAAAGCCTCTGCAGTCTGAATGGTCCTTTTCATTTGGCTTGTCCATACTTTCAGATCTTTGATGTTTTGCTCATTAATGAACTGTGCCAAACTCCTGGCAAACTGCAAAATAAAGTTACATGAGGCAATCACAGTTGACTTACTCCACTCAAGTCAGATGCTAATAGGCCTTATTCCTGTAACCATGAGATAATGATGTCTTTCAAAAAGCCTCTGTGTCTGCCTTCAACAGAACAATCCTATTGGCATTTTAAACAAGAATCACAAAGGACAATTCTTATACTGCAACATTCTTTTGCCAAATTGAAATGATCTCTGGCTAGGACCCAACAGAGTGACTGCAGAAGCACAAAGCATATAGGGGGGAAGGTAACTTCCAATTTATATTGTTAATTTGCTCCTTCTTGCTGTAGCCCCACTACACAGAGTAGTACATATCCCACTTGATAAATATCTCATCCCAGAGATATCTTCTGATCTCTTAATCAGAAGCAGCTTTTCATGGGATAGAAAAGTAGTGGGAAGGTGGACATGAGCAAGCCTAAACCTTAAGAGGAATACTGAAGATCACTTCAGTCTCACTAGGAAAGCAAAAGCAACACCAAAGTAAGTTCAAAATTTACATCTAGACATTATTTGAAAATGAAAGGTTGAGTGGCTTTAGAGGAGAAAGCAGTTACACCAGGGTCTACAGATAGCACATACCTCTTTCCCTCTGCAGGACAACCCAGTATCTCCTCCGATTCTTCCCTTTAGATTTAATTCACTCTCACCATGTCGACAGAGGTAGATGGAGCGAGGAGTTACATGGATATTCATGAGGTAGTAAACAATCCGACTCTGGATATGGTCCAGTACTCTGTTAACAAGGTAACTTCTTCCAACATCCATTATTTTAATATAAGAAAGATCCCTGTTTGGATAAAAAAAATAACCCGTTCTTTAATATTACAGTATCAGGAGTTAATTTTTGCCACCTATATCTTGGAGGAAAGGGGATTGCTTTATCTTTCTCTGGAATATCAGGAGCCGATACCAGGGACTGGCACTTCTTGGATGGTATAACTAAGTTTCACTTGAAATCAGGCACAAATATTTAGCTTTTGTGCAAGGGTAGGGTCTATCTATTCACTACATCTGGGTTCAGGAAGGAAGTCCTTAACCATACCGCAGAGTCTGCGGTTTGGTTCACTTGCTCAAGGCATCTGGAACTATTTAGTTTTCAGGCCATGTACAGAGTTTGCCCACTCTTTTGCTTGTGAGAAACTGAGTGGACTGGGCATGCACTATAAGTAACTGTAAAGTTTACAATTGCTATAATTAAAGATGTTTTTAACATTTGTTTAATATTTTAAAAAACCCACTCCCTAGGCACTTTACTGTATAGCACCCTAGAAAGTAAAGATTCAATAAGTGATTGTCCATGACAAATCTATATGTTGGAGGAATGGTGAAGGGATAGGTGGCTTGCTTCCTCAGGAGTGAAGAGCCCAGGCTCAAACAACCCATAATTCAAACTTCATAGAACCAGACATACAAACAGCCTGCAAGAGCAGGTACATAGCCAATGAGGACCAGAGAGTTTATTGACTGCTTTGAGGAGAGGAACTGAGAAGTACAAATGATAGCAACCATAAATTGAGATGTGAAGGCGCAGTTTCAGTTCATTTGTACCTCTCTACCTGGCACAAAGCCATTCCTTATAAATTTCAAAACATTTTCTGTATCTTTCAAACTTGTCTTTGTTTTCTGCTTAAAAGCACATCTGTACTTCTTCCAAGGAGCAGAGAGTGTGTCACAGAGAACCCATCCTGCAAAACGGCCATTGTAACACAGAGCTATATAATCAAATGATTATGAACTGAAGTTTTCCACCTGTTCAGCATAAAAGTTAACTGAAAGTTTCATATTTGAAAACACAAATAAGTTTGTCTGAGAGCAACTTTGCGAATATATACTGCAGATCAACCAAGTAGGCAACATACAGTTTTATGTGGCCACTTACTTATCTAGATTTTCATCTAGAGTCTCGTAGGAATTCTTATAGCACTCAATTCTTTTCATGAAGTCCTCTGTAGCTTCATCACTGCCACAGTCAACATAGTCAGGACTTCCGAGTTTCACTTGCTAATTAAGAAAGAGAAACAGACAGGAGTTTCTTTAAAAAAAAAACACCTACTGATCAATCGTTAAATAAAAGAATTCCCCAGTTAAAATAGTCTGGAACAAGAGAAAAAAATGACACCTTCTAGTGAAGAAGAGTTGGTTACTCTTTGTTTATGGATCCTGACTAAGAAAACTGACTAAGTTTTAAAAGAATATTATTATTATTAACTTTGAGTTAAATAACTCAATTATTAACTCTGAGTCCCTTCGGGGAGAAAGGCGGGGTAAAAATAAAGTTATTATTTATTATTATTTATATCCCGCCTTTTCCTCAAAGGGACCCAAGGCGGCTTACAACAATAATTAAAAACACACATTGAAAACATAATTTAAAACAAGGTAAAAACATATCAATGAACAGACATCTTAAAAAACAGCAATCAGATAAAAAGTTTAAAAGAGTAACCAGCAGCAATTTATAAAAAAGGACCCATGGCCTGTAACCAGTTGTTAAAAGGTGTAAAAGATGTTTTTAAAAATATGTTGTTAAAAAGGCCAGGAACTCAGAAGGCTTGTCTAAAAAGAACAGTCTTCAGGCTTCGACAGAAAGAAGCTTAGAAGTTTAATTCAATGAGAAGAATAACTTGGATGGTGATTTGTTATTCGCTGCTTTTTGTGAACTTAATAGATTGAACTTGTTCCCATTTCATTAAGACTGGATACACACAAACATTTGTGTTGCATTTGACATATAGGCATATAGGCCAGATGCCATCACCATATGCTGTGGCAAGGAGCTCCACAGACCAACTACATGCTGAGTAAAGAAATATTTTCTTTTGTCTGTTCTAACTCTCCCAACACTCAATTTTATCGGATGTCCCCTGGTTCTGGTGTTGTGTGAGAAGGTAAAGAGCATCTCTCTATCCACTCTGTCCATCCCCTGCATCATTTTGTATGTCTCAATCATGTCCACCCTCAGGCACCTCTTTTCTAGGCTGAAGAGGCCCAAACGCCATAGTCTTTCCTCATAAGGAAGGTGCCCCTGTCCAGTAATCATCTTAGTCGCTCTCTTTTGCACCTTTTCCATTTCCACTATGTCTTTTTTGAGATGTGGTGACCAGAACTGGACACAATACTCCAGGTGTGGCCTTACCGTAGATTTGTACAATGGCATTATAATATTAGCCACTTGGTTCTCAATACCTTTTCTAATGATCCCAAGCATAGAATTGGTCTTTACCACTACTGCACATTGAATTGACACTTTCATCAAGCTGCCCACCACCACTCCAAGATCCTTCTCCTGATCTGTCACAGACAGCTCAGAACCTATTAGCGTATATGTGAAGCTTTGATTTTTTGCCCCAACGTGCATGACTTTACATTTACTTACATAAGTGTAGAAGAACAGATGGGTAGAAGAATGCAGTGACACAAGTTAACTAAAAAAAGACTCAAATTTTTTTTAATCTATAGGTAAAAAATGATGTGACAGAAATTGGGCAAGACAATGTGGGAGTTCACACAATTAAAACAAAACCTTGTACCTCTAATGCAGTGCAAGATCTGCCACAGAAAATCAGGAAGTAGTTTGCATCACATCATGCCGTATGATCTGTACTCTTGCTTTAGCAAATAGCAGCAGCAAACTGCACACAAAATAACTGATATGCATTCTAAGTCCAAGACCAAGATAACTACAATAAGAAAGATTTAGGAGGGAACCACCACCACAACCACATGACTGGTCCTGCGAAGGATGACAACACAGATATCTTAAGAAAGTTGCCTACTTACCACAATGTTTGCAGTGATGACCTCTGGATCAACACACACTGACTCAACAAAAAAGGTCTTTGAGCCAAAAAGGAATCACATTTATGGAGGAAATAAAAAAAGATAAAGAATTAGAACTAACCCTGTGACCAATACTGCAAACACATGCTAGCATACACTTATTTTTATAAGATATATTTTGGTCTCAAAGATTCCACATGTTGAATGTCTCTTCAGAGAGAAATATATAATATTTTTTCCAAATAGTTTTGGGCATTTCTAGACAGCATTGTTTTAATAAAGCAGTTGTAAAATGTGAAGGCAGTTATGTCAGGGAAACCAGGTAGCATCATGGCTAAAGCCCATAAAACAGTATGGGAGCCACAATGCAGCCCAGCACAATTGATATCACAAAAAACATAGCTTGTGGCAGCCGAAAAGAAACACAAGATATATTCAAACTATATCAATTCTCTTTCAATCAAGTCTGCTGTGAAGAAGTAGCACCTGACCAAAAATATCAGTAAGGGGTGGGTATAAATAGAGCACTTCTACCAGTATTTAAGCTTCAATGTTATTGTCATATTACCCACTGCTAATCAAAAGTGATGCTTTGTAGATTTAATTCCATGCTTGGTGCTTTTTAGAGGATGTACAAGCTTACCAAGAAAACACCCCTTCCCCAAACTCTTCACAGTTACAGAGAAGCTCTATAAATAAGGCAGGTGAATGGGATAACCTATTAATTGTTGCATCAAATGTTATTTCTTAAGCCTGATCAGAGATGCTACAAGAATGCCATCATGATCACAATGAAATCCTCTCTCTGCCAGTGAAAATAGGAGCTACTGCTAATGATTACTTTAACCGACTCTAGAAAACAAAGCTACTGATTAACTTCACAGTATGAGCAGCAATTAGCATAGTTTAGCTGCCAAGACATTTTTATGATTTTTTGTTTTAATAACAAAATCATATGAAACTTCCAGTTAATGCCATCCTAAAATTTAGTGACATATTGACCAAAAAAATCCATTTGTTGCACTACTATGCTACTCCACTTTTCCCCTCTTACCTTATACCCATTTTCCTCACCAAACTTATAAATGGTTTCTCTGCGTTCTCGTGTAGTGTTTGTGGCATCAAAAACCTATAGGAGAAACAAAGCAACTTTAGAAGGAAAAGAGCTAGTTGCAACCTGAAAAGAGGATACTGGCCAACAAACATCTCTGACACTTTTTTCTTTTTGCAGATACATGCGAACAGCACATATGCATCTGCAAAACTAACACACGCACACAGGAAATGCACATCTTGTGCCTCACACACATGCACTGGGGTCCAGGACTGCAGTTTTATGCCACAAGTACCCACATCACATTCATGGGAAGCTGTTAAAATACCCCATCCAAATACATTTTTACGCAAACATTATTCCACTGAGTTCACTGGCACTTATTCCCAAGCATGCATGGAACTGCAGCTCCTGTTTCAATATATTTCCATGAAGAAAACAAGAGAAGAAGAAAATATTCAGGTATGAATATACTGCAGAACCACCACCACCACCACCACCACAGAAAGGACAGCATTTCTAGCACAACTGACATGGGGTCCAATCCTATCCAAATTTCCAGTGCCAGTGCAGCTGCAATGAAGCCCCGAGGCAAACATTCCCTTTGTGACAAAAAAGGGGACATCAACAACCAGGTAACATCTGAATTAGGAAAGTCTCTGCCTGTAGCCATGTTGAGAGGCCTAGGCATAGGGCTCCAGCTGTAACCGATTTTAATGAGTGCATACCAGGCCTGGTAGAACTGTGGAGGAGGCTGTTTCACAGGGCCCTCAAATATTGTACCAAGCTACCAAGTGAGCTTCAAGGCCAACATGATTAACAACAGGGTTCAGCTGTGAACCTCTCAGGTTGGGAGGGGGGATTCCACCATGAGTGAGAAGGCTTGTGGCACGTCCACCCCTAGAATGTTCGAGTAGAACGGAGTTCTGATTGGTGGATGGGTCAGGGGACCTATAAAGGTGAGGGAGAAGAGTACCTGTTGTTCTCACTTTGTTTGTGGCTGAGGGGGCCTGAGATTCTGGACCCTCCTGGCAAGAGTGACCCAACTTGACTGCAGCAAGATGGGGTAGATTGGACTTTGAAAGCTAGGACTTTGGTGAGTGATACTTAGAGCTAGAAGTTAGTTGTTATTTTATTTGTGCTGGGTGTTGTATTGTATTGGTGTGCTCTTTTGCTAAATTTCTTAATCTTAGACTGATGCAGTGCTGTCTGTATAACCTTGCTTTAATCTTTTATTCAATAAATCCTATTCTTTACAACTGACTGGATTATTGGGAAGGAGAAAGTACAGGGGGCTGGTTGTGGGAGACAATCCAGTGTGTCTGGGGAGGACCCCGGAGACCCTGTAATGGGAGTCAACTCCTTTTCCAAGCTGAGCCCAAGGGGGTGTAAGCTGGAGTACGACTCAAGGGGGAGGGTTCCCCAAATTTTGTCCTGGCTACCAGGAGTGGAAGCTCTGGGGTTTAAGAGCTAACTGGCAAACGGTCTTGGAGTGATGTGCGGGTGCCAAGGGGCCATAAGGGTTTGTGGCCACTTGATCACCCTGAGGGCAATAAAGAGATCACACTGTCAGGAGGAGTGTGGTCTGGTTTTTGTCACACCCTTAACTTCTGGAGATCTCCATAACTATCCTCCCACCACAGGATGCTTTGCACATCCCATTGGCACGGTTACACCAGTGCTAGAAAGTTGGATAGGATTTGGTCCATGATCTACTAAGCTCCAGTAACAAGAAAAAACAAATGACTTCTACAATGATGCTGAAACTAGCATCTTAAAATGATTGGCTTTAATGATAACTGAGCAATTTGTTCTACTACAATAAATGGACTAAAAATACTGTAGAAGATATAACTACTATCATTTATTTCCAAGACTCAGGAAACCTAACACACATAAAAGATAAAACTGAATAACAAGGTTTTTCCAAAAATTTTACAATGTCCATTTTCATTTCTTTGTTTTCAAACTTCTAATGGAAAAGGATTCTCAAAAGAACCCTTTTTTACAAGGAGAAAATATATGGTGAAAGTATTTAGTTTCACTAAATTTCTCAAACCAGTACTGAAAAAGCAAAGTCAAGTGCTCCAAACGTATTGTCTAACTAACATCATACCCATGTCTTATTTTCTAACATCTGGCTCAGAACACCTGTCAAGGAACATATTTAGGTCTAGATCAGCCATTTTCAACCTTTTTCAGTTCACGGCACACTGTCAAGGCACTCCCAGTTTTTTACTTACATTAAATTACTACATTACAATTAAATCATTACATGACAAAGGGCACAATCCTAACCAGGTCTACTCAGAAGTAAGTCCTATTTTGTTCAATGGGGCTTACTCTCAGGAAAGTGTGGTTAGGATTGCAGCCAAAGACTTGGGGGAGGGATGTGCCTGTGGGACTTACTTCTGAGTAGACATGCCTAGGATTGGGCTTTTGGTTGCACTCTTTTTTTCCCAAATACATGAGCAGGCAATTGGCACTTCTCTCTCTTCCTCTCCCCCACCCACCCCCTCCCACAGGGACATTCTCCCCTCATCTCATAATTGCAGTTAGCACCTCCCCTCACTGGCCCATACCTTCCAAAGGTCCAGAATCACTTGCCTCACATTCCCCCCCATTGCCTGCTCACGTATTTCAGAAAAAAGTGTGACTAGTAGACACTTTGCCCAATCCTAGGCATGTCTACTCAAAAGTAAGTCCCATTATAGTCAATGGGGCTTACTCCCAGGAAAGTGGGGCTAGGAGAGGAACTTGAGAGCCCAGCCCAGGTGTGTCTACTCAGAAGTAAGCCCCATTATAGTCAATGGGGCTTACACCCAGGAAAGTGTGGATAGGATTGTGGCCCACCGCCTCTCCTCTGAAAGGCAAAGGCAAGGCAGGGAGGGTTGCTTTGGGGAGCTGCAACCAACTGTGGCACAGAAAAGGGACTTTCTGGACCCTCAGCCAGCCCATTCTTAGGCTGGTGGCCTCAGCAGGCTCGCTTGCTTCCAACCTGCTTGCCTGCTCCAGCTTCCTCCTCCTCACTCCGCCCAGACCTCTTCCAGGCTTTTCTGGTTGCCCAATCAGCAGGCAGGGCAGGCAAGGGATTTTACCCAATCCTAGGTGTGTCTACTCAGAAGTAAGCCCCATAATAGTCAATGGGGCTTACTCCTAGGTAAAGGAGGATCGGGTTGCAGCCTTCCTCTTGCTCACAGCAGGAGATGCAAAGCAGCCAGGGTTGCTCCTTTTTCACTGCTGCCTGTGAGGGTCAAAGCAGCCACTTCTCCCACCTGCCTCCTCTGGCCTCGAGGCACACCTGAGGTTGCCTCATGGCACACTGCGGTTGAAAACCACTGGTCTAGATGGTCAAATCCCCTGAGATGTGATTTACAGACAGACGGTGAAATTGGGATTCAACCTTTTGAAATATGTAGGTGTAGGTGGGCATGCATCAGTCATTTCTGAACAAACAATGTTAAACACAACATTTGTGGGAAGATTGTTGTGCTATCTTGATATGTCATTGCCTTCCCACACATTTCAGGGGATGTGTTCACCCTTGCCCTTGTGCAACACTGCAAAGGAGAAGTAAGTAGGATAGCACTCTACAAGAAGGTCCCCAGTCAACAAAAGTTTACAGCAGAAAAATATTTCAGTTAAAAATCAGTAATACATAAAACAGATTCATTAACTACAAGTCAACTCCACAAGTAAGGCTAAAATACTGCTGCTTGCTTATCTTCCCCTCCCCCCCAGCAAATCATACAAGGTCTCTAAGCCATTGCTACAAATTGAAGGGAGGAGGGTACTAAGAGAAAAATGTACCATATTTTTTGCTCCATAAGACGCACTTCCCCCCCCAAAAAAAGTGGGGGGAAAAGTGTGTGCGTCTTATGGAGCGAATACTGCAAAAAAAAAAAAAAATTGGCCCCTGGCTCCGCCCCCTGCCCGCCCTGCTTCCTGCCTCCGCTCTGCCCCCTGCCTTCCCAGGAAAGTGTGAGTGGGATGGCAGTCTTGCTGAGCAAGCCCTCCTGTCTACTCAGAAGTAAGTCTCAGAGTCACTGGGGCTCACTCCCAGGAAAGCGTGGGTGGGGTGGCAGTCTTGCTGAGCAAGCCCCTAGAGCAGGGGTGCTCATTATGTCGATTGAGAGCTACCAGTCGATCTCCAGGCGAAATGAGTCAATTGCAGGCTTCTCTCCCGTCCAAGCATCCCTAGGAGTGAGCCCCTGGCAGGCTTGTGAGCCCAGGGAGGGAGCCTAGGGAGTGAGTCCAGGGAGCCCAGGGAGTGAGCACCTGACGGTTCTGTGTGGTTCTGTGTGCAAGGGGTTTTGCACTGGTCTTGCTGTGATGTCTATTCAGAGATCTTCTCTTCCCCACACCTTTCCCCTGCTTTTGCACTGGTATGTATGGAGATCTGCGGCCCCCCCCCTTCCATCTGTTGGTTCTGTGTGCAAGGGTTTTGCACTGGTCTTGCTGTGATGTCTATACAGAGATCTTCCCTTCCCCACACCTTTCCCCTGTTTTTGCACTGGTCTGTATAGAGATCTGCTTCCCTCCCCCCTTGTATTGGAATCCAGGAAGATCTGGTGAGGAGGTAGATGTGGTGTCAGCAGTGGCCCCTTTAAGGGTAAGGCCTGGGCATCCAGCAGAGTGTGCTGCACAGCTGCAGCCACTGGAAGGCAATAGGGCCCTCAGGGATATAAGGAGTACCTGAGGCAGAAAGGGTTTGTGGGTTTTGAAGGAGTGCAGGTTGGAGGTAGGAGAGGAGACTGACTGGGTTTATTGAATTTGGAATCTGACTGTGGATTGTGACTGGACTTGGATACCCTGATGGTTTTGACTGACCTACCTGGAACCTGACCTTGGACTGTAATTTGGCTTACTGGCTCTGGACTCTGATTTGGTAACTCTGATTGATGGGACTGATTTACTTGGCATCTGTGGACTGGAACTGGACTCACTTTTGCTTGCTGCACTGGTGAGTTGCACAAGAGGGACTGATCAGCCTTAAGCAGGCACAAGGCCCAGTGGTTTGGAATTTGGCAGAACATCATTGTAGCAGAAAGATAATGTGATCCCCTATTTGTGTGCACCTGCTTTTATGAGCTTCATAAATTCTGACTCTAGCGATGATGAGTTCTTGGGGTTTCCAGAAAACTAGAGTACTCAAACCTTTAAGTCTCTCCATTTGTTAATGACAGTGATAATGGTTCTTAATGCCACTGTTGACTGCTGTTCACTTTACATGGTTCAAATGTTATTCTGTTATAGTTTATTAAATATTTTATTACACTATTTTTTCCTTGTTTTCCTTCCTCTAAAAACTAGGTGCGTCTTATGGTCAGGTGCGTCTTATGGAGCGAAAAATACGGTAAACACTTCAAGTGTGGGTGATAAATTAAAGCACTGGAAGTTGAACACAGTGTTTCAAACAAGAAAAATATTCTAAAAAGAAGAATTTATGATACAGGAGTTATAGCCCTATCTACTTTTGTTTCTTCTTTCCTTTCCTTATAGTTCTTAAACATATCCCTCTAATAGACATCTAATGTCAACTCCGCAACAAAACTCATTCATATGAATTGTATTTCATCTTAATTCTGCATTAAGGGAATTGAAGTCAGTAGCTAGCAGAGGAAAATTTTTACAAGCTGAAGACATAGAAGTTGCATCCCTATCACACAGTAAACTGAATCCAAGGGGAAAATCCATTTAGCTTTGCATAAGGTTCTTTTTCACAATTCTATTTCATTGCCTTTGTTGTGATGATATTTTGTGGTAACACTGCTAAAAGCAAGTGGACAACGTCAGACATTCAATCAAGTTTCAGAGACAAGATATCTGCAGTGGATATGCCCTCTGATCAATTAGTATATTTAGAAGGCAGCTATGCATTCATCTAGTGGTTTTTCACTTGGCAAAAGAGAAAAGAAAAACTTACTGCCACATGCCCATTTTCTTCACTGAGGTATTGTCGAACATCACTCAGTGCTGCTAAGGCACACTGTCTTAAGGAGAAGAGACAGCATAATAATTATAATCTTGAAGATGGTCCATACATAGCATGTACTCTGTTTCCAACATTTGTAAACCTCCATTTACAAATGCATAAACACATTAAGGGTCCTGCTCCAATTCAATAGCTGGTACAGCAGTACTAACATTACACAATTCCTGTATAATTTTACAGGTGAACTTCAAACCCCTCCTCGCCGAGGCAGCATGCAACCACACTGTCAGAAAACTAGAAGTCATGTCTCTTGCACAATTTGGGCAGTCTGAGCCTCACAGAGGCGAGGGGAGAGCAGCTTCCCCCCAGCTTTGGAGGCTTGGTATAGAGTCAAGCATCCCTGTCACTAAGTGACTCACAAGTGTATACTCTTTCTTCTGAATGAGTTTTCATGTCAGACAGAAATGCAGCTCTTGGGATCTTGTATTTATTTTTTCCCCTAAGACAGTTATCCTACTTTTTTGACTCCTTAAAGCAGTGGTTTCAAAACTTTTTCAGCTAGTGGCTACTTTGTGCTACTGGGCCATTGGCCACGGCTCCCCATAAGGAAGGGCATTTTAAACTGGGGCATCGCAACACCCCAGCCAGAGAGCCCTGGCCACTTTCCCCTTAAGGAGCGGGGACAGGGGAAGGCAGCGATGCTATCCACAGGATCACGTGGCTAAGGGGGCTGCAGAGACTGGGATGCACTCACCAGTCCCTGCAGCAGCCTGTTGGAGGTGCGGGGAGCCTTGCACGAGTGTCTCCAGGTCAAGTTTATTAGGTTGATGAGCACATAAGCCATACACCTATTTATCTAAAATATTAAAACCAGAGTTTAAAACCACATAGAAACAGAATTTGGCTACAATCACAGCACAAGTGTCTGCAGGGCTCCCCGCAGCTTAAAAAGTGAAAGTGCAGCAATCGCGCTCCACTTCTAGTTTTGCAGAGCACAATCGCTTCACTTTCACTTTTTAAGACCTGGGGAGCCCTGCAGAAGGTCACGCGGGGCTCCCCGTACCCCAACAGGCTGCTGCAGGGACTGGTGAGTAGATCCCAGTCTCTGCAGCTCACTTAGTGACGCGATCCTGGGATCGCATTGCTGTCTCCCCCTGCCGCTGCAATAACTTACTGTGGTGCAAACTCCCCTAGCATGTTTGAAAACAGCTGCCATAAGTGCTATAACCCTATACACTGTATAGGGCTTTTTGCAAGTATTCTGGAGCTCCCCCAGCTGATTTCCACAGCTCCCTGGGGAGACATGGCTCACAGTTTAGTAACCACTGCCTTAAAAGTATCAACAGGCTGATAAACAGTTGCTCTAATGGGTCAAACACAGAACACTCATTGGATCAAAACACCACTGCAAAATAAATAGAAAAGGCATTCCGAACTTACTTTCGGATTTTCAGGCCTTCTTCATTGTCTGGCAAAAAGAATTCAAAGGACTTATATGTTTTAACCAAGTCCCGTCGATACTGACCAACATTAAATTCTGTGTGGAAAAATCAAGAAAGTCATGTTGAATTTCATCTTCACTTTACTCATCATGTCATCTACTTTCTCCCGTAATTTATACACATAGTCTCGTCTCACTCATGCCACTAGGGTTGCAATCCTATGCAAACTTACCTGGGAGTAAGTCCTATCAGAGTGGTGAGACAATCTCATTTTCACCATCTAGGATCCTCAGGCAACCACCAACAGCCCCCAAAATTGCCTACTTATGTTACACAGACAAGTGTGCTCTTGGTTGCTCAGCTGGTGCTTATCCGGCTTTAATCAAAGCAGTTCAATGCAAAGAAGCACAATGAATAATTGTCTATATTTCTTTAACAGCCTACATTCTTAGTTTATGTTAGTGTTCAAGTTACAGTCTTTTAATCCATAAGAACATTTTTAAAACTCATTCACCTGTGGCAAACACAACCATTTCTAACAGACCCAGTGACCACAATCAAAATACAAGATTCTAATTCCAATGCTGGTTTCAACTGCAAGTAATGTCAATCTAAGATCACATTAGCAACCTAAAGACTGGACTACATAAAACAGCAGGCTGCCTACCATTCAATATACATACACATAATAACAAGACTCATTGAAAGAAGCAAGACTAAGTTTTAAGTAAACATGCATAGGAAGTTTACATGGGGAAATTTAAAATAAAGAAGTAGAAGTCAAAGATCTTTTGCACTTGTTCTTCCTTTATGGGGATTCTTGGCAAATAAACAGATTTACTGGGGTCTTAATTTATGAGTAGTTTTATGAAAAATAAACTCCCCTTCATTTCATCCATCTTCATCATTAGCCTAAACACCAATGAATGCTGATCATAAACTACTACTGTGACAAGGTACAGTCTTCTCCCAAAAAAATTTTTTAAGAGGCATTCTCAATATTTCCTCCAAGTGAGTTTCCTAATCCTGAACCTCTTGGAATTTTTTCTCCTCCTTCTAGCTGGAATTAGCAGCATTTCATGTGTGAACCAATGTCAAACGGAGATGAGAAGAAACTGAATTATATCAGGCAAAAGTCTGCCCAATTTTTCAAACCACAGGTTTGAACCACTAATTACCCTGAAAACAGTTAGACAACCAAATGTTAAGCAACCTATTTTCTCTAAATTTTTGTATGGCAAGATAAAACATGCTAACCTTTTGTAGGCACTCCAATCCAGTTTAAGTAGCGTGTCAATTTTTTGGAGATGTAGGTTTTCCCTCTTGCTGGAAGGCCAACCATGACAATCAACGTAGGACAGTTGGTCATACATACTGCACAAAAGAGGAAAAAACAGTTAGCATTCATGCCAAATGAAACTCAAGTTACAATTACTGATGTCTGAGTCTCTCTTTAGGAAACGGATGTCTTTTTTTCCCCCCAGATAGGACACAGACACAGCACTACTTCCACTGCAATTTTCTGTTTTCACTACTTTGATATTTTCCCAAAAAGAATCCTGCCCAAATGGACAGAGTTCTTTAAACAGCATTTTACATTTATCAGATTATTTCAAATAAAACCCAAAACAATTTCCTTAGAGACATTTATAAATCTAATAAATTCCTAGCCCTTGCTATCCATTTTTCATGTTTACTTCAAAGTTACTCTTAGAAATTCAGAACTAAAATTTTCTCCTGGACTCATCCTTTTCAGTTTTTCAAAAAGGATTACTTTACTTTCTCCAAATGAAAGGATTCATGTCCTTCCAAACAGTTATCTAATCCTTTCTGCCATCCTAAACCAGGTTACACACAATACCTGAAAAGATATCTGGGATGGCTGTCAGCCCAGCCTGTAATAAAATATAAATGACAACCTCCATCTAAAAGCAGGACAGTATTCACTTGTTATGAACAAACTCCACCTCTCTTTTTCACAGGGGGAAAAATGTTATGCCTTTTAAGCAACCACAGAACACTACAGCAGCCCCATAGGCACTTATGTGGCAAACTTAAAGCGTTCAAATTGCTTCACATCTATTACCACAGTGGTAGTCTGAAAACTTTGGCAGCATAATCCCTATATTCAGCCATTGGTGCAAAACAGGTGTCAAAATCTGGAAGAACAACAAGGGGCAGTAGCTAAGAGAGCAGCTTGCTTAAGATGACACTGTAAGATTGTGAGCCCTTTTGGGACAGGGAGCCATTTAGTTATTTGATTTTTCTTTGTAAACCACTTTGTGAACTTTTAGTTGAAAAACAGTATAATAATAATAATAATAATAATAATAATAATAATAATAATAATAATAATAAAAGTTAAACTGGAGTTTCAGGGGTCATGGCACACTCTCTATGCTATGATTAGTAAAATCAGGGCCAGCCTGACTGGACAAGCAAGTCTAGATGCCTGGTGCAACAATATTTCAAGGGTGCCAGTACAAAAGTGAGCAACCCCAGAACAGTACCCAAAGAATCCCTTGCAAAGAATTCTGTTCTTCTATAGCCTGAAAAATTAGTAACCAAAACAAACCTCATGCAATTTGTTGAAAAGCAATGCCATGAGATTATAAATTAAAACTAATTAAGCAAGGTCTTAGACATTCTTCCAGAAATGCTCACCTAATTACTGATAAATCAAAGTATTGATGGATAGCAAGTACACCTGACTTATCACTATGAAGCCACTTTACAACAAAGGCCAAAAAAATTTTCTTTTACCTGAACTTGCCTGAGGTGACCCATTAATTTAGAGCTTATTTATACAATGACCTATTCTCAGGCAGCTCATTAATTCACTCTTGTTTACAACTATTGCATCAAAGGATTAATAAATTGTTTCACCACTTTAAAAAAAAACACAACACTGAGCACCAAAGCAGAAATATTGTACAAGCTGGATGAATCGAGTTGATTTACATATTCTCTCTGTATTCTCTGAATCTCATTCATTAACGCCAGATAACAATTAGGACATCTCCCACAGATGTCATTTAGGGACAGTTTTGTGCTTATTCACAATATTTGATTCTCACAATACAGTGGAATAGTCTGCAGGGGAATTGAGGTTAAAGCAACAGAAACATTGCTTCTCTGCTGCAAATTGCCCATTCTATCAAGAAGAATCAACTACACATGCTTCTGTGCAATATGTAGTTTCTCCCAAAAGCACCAAACCGGGGGGGGGGGGGGGGGGGAGGAGAGAGAATTTAAGTCAGAAATTACTATCCTATAAGAAAGATACAAAAAAAAATACATATTGCTATATGAATTCAAGCCACATTAAAATCTAATTGATTAAAAGCATTAATCAAGACTACTGAAATAGACTATTATTCTAACAAGAGCCCCTAAACAAACTAGCCTTAGGAGTCCAAGTATTACTCTCAAAGCAAGAGTGCTGGGGCAGCATCCTTATCTTTAGGCACAGGTGAGGACATTTCAGAATTCAAAGCACACACAGAGTGTGCCAAGAGTGACAAAAAAAGGATTACC
This sequence comes from Tiliqua scincoides, assembly GCF_035046505.1. Taxonomy (NCBI): domain Eukaryota; kingdom Metazoa; phylum Chordata; class Lepidosauria; order Squamata; family Scincidae; genus Tiliqua; species Tiliqua scincoides. The sequence goes on from NC_089822.1 coordinate 210,576,688, forward strand.
CAGCATCAACCACCTAAAGTAAATTTGGCCATCTACACTAAGTTCTTTGTCAAGGGCCAGTGCATTACAACCAAGTATTTAAACTTTTGCACTTACAACAAGCAAAATTGTAAAGCAAACTTGTGGAATGCTGTATCCATGTCTCAATCACTTAGGAAAGTACCTTAAATATGATGCAACACTCTCTTTCTAAATCTTGGTTTGTGACCACATAATAGAAAAACATGTTAAGAAATAAAACCAGGAAGTGAGACACAGCAGACACACGAAAGACACACGATGTTCCTAAATAAGTTTAAGATCACTGATATGTTAACTACGGTACTCACAAACGAATATTTTCACTGTAGAAAAAACTTTACCTTGCAAGGGGGGAATCAAGAGATGTTTACATGCTTAGGAATTCTAGTAACCAAGAACTAATACCCATGCAACAACTACACTGACGTACAATGGTGCATGAATAAATTCAACCAAGCTAGGATAACAGCACGATTTGACCTACTATCCCCATCAACCCCATCTGCAGTTTCAACTCCTGATGGACAGGGAAAAGCATACAAAGTTGCTGAATGATTTATTCCACTGTTGTACTTCATTGCAAATTGCAAGAAGAAAAATAAATGGCTAAAGTATATACCGTGGCCACCCGCCTATAAGTCAATCCCACAGATAAGTCAAGGGCAGGCTTTGAGGCAAAAAAAAAAACAACCATGGAATTTTCTATGACCCTCAGATAAGTCGGGGGTTGAACTTAGGGGAGTGTCTGACTATAGTTTTGTCTGATTTTATCTGAGACCAGATCCTGAAAAATAACCTACCACTAATTGTTACTGTAGTCTCTAATTAAAAACATAGTAAAAGATCATAAGATACATTTTTATTCTTTTTAAATTCTGGTCTTCACCACCTTTTGTAAACACTATCAGAGTAAGTGCACTGTAAACTACATACCAGTAAAACAGAGGTTCCCAACCTGGGATTCTTGTACTCCCAGGGACACTCAATAGGACCTTTAGGGGTACTTGAAAAAAATGGCATAATGGCAGAAAAAGGCAGGTCATGATCCAGAATGCTTTGCAGGGCCAGCAAGGCAGGAAGGGAGGTAGCTAGTTGGCTGTGAAAGCCCCACCAATAGCTAGCTTGTGGTCATCAATTCATCCATGAATCAGTGATTGAAAACCAGCACAGTAAAAAAGCTGAAACATATGGAAAGTGATCAATTACTCAGAATTCTCAGCACACTTCTGGTGCAAAACAGTGCAAAGGCAGAGTCTTCTGTTCTTCAAACAGATAAAAAGAGAAAACACTGTGAAAAATACATGAAGTCTGGGCTTTCATGTAGTGGAGATGAGGGCTTGTATTATTAATTACAAATATGTTGCTAATATAAAGGGTACAATTTATGGAAAAGGGCTGCCAAGGGATATGCAAGTAAAAAAGGTTGGGAACCATTGCAGGAGATCCATGAATCAAATCCACCTTTAAGGTGTCTGGTGTGTTAATCCAGAAGCTCTACATACAACATACAACCCATAACACATAACTGAGAGTGTGCAATTTAATTCACAGCAGAGAGATGCAGCTGCAGATATCTGCAATCCTTTTTACTCAGAAGTAGACCCACTGCTTTCCATAGGTGTTATTCTGAAGTAATGGTGCCTGGGAGGATCCCATTCTGGTGTTGAAAAAAAACAGATCACTGCTAAATGCAAAACACAACCAGGCTGCAAAAAGCATTTGCAAAACGGAACAGAGGAGAATAAAAGCTTAACTTTGGCTGGAATTTCCGAGCAAAGTTATTATTGAGTTGCTTCGGGGGAGAAAGGCGGGGTAAAAATAAAGTTAATAATAATTAATAATAATAGAAACAAATGAGCCTGCTTGAGCAAGAAAGGAAACTTTTCAGAGCTGAAAGTCTCTGCCCTCTGATTGACCCGGAGATAAGGCAAGTGATAATTGGAGCTTGATTACTTGGCAAAAATTTTATTTGAATTTTATTTTATTTGAAGCAATTTGCTCTCTTATGATTCCAAGTCCTGAATTAGACTTGTTTCCTCCACCTTGTCAGAATTTTTACAGCTGCATATTTTAATCACATAACTAGAAAATTATAGATGCAGGTACACAATCAGGATAAGGCATGTTGTTCAGTAGTCACCACACCTTTGGGAGGTCATCTAATAATCACTTTGAATCACACAAACTTTTCAATTGCACATGCATTATTGATCAGACCAAAAGCAAAGGACATGCAATCCTGTAACCATGCACACACATGGTTCAGTTTCACAAGTGGAAGTGACATGCTGAAAATGAAATACACATAGCTGCTGTCCTCCCGCCATAGAGACTGTGGGGTAGATAGTCCTATTTTAATTATAGCTCCTTCACATACAATGCCCAGCTTCAACAGATTCCATGATTTGGTTGATACAGCCTTCTATAGAACTGACCAAATGACAAGGAAGATGGGAAAAGAGAATTTGCCCCATCACCAGCTAAAACATTTCAGAAGTCACTGATGAGGAGAACTGTAAAGCAGGATGATAAGAATGGTAATTTAAATGCTCTTTACAGCAAGCTGAACGAGCAAGAGTTGTAAACCAAAATAAGAAACAATGCAAAAATCACACAACTGAAAATGACACAAAAATCAAAACATTAGAATATGTAAACAAATTTTATATCAAAATTAAATTTTTACACAGATCTGCTACAAACAGAAAAAGTCTAAAGCCCTTAAAGCAATCATTTTCAATCATGGTGCTGTGACACACTAGTGTGCCATGAATGGTCAGGAGTTTGGGAGAAGGTTATTTATTAGTAGGGCCATTGGGGGATATGAACCCCTGCTAGCAGTACAGCAGTGCCTCCTTAATTGGTGTGTGCCTGGATAATTTTAGTACCTTGTCAGTGTGCCTGAGATGAAAAAGGTTGCAAATCACTGCCTTAAAGCATGCAGATTAACCCTCAACCAAAGTTTATTCACACAAACATTTGTGATTGGGAAAGGCACAGGCCATGCTGAAGGGCTTGTATGGGAAACCTGTAATAACCCTGCTCTTCACAAAGTATCTTCTTTACATAAATAAACTCTCAAATACTCATTGTTGTATGCCAGGTTTCTTCATTCATGAAACTAGCATCTTTCAGTAATCTATATAATTTACTGTAACTCTCCTGGTACCTGTTTATCGAGTTCCTCTTCTAGTGTTCTGTAAAAAGAGGGAATACGCTTGCTTGGCACCAAGGTAAAGAAGAAAAATAAAGGTAATGGGCAGAGTGAGGAGAAGTTAAATATTCTACTTATCAGTACAGGGTTCCCTCTTTGTCATGGTTTCGTATCCACGCGGGGGAGGAGAGCCAGGAAGATACGGTGGGGGGCTGTATGTTGTTTAGCAGCTTTTTTTTTTTTGCATTCAACACTGTGCTTTCGAGTAAAATATGCTTATTTTCCTTTTCTTTTGCGTGTGTGTTTTATAATTTGAACGAAAGCTTATCTTTTCATGTTCATATTTTTTCTAAAATACTTTCATTTATTCAACCTCTCTCTTCTGTTAATAGTAATATAACACATGTAAACACAAGCAACAAGAAACATTTTCCCTTAAAAAACACCATCATTACTGCTACTAATTCATTAATTTTACTTCTCATGAATTACTAACAACATGTAATTCCTGAAGGAGGTTTCTTAAGCACCCAGCAAGCCAAACTTAGTGACTAGTAGGCTGCATGCAGGCTCCCTGGGTCACATGTTATCTAGGGCTTCTGGAAATGATAGCATCCTATATCTGATATACAGTTTTAAGGCTGAGCACTGTTCACTTTCAACAGATCATTTTACTCTTTCTATTTGCTCTCATATTTCCACTTATCTACTTTAGCCATGTGGAAATACACTCACACAGAACATGCCATTTAGTTGCACAACATGTTTTCCCATGAAAGTAACTCTTCCACTGGTACACTTCTATGTGATTAAGAAATTATGCAAATATTTCCTAGCACATTTGGAATAATACCCAAGTGCTGGAACTCCCAAAGGAATAATCTGCACACCAGTTTGTACCTATCACAGTACTACCTATTCTCAATCCAGGTCAAATATCTCAAATACAAATTGTTCAGATCAAATTCTCCTTTGAATCACTTCTAATAAATGCATAAGAAGGCAAAAACCAACATTAAAATTGAGATTATAACCCCAAAATCCTTAAACTAGCAGGCTGATACAAATCTCATGAAGATGAACAGTCCCTTGGCATACTATGGCATTACCAAAGTCCAATTAACTCAACAATTCAATTGATTTGAAACCCACAGACTCATATATATTTAAAATAGCATTAAATCAATGCATCTTAAATGCATGTAATTGTGCACAGCACTATAGATAATTAAGGGTCAAATCCAATCCAAATTTCCCACGCTGATATAGTCATACCAGTGGGGTACATATGTACTGTGTTTTTAATCTAATCAGGGCAGTTTTAGTGTAGCCTTTAAAAGTAAAATCCAAAGTAGGTCACAATTTTAATCAAATTCTTGATTTTCTTGTGCGTTATATACCGTGTGTGAAAATGAGCCATTTATTTGATTATCTCTGTAAACCACTTTGTGAACTTTTTTGTTGAAAAACTGTGTATTAATAATAATCTATACTGCGTTTGACAGACTACAAAAATCACCCATTGCATGCTGAAGCAAACATGGGAATATGTTTTTCAGTATAGACTCTAAACACAATTTGCTTAGCCCTTAAACGAATTTTTTTTTTCCTGAAGGTACCCAAAAGGCTTATGATCTGCCTTGTCATAATTACAATGAAACTAGACTGCAATCAAACTCACATGTTTGACAAAGACAAGTAAATAGTGTGCACAAACAACAAGAGGCTATAAAGGTTCTAAACTAGGCCTAGATTTCTGAGCTCTCTATCAAGTGGTCAATGTTAAAACAGTCATCCAGATTAACATTTTGAATGCTGAATCAGAGGATTCAGATGTTCAACTGTGTTTTTAATTCAATAGTTCCTCTAACAGTTCCGGGTTATTTTGGTTTTTGTTTTTTGTTTTTTGTTTTTTTAACTTGAATGAAATATAATGGGGAGAATCAGCTAAGTGCTACGTCTCTCCAACTAAATAAAAACAACTACAGCAAGATAGTTTGTTACCTTCATTATTTAACTCAGAATTAAGGCAAATCTAAACCAGGGTAGGTTTAATATTTTGGCATGGTCACCAACTGTAGTTAGAACCAGTAGTACAGCTATGGGGAACACAGCACTAAGTTTTGCAGGGTAGCTCAACATGCCATGTAAGCTTCCCCACCCCCTAGAACAAAGCAGAGAAGGCATCTCCTCCAAGGGGTGCACACAGTGCATTAAGGCATCCTGCAAAATTTAATGATGTGCTCCCCCTGTAGCTATGCCACTGGTTAGAAGAAACTGGGATTTGCTGGATTTGAGTATAACACCAAATGTGGGTTTGTTTCAAACCATCAACAGAAGTTGCAAATTTCCTTGCAGGATGTGCAGACCTGAAGCTCATGCTAGTAACAATGATCCATGATTTGGGCATTATGTCAGTATCAATCTGGTTTGATTCTGCAGTCTCTTGCCAATCTCTTAGCCCTGATTAAGGCCCACTGTTACATTACATCTGCCCTTCCTGCCATACACAGAACCCAAAACCCACATTCAGCAAAACACACAAAGGCAAAACAATATTTTAATTGCTGAACTGACATTTCCAACAAAAGTCATTTTTCCAATTCTGATCATAAAATCATAAGTTTTTTTCTTTATTATAATAATAATAATAATAATAATACTAATAATAATAATAAACTTTATTTATATGCCGCCCTTCTCCCTAAAGGGACCCAGGAAATTTTTAAAAAAATTTCTTGCACTATTTTATTATAGAACTAAATACACGCACTGCCAATGTTCTTAATTAGGGACACAGCAGATTTTCATGCCAGATTTTCAGTCTGTGTATTATAAATAAATGGCCTTTATGCCTCATTTCACTGATTGGCACCTTTTGCCTCTTTTGTAACTGGACCACGATATCAAGATACTTATTAGGGCAGGGGTGCTAACTGAAATTAATATTTTATTACACAAGCAACGTGAACCTTTACCTAGAAACTTACAACACCATACCCAAAGTCCACTGAGTTCTAAAGGATGCAAGAGAACACACACAACAAAACAAGTACTTCATACCTTCATAAACTACAAAGGCATCAGCTTCTTATTAACTCAAGATCAACGGGTACACACATATCTCTGCCTTTGTACCAACCCTGCTCAATTACAAGGTCCTTGGTCACATTAGAAGTAAACACCTTGCCAAAGGGCTAAAGTAGTGAATGCATTATCCCTAACTCTTCCAGACTGAATGGCTCGGACTATGAAACAGCAAATGCTGAATTGCAGTAAAATCATTAGGGAAACATGGCATTCAGAAAAGGGTTTCAGGAGCACCTTGGAATGGGAGAGGGCCTTTCCAACATGCTCTCAATTCCCCACCACTGCACACTGGCTTCCTCACGGAGACAAATCTGCACAGGGCGACATGGTATTTAAACCATACGATTTAAAATTCAATCATTTTGTACCACACTGTAAATGTGTGAACAGCATGTCAGGATGTTCCGTGCATATCCACATTTTTAATTGCATGGTGGACAGGCTGGCAGACAGCATCATCTAAAACATTCATTATTATCCCGATATTGGGATATTGGATTGGGCTGAGACTGGAGGGCCAAACTGGACATTAGAGCAGTGGTTCCCAAACTTTTTTTGACAGGCAGCTTCCTTGACTTACAAGGCCAATGACCGTGGCTCCCCATTAGGGTTACAATCCTATATATAGGATGGCGGGTTTCTCGCAAGGATTCTGTGGCTCCTTAGGAAGTCACGGCTTACAGTTTGAAAACCACTGCGCAATAGTGAAGCACCGTTATTGCAGTTCACACTACCTTTTTTCTTTTTAAAATCAACTGTGCTGAGGCCCAGTTTGAATCAGGGCTACAGTGGGTAACAGGGAGTAAATTTAACTATTTGCCCCTGTGCCAATTCCCTGAAGATCTTGCCCTGAACAGCTCTAGGGAGCTGCTATTAGTTCCAGCATAATTAGATGCAGCATGCTATTAGCTGCAGTACCCAGCATGATGGGTGAACATACAGACATGCCTTCCTTAAAACAAAGTATGGAACACATTGCGGTATCTTTTAATAAGAATTCACGGCCCAGAATCTCGCCTTTTTTCAGAGCAAACCCAGATGTGGGAGTACTGTGACAGGTGCTCAGTGTCCCCCTGCCCCCCAAAAAGCATGGGGTGGAGATGGGAGATATGCACTGGGGCATCACAGTAAAATCAAATAATTACCCCCCCATGACCTAATTGAAATCAAGCTTCCCCATGGCTGCTTTACAGAAAAGAAAGTTATGTCAGCAGCTCTAATCATGAAAGTTGCACTTCACATCCAATTTGATTTAGAGAGGAGAGAACAGAGGTGCTGAGATCCCAGTCAAAAGATCTCAGGTGACATTACATACAATTATCTAAGAAAGTCATCTTTATGTTCTACCAGTGTACTACATACCCAGACCAGATAAAAAAATGTAAGTTCATAATTCCCAAGCTGTGAAGCAGAACTCCGTAGTTGCTAAGCCCAGCCCTTGCCTTGTTTGCACTTGGTATCAAAATATAAATCTTTGTTTTCTTGTGTGTTTTTTTTAAATTTTTTATTATTTTCCAAAATAAAAACAAATAAACGCATAACAAACACAAACTCAATACACAACACACACAGAAAAACAAAAACACTGTTGGAGGGTGCAAGCAATCATATATCAATATATCTAATCAATCAATACATATCTTCTAGTCTTGTTCCTCTTCTAGTTTAGCCTCCCAATATCATTTATATATCATATCCTGTATAATATATCATGTATACAATATATTCATCTAAATGCCCTATCTTATACATCTACAACTTCATTTTCAACCAAACATAAAATGGTCTCCATTGCTCTATCTGTGTCAGTTTGCACTATTGATCCGAAATCTCTGTAAGCCTATCCATTTCCACCATTATTTTCTCTATTAATTCATCTTTCATTGGAATTTTAATATCTTTCCAGTATCTAACATATAAAATCCTTGCAGCAGTTAATATCATAATAACTAAATACACATCATTTTCTTTATCTATAATATCTAAGGTAATATTAAGCAAAAATAACTCTGGTTTCAGCGATATTGTAAATCCAACCATCTCTTGTATTGGATTCCTTTCCATTTTCCAATATACTTACATTTCTTTTACACATCCACCAGATATGATAAAACGTCCCTTCTACACATAAAATATAAATCTTTGTTAACTGTCTGAGCTAGAAAACCATTTACAGGACAAACATCTATTTTAAATTAAGCTCCTGTACTTGGGTACTCTACAGTATATTGCAGACATACTAGCACTCCTTGTCTCAAGACAAGGTTGACCAGCACAAGCTGATATCTCCTTACATGTATTGTCTTTTTTGCAAAGGTTCCACAGAGATGGGCAAGGCCCACAATAACCAAGTCTGATAACCCTCTATTATTTGTTCACTTTCCTGCTTGACTGCCTAGCTGTTTCTTTAAGAGCTGCAGCTCTGTCATAGTCATACTTCAAGGCTGAAAATATTTACATATATCTCTTTTGGTTTGACCTTCTAGGACTCTGCCCATATCTTAAAATGCAAGAAAATTAACCAAGAGGAAAAAAATAAAAGTTCCAGAAAAAAGCTACTTCAGTATTAGCTACTTCTATGCTGTTGGAATAGTACCAAACAGAGAACAACCTTCAGTGAAGGGTAATTGTTCTCAATCCAGTATTCAGGCCCAGAGTTAACTCCAAATAATACAGATCTTAAAACAACCTGAAAGATTACGGTAACTCAAAAATAGCTTTAGTCTACTCTAGGCCAATTATAGACTGGCCCAGTTGTTCGCAGTTGCAGCTTGGTGGAAAATATCTTCAGATTACATTACTGCAACAGATAGCAGATCTGATTCCTTCAACACCTTGAATTATATTCCTCCATTCTCCACCACACATGACAGGTTCACTGTCCCATTCATCAGGAATGTAGTATTCATTACAACTTTCTCCTACCTTCATTTTCCTAGCTTTCAGTTTTCAACCTCCATTGTAATAAGCTATTCAATATAAAACACAATCATTTTCATTTTTCCAATGTTACAAAGATACTTACAACTATCTAGAAAGAATTATACCAGACTACTGAAAGGAATGACAGACAAACTGCAGCCCAAGTTATGGAATGTAAGAAAGCATGAAAAAACACGTTGTTTGCGATACTAAGTAAAGAATGTTGAAATTACAGTATTTCAAATTATACTGTTATTTTGTAGAATTTTACCCTCCTCTAACACATATTAATATACAGTTTTTTTAATTTTATATTAACAGAATATAAAAGAATAATTTTAAGAGAAAGTTAAGCTGTTTTAAAACACTGACATTGCCATCTCAATACAATGCTTCAGATTTAACAGAACTGTCTACAATAAGTAGCATCAAAGATCAATGAATTACAAGCCAACACAGAGTACTGAAATTGTGGGGTTCAAATATACTTAGCTCTGGGTTGAAATATGGGTCATCACTTTATGCCTAGATAGCCACTACTAAAGTCCATTTGCCCCCCTCTCAGTAATATCTTAACATGATTCTGAACTATTTGTAAAAACACATACAAAGTTAGGGTGTTAAATCTATATGTTGACAATGAAAGTGGAAAAGGAAGTCAAAATCTAGACATTTTCAAAAACACTTTCACATTCTTAAAATCGTCATTCCCCTTTTCCATGATGGGGGCCTGGAGAAATTTGTATTGTACAGTGGGACCGGGGAGAGAAGAGGCAATAGATTCGCATTCCCTCTCCATTCAGAGAGCAATAAGGGAGATTCATTTGTTCTCAATGATGTTGCCAAAAGGCCCGATGCAGTTGGCTATGGGATGTCATTACCCCATCATCATCAGGGGCAGCACATTTTCTGAGGCAATACATCCTTTGTAAATACCACCACCCTGCAGGTTCGCTCTGCCCCCAGCCTATTCTTTCGCTGCAGGTTGCTTTTTTGTTTAAGTAGGCATTTGACTGGTTTGATTCGCTACTGCTATTTAATTTCAGGGTTCTTCTACTGCTATGATCTTGCTATTTCAGTGATTTTGCTTATGGTGGTATTGTGTTCTGTTTTTATTTGTCACAGGTGCCAATTTTGTGTTCATGTGTAATCTGTACATCACTTTGAACACTCTACTGTGGAAAAGTGGTTTATAAAGAAATAAAATAATGCACATTATGCAATCACTGATTACCTAAGCTGATGCAGGCAACAAGCAGCAGCCATACTTCATGGCAACAAAAACAAAAATGGGACAATGCAACAGTCCAAAGCAGCTGCTAACAGACATTGAACAAATGTGAAAAAGTGAGCAAGGGGAAAGTTTTGGCTTCCTTGAATGCACCTGTTTATGCCAAATGTGCTAACTAGCACACATTCAGTGCATCACTACACAAAGCATATCTACTATCCTCTTGAACCTAATTTGAAAACAATATTGCTACACTCCAATACATTAACATTAAACCCCCAGTACAAGTATGCTTCTTATTCAAAGCATAACTAAGTACAAGAGAGCGAACTTACATTTCTCCACCTATGCACATTTATTTATACAAGTTACAGCAGGGATTCGCAACCTTTAGGAGACCACGGACCACCAAGGCAAAAATTGGAATCATCTTGGACTTCATACAACCCCCCCACACACACACACGCACAAACCCCACACACGCAAAAAATAAAATTTGTAATAATTAGGGATTTATTAGGTTTATTATTTATAGAGAAGTTCTGTGGTTTGCTGCTTTCACTGCCAACCACTGCTGTGGGTGGTTCATTCTCCACCCTCTCTAGTGGTCCATGGAGGAGTGCAATGAGATACTGGAAGTGATCAAAAGTCACTTTTTCTGGGATCTCATGGACAACGTCTCACAAACCACCTGTGGTCCACAGACCATGGGTTGGGAACTAGTGAGTTAAAGGCTCATTCCTAAGCACACTCTCTTGGGAGTAAATAGGTTGAGAAAAGATTCTAATAGCATTTAATATTGGCTGAGTGTCTTGCCAGAGCTCCTCCTCACTAGGCCTTGTGCCCGCTTAAGGTTGATTAGTTTCCCTTGTTAAAACTCAAAAGTGCAGCAAGCAAAAGTCAGAGTCAAGTCACAGTCCACAGATTCCAGGTAAATCAGACAGAATATCCAGGCCAAAGTCCAGAGTCAATCAGTCTCCTCTTCTACCTCCAACCTGCACTCCTACAACCCACACCCCCTAGTTCCTCCAGGTGCTGTTTATATACTTCCAGGTTAACTTTAGCCTCTAGGGGCTGCAGCTGTGCAGCATACCTCCAGCAACCACCTGGGCTTTAACCCTGCATTTACTTAGAGCAAGGGGCACTGTGGACCCTATCTCCTTGGTAATATCTTTCGCGATTTCGCTACACTGGGCTCAAGTTATGTACAAAGAGAATTAATGCTGAGCTATCAATTTTTTTTCTTAAAGATGTGCACAGAATAAACTATACTGATATCAGATGCAATAATTTCCAAATGGGAGGTCAGAGCCCATCATTCGGTAGCAGAAACCTTATAGGTAGCCACAGATATCCTGCTACAGAGAGATGGACCCTGAGAATAAGGTGCCTGCCTGTCTCAAGGCACTTCCCACATTTCAAGGTGATTGCCACAGAACCAAATCAAAAGCACTGGCAGTCGTTATCCAGATGCATCCTTTGGTACAGAACTAGGAGTGCCAAAGGCCCCAGGTGCTTAAAAGAAGTGAGAATATCGAATTTTACCAGGCCAAGTGTATTCTTAGTACCCCACACTCTGCATTAAAGGTGTGCAAACAAATCCATTCCTTTCAACAGCACGGTGATGCCGTTTTTCAGAATACCAAGGTGGCTTCCCAATGAATGCAACTGCTGCTTCAAACAGCACCATCCCATGTTAGATTACAGTGTCTAATATCAAAGTGGAAAGCCCATCTAAAGGAGGCCAAACTCCAGGCAGCAATGCAACATGTTTTGCTTGTTGCAAAACATAGGTACCTAAACTGCCTGGTACAAGGCTTACAGCCCAATCCTGAGCTGCCTGGAGCTGCGGGACCCGGTAGCTCCATGAAGGGCTCCCGCCGGATCCAGTGCCTCCCACACTACAGTGGGAGGCTCCTCGGGAGAAGGAGACGTTCGTTCCCTTCCCCCAAGTAAGGGAAGCAGCCCCGCAATGAGGCTACTCACTTTAAAAAGCTGCTAAAGTGAATGGTCGCTGCTAAAGTGAAGGCGCTCATGTAGGGCGAGCAGCCCTGCCCGAGTGCCCTAGATCCTTCGGAGCTCGGCTCTGCGGATCCGCCTCACCCCCGGCCACACCTTCCCCATGCCCCCAGCCACACCCCATCTCCTGTTCCGTAGCCCGGTGGTCACAGAGACTGCTGAGCCGCAGAACTTGGGCGCCTGCCGTGTGCTGGCTCAGCGCCGGCTGGAGCTAAGCCAGCTCCAGCGGGAGCCCGGTGGTAAGCCCCAAACATGGACCTTTTGGCACATTTGCGACTGTGGTCCGCACCACGAAGGCGCAGTGCAGACCACAGGATCGGACTCTCAGCCAGGAACACCTCTTCTTTCAGACCACTGTACAACTTGTGATACAGTACAGCTTGCTCCTTCCAGTTGCATCTCTTCCTGCTCTTCATACTGAGCTGTGGAAATTGATTAAGGAAACCAAGAGCACTGCAAGGGACCACTGGTTCATTGTCTAAGGGTGAGAACCCTAGTTCTGGGTTGTCCCACAAGCTCTTCCACGAAGAGCTTGTGGATCATCCCTGGTGCAGATATGATCTTCCCTGGTGCAAGTAATTTCCACTCCTAACATCACTAGAAAGGCACATTCGTCCATTCTGCAGCAGAGATCAATCAAACTTTTCTCAAAGTCATAAATGTCATTAAATCCCATTTGTTATGGAGTCTGATTCTAGATACTTCACATACTCAGGAACTCAGTCCTGAGACTGACAATTCCTGAGATTGTCCAACTGACACCCCAAACTATCTACAGCAGTGGTTCTCACACATTTAGCTCCAGGACCTACTTTTTATCTGTCAGAATCTGTCAGGACCCACCAGAAGTGATGTCATGACTGGAAGTGACATCATCAAGCAGGAAAATTTTTAACAATCCTAGTCTGCAATCCTTCTCACACTTACCAGGAGTAAGTCCCATTTACTATCATTGTTAAAATAATATATATAGTAGTTTGTTAAAAGTAAGACAAACTTGTCAAAAGTAAGACAAAGAGCAGTGAGGTTGCAAAGTTTGCAGACGACACCAAACATTTCCGAGTGGTGAAGACCAGAAGTGACTGTGAGAAGCTCCAGAAGGATCTCTCCAGACTGGCAGAATGGGCAGCAAAATGGCAGATGCGCTTCAATGTCAGTAAGTGTAAAGTCATGCAAAAAGCAAAACTTTAGATATAGGCTGATGGGTTCTGAGCTGTCTGGGACAGATCAGGAGAGAGATCTTGGGGTGGTGGTGGACAGGTCGATGAAAGTGTCGACCCAATGTGCGGCGGCAGTGAAGAAGGCCAATTCTATGCTTGGGATCATTAGGAAGGGTATTGAGAACAAAATGGCTAATATTATAATGCCGTTGTACAAATCTATGGTAAGGCCACACCTGGAGTATTGTGTCCAGTTCTGGTCACCGCATCTCAAAAAAGACATAGTGGAAATGGAAAAGGTGCAAAAGAGAGCGACTAAGATGATTACGGGGCTGGGGCACCTTCCTTATGAGAAAAGGCCACGGCGTTTGGGCCTCTTCAGCCTAGAAAAGGCTGAGGGGGGACATGATTGAGACATACAAAATTATGCAGGGGATGGACAGAGTGGATAGGGAGGTGCTCTTTACACTCTCACATAACACCAGAACCAGGGGACATCCACTCAAACTGAGGGTTAGGACAGACAAAAGAAAATATTTCTTTACTCAGCGTGTGGTTGGTCTGTGGAACTCCTTGCCACAGGATGTGGTGCTGGCGTCTAGCCTAGACGCCTTTAAAAGGGGATTGGACAAGTTTCTGGAGGAAAAATCCATTATGGGGTACAAGCCATGATGCGTATGCGCAACCTCCTGATTTTAGAAATGGGTTATGTCAGAATGCCAGATGCAGGGGAGGGCACCAGGATGAGGTCTCTTGTTAACTGGTGTGCTCCCTGGGGCATTTGGTGGGCCGTTGTGAGATACAGGAAGCTGGACTAGATGGGCCTATGGCCTGATCCAGTGGGGCTGTTCTTATGTTAAGACAGCCCAATCCTATCCACACTTTCCTGGGAGTAAGCCCCATTGACTGTAATGGGACTTACTTCTGAGTAGACATGCATAGGATTGGACTGCCAGTCTATAACATTTCCCCAAATGCAGTCACATAACATGGTAGCATCAAGTCTAACATATTAAAAATAAAATATTGAAAAGAATGGGGACTCACCTGAAATTGGCTCACGACCCACCTAGTAGGTCCTGACCCACAGTTTGAGAAACACTGATCTACAGCATATTTCTTTATTCCAAAGATCACCTCCTTCTCCTAATGGTGGTATCTCTGACACCTGTTTGCCGATTTTCAAGTAAGAATTTCAAATTCTAGTTGAACAAGTTCCTAGCCCTAGTTATTTTCATTGCTATTTGAGCAATCCCACTCTCCGTTTTCTCTCTATGCATACAGTCCATGGGGCCTTTCATTATTTCTCCATTTTCTACAAATCACCTTTAAGCCAGAACATTTTTTCTACCTCTTCTTAGAATCAGTTGCACAACAAATGGGTAATTAGTTCGTGGGTACAGTAGGAAAGCTTTCAGGAGTTAATTTCCGCCTCTAACACAATTGCTAAAGAGAGTAAGGGCCTTACCCCTTTGTCCCTTTTTTGTTGCTCCAATATATATGTCTTGCACATCCTTCTGCCTTTCCAGTAAGAGGCGGTTTAGTTGTTGCGAATGGTGCAGCAACTAAACCGCCTTTTACTGGACAGACGGAAGAATGTGCAAAACAGCAAAGATACACTGATAATATGTTGAGTCAACAGAATGAGTGGAAGGAGGCGATTACTATGCTTGAAAAAGGGTCAGTGTCAAGAGTGTTCAGAAACCACCTGTACTTCTTTCCCAAATCCCACCCTGCCACCCCACGCCTACAGAGCTCATCAGAAAGCAGCGAGCAGCACCAACCTATCCATAAACCATTTTCTTTCAAGAAGGTGCAATGCATTCCATGCATGACTGGGTTGCACCCCAGAGTGTGCACCCCAGCTGGGGAACATCACCGGTATGAATCCACCCACCGCCTGCATGTGCCAAAACCTTTGTGCCAACAGGCAGGGGCACTCCAGAGGCTCTGGAGCCGTCCCCTGGAACCGCTCCACTCCAGATCCTGTTGGGCATCCGTCTCGCAGGATGCTGTGACAGCAAGGAGGAAGCTACTCCCACGAGTGGGGCCGGCCACCCTCCCTCCCGCCTCTCCCAGCAGCAGTTCTCGCAGCGCCCCCAAGAAACTCTCTGCTCCTTCTCCTGCGGGGCCTCTGCACTCACTGCTCCCCGGGCAGGCATGCCCCGCTCGCGCTCTTCCGGGGTGGTGCAACTCCTGCACCCCGATCGCCCCAGGAGCCCGGCTCCGGCACCCGCCCCCTTTCCCACTCACTCACCGCCGCGCTGCGCGCTGTGCCTGGCCGGCAGCCCGTTGCTGTAAGGCTCCCAGGTCTTCTGCAGGGGGTTCTGCGTGAGCTCCCGAGCCGGCGAGCCCGCCATCTCTGCACCTGGGGCCCGATCCTCCCCCACTGCAGTCCCGCTGCTGCGGCTGCGAGCGAGCCGGGAGCGCTGCAGCCAGCGAGTGGCCGGGGCTGCTCCGGCGGCGGAGGGAGGTGCGCAGGGCCGGGAGGGCGGAGCGACAGCCGAGCGCCGCCTCCTCAGGCCAGCGCGGGGAACAAGTTGGCGAGCCGCGCGGAGAAAGTCTCGCCCACAACGCCGGAGTGGAGCAAGACGCGGGCGGCGCGGAGCCGCCTGAGCTCCACCCCTGCGCGCTTCGCACAGACAAAGGGGAGAGACCTGCACGGAAAGCCGGCGCTGCGCTCCTTCCGCCGCACACCTCGGCCGCAGAGCAGCCATGCAGCCAGCCCTCCTCCCCAGGCTTACTCAGGTGCAAGCACTGCATGCAACGGGGCTTACACACAGGTCAGCGTGCACAGCCTTACAGGGAGGGAGCCCAAGCCTATGCGTGTCTACTCAGAAGTCAGTCTCTAGTCAATGGGGCTTTCACCCAGGTAAGTGTGGCTAGACTGCAGCCTCAGAACCCCATCCTCTGCGTGTCTACTCAGAAGTCAGTCCCATTATAGTTAATGGGGCTTACGCCCAGGTAAGTGTGGCTAGACTGCAGCCTCAGAGCCCCATCCTATGCATGTCTACTCAGAAGTCAGTTCCATTATAGTTAATGGGGCTTACTCCCAGGTAAGTGTGGATAGGACTGCAGCCAGGGTGAGCAGATACAACAGAGGACCTTAACCATTGTACAGCAGAGAGAATCTTGGCAGGTGCAGCTTTTTAAACCTTTCCACGCTGAGCGGCACCTGCCAAAATTCCCTCTGCTGTACAATGGTTAAAGGTAGGTACTCTTTCCCCTTTTGGATCTGGTCACCCTACTTACAGCAGTTTACTTCAGGGATGGGCAAACTTTCCACTTTAGGGATCCTGGGCCTTTAACAATTGTATTGAAAAGGAAATTTCAGCAACCACAGCTTCTCATCTCACAGATGACAAGCTGCAACTGCTGAAATTCTCTCTCCTATACAATTGTTAAAGGTGAAAAGCAATGTCCTTTTTTGTCATTTTTACATGATTTGCGGTGCAGAGAGCCCTACAGAGTGCTTGCCAGACCCCCCTTCCCCAGGATTCCAGTGCTGGCTGCCCTCAAGTAAAAAAAAAAAAAAAAACCCTCTCATCCCAGGCAGCAGCACAATCCTGGGGATCACATTGCTGCTGTATTCCTGCTCCCACACACTTATGGTGCTCTCAACTCCTTAGGGAAGCACTGCTCTAAAGAGCACTTTTCCAGGATGAAACGGAAATATGAAAGAATACTTCAAGTTATCATAAAACACAGAAAGTAATGAAACTAAAGAAAGACCATCTTATTTCGTTAGGATTTTGTATCCCTGATAAATCTGAGGAATCAAACTTTAGAGTAAAGTGTGTAAGCTTACTTCACAAAAATACCATAAATAGTGGTACCTGAAGCAAACTCCAACAATGACTTCTAATTTGAACCTGTTCCAATAAACCAAAGGAACATCTGCATGTATTTCAAAAAGCTAAATGAGGACCAATTAAATGTTCTAATTTTTTTCAGTTCATTTAAGAAAATCTTATCAGTGTGTTCACAAACATTCATACTCAAAATGGTTTTCACTTTTGAGTTTTCCCATGGTATTTAAGGCAAACTGATTGGACATACAGGTTGTCCCTATCTGCTAGGGACAGATTCTAGAACCCCTAGTGGATAAAAAAATCAGTGGAAAAATAGATTGAAAGACCCATTTCCAGGTTTCTTGCCCCTCCATTGCTCCTAATGGAATAAGGCAGGGCTTCTCAAACTGGGGTGTCGTGATGCCCCAGCCTGAGGGCCCTGGACTCTACCCCCTTAAGGGCTGGGGGTGGGGAAAGGCAGCAAGGCAATCCCCAGGATTGTATTGCTAAGGGGCCTACAGAGGCTGGCATGTACATACCAGCCCCTGCTGCAGCCTGGGGGGGGGAGCCCTGCTCGACCCTCCGCAGGGCTCCCCAGCCTTCAAAAAGTGAAAGTTGAGTAATAGTGCTCCACTTCCAGTTTTGCGGAGGCAGGGTGAAATCATTCCACTTTCAGAAGGCTGGGGAACCCTGCAGACAGTTGCACAGGGCTCCCTGCACCCCCAGGGGGCTGCAGCATGGACTGGTAAGTACACGCCAGCCCCTACAGCCCCCTTAGTGACGCAATCCTGGAAATTATGTTGCTGCCTTTCCTGCTCCCATGCAGGCGCTTACTGTGGTCCTCAAACTCACTGAGAGTTTGAGAACTGCAGGAATAAGGTCCTGCACCTCTCCTCCATTGCTACTTATGGAATAAGGTCATGACGCACATCCACAGGGGTTTGATTCTGGGACTCCCTGCTGATACCATAAAATGTGTTAAATAAAAGCAGTTTAAAAAATTAAAAAATGCATCCCTTTACAATTGTGGTTTACACTTGTGGTTTAAAAACAGCTTTTCTCACTGTTGTAGAAAGGCAGTCAGCAATCAGAAATGCAAAGGACCCCTTTGCTGGCTCAGCTGAGGAATGGAATGAGTGTCTCTAAACAGTAAGAAAAGCAGTTTTTTAAAAAAAACAAACTGATTTTAAAGGGATGCATTTTCCCTTTCTCCAGGAATCAGCACATTCCTTCTCATTTGCAGTGGCCATTCGTGTTGAGTCATCTATGTATTAAAAATCAATGTATAACAAGGTTGGACCTTATTTACAGTATATAGCTAGTGTGAAGCAGAGTTGGACATGGAGCCTGACAATGCCATGGTGGGTGGGCTGAGATGTACAGCAAACAGCACCTATAAACAGTCTATGAGAATAGTAGTGCTGTCTCAGAAGGGTAACTTAGGGCCCAGTCCTGCCCAGCTTTCCAGCACGGATGCAGCTATGCCAATGAGACATACAGTGCATTCTGTGATGAGGTGTCAGTCATGGAGGCCTCCTCAAGGTAAGGGAATGTTTGTTTCCCTTACCTCAGGACTGCATCAAAAGTTGGATAGAATTGGGCCATTAATTTGTTACCTGTAACACACTTTAACCACTCTGTTGTGCACTCAACTCAGAGTAGTGAAAAAACTTTGGAGAGGAATAGTTCCCTTAGCCCTCAATGAATCATGAGGGACTTAATGATCTCTCAGAATAGAAACAGGTTCAATGTTGGGCAACATAGGCAGGTGTAATCTTTTGTATGTGCTATAAATTAGGGTCTACTTTGTTTTTTTAAAAGGAACCTGAAGGTCTACCAACCAGTGCCAGGTGCCAAACAGAGTTGTGCGACAGAAACAGAGATAACATAATGACCAGCTATCCACTGCACACCATGTACTAGGATAGAACCATGTATACAAATACAAACCCCACAGTCAGGTCCCAGCATCAAACCCTAAAAATGACCAGCAAAGCTGGTCAAAAGCAACCAACAAACTCATTTCTCTTACTCACTGAGGCAAATGGAAATTGTCCCCAATGCACAGGTGTTTGAGAGCCCTCAATTTATATCATATCTCCAGCATGCATCTGGCATGCCTTTTGAAACGAAAACAAATGGTCACACATTCAGTAAATGCTTTTAGTTTGCACCAGAAACCTTTTACTTATTTGATGGAAAGTAGGCTGCTGCATCTACAATGAGCACTTGCACCAATTAAAGCTTTAATTTTGTCTTAAGGACCTGTATTCTGCATTCCAGCTATATGACAGAAGTATCTTTTCACAACACTTTAAGGAGGCAAAAGAAAGCAACAATGCTTAGCTTTTGTTCTCCTGGAAAACATGTACATACGTTCTCCATGGGGCTCCATGTACATAAGTTCTCCAGTGACCCCTGGGGGCTGGGGGATAAGAATAGGCCCTCAATTTGGCTGTACTTGTCGTAAGAGGCGACTAAACAGTCACCGGGTAGATGGGACTCGTTAGCCTGGGAAGGCAGCTCATCTGAGAGAAGGAAAACTCTGATCCCAAACTTCCACTGCCTTGTGGCTACATCCAGTTATGGAAAAGGCTTCAGGAGTCAACCTCGAGGTAAAATCCGGAGCCAGAGTCCCTAAGGCAGTTCATGACTGAACACAGTCATGTTCTGGCAACTCCTGCGATGCCGCTGGAACGAACCGTATTGGCCTCTGCCTTTCCATTGGACCATTCCAGCGACATGGAGAGGGGGGGATTTGCTGCGTGGGTAACAGCCTATCCTCCATATCTACTTTACCCAGGTTTGGTGCACTGGAGAGGACACTCTGTTCCAGAACCACCATTCAGAGCGCAATACCATAGTCTTCCGAGACTGAAGGATGCCAACATGTGACAAGTTCTCCATGAAATTAACTGATTATTTCATGCTTGTGGCAAGATGTGTTTTAAGAACATGAGTTTTTCTGGTGAGAGAACATAATTCTTACTTGCTATTGGACAATTCTATTAAATGTCCTTTTTCTTCTTTTTTTTATAGGAACCCAGCCCAAAAAGCCAAGAGCAGGCAGATATGGAGATCTATTTGTCAATCTCAGGCTGATGGGAAGTCAGCAAGGTTTCTGCCTCCCTTTCCTTTCAGCCATTACTGCACATTTGAGTGTGGCAGTGCCATAGTCAATGTTTGTCTTCAGGAGCTTGGTAATGAAAAAGAGACATAGATGAGACAAAGTTTGAACTTAGTCCAGAACTGGGGGCTAAACACAAGACCTGGGGGAGCCCCTCACAAGGTGGCAGAAGCATCACATGGCAGCAAGGAGAACAAAAAAGCAGAATAGTCTTTTTGCCTTCTAGCTCTGACTCCTATGGTGACACACAGGAAGGAGATGGGCAGAACATCTCAGATCACTTTGCCTCAGTCTCCCTTTGGACAACTGATACCTCACAGTTTCCAGTGCTGGGGAGATAACCAGGCCCAAATAGTGGCAGTGGGGTAGACACCCCAGGGAACTTACCACTTAGTAGCAGGATTTTGCTCTGTTGTGATTGCCTAAACCCTTCTCTTCTCATCACCATTAATTTTCACTTCACTCCTCCTTTCTGAACCTCAAAATTCCATTTCTCCCCCTGCCCCGTTCCTCTGGGAATCTCACCTAATCTCCTTACATCCCTTCTCACCACACATTTCCCCCCCCTTTGCTGTGAGCCTTCTCATTCTAAGGAGTTCCTCCCCTCCCAACTATTTTCTTTAGAGCGCCACTGTTGTGCTATAGATTCCTTCTGTCTAAAATAAGTGTGAATGGGTGAACTCAATCAAATTCTCATTTTTTGTTTTTGAGCACATTTAGTAAACTTAAGTGCACCTTCACTGTTTTCCTCACATCGCCAAATTATGCAGTTGCATCACTGGCCATTACAGTAGGTCTGCACAAATGACTGTGTCTCCCTCCCCCCACCATGCGCATGTTACTTGTGATTTAAAAAGCACTGCTGAAAACAATAGGTGGCGAGATGGGTGACAGCCAGAAGACCCTCTAGTATGTTTTCCTGGGTTTTGAAAGCACAAATAATTGTCAGGCTGTTAAGACCCCCAGCTTGATTTCTTTTCTGGTGCTTTGAAAACATTTGGTTAATCTTTGAGACCATGAATATACCTATTAGGAATTGAATAGCTTGTGTAAGCCCCCTTGAGGTCATTTAACAGCTTTTTGATGGTTCAGTTGCACCTTATTCAGATTATAGGCTGCCTTGTGAGCTCTTGAAGTACTATGTGATACATTTTTACAAAAATACCAGACAGGCTTATTGTGGAATGAGCTTCTGTAAACAGACATGAGCTGAACATGGGTACATAAACACACACAGATATTGAGGTGGAGGAATCATTATACAAGGTAGTGTTAAAACCTATTTCTGCCTTGCCCACAGGTGTACACGTTTGATCCCTGTTGCATATATGCAACACTGGGCAGAAATGGCTTAAAATATAAAAAGGAAGATTTTGAATGGTATAGTACACTTAACTGAGGCTAAAAAGGTTCAATAGAAAAATACACCTAGGAAGTACACAGTTATTTAACTGTGGTCTAGCAAAAAGGGCAATTGTTCCCTGCTGCTCTCACCTCTTATTTGCAGCTATTCACTTCAGCACATTTAGGAAGAACATATTACATTGACAAATCCTATTAAAGGAAGTAGATGTTTCTTCACAGTTCTTGGCTCGCTGTGGTAGCCAGCTAAAATGTGTGCTTGCCACAGTGCTAACCCTTCTTCAGAGGAGGACTCTTGCGACACCAACCTTTAGAGGCACCCAGTGTGACTACAGAGGTGAGCTGGGTAAGGAGCTTACTCTGAAATGACACTGACCTTAAGGCATTCAGAAAGCAACAAGATATCTTGGTACTTTATAAGTATGGCAGCAGGGGGAGCTCTAACGTTCTGTAGGTTCCAAAGAAGGGTAAGAACTCTCACCAACTTAAAAAGTATACAGACCAGTGGTGAATGAAATATAGACCCTTCTTCACAGGAGTATAGGGAACTGCATTTAAAAGCTGAATGACTAGATTGCTCTGGGTCTACATAATTTCCTTCAGCAAGCTGTGAAAGATTATGTCTAGCATGACCTAATAGTAAGAGGGCAGGAAGTCAGTATGTTACTATGCTAAGGAGTTACTAATTGTTATATCTTAAGCATAATTGTATAAACCTAATCCATTTACCTTTAAAAGGTGTCTCACCAGACCACACATTCTCTTAAAGCCATAGGAGAAAAACCAGGAATTGTGCAAATAATGGGTGCCTGAGAGCCCAATCCTATGGTCTGTAGCATGGCTCCGTGCTGCCGACCACAGTCGCAAACGTGCTATAAGGCATGTTTGCAGGATTCACCGCCAGGCTCCCGCTGGTGCCAACGTGGACGGGGGCAGGGGGAGGCGTTCCGGCTGCGTGCCCTACACAAGCACCTTTACTTTAGCGCCTTTTGGTCTGCGCTAAAGAGTAGCCCCATTGCAGGGCTGCTTACCTTACTCGGGGGAAGGGGATGAACGTCCCCTTCTCCCGAGGTGCCTCCTGTGGTAGTGCGGGAGGTGCAGGATTTGGCAGCAGCCCTCCTTGGAGTCACCAAGCCTGGGCACTGCAAGTTTCTATAAAAATTAAGCTAAAATTCTGTCTGTCAAAAATAGCCAAGGGTGTCATCCAAAACAAATTCTCTTATCCTCTTAAGTAATACAGCTGTAGTAACAACATATTAAGATCTTCTGTCAGGTTTGGTTTTAAAGTATATATAGGACTACTCAGATTTCTCCTTGCAGCCTCTCCCCAAAGCTAGTTCTTTACTTGAAAGGAAGTTCAATTATGTGTCCAAATTTAATGTTATTGACATGTATTTGTAATTTGTGCATCTTGATTAAATATACAAAATGTTGTTCAGGATGATTATATTGACTAAATGTATGCCGGGTTTGTCTCCACTAAGGACAGAAAATGTCACTGTTCTCATCCTTTGTCAGTGTGTTCTTAGTCTGAGTTTTGCACTCCTTCCCAAAGAAACAGATCATGATAATGTAACAGATTAAGTTAATCCTACAACAAGGAGGACAAGAAAAATGGTCCTGGTTATCCATGTTTGACTTGTTTAATCTCCAGGTTGAACAGTTGGTGTGTTGGCAGCAAATTCACTGATGTATACTTAGTATATGCAACACAATTCAATCAATGAAGTCAGGATGAGTTTGCAGATCTGGATCCTTATTTCAAGAGGAATAAGGATCTGCCATCATGAGATATCTCCTACCTCACTCTGATTAAATGAATATAAATATTGCAGTCTCCAACCCAACTCAAATAGAAAGCAACTTTTTACGATAGAGCTTTTCATTGTCAGCACAACTGACACTTGTCAAAATTGGGTGGAGGTATAAATACTCTAAATTCCCTTTAAAACCACGTTTGCTTGGGGGAAAAGTCACATACAGGTTGGTCCTCTGTATCCGTGGGGGATCCATTCCTGTATCCCTGCAGATACAGAAGTCTGCTGATAATGGAATCCATGAATGGGCCATCAGAGGACCTCCGGACATGACCAGAAGCACCTTTTGCGAAAACCATATGTGCTTTCCCAGCACCTCCAGGAGGTGTTCCAAGGCCCAGAGAGGCCACACACAGGCTCTCCAGCTTAGGTTTAGAACCCATGCTGAGTCAGATCCACGGATTCCCAAACGCGTGGATAAAAATGGCCCACCTATATAGGCAATTAGATAATACAAATTGCTGCTGTGGTCAAATCCATAATTTAAAGGCCTTACTTTATATTAAATATTCATTTAGCTAGGACAGAATTTACATGCTGTACTGGTAAAGATCCCAGGCTAGCAATACAAGTTGCTTATTTGCTTTTAATCCAGGTATTACACAAAACCTCAGGCTTTCAATAGCACCAGACTTTATACTGTGATGATGCAGTGCAAAAGTACGGCCTGGAGACTTTGCAGTTTAATTATAACGATCTATGTGTCCACAATGTTGAGCTTGAATATGGAAAAACTAGGTTCAAGAAATGTATTTGAAATGCCACAATGTGTTTTAAAACAGTATATCACTCATGTTGATTTCAAAAAATATTTCACAGTAAATAATCCATAAATACAAACAAACAATAATATAATAGAAGAAAAACAGTAAAGCGACAAAATTCATAAAAGGATAAGAAACAAACAGCAACTTTCAATTTTGGTTGTATCATTGCATAGCTTATTTTGCAGACAGATATCTAAGAGCAGCTTTTTGTAATGAATTGTAATAATGTCAAATTTTCTCATTTATAATTACTTGCTGGGCTCATCAGCATTCTAGAGGTATGTACAAAGTTTTTCCAGCCATAACTTTTTTCTTACTGTGTGGAATCTGAAGATTCTTTGAATAGGGCTAATGCAAAGATATAAGAGTAAGCAGCTTTACACTGGAACTAGAACTTATAGTATCATTCATTAGGATTTGTAGAACTTGTCTTTTGCTGTCTTCATGGATTCAACTCAAGCTCAGAGATCCAAGTTCAAATCCCAGCTCAGGCCCAACTCTCTAGGTGTTCTTGAACAAGTCACTACTAGGGTCATCTCTTGTTGACCTTGTCTGTCTTGTAAACTGAAAAACAAACAAGGAACTCACCTTGCAAGGGCAAATATGATAATTATTTATGGCCTCCATCTAACAAAAGTGTCACAGAAACAAGATGTGCTCGCAATACTAACTTTAGCAAACTGATTGTAAGATTTGTGCAAAATTGCAGATTTGTAAATTAGTAATATTAACCCAGCTATTATATCTTTATCCACCAAGGTATCAGTGTTCACCAAAAAAGGATTTTATAAAAAGCAATTTGCTATAAAGGCATTACAGATGAACTGATTTTTTTAAAAAAACAGAGATATTCAGACACACTGTTTCATTAAGCAGGCTGGTGCATGGTGGCATCAGGACAACCATTTCTTCATAAAATTAAGAAATTGTTCTACCAAATGGAAAGAATGTCCTACAGCAGATATTTAAGGTGTACTTGACTACTGGTATTTAATTTCAGAAGACATAAAACTCATTTAAAAAAAAGAAATTAAGTCAGAGCCAACATTGCCAGTAGATGGCAGTTCTGCTGCATGTTCACAAGAAAAGCTCAATATGAAAGATATCCTGACAGCAAACCATTTGTAGTGTGACCCACTGCCCTTCATTAAACACAACCTAGAAAGTTCTTTAAAAGTCTCCCTCTCCCACTTTTTTGCCCCACAAAAGCAAGGGCCTTATTTAGAAACCAAATACCAAAATACTATACTGTATTGTGCTTTGTCCAAAACGGGATTAGTTCTCACTTCTGTTGTGCCAAGCAGGAAATATCAAGAATGTAGAAAGTGAAAGTCCAATATGTCAGTCCTTCCACAAGAGGAGCGCAACCATCTCTCCTCTCCCCCCCTCCATTATAATTGACATCTCCAGCAAGATCTTGTACTCTGGTTTGCATTCAGAAAACTAGTATAGTGAATAAGAAAGGAAGCCCCTCGTTCAAATCTTATCATTGCCACAACCTCACTAGATAGGCTTTAGGTGCATGTTCCCTCAGCTTCACACCTGCAGCACAGCAATCCTGAAAGATAGCACCAGACTTTATACTGTGATGGTGCAGTGCAAAAGTACAGCCTGGAGCGATTTGCAGTTTAATTAACAGTCCATATGTCTACAGTGTTGAGCTTAAATATGGAAAAACCAGGTTCAAGATTTAGCGAAGGCATTCACTTGGCTGAGTCAAATGACTTAAGAAAACTGCTTAGTGCAGAGGTTCCAAATCTGTGCCATGCACCATCTTGGGGCCTATAGTCTAATCATAACAAGAGCTTACAGCAGTGGATCTTGTGATCCACTACTGTCGGCCCTGTTGCAGTAGTGCTGAAACCACACCATCATTGGATGTGATGAAGCCACTTGCTGAAATGACCAGCAGTGCTACATATGCACCAAACTTGTCCAGACAAGGCAGTGGCCAGGAATGGGCGGTGGGAATTCAGAGGAGCTTTGGGACAGGGGGCAAGCTAAAGGGTGTAGATCTCAGCAGCAAAAGCACACACCAGATCCTATCCCCCATTTTCTCTCCTCAGTCTTACACCAGATACATAGCTGATGTGAGTCTGAGGAGACCCATAGGTGGTCAGAAGGCCTGTAATCTTGCAAATTTCATTGCAGGACCATTCATTCATATAAATTCCATCTCTAATATATTCAAATTTATGCAAATTTGAAATTTAATTTTTTTTTCTAGGCCCCTGACACAGTGTCAGAGAGATGATGTGGTGCTCCTGCCAAAAAGTTTGGACATCCTTAGATCTTTGGGAGATCTGTTTTGTCCTTGATGGTTTCGTCGATCAAGGCTGTAATATGGGGACAGTCTAATGTAGCAGACTCTCACTTGATAAATTTGTGGGCTGACTCTTATAATATGCTGTATGTGAGTCAACTTTTCAAGATAGTTCAGATGTTGCAACTATAGTCCACAATTATTTATCTCTGGGATTAGACATAGGGAGCAGGGATCATACCAGTGTGCTGGCAGGTGAGCTTGCTTTTAATGCGGGTCAACTTTTAAGTCTGGTGTTCGTGAAGCAAGGTCATCTACAACTGGTATCTTCTGGATGGTCTTTGTTCCAAAAACCATCTTATAAATTTTGATCTGTGGAAGCCTGGAGCAGGATATATTAAATGAAAATACTTAATGATGTTTGCCAGGCATAAAACTTAATTTTTGAGTCTTAGGAAATCAGTGATACCTATTCTGTGTGAATGTAATATAATGAATCCTGAAAGGGAAAAAAGTGAGTTCTTGCTTTTAGTTTTTTTTCACCAAAGGGTAACTTTATTGGTTTTTGCTTCACAATGGTAGCTATGTCACTGTGGGAAATGTGTATGTTTAATAATAGAGCAGTATTTTAAATAACCATTCTTGGGGCTGTGTCACTCTTACGTATATGGGTTTAGAACAAGAGATATGAACTAAAAGCTTTCTATGGTGTATACAGCCCCTTCAGCAATAACATTGGTGCTAGAAATATTCAAAGAACGGATAGGAAAAAATGTGTACAGTAATTGTATTGAAGGATGCATCAGTGTCACTTGTCACATTCAATCTCCCCTTACAGGACAGTACATATTTTGAGAAATCTTCCTTCTCCTTTCATGCCTTTCCCTGGAAGTAATCATTGATGTTGCTACAGTAACAGCACGTACAGTATTCCAAAACATGTGCTTCAATTGTGGGCGTGTCACAAACTCTGTTAACATTCCATGCCCTTCTTGTATTAGTGACACAGTGCAATGTGTTTAGTTCCTTGGGATTTATTGTTCCACATCAGAACAACCAATGCTTACAAAAACCCAAAATATTTTGAAGAGGAAGAAGGAAAAATAAGCCTTCAGTTTCCTATCATTCCCATTCATTATAAATAAACTTGCATGTTGTTTCATTCTTTTACTTAAGTCCACATCCAATTCCCTAAGAATGTTTGAATATATGAAATGAAAAAAATAGCCTGTGAAACTTTTTCACTAGTTATGTGTGAATGGTACTAGTGCAGATCAGTGTCTGGAAAAGAAATCAAATATATGTTTGGCCTGAAGTACATTCATTTGTCAGGAGTCAGACTTTTCTTATCAGCTGGGCTTCTGAAGAATCCCAAGTTGTTTGAAGTCTTACTTTCCAAAAATGAAGTTTCCCCACAGTCCCTGGTTAGAGTAACAGTAAAGAGAGGTTGTGACAGAGAGCTCTGACCTTATGTCATCATTCTGTGAAACAAATATGTATTTTCCTTATAGTGTGGTTTGTAGTTGTGCAAGGATGCTTGTCAGTTAGCAGACAGGAGAAATACATTCATTTTTTTGAGTCACCAACACTACTTCTTCTATTTGCATGTCTGGAATGTACCTTGGATTTCCCAACTAGGCTTTTTGAAGGTGTTGTCTCCCTTAATTTTCAAAACCTTGCAAAATATTTTGTGACAAAATCTTATTTTAGAATTTGAATTTTTACCTTTTACTTCTCTTCCATGAGCCAGTGAGAAGTGAATCAGTCTCTCTTTAAAAAGCAGCAGTAGGTTTAGCAATATAATTTTAAAAAAGAAAAATTGTAGCATCCTTGAAACTGGGATTTTAAGGAAGATATAAGTGGTAAAAATTTCAAGTCACTATGCAGCAATTTAAGTCATCTCTCTCTCTCACACACACCCCTTTATTAAGCCTTTGACTATGTATGTTGATGGCTGCATCATCTGTTCTCCCTTTTGTTTTCTCCTCCTGTGATCTTAGGCAAGCTTTCTATGTTCCTCTTTCTATTCTATAATAGTGTGTCTCTCACACTCAGTTTTTAAAATATGGAGTGTGCTCTCTCTCTCTCTCTCTCTCTCTCTCTCTCTCTCTCTCTCTCATATAAATACACACCCTGTTAATACTGTATATGGCTCTGAAACTTTGGAAGACATGCTTATCTTTAAACTACAGCAGGAAACGGTAGATCTGTCTGTAATAATCAGATTAAAGGAATTTTGTAATCCCTTGAGTTTTTAGAAAGTAAAGGCCTAACTTGGCTGAGAGAGGTTCTGGAAATTTAAAATAAATGTTTTGGTCTTTCTTTTTATTACTGTGCAGTGTTTATTACATACAACTGAGGACTGGCAAAATAAAGTTAGCAGGCATTTTGACCTCATTTTGAGCCTGGGCAGAGTCTGGTTGACATTGCAACTATTTATGCCCTGTTTGACCTTGAAACAAAGCTTAAAGTGAATTAGACAGAAAAACATAATGGCTTCACTTGGTGAACAAATCTTATGGGATTAGTTCTTGGTTATTAAGGAACTCTTCACTCTGTGTTTAGATGCCTGAAAAATATCATTTTCACTAAATGATCAGCATGTGGTAAGTTCTGTTACATAGACGAATAAGATTAATTTAAAAAAATTGCATGGATAAAACCCAGAAATAGTTTTATACTACACTCCTGCCTTCTTAATTCTAGACCAGTGTTTCTCAAACTGTGCGCTGGGACCCACTAGGTGGGTCGAGAGCCAATTTCAGGTGGGTCCCCATTCATTTCAATATTTTATTTTTAATATATGAGACTTGATGCTACCATGGTATGTGACTGCATTTGGGAACCTGTACAGGCTTGTACTTTTAACAAGCTACTATGTATAATCTTTTAACAATGATAGCTGGTGGGACTTACTCCTGGGTAAGTGTGGTTAGGATTGCAGCCTAGGATTGTTAAAAATTTTCCTGCTTGATGATGTCACTTCCGGTCATGACATCACACGGGTCCTGACAGATTCTCATTCTTAAAAAGTGGGTCCCTGTGCTGAATGTGTGAGAACCTCTGCTCTAGATCATCTCTCAGCTTGTTAGCTCATACAATTGTTGTGAGAACAAAAGGAGGGAAGGAACTATATACACCACCCTGAGCTCCTTGTAGGAAGGGTGGTATAAAAATAAATATACCGCCTTGCAATGAATGAATGAATGGTCTTGCAATAGTTCTAGGTCTATAAAAGGCCTTACCCAAAGCAAGGCTGCCCTTTCCATCGCTGCATCATAGATGTGAAACAGCAAGCAGTGGTGGGAGCCCTCCTCCCACAGCTCACATAAGAGGTTGAACAGTCACCCTCACACTGAGAGCAGTTGTGCTGGGCCAGCGTGAGCTCCAGCAAGTCTCCAGATGCGCATTGGAGAATGGGGGCCCCCTACGGGCCAGACTGCGAGTCCCGGAGTGCAGCAAATGCCCCCCAGGCTGGGGTTTGGGCACCCCCAGCTAACAGATTACTAGTAGTTATCTGGATTCTACACCAGCATTTAACCAATCCATTTCTTTGTCAAAGCAGCCATTCACAGTTGAGACTGCAGCTTCTGGATTTTAAAAAAACTAGGCAAATTAGATTTGGATACTTTCAGCATAGCAATACAACACTTCTAATCTATGTATAATCACCCCTGGCAGCTTCATGTAAATGCTAAACAGCATATTTAAGTGGCATTCTATAGGACAATTCACAAGGGTTGAAACAGAAGTCATCAAATCTTCTCCTCTGAGATTACTCCAGTTAAACAGAACCAGAATCACTGCTACGTGAGGTCACAAACTCTCAGATCTTCCAGATGGTCCAGAACAATCTGGTGATCTGGTAACAAAAAGATTTCAGTGTTCAAAGAGAATCAAGGAAACAACCCCCCACCCCATCTCCTGAGGCAGATCTTGTACTGGAGCCCATAAAGCAGATTGTGTGTCAAAACTTGGCCTCACACTCACAGCCCAACCCTGAGAGATTAGGGCAGCTCCCTTTTTAAACATACAGAGATATAACCAGCTAAAAGCATGAATAATTTTGTCCAAAGAGGCTGGGCCACATTTGTGTAAATATAGTTCACTTTCTCCTTCAGAAACAAATTACTTGCAACTTTCTCATCCATGCACTCATACTTATCCTAATTACATTTTATCTTCTGTTTTTCTATAACTCAGTGACAAGTAGTGCCTAATTCTCCAACTTACAACCTCAATTCTGGTATCATTTGATACACATAATTGACAGATATGCATCATCTTTGGGAGGTTTTCAGTTTCTGTTAAATATCTGCTACTATGCTGTAAAAATTGCAATATTTTGTTTGCTTGTGCTTTTTAACTAGTTTTAAAAATGTATATCCCATCTTTCTTCTCCCTTACAGAAGATCAGAAGGCAGCTCAGAGTTTTAGTTTATTAGTTTATTTTAAACTAATAAAATACAAAACAAAACAAAATACAACTCAAAAAGCACCACAAGCAAAACATTAACCAAGACCCAAATCAACTAAGGGCACAATCCTAACCAGGTCTACTCAGAAGTAAGTCCTATTTTGTTCCATGGGGCTTATTCTCAGGAAAGTGTGGTTAGGATTGCAGCCTAAAAGTCTGTCAGAACAAAAAGCTATTATCAAGTGGATAAGAATATTTTTGGCAAATTATGTGTTTAAATTATATGAATGAGAAACATAGCCCAATTCTGCATAGTAGCTGTGTATAGACAGAGTTTAAAAACTCTAGATTTTGAAAAAAATGTTTGGCAACCTTCAGTCTCGAAAGACTATGGTATAAGCCTACAGCACCTGGTATTCCAAGGCGGTGTCCCATCCAAGTACCAACCAGGCCTGACCCTGCTTAGCTTCCAAATTCCTGCAAACTTCACAAGAATTCAAATTACAGTAGTACATGGACTCCCAACCCACCCTGAAACTGCCCTTAATGGAGCATACAAATTATGCAACTTAAATCATTCAGAATTTGCCAGGTTTAATTTGCCAGGCTTCCATCAAGTTTTCAGGATTAATTAACATGAAGTTCTTAGAAGAACAGGAGTGTTGATTGATTAAAACAGTTTTTTTAATTCATTCACAAACTTTATACCTCCCTAGCAAATCACTGAGAAATTAAGACCTGGTTCAAATACCACAGCCTACCCATGAATTGACCAGTACGAATGGGCTGTGCACTCATATGCCCATGACCTCCCTCAAGTGCATGGTAGTTCAAATCCTCTACTTCAGGGGTCTCCAAATCCTGGACCAGGGACCAAATCCATTCCGCAAAAGTTTTTTATCCACCCCCTGAGGTTGCCTAGCCTCTCTGAGCTAAAAATAACTCAGAAGATGCACTTTGGGTATATACCATGTTCAGCCACTAGAGGTGGCGAATGTAATGTAAATTATTCAAACATTTCTTTACAGAAAAAAATAAGCTATTGCCTCTCAATCACGAAATGATTAAGAATAAAACAATACTCACCTCAAGGATGCTATAATTTTGTTATTTTTTTCCCCAACAAGGCCTTTCTTAGGTTTGCTTTCAAAAGCCACCTCAGAACAGTTGATGTATTATCTTGCTACAGTATCAGAGGCTCAGTGTCATTTATGGTGATAGAGTATACCTTAAGCGTAAACCATCTAGAAATAGGAAAGCATTCACTTCAGACATCACGTCCCAATCAGGGAACTCCCCAAAACAATAATCCCAGGAGACCTAAGGTGGTATCAAATGCAACAGAGAACTATAAAGAGATCTCAATCACCAACAGAGATCTTAATCTGTCAGATCCAGAAGACCAATAATATACATGGAGGGAGCCAAGAACAACTATATAAACTATCTAGGAATGTGAGAGAAACCTACAAACTTTATCAGAAATGTCACACTGGCTATCACAAATATTCCCATTATTAATCTTTACAGGGTTGCAGCAATGGGAAAGTATAAAAAAAGACATCCAGATTCATTAAAAGGGCTTGTAAACCCACAAGTCCTATCAGAATTTCATTCCAGTGACAGGCTTACAAGGGAAAACTGGAGAACCAACAGCTTCTCTCTTGAATATGACAGGGCAAGAATACAAATTCGTAGATTCAGAGTTCCCAAGGTATTGAATAACTGAATCAACCAAGACATCAGATACAGCCATGGTGTAGGCTTCCTCATGAGGAAGTTGACTGAACCATTCACTAATGAGGCTATACTATATCTCCAAAACTAGACGTGATACGGCAAAACGGATGCCATTTTTGGAATCAGCACCCCAAATATACCCAGGAACTGGTGTAACATTTAAGGAAGCAAAATGTGTGTTGGCCTGTGCTATCTCTAAGAAACAAGTATGACAAGACAGACAGCTGTGGAGATTGTGTGCTGATACAGAATCCATTTCTCATGGCCTTAAGAGTAAACACCAAGTCTTCCTGGGTTTTATAAGCATTCTTCCAGGAAGTAAACTCTCTAGCAATCTACCAAAGCCACAACACCCAAAATTATTAATGCTAAGAGATTACTGCTCAGTGATCATGCTGCGATCCATTTTGACATGCACGTTGGGGGAAGAATACCAGGCAAATCTCTTACAAAAACCCTTGACTTCCGACAAGCGGACTTCCCTCAAATGAGGAAGCTGGTTAGGAGGAGGTTGAAAGGGAGGGTAAAAAGAGTCCACTCTCTCCAGAGTGCATGGAGGCTGCTTAAAACAACAGTAATAGAGGCCCAGCAGAGGTGTATACCGCAAAGGAAGAAGGGTTCCACTAAATCCAGGAGGGTGCCCGTATGGTTAACGAGCCAAGTTAGAGAGGCTGTGAAGGGCAAGGAAGCTTCCTTCCGTAAATGGAAGTCTTGCCCTAATGAGGAGAATAAAAAGGAACATAAACTGTGGCAAAAGAAATGTAAGAAGGTGATAGGGGAGGCCAAGCGAGACTATGAGGAACGCATGGCCAGCAACATTAAGGGGAATAATAAAAGCTTCTTCAAATATGTTAGAAGCAGGAAACCAACCCGCGTTGGCCCTCTGGATGGTGAGGGAGGGAAAGAGGAGATAAAAGGAGACTTAGAGATGGCAGAGAAACTAAATGAGTTCTGAAGCATCTGTCTTCACGGCAGACCTCGGGCAGATACCGCTGCCCGAACGGCCGCTCCTTACCGAGGAGTTAAATCAGATAGAGGTTAAAAGAGAAGATGTTTCAGACCTCATTGATAAATTAAAGATCAATAAGTCACCGGGCCCTGATGGCATCCACCCAAGAGTTATTAAGGAATTGAAGAATGAAGTTGCTGATCTCTTGACTAAGATATGCAACTTGTCCCTCACAACGGCCACAGTGCCAGAAGATTGGAGGATAGCAAATGTCACGCCTATCTTTAAAAAGGGAAAGAGGGGGGACCCGGGAAACTATAGGCCGGTCAGCCTAACATCCATACCGGGTAAGATGGTGGAATGCCTCATCAAAGATAGGATCTCAAAACACATAGATGAACAGGCCTTGCTGAGAGAGAATCAGCATGGCTTCTGTAAGGGTACGTCTTGCCTCACAAACCTTATAGAATTCTTTGAAAAGGTCAACAGGCATGTGGATGTGGGAGAACCCATGGACATTATATATCTGGACTTTCAGAGGCGTTCGACACGGTCCCTCACCAAAGGCTACTAAAAAAACTCCACAGTCAGGGAATTAGAGGACAGGTCCTCTCATGGATTGAGAACTGGTTGAAGGCCAGGAAACAGAGAGTGGGTGTCAGTGGGCAATTTTCACAATGGAGAGAAGTGAAAAGCGGTGTGTCCCAAGGATCTGTCCTGGGACTGGTGCTTTTCAACCTCTTCATAAATGACCTGGAGACAGGGTTGAGCAGTGAGGTTGCAAAGTTTGCAGACGACACCAAACTTTTCCGAGTGGTGAAGACCAGAAGTGATTGTGAGGAGCTCCAGAAGGATCTCTCCAGACTGGCAGAATGGGCAACAAAATGGCAGATGCGCTTCAATGTCAGTAAGTGTAAAGTCATGCACATTGGGGCAAAAAAATCAAAACTTTAGATATAGGCTGATGGTTTCTGAGCTGTTTGTGACAGATCAGGAGAGAGATCTTGGGGTGGTGGTGGACAGGTCAATGAAAGTGTCAATCCAATGTCAATCCAAACAGAGGATGCTGTTGAACAGGGGTGTCCAAAGTTTATGGCAGAAGGGCCACATCATCTCCCTGACACTGTGTCGGGGGCCGGGGCGGGAGGATTAATTTACATTTAAAATTTGAAATTTACATAAATGAATATATTAAAGATGAACTTGCATAAATGAATGAAGGTCTTGCAATAGCTTAAGGCCTATAAAAGGCCTTGCACAAAGCAAGGCTGGCCTTTCCTTTGCTGCCGCTGCTGCATCACAGATGTGAAACAGCAAGCAGTGGAGGGAGCTCTCATCCCACAGCTCATGCAAGAGGTCAAATAGTTGCCCTTATGCTGAGAGCAGTTTGTCGGGCCAGTGAGGGCTCCAACAAATCTCCGGAGGCTCACTGGAGACTGAAGGCTCCCTGAGGACCGCAAGTGAGCCCAGAGCTGGGGTTTGGGCACCCCTGCTGTAGAATATCTACCAATAACTCATCTAGTTGGGACCCACCATTTACTTCTGTAGGACATATACAAGGCATCGACCATAGTGACTATATTTTAAAGAGGAGCAAGTTACACAGAGCAGCTGGTATCCAAAAGCAGTTTTTAAGGGCTAAAAACTGTAAAAATACAACTGTAATACAACTTCTAACTGTAAAATACAGTATTTCTAAAATTACTTTTATCTACTATATTTACATGTTCTATCCTTATACTGGCCCACAAATATGTTGTTTCTTAAATAAAAGTTGTCCTTTAATTTTAAATGGTTTTTTCCACAGTACCGGGAAAATATTACTTTCCTTTAAAATCCAGAATGAATCCTGTGTGTGTTGGCAACCTTCAGTCTCGAAAGACTATGGTATCGCGCTCTGAATGGTGGTTCTGGAACAGCGTCTAGCGTGGCTGAAAAGGCTGATTCGGGAGTGACAATCCCTTCTACACCGGGAGCAAGTGCAGTCTGTCCCTGGTCTGTCTCCCTGGCTATGGGCCTTCCTTCTTTGCCTCAGACTGTTGGCCAAGTGTCTCTTCAAACTGGGAAAGGCCATGCTGCACAGCCTGCCTCCAAGCGGGCCGCTCAGAGGCCAGGGTTTCCCACTTGTTGAGGTCCATCCCTAAGGCCTTCAGATCTCTCTTGCAGATGTCCTTGTATCGCAGCTGTGGTCTACCTGTAGGGCGCTTTCCTTGCACGAGTTCTCCATAGAGGAGATCCTTTGGGATCCGGCCATCATCCATTCTCACGACATGACCGAGCCAACTCAGGCGCCTCTGTTTCAGCAGTGCATACATGCTAGGGATTCCAGTTCGTTCCAGGACTAGGAACAAACGAATGAATGAATGAATCCAATGAATGAATGAATCCAAACATCAGATACTAGCAAAAAAAATTCTTAATGTAAGCTCTGTGCAGGAATACTTTTTAGAATTATATTAAAGGCCTTAAAGTTAGGGGAGGAATCGACTTGCATTGTTTATCAAGTATTTCTTTAAAAAATTGTCAGTTTATAAAAATTAGCTATTCATGATGCAATACTTGGCAACATCTGTCTTACTATCATTATTTTAATAGTTAATATTTTATAACAAGACTAAAGTTTCAACCCAGCAGCAGATGTTGCATAAACATTTAATCCACTCACAGTCCAGCCAGCAGATAAATGCTGAAAGTGAGAAATACTGGCCAAACATAACAGCGTAATCTGTCACTGTCTCAGGATTTGAAAAGTAAATCCTAGGGAGTGGCATTAAAAAAAACTTCCAAGGTGATTTTTCAACATCTAATGATGCTATGCCAGAAATGACATGCAGGTTATGCAAGAACTGCAGGACAACAGGATTACCAGCTCAATTCTATCCTGTGCTAGAACAGGCAAGTTGGCTGGCATGTGCTCTATTCAGTGCAAGGTTGGGCTGGCAGCAGTCGACTCCCCTTCCCCGGGTAACATGGCAGCAACCTGAATGGGGCTACTGGGATCTGTGCCACCTAAAGATCTGAGCAGCCCAGAACTAGCCAGGATGTCCATGAGTGGTGTTAGGATCTGGCTCAAGTAACAGATCCTGGCTCCACCCCCCTCCTAGCCTGATCCACCCATGGGCTTGCCCTCTGCCTGCCCTTCCCCGCCCTGGAATAGTCCTGCAATACCTCCTTCCCACCCTCCTCAGATCCCTGAGGCCACTACCAGCGCAAACTCACCTTTCACCAGCACTGCTAGGGCCACATACAGCCTCCAAAGGTTGGCACAAGTCCCTTGCACCACCCTCCTGATTCAGCCTTACAGCACTTTTGCATCACCGGGAGGCTAGCGCAGGGGACTTGCACTGGCCTGGGGTGCATTTTGGATTACACCCTAAGTGAGTGTGTCTGGTCTGGTACACTAGCGTGTTCTGGAGCAAATCTATAGTATAATGTACAGTAAATCTCTGCATGATTCTAAGTAGTGCACAATCTATGAATCTCCTTTAAAAACAAGCAAACAAAAGGAGCTTGCAACCATTTCACTAATAATAATAATACAGTTCTATTTACATAGAGCATGTTACACTTGGGATGTTGGAACTGAGAGTGCAGTTTGCCTAAGGCCATCTTATGAAAATTCATTGCAGAGGCAAGAAACTGGCAACAGCACAATCCTATACCTGTTTATTCAAAGTTAAGTCCCACTGGGTTCAAGGGTACCTACTCTCATTTAAGTGTGTATAGGATTGCAGCCCTAATCTCCTAGCAATGCTATACCAGTCTCACTGAACTTCTACCCCACATCCAATGTTCTTGCCCCAATCTGCTCTACCCCCCATCATGCCCAATCTTCTAACCCCCCCCCCATTAGTCAATCTCCTGCCCCAGCCCAAGCCATATCCATTGGAGTGGCCTTTCCATCCCATCTGACCAATCGTCCCTTCCCTGCTGCTGCCATCACCACTATTCTATTTCTCCTCCTCTGAGTCCCACTCTGCCTTTTCAAAAGGCAGACAGGAAAGGGAGAAAGGAAGGGTAGAGTGGTTGGATAGAGAAACTGTTCTAGCCCACCATACTCTGGTATTCTCTGTTTCCTTCTTTTCCCTATCTTCTCTGCCGCTTGAAGAACAACTCAGAAGAGTCACAACATCACTGTTACCAAAAGGGGCAGCCAGTCAGTCAATCAAAAGTATAGTTAAGGTGGTCAGCAGAGGTAGCCAGCAGGGGCACCACCTGTACCAGTCCACTACTTAAAGTAATCACCTCACCCCACTTAGCTGTGCCATGAATGTGTAGAGGCAGCCTAGCCAAGATCTATGAGATATGGCCCACACTGTACCCCAAACTTCAATATTGTCTCTTTTGTCACATAAATCTAATACAGCAAAGTGCTCTCTCATAATAAAGGCAAAAATAGCAATGCTCAAAGGAATACAATAGCTGGGCTTGAATTCTAAAAATAGGAGAAGTTCGCTCACTGATAACATGATACACTCACTCTGAAAGTGCAGAGATACGAATTCTTCAAATTATATGCAGTCAGTTCTCCCTATCCACAAGGATTAAGTTCTTGGAAAACCAAATGGATACCAAATTAGCAGATTCTGAATCACTGGGCATATTGTAAAAATGAGGTTATGTTCCAGGGGACTCTCTTCACCATACATTCTACAAACTCTATGAACCTGAATCTTAGTTTAAAGTCTATGGGGCTGAGTGATAATAGTGAACATCTCCAACATCTGATACTTGTGCTGGATATCCATTGATGGTTGTGGCAATGGCAATTCCTCTGTGCTGGCTACCCCTCAACTCACTGAAGGTTGCTGGCCCAACAACAAGGCCTCAGAGTTCAGCAGTGGGGAGAGTGTTGCTTCATCCTTCCATCTCCTCCTCCACATGTCTCTTGGTATCTACCCTGGGCTTAGGGCAGAGCTCAGGTAGTCTTCCAGAGACCTCATCATCACCAGGGTTGTGAAGGTTCAGCAGGAGTCCCCAGGATGGTGCCCAAGATGGTGGGGTAAGTCTGGAAGTGGGTACAAATCTGTCCAACAATTCCCCATGGGCCAATACCAATGCCTGTTTGATGAAGAAAATTGGCCCAATCTAGACAATATTAGCAGATAATGAGAGAAGGCAGCAATTCTGCCCCTCACAGATAAGCAAATTTGCAGATAGCAAATTCACATATAAAGAGAACTGACTATATTGCAAATTTCAGCTCCCCCCAAAAAAAAGAGAAAAAAGAGAACAACATTAACCAAACAATGTGTAAACACTCTTTCCCCTCCATGCATGTGTTGAAACATGCTGAATATATTACTTACTATATATAACTTTATTATTTTGAATTTTAAATGGCACCTGATGCAGTTGTACTTTTGTAGAAAATAAGGGCAGTGAGTGACTATAAGGGATAAATGTTGGGTGAAATATAGGTGTATGTATGCCACCTGCAGTCTTTTCAGATGACATATGCAAGGCAAAGAATAGAAAAGATTTGTGGGGGGGGGGAAGACTTAAATAAATAAATAAATGATATTTATAGTAAGTACACTGGAAGTCCTAATTTAGAATTGTCATTGAAGGATAATTTCTCTTCTACCTGTACTACAAAAGATTTGTAGCGTTTGAAGATGAACACCCATCCTCAAGTAGTGGAGTTAGTATGGCCGAAGTTGGAGAGCGGGAGCAATGTCCACCCTTCAGACAACACCACCACAGATTCAGTAGGATGCACCTGATACAATTAGGGGATTGAAACAGGGAGATTGCTCTAGGGTTACCAAGAGTGAGGTCCCCTGGGGAAAGCCTTGGAGCAGCTGCAGGCCTAGCCACCCATGTGGCTGGGTTTTCATGTAGGTCTCACAATGAACCAAAGCTGGCTGCCAGTTGATGGGGCCAAGAACGAATTTTACTACTTCTGTTTTGTTTTGGCCTTCATATCAATTCCTAATTTTGTTCTGTTTTCACTTGAGCTTAGAACAGGTAAATGATTGGGACACATCTACAATCCCCCTTCCCCAAAGAAAAACCTTAAGAGGCCATGGGGGCTTTGAACTACAAATTAGTCTTGCAGTTGCAATGGGCAGTAATGGTATATCCCTGAAGGCATAACCTTGTGCAAATGTTAGCTCAGTGTTACTCCTAATCTACTCCCTGTTGCAGGCACTTGGTCATTTTTAGTAAGTCCACTTACAGGTAGAGTAGACATAATGAAGCACTTCTTAACTGTGGTTATAAAAGAGCAGATCACTGAACTGCATACTCACACACACACACAGTCCATTCCTTCCCTGCAGTGTGAATAGCCCCTTCCTCCTCAGGTTTATCAAAGCCTGAAGCACTGGCCCTGACTGTGAGTAAGGATAATCAGACTTCCAACTTCAATGAGATTCTACATCCAGATAAAATCCTGGTTAGTTTTAATTGCTTTTAGGACAGGATGGCGTGAGACAATACATAGTTCCCACAACCCATCCCAAATCTCTAAACCAAAAGTGAAAAACAAAAAATCGGAATATATTACTTCTGCATTGGCTGCAAGTAGCCTTAGGAAAAATGACCCAAATACAAAGGGCAACTTCTTTACCCAAATATAATGGGTAGCACTTCAGCAATGCAATACAAAAATATATGTGGTAAACAGCCTTAATCTTTTCCAACTTACAGAATGACTCAAACTCAGCCCTTTCCAAGGAAAAAAGAGGCACCATTACTAGAACCATTACATAATTTACAGCACTAAAAATAATTTCTGCTACAGAAGTTCCTCAAAAATACACAGCCAAAACTGTCTCCCACACTGTAGTGATCAATGTATCAGTCTATGACCTAGGAGACCCTGGTTGAAATCCCTGCTCAGCCCTGAAGGTCACTGCATGACCTTGGGCTAGTGACTTCCTCTTAGCATGATTTCCCATCTCACAGAATTGTTGTGAGGCTAAAATGGGAAGAGAAGCACCACACATACCATTGGGGGACAAGAAAAGAGCAATGATCACTGTTAGCACATAGCAGGTACAAGGGCAACAGTCAGGGAAACGGTACACTGGTATCATTCAGAAATTTGTCGTGGATGTGTGAGTGAGTAAATACAGATCTACTCCAATGTATGACACAGTCTATGCTTAGCCAAGTGTTCCTAAACCCACTGCTGTCAATAGATTTGGGTATGCGTAAGTCTGTATAGGATCAGGCTGATAGGCTTTCATCTCAACATACATGTCCTGGCAAACAAAGCCCTAAACAGGTCCAGTTAAGATGCCATAATCAAGACATTCTCCATTAATTTTTCAACTGTCTGTTTACTGATTTTTGAAAAGCAGTGAAAAATTTTAATATCATCCAAACCTCACAGACAACTTCACTCAACCTAGTTCTTCCTAAAAATTCATGCCACAGCCCACTTTCATTTTTACATATGCTATAATGTATAGATAATTATTGCTTTGTTAGGCAGTTCATCATCTAACTCAACTTACTATTAATATTACTGTAGTAAAAACATTTATATACTGCTTCTCAACAAAAAAGTTGTCAGTGGTTTACAAAGAAAATCAATTTAAGCAGCTGCATCCTCCTCAATAATTACAGAGGATCTGGAAGACCTAAAACATATTTTAAACTAATTAACATATCTCTTTATAGTCTACAGCCCTAAATTAATCTTGATTTGTGCCTTCAGGTAAAATAAGGATAGTACCATCAAAGTGGAAAGCAACCTTCCAGGCACTTGGCAAATAAGAATCTAAGGATATGGTAAGCAGTTACTGTTATGATCATGATTTTGTGCTTTGAAGAACTCTACCATATATTGTCAGGTTAAATGAGAGGGAGAAAACAAGCACATGTCACTATAATAGTGCATGTCAATATTATATGTTCAAAATCATGGCTCCCAATGGACAAAAAAAGATTAAAAAGCTATTGCAACATATAGGCTTATCTTGCCATTTTCTCATACAGTTCTTAATTCTTTCACACTAACATGTCTACCATAAGCACCACTTATCTCATTTTTATGAAGTTATCAGAATGTTCATGAAAATCAGTAATGCATTGAAAAATAGAACATGGGATACATTTGCACATATCTGTTTCCATGGAAGAGACATGTATTTTCTAGATACCTGGAAGTCCTCTGCATAAATTGCAAAGTATGACAATGCTATGCACATATAAATCACTGTGCATAAACATAATGAGAAGCTCAGACCAATCACAGCTTCTTAACATACAGCAAAGCAATTTAATGCACATAGAATTGGCATGTATTACAACTTACACATGGAGTCACAGCTTCCTACACAGAAGTGACTTCTGTGCAATGGCTGAAAGCCAGAGGCATATTAAACCACTCCCAGATTTTCAGTACTGTATATACCAGAGTGTGCTGTATTATGTATGGATCATTTGCACCAGAGCTTCTCCTGTTTCCTGTACTGCACTTGACTTCTGAACTGGAAATTCACCAGCTCCACTTTTGTTCCCGTTTAGTGAGCCACACTGCTCAGCAGGGGACAAACTCAAGCTTTAGACATGGGCCTGGACTACAGGAGGCACTTCTAATCCCTGCCAAAAACCTTGTGCAGACTCATCTTTAGTTAAGGTGACCACGGCAACAAGTAACAAATTTTGTTGCTCCAGCTAATTGTATCCTTAAACTATTAGAAGTGCAGCATGAAAAGCAAAACATCACTGCTTTTCCGTAAAAGAATGTCAGAAAAAACTGATTGTTTATTTCCTTGAAGTCCCTGGAATTAGCCACTGTCAGATACAGGATTTATAGGCAGGCTGTTTCATCAGACCCAACGGTAGTGCTGCTAGTTGAAAAATAAACACATAATATGGACAGAGCCCCGCTGGAATCAAAGGAGGCTTATACAGTATATAGAAATGGCAGACAAGGTACAATCACTGTCTCGTCAACCTAAACACAATACAACCAGAAAGAAAACTAGAGATTGGATTTAAGAGGCTACAAAAAACCCTCCACCTGAGCCTCACTTGAAGAAACTCATTCACCATTATCACAGGAGGAAAGGAAATGAAGAATTAATTCCCTTCCAACCTCTGTCCCTGATTACTGGAAAGTCTACATGCAGACTTAACTGAATCAGGATTTATCAATCCCTAAATTTGTTGTCTCAGGGCCCAATCCTATCCAATTTTCCAGTGCTGGTGCAGTTGTACCAGTGGGGTGTGCTCTGCAGCCTGTGGTGGACAGGTAGTCACTGGGGCCTTCTCAAGGTATGGGAACATGTGTTCCCTTACCATGGTGCTGCATTGTGGCTACACCAGAGCTGGAAAGTTGGATGGGATCGGGACCTTAGTCCTGACTCCTGTAACCTGTTCACAGTACTGAAACGCAACATGATATTTATTAGCCGCTTTCTCAAGGACTCTGAGCACTGTAAAGCAGAAGAGTGCCTCTGAGCATGTGCAAAGTTATTCACCTACCAGTGAGAAGCCACAGCTTGCCCCATAAGTATTACAGATAATAACTTCATGCTTGATTTAGGGGGTCACCTTCCTGAACCAGAAGTCCTGCAATCTCTAGTTTTTACAAATTAAGGGCTGCCTGAACGACAGGAGATTTGGAAGGTGGCGGCGGGGGGAGGGCAGATGTGGAGCTGCTCCTGACAGCAGGCAGAAGCAGCCCAGGCAGCACCCTTAGGAGCAGGGCAAACACACACTGAGGGGACAGCAGCCCCCCCCCAAAATAAATGGAGGGGAGCTAAGAGCGGGGTGCAGGAGCTTCAAAACAGGAGATGTTTATTCCAGTCCTGGGCTGGAGAAGGGCGCCAAGGAAGCAGGAGATGCGCCAAGGCTGCAGAAGGGGAGCCAAGGAAAGGAAGCTGGGGGAGCAAAGGGGCTTCGCTGCACTGCAACGCCCAGCAGTGGCGCCCCCCAGCGAGCCCCGGGGGGCGGCTGGGCACATGCCTCCCTCCTGCTCCCTCAGGGCGGGGCCAAGCCAGGGCAGGCAAAACAGCAGCACAGTGGTGGGCTCGCAGTAGCGTCCTCACGGCAGCCAGCCTGCGAGGGCAGCCACCTTCCCACCACAGCCCGGAGAGGCGGGCTCCTGCCTGCCCGGGCAGCGGCTCTGTACGTGAACGCCGCCCGGCACACTTGTACTTTACTTGCGCGCGCGCGCCCGCTCGCTCGCTCGCTTTACCTTTCCAGTGCTGGCCCTGCGCAGGACGCTCCGGCTTCCCGCCTGCGCCTCCTCTGCAGCACCTGGAGACCGACATCCGTGCCGTCGCCCCGCGGTCTGCGGCGCGGCTCAGGCTGCTGGCGAGCCCGGGCTGGAGCGGGGGCGAGGAGAGGAGTGGGGCGGCAGGGACGCGGGGCGGCAGCGAGCGCGGCCGACCCAGCCTGCTCTCCCGAGCGCGGGCAGGCAGCCGGGCGCAGAGGGCTCATGAACGCGGCTCCGGCAGCGGGCGCAGGAGCATCCTGCGGAGGGCGCAGACCCCCTGGAGACCGCGCCCCCTCCTCTTCAGCGCGCGGCACGGGGGCGTGGGCATCGCGCTCCGGCCGCCCAGCGCTCCTGCCGCCCCGCCGTCCCTGCAAGCCGGTTGGAGAGACACGCCGGGAGGGGCGGAGAAGGGGCGGAGAGCTGCCCTCCGGAGGCAGGCAGGACGCGCTCCTTCCGTCCCGAGGAGCCTCGTGCAGGACGGCCGGGGAGGGGAAGGGACGCGGCGGGGTCACGGCCGGGGCGGGTCTCCTCGCCGTCCCGGCACAGCCAGCTTCATGTTCGCCGGAGGGAGGCGGCCTCTGGCTGCATGGCCTGGAAGTGCCCATGGCGCCCTCTCGGCCCCTGTGGATGGTGGCAGTGCAAGGCAGCAGGCACCCCAGGCGAATAGCTTCCATGCGCACGCGCGCACACACACACACACACACACACACACACACACAATGTACGCACACTGTGTATACACA
Source organism: Tiliqua scincoides (assembly GCF_035046505.1). NCBI lineage: Eukaryota > Metazoa > Chordata > Lepidosauria > Squamata > Scincidae > Tiliqua > Tiliqua scincoides. Next base: position 210,621,441 of record NC_089822.1, read on the forward strand.
CATACACATGTATAGATGTCTGTGCGTATGTATGTATACACACACACAAGCCCCTGGTGGGTGCTCACTGACCAATTTTCAGTATAGTGGCACCCATTCATTCCTAGTGGAATGCGTGGGAAAAGCTTGACCGCTGCCCTTCTGGGCACATCTAGCCCTAAGCTCCCACCTACTCCGTTGGATCTACTTCAACCTCTATAATGGGTGCCCAAACCCCAGCCCGGGGGCCACTTGCGGCCCTTGGGGGCTCCCAATCTGGTCCTCAGGGAGCCTCCAGTCTCCAATGAGCCTCTGGCCCTCCAGAGACTTGCTGGAGCCCGTGCTCGCCTGGTGCAACTGCTCTCAACACAAGGACAACTGTTCATCCTCTCACCTGAGCTGTGGGACAAGGGCTCCCTCCATTGCTTGCTGTTTCATGTCTGATACAGCAGTGGCAGCAAAGGAAAGGATAGCCTTGCTTTGGGCAAGGCCTTTTATAGGCCTTGAGCTACTGCAAGATCTTCATTCATTCATATAAGTTCCATCTCTAATAATTTATGTAAATTTATTCAAATTTTAAATTTAAATTAATTTTTCCCCCGGCCCCCAACACAGTGTCAGAGAGATGATGTGGCCCTTCTGCTAAAATGTTTGGACACCCCTGATCTATAAGATCAGGCCCCTTATTAACATTTGATGCCACATTCAGAAGTTACTGAAAAGGCACGGCTGCTGGCATGGTAAAAAAGCCCCGTCACATTGGTAACGTACACATGGAAAAGGCCACACGGGGCAGTCAGCTTCCTTGGGCGCTTTCCATCAGGTGCACACATCTAGCCACACAACTGCCCTTGGTGGGGAAACTACCCCTGCAAGGTCATACAGTTTTATTATCTGAATTAAATCAAGAGACTAAATAGGAGCTGCGCAAACCTACACGAAACTGTTTAAAGGTTCACTTTAAACATCCATTTCCCCAGTCAGAGGAGCTGCAGTTTGCGCAGAAGGTTTTTCCCATTCTAAAAGGATATAGCTTTGCCATTTTAAAATACTGTACGATTTTTGTATCATAGTCTGACTCCATGTCATCTGAAACCCATCTGTTGCATTCTCTTAATCCTCATTTAGGCCACATCTTTTCTTTTAATAATGGGTTTAAAGAATCTGCCATGCTCAACAAAGAAGGACAAGTCATTATGCTCCAGTTAGTACAACAAACAAAGGCCATATTCAGAGAGACTGGCCCATTGCTAACTGTTTTTCTGCTACTCAGACATACTATCACTGTAGTCTCTGTTGCCTCTACTGGAACATACTGTAGTACCTTACCTATTCTTAGACAGAATATGTATGGCATTGAAACAATGTATGCCTGCCAATTCCAGCACTCATCCAAGTACTATTTCTACTATGTTAAAGTCCATTTACTATGATGGCACAGTGCCCACTACTGTACTGGAGTAGTATATTCATCTCCACCAGAAGAATTTTGTTTACAGCACTATGGACTGCACATAGAACAACGTATTGTACATATACTGTTAAGGAAATCTTTCACTATTACAGTTCCAGCAAGAGAATTTTCATCTATTATCACCCATGCAAGTAACCAGCAGCACAATCCTGTGTATACTCAGAAGTCCCATTTTGTTTAGTGGTGTTTACTCCCAGATAAGCATGCTTAGGGGTGCTGCCACAGAGTATGGTCAAATGCTGCAATCATAGATGTAGTTACAGACCAGACTGTATGCATACACCGCATTCCAGGGAACTTGGTCCCAAGTAGGTGACCATCAGACTGTAGTATTACCTTACTTGAAAAGAATTTCCATTTAGATAAAAATAGTGTGCTTATTTTAAAAATGTAACCCTATCCTGGCTCCAGAGGTTCAAGATGGCTTACAAAGAGAAAAACAAATGCAACGCAACACAACATCAACAGCAGCACTAACAGTGAAATTGTGGATCAAACATACCAGGAAGCTTCATACACACCAAATGCCTGCCAAGAAGGCAAGCCTTTAGATTTTGTCTAAATGCTGACAATGAGAGCTTGCCACACCTCATAGGGCAGGAAATTCCACAAGGCAGGGGCCACTGCTAACAAGACCATATCACAGGTTACTGCCAACTATGCCTCCAAAGGAGGTACAGGAAGCCTTCCCTAAAAGAATGCACAGGACAGATACAGATAGATTCATGTGGAGGGAGCAGTCCAAGACCTTTTGTGTGGGACTTTAAAGAACAGAACCAGCACTTTGAATCACCCCCAGAAATATAGTGGTAATCAATGTAGCACATCAGCAATGGTGTTGTATTGTTGAGCTGATATGTACCAAATAATCTCTATGTAGTTGCATTTGGCACCAGCTGAAACTTCCACAGAGTCATTATGCACAGCTTCATATAAAGCACATTACAGTAATCCATACTCAAGATAGAGACTAAGATATGGGTTACTGTGGCCAAGTCTGATTGAGACAGAAGCAGGTGTAACTGGTGCACCAACTGAAGCTGAACAAGAGCACCATGGATGCTACCTGATTAGCTAGTACCAAGATCAGCAGCACTCCCAAGCTGTGACCTTGATTCTTCAACAGGAGTGTCATCTCTCTGGAACAGGTTGACACCCCATCATTGTCCAAGCAGGTCTCCTAATCAGGAGTACCTCTGCCTTTCCAAGACATAGTTTCCTTATTTAGGATTTAAACCCTGTGTTCTTGCACTAGATGAGAGAGGAGCCCAGCCAGGCACTCTGAAACAATGTATTGCAACTGACTCGCTGTTGGTTTTTGCTTACATTGGAGACAGCTCATTTTAAGAAAACTACTATTCTAGAAATAAGAGACTAAGATATGAAACTTTATTATTATTATTATTGATTAATATTTTGTAGCACAAGAAATTTAGATTTAGGACTCTACCTTTGAAAATTATAGCAATCTGTTTTACTTGTTTTATGGTGGGTAATTGTATTCTTGTATGTTCAAATGTTTATGGATTTGGGTTAATTTTAGTTGTTTTAATAAAAGAAATCCATCTAGATAACTAAAAACAAAACTGAAGAAAACTACCATGTTTTAATGCAAGTTATTCTAAAGGTCTAATTAAGTTCACTTTTGAGTATGCACATATAGGATTAGATTAGGTTGCACACTAGTTGCAGCACAAGATTTTTAATGACCTGATAAACATATGCTTAGTTTGGCTCTAGACTGTGATAAACACAAAATATAGCATACAATGTAAATCTTCTCTACAGTTCAGTATTTTTAGATTTGCAGGTACATAGAGCCCCAGCCCTGCCAATGCAAGCTGTCTATAGCTACAACAGTCAATAGATGGCTATCCAGCCTCTACTTGAAGATCTCAGTGGAGAGTTAACCCATGCAGCAAAACTACGTCTTATTACATTTACACTTACAGTACATGTAAGTGTGGCTTTAATACTGATACAAGTACAGGTGTAGTCTTCTTACTTGTTAATACTACAGAAATCCCACTATTGTACAATTTTAAAGATTCATAAAAATGGAAGGTCAACCATATTGGCCATTTGATTTGACTTCATAACAGCTGACATACCAAGTAATTAAGGATGCAATCTTAAGCAACTTTCCAGCACTGACATAACAGCAATGCAGCTCCAAGGACAGGGAACAAACATTACTTTGAGGAGGCCTCTGTGAGTGCCACCCAACTGCAAGATATATCACATGCCCACTGGCACAGCTATGCCAGTGCTGGAAAGTGGATTAGGATTTGGGCCTAATTCACTTCATTTCCAGTAAAGGCCACTGACTATCTTCCTAGATGGACTGCTTCCATTAGTAGGCATGGATTCAGTTGTTGTCAGCAATAGAGGTGTGTTTTTTGTGATAAACATGCAACACTGCTTTTGTACTTCTCATTTTTAACAAAAACCCCAAATCTGCAAAAATATAAAACTGTTTTCTAATACCTTTTCATATCAGTCCTTGTAGATTGGTTGGACTGGACTGGACGGTGCATGGGTAATAACTGTGGCTGCATCTGTTGACAATATCAGCTACCTATATCACCCATCTAGTACACTTTTAAACAGTACAATTTTTAAAAATTCACCCTGCAATAAAAATAAAAGTGTAAAATATTGCTTTCCGCACTTTATCTTCTGTGAAAAAATGAAATGTGAAAAAACTCTAAGAACCCAATAAAACCTACTGATCTACCCATAAGGAGCAGTGTTTTCTGTTAATCACAAAATGATTACAGGAAATCCTAATACTGTACTGGTAATCTCACTAAATAAACTGTGCTTGAAGCATAAAAACCAAACAGATTATAATCTACACTTTATTAGTAAAAATGTCAAATCATTAACATGAAAGTATCTTCAGTTAACATTTTAAAATAATTAATAGTTAAGCCATTTAATAGTCAAGTCTTATATACTTTGTATTGAATAAAAAAAATTGTAGTTATGATGACCTTCTTCTGGAGGGTGGTATCTTAGTCAGCCCATTCATCTCCATTCTCAGAATCAGATTCTTCATCTGCAAGTGTAGGATACCACCAGTAATGTACTCTATGTTGCAATCCTGTTCACGTTAACCTCGGCAATCCCAATTGCTAAACAAATGGGTGTTTACTTTTAAGTATTGTTCACATTACAATGAACCCTCACTTAGTGGACTTTTAGACATCTGTTTCTGAACATTAGTCATGTTATGACAATACATACATTCATGCACAAAAGTGTATTTGGATTTCACACAAAGGCATCACTAGGAATTGCATCATCTGGTGCAAGAGCTCCTTGTGTGTCCCCATGATGAACCTCCTCTCATACCCGACCATACAGTATAAATGACAATAGCATACACATGTCCTAAATACAGTGGCATCACTAGGGTTGGTGTACCACTTATTTATTTCAAAATTCAGCAGTACAGGTCACCCAGCAAATCGATAAGCAATAAAAAAACCAATGGCCAGCTTGATACTCACACAACTGAACAAGATTTCTAGTGCTGGCTCTGATCTATAGAAATGAGAGCAACACACACCTTACTGCAGTGTTTCTCAAACTGTGAGTCGGGACCCACTAGGTGGATCATGAGCCAATTTCAGGTGGGTCCCCATTCATTTCAATATTTTATTTTTAATAAATTAGACTTGAGGCTCCCATGCTGTGTGATTTCATTTGGGGAAATGTTACAGACCTGTACTTTTAATAAGCTACTATGTATATTCTTTTAACAATGATAGTCAATGGGACTTACTCTTGGGTAAGTGTGGGTAGAATTGCAAACTAGTATTGTTAGAACTTTTCCTGCTTGATGTCACTTCCGGTCATGACATTATTTCTGCTGGGTTCTGACAGATTATTATAAAAGTGGGTCCAGGTGCTAAATGTATGAGAACCACCACCTTACCGGTTTCCTGCTGTGTCATAACACCTCATTGGCTCCTGGAACAATCAGTCTCATTGGTCAGTTTTGAGTTTAACAAAGTGGATTATCTTCATAAGGCAGTGGTGTTCTTTGTCTGGTTTTTGGCTGTAACTTATGATAGCATACAGATATTTCAACATGGTTTCTTTCACGGCATTCTGCATTCAGTTGTGCATCAAATGATATGATAGTATTCAGAAGTACCAAGACTTACAGTTTTGGCCAGTAGTGATGTCACACACACCATGAGTGTGTCACCCTGGTGTGTTCCACACCCCCAGTGATGCCACTGATTTCACAACTTCCTGTATTAATGGACACCCCTTTCCCCCATTCTATTAAATCAAAGGCTCATGGTGCAGAGCAGGGCCTAATCCTCTTAGCTGTTTTAGACAACACTATGCTAGGGGCATGACTTGGCTAAAATGTGAAGAAAGTCAGAATATGGGGCTGGTGGAGGTCATTAAGGTCCCCCTATCCTCATATCAGCACAGTTTGCATACAGATACAATGGTTAGGCTACAAATGAAACAAGTTTTCCAGACATTGTCTGGTCTCCTGCTCTGACTTCTTGTCACTTATCTCAGCTCAACAGCAATTACGATATTGTACCAATGATCAACACGCTGCCATTTGAATAGTTCAGGTTAACTATTGCTAGAGCTTGCAAGTGACTGACTGTATTAACACAAAGTTAACGTGTTATTTTCCCAGTTCTTGCAAGAAGCAATACAGGTGCAGCCTATTTATCCACAGATTTTTAATCTGCAGATTTGTCTCAACCTGAATGGGGTGGGGGAACTGAAAGTCACACACACCTTTGCCTCCTTTGTCCTCTCCCTTCATTTCCAGGCAGCTCACAACACTGCAAAAAGGCTCTGCCTTGCCCAGGCAGGGAAATAGCCCTGGAGCCCTGGAAGAGGTTCCCCTTGCAAAGGAACAGTAACACTCCTGAGCCAGCAAAGAGGGGAAGGGGAGGCCAAAAATCTCTGTAGCCAGAACACGTGCAGCAAGGTGGAGCTTTCTCTCACTCGCACAGGGGCAGGTGTGGTAGCAACAGAGGGCATTGCTTTAAAAAACCCAGAGAGTGTTTGCCAAATTCCCCCCCCCATTGAGATGGTGCAGGCAATCACAGACACAAGCAAGCCTTCCCACCAAGCAAAGCATAACATATAGCCTACAATCCTCTCCTGGGAGTAAGCCCAATTGACTGGAATGGGGCTTACTTCTGAGTAGAAACACATAGGGCTGGACTCTTAAAAGATCAGCATCCCAACTGTGAAAGAAGCTGGGCAGCTGGCAATGGGGAGCACTGAGTACGGAGGGGATTGATAACAGCTGCCTTAGTTTCCTTCCATCCGGAAGTGTCAGGCTGCAGCATGTTTGCATAACTCTATGGAATTCAGTACAACACGTTTTTTGTTAATCATGCCGAGTCACAGAATGGAACTAATGCGGATAAATAGGCTCCACCTGCACTGTACTTAATGGTAATAAAAGATAGAAACTTGAGCAGAATTCCAAAGTGTGGAAAGAGGTAGAGTCATGTTATCTACCTGAAATACGCACTGCCTCATGTCTCTTCTGAATAACCTTCTTAAGTTCAGCAACTATTCCCCTATCACTGGGAGGCTGTAGAGCTGTTGAACTCCAAGTCACCTATTTTAAGAAACGAGATTTTTAAACAGCCATTAAACTTTTAGGAGTTAATGAACTATTCCTTGCTATTATTTGCAATACAGAAAAATGTTGTGAAATACTCAGTTATGGTTTTAAGTGGCAACTAAGAAGCTAGCCAACCACTGTTACTTGTATGGTGTTCTATTGGCACAGCACTATATTTTATGTGTTCAAATTAGTAAGTTTCTCATTTCAGATTTTGATGTTCTTCATCAGGTTTCAGCAACTCCAACTAGTATGTTTTCAGTTACCTGCCCACCCACACGATCAAGGTCAATAATCTGATCCATCCTGTTGCCACTCCCTCACACCTGGCATTCAAATAACTACCCCTAAAATCCAGAGGTTGCGTTAAGGCATCATAACTTGTAACCTTGATGGACTTTTCCTCCATATCCAATCCCCTTTTAAAGTAGGGCAAGCCTTATGGCAATGTGACCAAACTGGGCTCTGTGCCTGGATGAGCATGGCACTGGGGTGACAGGCAGAGCACCTGCAGCTCTGTAGCAGATTCTCTGGTATGGAATCTTCTATATAAACACATTGTGAGATAACCTCCAAGGACAACTTCCAGGTATCTGAAGTGCAAAAAAGCATATACCTGTAGCTGAAAATTGACAAGTTAGAACAAAGCTTCACCTCAAAATTAAAGTTGCCACCACTCCAGGCATTCCATGCCATAAGGTGCATCAACTCAATCAGCTTTCTTCCTGGCTTCAAGAAAGCAGTTGCGGCAATTAGCTTTCACTGGGATTTAGGACTAATTTTTATTTTAAGAGTAAGAGATTAGAATAAGCTCCAGTTACCAAGATCCTTTTACTTGTGTAACTGGAGCTTGTGCAACAGAGTTTAAGTGTTATGCAGGCAGTGTTCACTCAAGCCATCTCACTCAAGCCAGCAGCAGCTTCATAACGCAAGGTTTGAATAGCAGCTTTTACAGCCACATCACTTTGAAGATTTCTCATTTCAGAATGCAATCCTATAGAAGGGCAAATTGGTACTCCAGGGCAGAAGTTCAAACCATCTGTCACCTCATGGTTCTCATAAGCCAACAAGACATGAGTAGTGTTCACACAGGAAAACTGGTCAAGATACTGACACAAGTGAATGAACTTATAATAAGCAAATATTGTAACTGGATAAATTGAGGTGTGGCTGGATTATCTAACAATCTCTGGATGGGCAAGTTTATAGTACTAACTCACCCTCACCAAAATTCTAAGATTTGGTACGTTTTGTACTGTATTGCATTGAGTGTATTTTCAAAGGCCTTTCAAGCATCCCGGAACATAAAATTGTACTAGCTAGAGTACAGCCACACTGCATGACCACCAATGTTGAAGACGCCTGGCTGAACAAGGTCAGGGTGGTATCACTTGCTGGTTTATCATACACCACTCCTGTTAAGTAAATTCCATATAGTGCCAACACAGCCATAGTCCAGAAAGCAATCTGCCCTTGTCATACTGGGATGTTGATATCTGTATGCCAACACACTGGCCTGATGCCCTCAAAATGCATGGGTAATTTTAGGATTGCAACCTTCATATGGCATGCATATACAAGGCCCCCAACAGTTTTTTCCATTTAGAAATGGTTTTTCCTAGACACCAAGATGTATTGGGTATGCTGAAAGTACCTTCGTACAAGAACACATGCTGAACATTGTTGCACATCATGTCAAGTCTAAGCTTAATATTTCTTTTTCACCTGAAATAGTGGTTATTTTGCAAATGAGACAAATTTCTCATCAAGTTAGATATATCCATTTTGCACCACTAAATAGCCTTGCAGAGCCCTCTTTTCATTTATCCAATACCCTGAAGTCATATACCAACCTTCTGTACAAGGAAGAGTTATTCCAACATGTAGCATTCTAGGTATTGGGTATGCAAAATAGTGCAACTAGTTTTCTTTTTTTACAAGATGCTTGACAAGAGACTGGGCACTTTCTTTTTTCATGCTCAAGAACATCCATACACCCAACCATAACCCATCTGTCTCCTCCAGTAGCAAGAGACTACTGGGGGATAGCAACATGCATCTGATGTCCAGGGACTAGAAGCTTTACAGTGTCCGATGTCTTCCTATCAGGTAACACTATTTCCCAGTTTCCCCTACTTTCTAGTTTGTCATCTCCAGTTTCCATGCAGAATGAACCAAGACTAAATTGCATTACTCTTGATATGCAAACTTTTTACTAAGGGTTTAATCAATGTTCATTCTATGAAAACATTAGTTTGGTTTTTGACTCAAATTTTTCAGCAAACTTTTATACATATGTAGAACATTCAAGTAAGAACTTTACAAGATTATTCTCACATTGACTTTGATGCATAGTTTAAGCAACAGTTCCTTTAAATATCAAAATAAATACTTGCCGGCTTTAGTTGTGTTCCCTTTCCGATTTGACACGTTAAAACATCTTGGCTTAAAGGAATCAATTGATCACTTTTTGCTTTTTTCAGCTGCACTTCCTTCATTTTTGGGATTAAGTTGTGTGGAGATGTCCTTTTGGAAGGAGACATAACACCCCCAGGAAGAGCCAAGGGGGTGTCTCTGTGCAATGATCCTTGCGATTTGGAACTCAAGGCAAGCACTGCTAGTCCATCTTCAAATCCATCCTTTGTGCTCAGAGTATGGCAATCTAGTTCATTTATACAGGTGCAACCAGGTACCAACTCTGAGAGTGTCACAGAACAAGGCACAGGATGGTCAACAGATTTTGTCTGCAAGCCTGTGGAAGGAGAGCTGTTTAGTAATCATTTTTTTAAATGAACTATTCAAATTCAACTTAATCCATTTAAGGCACAATCCTAACCAGGTCTACTCAGAAGTCCTATTTTGCTCCATGGGGCTTACTCTCAGGAGAGTGTGGTTAGGATTGCAGCCTTAATTTTTTTAATAGTTACTTTCCAAAAATCCCTAACTTCCTGAGCAATACAAAGTGCCAGCTATGAACTAGTCAGAAAGCTAGTACACAAAGCCAGAGCAAAATTATGCATGTATCTCTGTACAAGGGATGTGACCACGAGTCAGGTGACTCAACTTAGAGTCACAGAAATGCACATTTTCACCAACTCGTTTACACTCAAGTCATGCACGTGGAAAACTCAGAAAAACACTCAAGGGCCTTTTGACTTGGCAGTCGCCCCCACATATGCAGACTCTAGTCTGGATGTGCTTGCTTACCATTTTCGTGGTGTGAAAAGCCTTGTGTGGCCATCATTCACACCGGGTGAGCAACAGGGAAGTTCCAGCCAGGAGGCAAGGAAAGATTAATGTTTGATTTGCATCCGAGCAGGGTGGGGGAGGTGGGAGCGGGCTCTTTTGAAGAGCCTATCGCTGATGGGAAGGAAGGAACCGATGATCATTGGACAAAGGATGGGTGTTCTGATATTTTCTGCGGCTGAGGTAGGGCAGAAGGAAGAACCAAGCAGGTTCTTGCCTTACAAGTGGCTGGAGAAGCCCAAGGAGGGGGAAGAGGCAGTTCATAGCAATCACGCTTTCCACCACAAGGCTGCTGTGAGTGCCATTGTTACTTGGGGGAAGCAACCCTCATTGAATGACCAGCTACAGTGAGACTACTTCTGAGTAGAGCTGCCAAGGATTGGGTCATTCTGGTAAGCCTCCCAGCTGCTGCATATTACCCTCCTCCCTCTTGCCACTTGTTCCTGTTCTCACACCCTCCCGCCTTGTTTACAGATGGGATGGGGACATCTGGAGGTGGTGCCTCCTTATCCATGGCATTCTGTTCCTGGACCCCCTGCAGATACTGAAAACTGCAGATAATGAAATCCACTCTGGAACTCTGAACCGATAATAAAATGGAACTCTGAACACAACTGGAGCCACTATTTGTGGTTCCTGAGGGCAGGACTAAGACCAATGAGTTGAAGCTACAGGGAAATAGATTTAGGCTAGACACGAGGAAGAATTTAACATTAAGAGCTGTCCTGCACTGGAAAAGTCTGTCTCATGCAATTGTGGGTTCTCCCTTGCTGCATATTTTCAAACAGAGGTTAGATAGATCAGCTGCCTGCACTGAACAGGCAAGATTACCTCAGAGGATCATTCCAATTCCAACTTTCTATGAAGAGATGCAGGCTCTATGGCCTATGTCACCCCCCAAATCCACACCCTCTCCAACAGCATCCACATTTCAAAACAGATGTGGGGCACATGCATAGTGCAACAGATTACTTCCATCTTTTATTTACAAGTGTTCTGTCCTTGCTGCTCTCACAAAGGACATGCTCAAAGTGTCTCACAACATATTAAATTAGCATACAACATCAGAACACCCCCCCCCCAAAAAAAAAAACAGCATAATCAAGAGGAACCAGACCAGATCAACACTCAGTCCAACATTCCAGGGAGATACTATATTACGATATATCTGCTGAGCAGTAGAACTAAGAGGGTCACAGCACCCAACTGGTTCAAGGCTTAGGTAATCAACTGGGATGGAAATGACCTCGATCACCCTAAGCCCTGGCTGGAAACCTGACTGAAGCAGGTCCATGTAGCAGCCAGAAATCATCCAGAAATCCCTATAATTGAGTTTCCAGTACCTGCTCAAGTTCCTTGAGGTTAGAGTTCCTTGAGGTTAGGTGAGGTTAGGTTAGAGCTGGTAATTACACAGCAGTACAGCCTGAAGAGTTTCTTCAGAAGGGGGCGGATTACTTACTACCCTTCCCAAGAGAAGTATTTTGTCACCCTCACTGCCTACTCATCACCCCAGCTGCCACATGACAGCCCCTCAGATAATTATAATTATGTCATCTCTTGATTATCTCTTCTCCAAACAAAACATGCTCAACTCCTTTAACCTGTCCTCATAGGACATGGTATCAAGCCTCTTCATCTTAGTTACCTTCCTATAGACCTGCTCCAGTTTGCCAATACCTCTCAAGTGCAGCACCCATATCTGAACACAGCATTCCAAGTACAGCCATGTTCTGTCCCTCTTGGCAAAGCATCTCCAACTGCCAAAACATACTTCTTCCTCAAGAGAAGAGCAATGGTTCTTTGTTGTGGAGGGGTTTGGGTATCCTCCACTATGGCTCCTGGGAGCCTTAGGAAAACAGTAGCCTTCCCTCCAGTGGCCCCATAGCCACCCCACAGGACAGACATGGACACAATAACTGAATTCCAGGACCACAAAGGGCATCATTATAAGCTTTTATGTGATATTCCTGCATAGGCTTGCCTCTTGAGTGAAGATACCTTCCTCAGCAGAAGCCTGCAAGTTCTCTAAAAATTTTCAGATTGGGGACCCACACTAGTCTTCTTCAAGTCTCAGACTCCCAACATAGCCAGTACAGGACTGACTTTAATGTCTTTACAGCATGTAGCTTCTAGAGACACTGGGTACACTCCACACTACCCAACTGAACAGTACAGCCAAGGGAGCCATCAGCCTTTAAATAAATTAAAGCCTTAACACTTACAGATAGTACAAGAAAGGAAGAAATTATCAGTTAAAAGTAATCATATATGGCAGTAGCTATTCCCCCTAGGTGCCTGTTACATTTGCATAGGCATGTTCTACAGACCATACTCTTGCAACAAGGCAGCCTGTTCCTAACCAACAGATCTGGACTCTTTGTTGAATGTTATAATGAAGTTATTATAGAAGTGTTGGTTCCCATTACATACCTGGATGTCAGAGATAGATACCTTTTGTTTTTGTCTCTTTCAATACAGCTTCTCTTCCCCCTTGCTTCTCAATGGTTTCAAATATCTTTTTTGAGGCTCTCTTATCATTTAGATGATCCTGTGTTACACCAGCCTGAGCAAAGATCATCTTTAGTTCAGGATCCAAGTTGGTCTACAAGATAAGCCACAGCCACCTTTTATCAGAAACACTCGTGCCTATCACCATGAAGTCCTACTTCCTCAAATAAAAATGCCTAGAATTCCATTGTTAGTTCTAAAGTCAACATGACTCCCCATCATAAAAATGCAGCCACTCAGTGGCTCACTGAAACCGATTTAACCATTCATAAGAACATAAGAACAGCCCCACTGGATCAGGCCATAGGCCCATCTAGTCCAGCTTCCTGTATCTCACAGCAGCCCACCAAATGCCCCAGGGAGCACACCAGATAACAAGAGACCTCATCCTGGTGCCCTCCATTCATCCTTCAAAGAATCTTGGGGCTTATAATTTGAGGTGTAGAGAATCATCAAGATCTAAGCTCCTGTACATAACTACAATTTCTTGCTGAAAGCATAGAAGACAAATAGGTGTTCTGAAGTGTCTAACAACCAGAAAGCAATAAGACCATAACACAAGTACAGTAGTTTGGGCTGCAGCCTTCAGACAGCTAAAGCCTACAATAGTCAGGACAAACAGGTAGTGCAATTTAGTAGCAAGATCTGCACCCATGGCAGCTCCACTCAGGTCCATGCCCTAGGCTTCAAGGCCCACTGAGGCAGACCTCCAACTTGCCACGGCGTAGCCCCTTTGGCCTACACCGCTGGTGACACCCGGGTATGGTCCTGACGCTTGTCGTTTCAAAACAGCACTCGCCTATCTTAGGACCCACTGACCCATGTTTTTGAAACTGAAATAGCAAGTACTTACAGCAAATCCAGTTTGGGGATTCCATCCAATGTGATACAGATGCCTAGAAGACATTCAGCATTCTTAACATGAACATGAAGTTTTGAAAAGTGCAAAGCAGGCTAGTTACAACATGCACTAGTTGCAATTCTTTTAGAAATGGTACACTTGCATGCAGAAGTTAAGCCTTTTTGCCCATCTATAAAAACAATCATAACATAGTATTGTGGTACTGCAGCATAAACAAGCCTGAGCAACAGCTACAGTAATTCTTGCTGCCCTTAGAATGTTTACTTAACAGCCTCCAATTCAGAGGTTCTCTTTTGAATTCTCACCGAAGCTCATGAAATAGTACACAAGCAATGCTAGGACTGTACAAGAGATTTGCACAATCCAATGTATTTGTATTTAAGTACAGAGGCCACAACAGGGTTTCTTCTTCCTTTACTTCTGGTCTCTGTAGAGAACACCAACTTAGCTCAACCAATAATACTTTTTTTGGGCTAGCTCCAATCAGCCTGCAGTTTTGCATCACAAATCACTTTTCATAGTACTTTCATCTGCCTACATCTTCACTTTTCCACAGCAGGGAGGCAAGGTTTATCAGTTACCAATATTTGCATATCAAACTGCTCTTCAAGACACAACTTTACTATACCACAAATGCTTTTAATGAATTTATACCACCTTTCTCCTAGCAAGGGCACTCAAGGCTGCTTAGAAAGTACATCCATTTTGTAACTGCTCAGTTGGTTTAGAACCAGTTACACCCAAGTGCAGCCCAATTCTGAAGTCAGTGTTAACAGCTGCACCCAGAAATCAGCCATGCAGAGAAAAGTTTACATTAGAGAGAGAAAAAGTAAGATGGACCAGCCTACCAAACAGGCCCAACTGGCTGCTGATTTGCACTGTCAGATATTATAGAAAGCCATGAATGCTGGGAGAACTGATCTGACATGTACTTAGAACACAACAGCCTTTACAATTAACTTTAGGTAGTTGCTATTGTTCAAGTTCAGAGCCCACCCTTTAAGGGAACGCAAATCATTGTGCAACTCCTATCATGGCCATCTCCTCTTCCCTTTCTTCTAAGCTAGCCAGACAGATGGTCCTAGGAACAACCCCACCCCGTGCAGCCTGTTTAGAAGTGATGAAAGGTAGTGGGTGAATTGGGAGGGTCTCCCTCTGTCTCCTTTTTCCTCCTCCTTGCTCTGCATTTTGAAACAGAGCAGCCAAACAAGACCAGCACAAGAAGTTGGGAAAACACCACCCACTCCCTGGAAGGGAAGAAAATGCATTCCCAGCAGGAAGGCAACTCCAGCTTCCTTGTGTCCGCCCTGCTTGGCTGCTCTGTTCTAACAGAGAGCAGCAAGAAATATGAAGGCAAAAAACAAGGGGAGGTGGCTGCTTGGCTCAGGTTACCATCAATACCCATCTACCAGTGGAATTGGCTATTCCATGTGGCCAGGGGAGGGGGTCTGCTTCAAAAACCAGCTTAAGTACACCAAGGCAAAGGCCAAAGAGAACCATGAAGTGAATCATTCACATTCACCTGAATGTGTTACAACACACTTAAAGTCAGTTTTCTTGTTCCACAATAAGCCTGTCAATCAATTTGTTTTTGCAGAATTTTGTTTTTGCAGCTAATGCGCAGAATTTTGTAATTGCATTTATTAAACTGCAGTTTTGCAATTATAAAAAAAATCAACTTTTTGCTGCTCTAATAAAAGCTAATGCTCCAAAAAAATAGTTAAGCAGTATTTGACCAGACACCCAATCCTAGATGAGGCAACAGCCAGCAACTACCCAATAAAAACAGTTTCAGGCATGGCACTCCTTGCTCTTGCACATAAAGCTATAGCTCATAGTACAACAAACCCAAAACATCCTCCAAATCTTGCATAAATAGGGATAATCCACTATTCATTGGCTACAGCAGCAAGCAAGGGCTTGCATGGATGAAAGAATCATAAGTCAGACAGTACACAGATCTTTCATTACAACCTAATTACAGCACTTTGCAAATGAGACATTACACATTCAGCAGAGTCACCCAGCAGTGAGAGATTAGCAGTGTAATCCTAGGCATACCTACACAGAAGTCTCACCAAGTTCAATTAGAGTTACTCCCAGGGAAGTATTCTAGGATTGCAGCCTACGCAATACACATGCATGTGGGTGTTCAGTTCAAATTTACCTGAAATTACTGGGAGGCCCAATATCATTTTTGCTTGGTTTATTTCTTCCGAATTTTCCTTTCCATTTTGTCCTCTCACATAGTGATTGAGAAACATCAGATGCAGGTGGCAGCAAAGCCCTACAACTTGGGGATATGATCCTTGGAGGAATTTCAGGAAATGGACAAGACACCTCAGACACAGGAGCTAGAAAACAGGTCACCTAATTAGTTTGGGTTGTTTCAGCACACACCGGGCATTAATTTTGTTTTACGAAGTTTATATCCCTGCTTGCTAGACTAGATGAATGCTCAGGCAAGTCTACAACATACATAATTAATGTTCATTATTTAAAACCATACAATATTATGGTTTTGAATATTAAAGCTAGAAGATATTAAACTAGAAATATTAAACAGAAGAGAATATCATGCAACTTTTCAAAGTTTATACAACAACCTTTATGTGTCTCTATCCTTTCTCTTTATGTACATATAGCATTTTACAAGCAAGGTTTTAATCTTTTCTTCTGCTTTAAGCTGTATTCAACAACATTTAGGGAATATATAACTCTACAAAATACAGTATAAGTATTGTTTAGTGAGATTTTAAGCCATTTCATTACAGTCCCAGCCTTAACACATTATATAGAAATAATATCACAGATATAGTTCAAATACTTCAAACATTGATTCTTACAGTTAGGGGAAAAAACCCAATTAGACTATATGCAACTCACCACCAACAACATTTTTAAATACTGCCATCTTATTAAAATACACCCTCCTACTATATTGCTTCCTACCACCAATATTTTTACTAGTGCAGCTAATAGTTTTCAGGAACAATGCACCTCATGAAAGTTTAAATAAGGAAGATTTGAAAATAAGTGCACCTGTGATTGTTCTGCTATCCATCAATAAAGGAAGACTCTTTCTTAAAAGTCTATGGCCCACTGAAGTCCCACAACTGAGTTACTTCAGGACTGAGGCCCTAAGAACTAACTTAAGCATTGCTCTGATCCCACAGACAGACAGAGAACAACTATATTGTATTAAAGGGACTCTAACTGAAAGTTTTAAACTCGTTCCTAGTTTATCAAGAGTTGCTAGAAAATTTGAGAGCCGGGAAGGCCTTCATGCATACAAGTTGGAGGTTTATAATGCTATGCAGTCATGATAATAAAGTCATAGGAACCTGGGTGAATATGAACTAGTGGAAAATTGCAGTGGGTAGGAAGAAGACCTCAGCTGATTGAGCTATAAGCACAACACAGGGCCAAATCATACTTTCCATAACAGAAATGTAGTCTGACTGTTCACCACATTTTGCAATAAACATTATAAGGGCTGAAGTGAAGCTAAATGTTTGTAACACAGAGACATGGGATCTCTGGTAAATGTGCAAGCATCTGTCTTCCCTTCAAATACTGTGATGCTCAAATAGTGTATGTTAAATTGTGGGGCCATGCAAATAAATGGCCAAGAGATAACAGTTCAACACATTTATTTCATCTTCAGAACAGAACCTAGAAAAGAAAACAAGCCAAACACCCCTTGCTTTATACCCCTTAGCTCTGCCCAGATTGCCCACAATTGGTGCTGTTGAATCAGTCTCAGTCCACTTGACTGGCAGGCTAAACTAGAGCAGGGGTCTCCAAACCCCGGCTGCAGTGAGCCTCTAGCCAGACTGCGGCCAGCCTCTTGTTCCCTGAAAGCCTCTGGCCCACATTACCGAACATGACTGGAACTATGCTCTGGTTGCATCTGGAGGGTGTTCTAAGGGCCAGAGAGTTTGAATGAAGGAGCCCACTCATTCATTTATTCACACATCTAAGTTCCATCTCTAATTTATTTATATTAATTTTATATTTAAATTTTTTTTCTGGCCCTCAAAACCATGCCAGACATTTGATGCAGCCCTCTGGCCAAACAGTTTGAAGACCCCTGAACTAGAGGGCCAATCAGTTGGGTAGGATCTCAATCTGCCTCCCAATTGACCAGCCATAAGACTGGGCCAATCGGTTATGCAGAATTTTGATCCTGCATAACTTATACATTAAACTTGCATACGTAACAGAATACAAGTCCTCACTTAAAGTTGTTTAATTTTAATCAGTGGTTGTCAAACTTTTAGCACTGGGACCCATTTTTTAGAATGACAATCTGTCTGGAACCAGTGGCGTAGCTAATGATCGTGTAGCCCGGTGCCAAGCTCAAAATGTTGCCCCAGAAGTGATGTCACAACCGGGCTTTTTAAAATGTGAAAATTGGGTGGAACTCACCTTCTCCCCCCAGTCAGCGTCATAGCTAAGGCATCTATCTGCTACCCAGGGACAAAGGAGATTTTGTAACGCCCCTTCATGATAAAAATCAAATTTAATTAAATAAATAAATAAAAAGTTATTGGTTCCATGCTGTATCTTAACAACATCTCACTGGCACTCAGAACAATCAGTCTCATAGGTCAGTTTGGAGTTAAGCAAATCCACTTTTGTTCCACAAGACAGTTGTGTTTTCATTTTCTGGTTAATTGGGCATAACTTTTGATAGAATAAAGATATTCCAGTGCAGTTTGTTTCATTGCACTCTGCATCAAATTACCTTTCCAATGATATATATCATGATGGTATTATTCATACATACCAAGATTTTCACAATTTTAGTCACTAGTGTCAAACTCTCTTGTTGCTCCTCCAAAGCTTAATGCCCAGTGCAACTGCTACCCCCTGCACCTCCCTAGCTACGCCACTGTCTGGAACCCAGACAGTGGCGTACTGTCACTGTCTGGAACACCAGAAGTGATATCATGGACAGAAATGGCATCATCAAGCAAATTAAAATAAATAATTATAAATAATTAAATTAAAGTTGAAAAAATAAATAAGGGGAAGCCAGCCCTGTTCCACCAAGTGAATTTTCTCTATAGCCTGCTTGCAATAACACCCCCTCCCCACACACACACAAAAAGTCAGAAAGATTTTCAGCCCTACCCAGTGCCCAGTTTGATTTAAATTCTTCCATTTAAACCATTTCACGATCAGGACTCACCCAGCTTTACAAGTCTAAAAAAAAAAAAAGAATCTTACCAGCTCAAGCCTCTGTTTTATTCTTTTTATGGGGGGGCTGCCTTCTGGAGCATTTGTTGAGCTCCACTTTCATCAGATCAAGACCATTTTGGTGGCCATTCCTCTTTGCCTGACCTGACCATGAGCCAAGGCACATTTGCTTACTTGTGAGTAAAAGCAAACATAGCTTATTTTCACTTTCCATAGGGTTCAATACATTCGTCAGTTTGGAGGGAGGGGTTTCCTTCTTGGGTTTTTGGGGGGCTGCGTTCATTGGATCGGCACCATTCTATCGTTGGATAACGCTCAGCCTGCCCTTTCCAATGGACTAAGGCAGCGGTTTTCAAACTCTCAGGGAGAGTTTGAACCGCTCTAAGTTCTTACGGGGGGAAGGCAGCGGAGGCAGGGGGAAGGCACCGCTCGGGGGGCTGCATGGGCTTGGGTCCACTTACCCGAGCCTTCTGCAGCCTCCCAGAGGTGCGGGGAACCCTACGTGACCATCTGCAGGGCTTCCCGCAGCTTCAGAAGTTAAAGTGGAGAAATCACGCTCCACTTCTGCTTTAGCGGAGGTGAGGCGAGATCGCTCCACTTTCACAAAAGGTCGTTCAGGGCTCCCCGCACCCCCAGGAGGCTACAGGAGGCTTGGGTAAGTGGACCCAACTCCCTGCAGCCCCCCTGAGTGGCGTGATTCTGGGGATCACGCCACTGCCTCCTCCCTGCCTCCAGGCTGCCTCCGCCCTTAAGGTGAATGTAGCCAGGGCCCACAGGCTAGGGCATCACAATGCCCCAGTTTGAAAACCCCTGGACAGGCAAGTTCACCTACTTGCAAGTAAATGAGCCGTATGGCTCAATTTCACTTTCCATAGGATTCCATGCATTTGCCTTCTGATCTATCAGTGTACATAAGAACATAAGAACAGCCCCACTGGATCAGGCCATAGGCCCATCTAGTCCAGCTTCCTGTATTTCACAGCGGCCCACCAAATGCCGCAGGGAGCACACCAGATAACAAGAGACCCCATCCTGGTGCCCTCCCTTTCATCTGGCATTCTGACAGAGCCCATTTCTAAAATCAGGAGGTTGCACATACACATCATGGCTTGTAACCCGTAATGGATTTTTCCTCCAGAAACTTGTCCAATCCCTTTTTAAAGGCGTCCAGGCCAGACGCCATCACCACATCCTGTGGCAAGGAGTTCCACAGACCAAACACACGCTGAGTAAAGAAATATTTTCTTTTGTCTGTTCTAACTCTCCCAACACTCAATTTTAGTGGATGTCCCCTGGTTCTGGTGTTATGTGAGAGCGTAAAGAGCATCTCTCTATCCACTTTATCCTTCCCATGCATAATTTTCTATGTCTCAATCATGTCCCTCCTCAGGTGCCTCTTTTCTAGGCTGAAGAGGCCCAAACGCCATAGCCTTTCCTCATAAGGAAAGTGCCCCAGCCCAGTAATCATCTTAGTCGCTCTCTTTTGCACCTTTTCCATTTCCACTGTCTTTTTTGAGATGCGGCAACCAGAACTGGACACAATACTCCAGGTGTGGCCTTACTATAGATTTGTACAACGGCATTATAATATTAGCCATTTTGTTCTCAATACCTTTTCTAATGATCCCAAGCATAGAATTGGCCTTCTTTACTGCCGCCGCACATTGAGTCGACACTTTCATCGACCTGTCCACCACCACCCCAAGATCTCTCTCCTGATCTGTCACAGACAGCTCAGAACCCATCAGCCTATATCTAAAGGCCATATATATCTAAAGGCCATATATCTAAAGGTATGCGTATGCGCAACCTCCTGATTTTAGAAATGGGTTATGTCAGAATGCCAGATGCAAGGGAGGGCACCACGATGAGGTCTCTTGTTATCTGGTGTGCTCCCTGGGGCATTTGGTGGGCTGCTGTGAGATACAGGAAGCTGGACTAGATGGGCCTATGGCCTGATCCAGTGGGGCTGTTCTTATGTTCTTATGTTATGTTCTTAAAGTTTTGATTTTTTGCCCCAGTGTGCATGACCTTACACTTACTGACATTGAAGCGCATCTGCCATTTTGCTGCCCATTCTGCCAGTCTGGAGAGATCCTTCTGGAGCTCCTCACAATCACTTCTGGTCTTCACCACTCAGAAAAGTTTGGTGTCGTCTGCAAACTTAGCCGCCTCACTGCTCACCCCTGTCTCCAGGTCATTTATGAAGAGGTTGAAAAGCACCGGTCCCAGGACAGATCCTTGGGGCACAGTGCTTTTCACCTCTCTCCATTGTGAAACTTGCCCATTGACACCCACTCTCTGTTTCCTGGTCTTCAACCAGTTCTTAATCCATGAGAGCACCTGTCTTCTAATTCCCTGACTGTGGAGTTTTTTTAGTAGCCTTTGGTGGGGGACCGTTTCGAACGCCTTCTGAAAGTCCAGATATATAATGTCTGCAGGTTCTCCCACATCCACATGCCTGTTGACCTTTTCAAATAATTCTAAAAGTTTTGTGAGGCAAGACTTACCCTTACAGAAGCCATGCTGATTCTCCCTCAGCAAGGCCTGTTCGTCTATGTGTTTTGAGATTCTATCTTTGATGAGGCATTCCACCATCTTACTGTGTCAGGTAAACCTTCACAACCCACCATCAATCAGGTTGTGACCCACAGTTTGAGAAACCCTGACTTATTTCATTATAAAATTGATGAGAACAAAAATCTATTTCTGGTTGGGGCCACTCTCTGTGTGGAGTTTGCATGTTCTCCCCATTCCTGCATGGGTTCTGTACAGCCCGGAAAGCTCACATTTACTGTATTTCCATGTTTAATGTTAGAAGCATTCTTGATCTTTGTTTAGAAGTTTGGTGATTTTTTTTTAACAGAAATATGCTGTAGGAGCACAATTCTTTACATATATAAATTAACCAATTGTAAAGCTGGTTTCATTATGAATCCTTTTGCTTAAAGTTGCAGTTTCCAAGAACCTATGGACAACTTTAAGTGAGAACTTGCTGTATACACAGTGGATTCCTTGGAAAGGAGCTGTTGCGAAAGGAGTGCAGCATCCCTAATTCAATAAAACTGACAAGCTTTCAAGAGAAACCATTTTCAAAGGTTGAGATGTATGTGCAGATTGGATGCATCTAGCAGGATAATATACTAATCCATTTCCCTCACTGAAACACACAAGAACATGTTGAGATTGGCTCTGATTATTTGCAGGGCAAACTTCCATAAATAATGTGATAATGCTGCTTGTGGGAGCAATCAACCCCTATCAAGCAATTCACAGCCCAACCCTATCCACACTTTCTTGGGAGTAAGTCCCAGTGACTCTAAGGGGACTTACTTCTGAGTAGACATGCATAGGATTGACTGTCATTCTCTTCTATGTAAATGAAGAAATTGATAGTGATCTACCTTGCAAGGTTTTCTGAAAAGGGCAGCCCAAACCTAACTCACCTCCCAGGCCTGCACCAGCTTAGAGCATCGCAAATGTGCTGTAAGATACATTTGCACCTACTCAAGAGACAGCACTGCCAGCATAAGGGTCTGCCAGTGTCAGATCCATTCCCTGCGCTAGCCAGCCCAGGTAACTTTGCATTGGGTGGCATGGGAGGGGGGGTTAGAGTGGGTGGTGTAAGGGAGATGTGGAGGCAGGGAGGAGGCATTTCTGGGCAGAGGGAAGGTGGAACGGGGGAGGATCAGGCCCAGGAGGGGCAGTCCGCGGCAGCAGCACACGCAGCTTTCTAACCCCCAGGCCTGACCCTGGCAGCCCAACATAGTTAAATAGCTGGCACAGATCTGAGAAACCCCTTAGGGATGGCCAGAGCTTCACTCAGGATAAGGGGAAAAATATCCTCTTACTCTGTACGTAGGATTGTGCTGTCAGAAAGATTACTGTGAAGTATTTGCACGGTTAAAATGCTTTCATTATTATTAATATAATACAATGCCATGAAGCTGTGCATTGTCTTGGTCAGTGTTTCTTTCTGGCCAATTTCCTGTTTTTGATGTAGTTTTTTTTCTGAATAGGAAATGCTTTTCTTTTTTCTTTTTAAACATTTTTGTTGTTCTTTGCCTTTGGCATTTTGTTTCTCTTATACCATACTCTATTTTGACTTTATGCTTTGTAGCTTTTGCTAAATTTGTTTCTTCCATCCTTTGATTTTGTTTCTTCTCAAAAATATACAGAAAAAGTCTCATGGGGAACACCACAAATATAGGACCCTAAGTATGTGCTCTTTGGTATGCTAAGAATCTTCAGACAGGCTTCCAATAGAAGATCCTTGTTTTCATGCCCCATTCTTAAATAATGTGTTGGAGGTACACAGTGTCCTCTGGTGGTGACCAGTATGTACAAGGCATAGGGAAAACCAATCTCATTAATATACATGCTTTCCTCACGGTCTAATAAGGTGTGCCCCAAATGCAGCTTTTATATTTCTGTCACAAGTTGCTTTTCAGTTATAATACACTGACAGCACAATCCTATGCCTGTCTATTGAGAAGTTTCATTGAAACTTCCAGGAAAGTGTGGACAGTATAGGCTTGCAGCCTGAAGGAGACAGGGAATTACAACACCTGTAATTGTTGTAATTCCCTGTACCTGTAATTGTACAAATTACAACAATTTGGTCTTTCTTTCTTTCTTTCTTTCTTTCTTTCTTTCTTTCTTTCTTTCTTCTGGCTAGCAGATGTGTACGCCTATACAAGTGATGGGGAAAATAGAACCTCCCAAATTTTTAATGTATGTAGTCTCACATAAAGTAAGAGTAAATTCAAATGATAGGGCACCACTGAGAATGGGAGCAGCTCTTCAGTGCGTTTGATAAGTAGATAAGCTTAAAGTATGTTTTATTTACCTATTAAATTATTTGGGGTTGAAGATGGCTACCTGTTGCAAATGTTGGTGATAACTGTTGTATTCTCTTCTGTATTGTACAGAGTTAAACGTCACTAGTTATATAAAACTATGTGTACGGTAAGGAAGATAACGGAAGAGGGGACATTTCCCCTTCATAATGTGAGTGGTTGGGTTTCCTTCTTCACACATAGATCACTATCAACCACTGACTCACAGCTCAGTCCGCCTAACCTTGTCTTTGGCTGGTGCAGTGGCCCCTGGACTGGCCAAGGATGTCACATACATGCCATAAAGCATGTTTGTGGCACCCAGAGAGCAAGCTGCACTGGCAGGGAGGCCCATGCTACCCTGCTGATGCTGAATCCAGAAGATTGGTTGCTAGTGGAGATGAGTGAAGTTCCAGGCAGCAGGAAGGTGGAATGGAGGTGGGGAGGGGGCATTTCTGGGTGGGGGGAGGGTGGAACGGGGTCAGATCAGGTCCAAGAGAGGGGAGTGGTCAGCAGAGCAGGTCTCCCCCATATCTTATCCTATCCCTTCAGGGCCTGAGTGCACTACACAGAGCTGTTCGGACTTGCACCAGCTAAATAGGGTAAGGCGGTAAGGCAGTGGTTTTCAGACTGTGAGCCATGGCTCCCCAAGGACCAGTGGAAACCAGCCAGGGGAGCCATGGAATCCTTGCAAAAAACAAAACAAAAAACCCATTGCCCTATACAATGTATAGGATTGTAGCCCTAATGAGGAGCCGTGACCAATGGTCCAACAAGGGGAAAAATATCCAGAGACCTCCAGTCTGCTCCTAATGAGCGCTGGATAAAGCGGAGGACGGGGTCCCCCCACGCCAGTTCTAGTTAGGATTGATCTGTCAGTCTATTAAAAATTCTTAATCCTATGAATGTATCTGTTAACAAATCTGATATTGTCAGTAGTATCCTACTATGTCGGAGCCCCATATCCACAGATCCCATATGCATGGTTTCACTTAATCATGGATGCGGGAGGGCCCCCATACCCCCTGCACGCTCCGGAGGTGAGGGGAGCTGTGCTCCCTTGCCTCCAGAAGGTCTTCTGAGTCTCACAGAGGCTGTACACATCTACCCGTGGTCTCTGCAGGCCTCAAAATGGCTGTTTCATTAAAAAAAAAAAAAGTCACTTTTGGAAAAACTGGAAGTGACATTTTTATGTCTTTAAGAGGCCTTAGGAGAGCCAGGAAAGCACTGCTGCCCAATCACCATTATAGCCACAGAGGCTTGAGCGGCTGGTAAAGATAACATTTTTTTAGGTGGGTCCAAATGCTAAAAAGTTTGAGAACCACTGCCCTATACAATGGGGAGAGATCCTCTTTATTTTTTGGCTGGAAGCCCCATGTCCAAGTATGGTAAAATCGATCTCAAAGACAGCTTGGCATGGGGAGCAATTCAGATCATCCTAGATCTCTTACTAGGATTAAGAGGTAATAAGCTGGGATTGTTAAGAACCATCTACAGCAGGGATGTCAAACATATTTCATAAAGAGGGCTGAAGTTAGCATTCATGGTGCCTGCTGGGGGCCAGAAGTAACATCATTAAGCAGAAAGTGACATAATTAAGCAGATGATGGCCAGAAATAAGCGCTTTGTTAGAAACTCATTAGCTACAAATGACAGAAGAGAAAATGTGCAAATCTTGTTAATATTTCAAGATATGAGAGAGGCCAAATATCATGCTGGGGAAACCCCATTTATAATGGGGGTAGGATAAATTGCTTCTGGGGGACACATCTGGCCCACGGGCCTTATGTTTAACACCCTTTCACACTGATCTACAACTTGAAGTCAGGATGGGAATGCTTGTAATGGGAAACTGACAGTAGTTGACTGTCTCCTGCCAAGTAAGAAACCCACCCAAAAGGAGAGGGTCAGAGTATCAAGAGTTAGGTCCCGCTGCAGGATACATGAATTAAAGAGTTGTGGCCCATTTTAATTTAAACCCACTTGCTTTTTCCCCCCAGTACCTTGTACTTATACGACAAGCACAAATTCTTCATGGAAGTGTTTCCAGACCCTGCATGTGAATGCTATGAAAAGCTTCCCTGCTTTTCCAGTGTTACAGACACAGAAATAGAAACCCCATCTGAAAAAAGCTGGCAACCCTATATACTAGAAGAATGTATAGTGAGAAAAGGCTTTCCTAAAACTGCTTGTTTAAAAAAGGTTTCTAAGGAAACCTTATTTTAAAAATACCCCCCTCCAAGGATGTGTAGCAAATTTCCTCTTTTGAACAGACTTCCTTCCTCCCCCTCCCATCAGCTGTCCTTTTTTTTCACCACTGAACACTTGAATTATTCATTTGCTTATGTTCAGGCACCCATTCAAGTTCATCTACTATTTCAAACTTCAGACAAAGCACAATTGAAAATTAATGTATGTTTTGTGAACAGGGCTCTTATTCATCTTTAGAAAGATCCACAGCACCTTTGAGAATCTGAATGCATTACCAGGCCATTATCAGATGGCTCTCAGATAGCATTAGAAAAAGAGAAAGTTAAATGACTAGAGGTAGTGGTGAACATATTTCTATGTCCTTTCAATAGCTGCAGCAAAGACAATATGGAGTTGTACAAAGCTTTAAAGTCTAAGGGCACAATCCTAACTAGGTCTACTCAGAAGTAAGTTCTATTTTGTTCAATGGGGCATACTCTCAGGAAAGTGTGGTTAGGATTGCAGCCTAACATATTTATGGCTGTTTATTTAAAAATTTACATATTTATGTATATTTATTTCCCCCCCACAAATTCTGATGCTACAGAAAGAAAATTGAGCCTTTAAAGTGCCCCCTTGTCCATGTTATTTTTTGCTGCAACACAGCTGTCTCCCTAGAAGTTGTTTAAAATGGAAGAAACAATTTTGGCAGATGCAGCCTGCCCTGTAATGTGAGAAAACCTTCATCCACCAAGATTACAGCTAGTCCATAACAGCTAATGGCGAATAGTCCCATTCTTTTTTGCAACTTTTCACACTAGAACAGAAAACATAGTGCTAAATTATTCTCTACAGTTGCTAGCTTGTTTATGCTTGTTTATGAATGCTTGCTCCTGTGCTTTCAACCACAGATTCACCTGCTGGTTCTGTGGATAAAGCTATCTTTAATGGAACAGAAACATGCCACACTACATTTTTTTCTGGCTAGTTAGTTCTTCTGGTTATATCCTCTCGTCATTTGGGGAATAAAGGTGGAATCATAAAAACAACACGTTAAGGCAGCAAGAAGAGAAGAAGTTTGTGTAGGCATAACTCTTTTGTAAAAGAAAAGGCAGCTAAGATGAAATTGGCAAAGTTTACTAGGGCTATAGGTGAGCCTTCTTTATTTAAGTAACAAGATCAAGTTCAATAGACTTATTAAAGCAGTGACTTGTAAACTCAGTGCACATATTATACTTTACACAAGATATTACAAGGAAATTACGGGACTGGCACAGCAATTACCAAAGAAAATTTAAGGACACAAAAAACAAACCAAAAATCAGAGCAACTATCCCTCCAAAGTCCATGTACAATCTCTGATAATGGGAAAATCAGATGACCGGAAAAGTACCTCTTTAAGTTATTTCCATGTAGTTGAACAACGTGGAACCTAACTGTGTTTACAAATCCGAAAACAAAAATCCAGAAATAATACAGTAATATCCCATTCTGGGCGGGGAATAAGGCTTAGAACCTCATGCGGGAAAGACCACTGGCAGGCACTTTAGAGTAGAAAAAAGCAGCAGTATGGAGAAACTGGCAGCTTGGGAAACATAAATCACCTCCTTCCTTCTCCTCCTCCTTGTTTGTTTCCATTCCAATTTCTTCTGGAGTACCTTTTAATTTCACTGAACGATATCCATACATAATCAGACATACTTGCACATGACATAGTTGGCCCTTCTGCATTAGAGATGGGGGGCAGGTGGTGCCCATACTGCAACAGTGTCACCAAGTGCAATTCTTTATTTTTTCTCCATAAGAGTTGACTGACCGCTCACTTATAAGAAAGAAAATAAAGGGGGAGCTAAACCTGCACCCTGTTCATGATGACCCCAGGAATAGAGAACTTAGGGCCCAATCCTATAGAGTGTGTGCTGGCTCACTGTAAGTCACGTTTACTTTGCTCTGCGACAGCGCTGGTTGGAGGCCAGTAATCTGCTGTTGGGCGCTCCGTGCAAAGAGCCTGGTGGTGAAGACATAAGTTGAGGCATGGGGGGGAGGTGTTCCAGGGCGGGGGAAGGGAGCTGGGCGGGAGGAGCAGGACTGGCAGAGCTCAGCTTCACTGGATCCAGAGTCCCGTGTCAGGCCTCACACCAGGCTTCTTCATTCTTCTCTGGCTAAAATGCTGCCACAGAGTTGAGGAGCCCCATTGCAGGGCTACTTCCTTTACTCAGGGGAAGGGGACAAATGTCTCAAGGAACCACCGCTAGCTGTTCGGCGTGAACAGGATAGCCATGTTTGGTGTCACAGCAGCCCCACAGGCTGGCCAGCTCAGGATTGGGCTGTTAGAGTCCAATTCTATTTGTATCTCCTCAGAAGTAAGTCCTATTATAGTTAATTGAGCTGACTCCCAGGTAAATGTGGTTAGGATAGTAGCCTTTTTTGAGAACAAGTCCCACTGAACTCAATGACGGCACAATCCTATCTTGCGCTGGAACAGACAAGCCAAGAAACTTGCACTGTATCCAAGCACAGGATAGGTGCCCAAAGTGGCTTAGCCAGAGGTAAGCCACCCTGGCCCCAATGGGTCTCCTCGGACTTGCGTCACCTCCGGAAGTGGCAGAAGTCTGAGGAGAGCAGAACAGCTTGAAGCTGCTCTGAGCTCCCTGGGAATGGGATCTGGCATAACTGCCGGGTCCCAGGCCAGCCTCCTGCTTCCCACCTGCCCGCCCACCCC
Source organism: Tiliqua scincoides (assembly GCF_035046505.1). Lineage (NCBI taxonomy): Eukaryota > Metazoa > Chordata > Lepidosauria > Squamata > Scincidae > Tiliqua > Tiliqua scincoides. The sequence continues at coordinate 210,650,091 of NC_089822.1, forward strand.
CCCCAGGGCTGCCTACCACCCACCCACCCCGCCCCAGAACACCTCCCTCCTGCCTCCTCCCCACCCACCGCAGAGCCTTATGTCCACCCAGCTCGGCCTGTGCTAGACTCAGTGCCACCATCAGTGTGGAGGCTTATGAGAGCCTGCACAAGCTGGTGTGCCTCCACACACCAGCGTAGCCGACTCATAAAGAGGCACAAATGTGCCTTATGGCATGTTTGCAACCCTCCTGGGCCAGCGCAAGGGAGCAGTTTGGATTGCGCTGCACACCTTATTTCTGCATAAAGCATAGGTTTGTGCTCAGTCATGTTGACCAGTAGTTTGCAGTGGAACAACGCAGAAAAAAATATACAGTACTGCCTTTTCTATTGCTTTTGAATAACAGAGCTTGGCGTGATCAGTGAAATGCATGAAATTATATCTGTCTCTCATACAGTTTCATCAGCAAGTTTGGGGCAGAAATAATCAGTCCTACACAATGAAATATTAAATTTTTTATACTTGTGTATCTTAAATATTGTGCTAGTCAATAAACAAATCACCATTGCTGTCTTTGTTCCTTATCCAGGAATACAGACTAGGAAACTAAGGTGGCGATAAAAAGGAGATGCTGGGTTCCACTCTAAATGATGTTTTGAGTCCTGGCATTGGAAAATAGAAGTGTTTAAAGGGAGCCAAACTCTGTTGTTTTCATTTCCGTACTGCTGGACCAGCAGGCATCAGTTTATTTTTATTAACATGGTACATAAGAACAGCCCCACTGGATCAGGCCATAGACCCATCTAGTCCAGCTTCCTGTATCTCACAGCGGCCCACCAAATGCCCCAGGGAACACACCAGATAACAAGAGACCCCATCCTGGTGCCCTCCCTTTCATCTGGCATTCTGACATAGCCCATTTCTAAAATCAGGAGGTTGCACATGCACATCATGGCTTGTAACCCGTAATGGATTTTTCCTCCAGAAACTTGTCCAATCCCCCTTTAAAGGCATCCAGGCCAGATGCCATCACCACATCCTGTGGTAAGGACTTCCACAGACCAATCACACGCTGAGTAAAGAAATATTTTCTTTTGTCTGTTCTAACTCTCCCAACACTCAATTTCAGTGGATGTCCCCTGGTTCTGGTGTTATGTGAGAGTGTAAAGAGCATCTCTCTATCCACTCTGTCCATCCCCTGCATCATTTTGTATGTCTCAATCATGTCCCCCCTCAGGCATCTCTTTTCTAGGCTGAAGAGGCCCAAACGCCGTAGCCTTTCCTCATAAGGAAGGTGCCCCTGTCCAGTAATCATCTTAGTTGCTCTCTTTTGCACCTTTTCCATGGTCTTACAGTACATGTTGGTTAAGAAACCAACCAACTCAATTTGGTTAAGAAACCAGTTATAGAAAAGTGCAATCCTATGCATGTGTACCCAGAAGTAAGTCCCATAGTATTTGTATAGCAGTGGTTCTCAAATGTTTACCACTAGGACCCACTTTTTAGACTGAGTATCTGTCAGGACCCACCGGAAGTGATGTCATGACCAGAACTGACATCATCAGGCAGGAAGATCTTTAACAATCCTAGGTTGCAATCCTTACCCAGGAGTTACCACACTTACCCAGGAGTAAGTCCTATTGACTATAACTGTTAAAAGCATATACATAGTAGACTGTTCAAAGTACAGATCTGTAACATTTCCCCAAATGCAGCCACATACCATTGTAGTATCAAGAATACATAACATTGTAGTATCAAGTCTAATATATTAAAAATAAAATATTGAAATGAATGGGAACCCACCTGAAAATGGCTCATTGACCTAGTGGGTCCCGACCCACAGTTTGAGAAACACTGCTGTATAGGATTGCAGCCTAAATCAAGTACAATTGTATTTGCAGACCATTTCTTGTTTGGGGTAGATGTTACTTTCTTCATTTTTTATCAAGTTCACATACGTATTTTGCTTTGGATTATTCCTAGTATGAATGTGACTTTATAATACTACCATGTTTCCCCAAAAATAAGACACTGTCCTATTTTTTTTGGCTCAAAAAAACATGCTAGGTCTTATTTTCGGGGTAGGTCTTTTTTTTTTTTTTTTTTTAATGTACAACAATCCACAGTCATTCATGTACAAAAATATACCTTACAAAAATATCCCCTCAGCACCCAGGAGGATGCCTGCCCGCCTGTGTACTCAGAAGTCAGTCTCTTTATAGTTAATGGGACTTACTCCCTGGAAGGTGTGGAGAGCCTCAGAGCCCAGTAAGCAGGGTTGCCTTCCTTGCTGCTTCCTGCCTCAGCTCCTCCTCAGCATCCTCTGCCCAAGGCAGCACAGCAGGCACTTTCTAGGTGCCAGGCGTGGGAGTGCAGCATTCCTAGCCACGTTGTCCACCCATCCCCCACCCGAGGACCCCTTCAGCCCCCCCCCCACCTGTCCTAGCCCTGATCACAACTAGGTCTTATTTTTGGGGTAGGTCTTATTTTCGGGGAAACACGGTATAACTAAAATATTTATTTCTCCTCTGCTGATGTGAATTATTCCTGATTAAGAGAAGTTTGTGTTTACTTACAGCAAGGCTCCCTTACTGTAGAGCAGTTACATATTTAGAATGAGTGAGCAGTAGTTGGCATCCATCATATATTCTCTACCTATTTGCAGGTAGTTCAGAAAAAGGTCAGTAGAGAATATCTCAAACCAGATTCAGAAATGTGGTATATGTTTGTCAATATAAATTTGTCTTACAGGCAGTGCCAGTGAGGGGGCAGCATCTCCCCCAAGGTAAGTAGCTCACCACCTGCCGCCACTCCATTACTGGACTCCAGTGGTAACTTGAAGGAAAGGCACTTTTCACAAAGTCAAGAGTGCTTTTCTTTATTATCATCAATCCATATCCACAAAATGTCAATACTGTATACAGAAGGGCAGTTCCCCACAGACTCGTTTTCATTAATGCTTAGTACTGGTCCAGCCTATTTATACACGGATTTTTTATTTGACTGATCATGAATGGCCACTGCAAATGAGAAAGAATGTGCTGATCCCTGGAGAAGGGGAAAAATGCACCCCTTTAAAATCAGTTTAAAAACCTGAACAGTCCTTTAACAATAGCCTCGTTAATGAGGGGGGGGCAGCTGGCTGACAATCCATCAATCCTTATCTCTCCAGGTGACCCCTCCCTTCCCCCTGAGCACCTGAAAGAAAGGTGATCACTTTACATTGGTGAAAGGAGGGGCTGAGTGAAGCGCCTTTGTAAGCGCTTGGAGGAGGACTGATTGTTGGGTTGTCTTCTTAATGATCTTACATCACAAAGGTCAGCAAGGCTGTTTTAAAATTACTGGAGCAAGGGAACTTGTTTTTTAAATTGATTTACTATAGTGCATTTTTTGCAATCCACCTGAGTGCTTGGAAGGGAACCCACGCAAATAATGAGGCTCAACCTGTAGTCCTGTGAAAGATACCATTATTTCTCTTTCGGAAATATAATACATGGGACAAAGTATGCCCCCCCCTCGGAAATACACTTTGCCCCTTGTGTGCCTCCCCCCATATTTTTTTCTGGTACCACCACTGATCACTTACAATTAAATTGTAAGTCTGGAATTATTGTTTGTGTTTTATCAACTAAATGTGCTTGCAGAAAGTTAAAAGCTTTAAAACTTAAGTGATTAGATGTATTTTGAACTAAAAACTAAGTGATTAGATGTATACATTTTGAAGCTCCAAGTATTTTTGTGAAGCAAGCTTTTCTTTTAAGGATCTCTTCCGGGAGGAAGGACTGGAAGGATCTCTTCCATGAGGGAGGGCTGGAGACAGAGTGACACATGAAAACGTGTAACATTGCCATGGTTTCCTTAACATAACATTTATAACAACTGTGAACCTCTCCCAGGCATGGTGGAGTTGGCACTTCTTTATTCTTTTGGCAATGCATAGGTGTGGCTCTCAGGGTGTGAATTTTATTGTGATATAAGAGGGGAGAAAAATGCAACACTGTGCTCCCCTAGCATGTGGTAACAAGATTAGGAACTGTGGCACTCTGCCCACAAACATTGTTTCTCCAATGTAGGGGAAAGGTATATACAGTTCCAGATGGGCAGGAAGGTGAGCAGCCAAATTAGTTTTTCATACAGAAAAATTTATACTGCATTTCCAGACCATGGGATTTGAAGAAAAACTTCCACTATCTACAAGGAACCAGTGGCATCCGTTCTTCTGCAGTGCATAAACAGTGTTACGAAATGGTATTAACGTCAACGTATCACATGTCTACCAAAAAGAAGGGAACTGTAATTTAAAAGGTGAATATGGTTAAGAAAAAGAGTCTGATCCCCTGTTTGTTTATTCATACAGAAGTACCACAGAGTTCAGTGGTGCTTGCACTGAAGTGCTTGTACATTTAGTACTTAAATGTGAAGTTAACTTCGGTGTGTATTGAAAAGCAGAAGCCAGTTACTTGTATCAGGTTTCATCACGATTAGCTTGCAGTGACTTCCAATACAAAAGGCTATGAGCTGGTTCGCCTGCCTTTTACAATACTGACAAAAATGATAAAAATGTCAGTTGCATAGTTTGCAAGAACTCAGTGGTAAAGCACAAGCTTTGCATGAAGAAGACCATAGGTTCGGTCTTCACAGGCAGCCCAATCCTGAGCTGCCCAGTGCCCAGGGCTGCAGTGGCACCAAAATGGCTGCCGCTGCATTCTATGGCTCCTAACAGTGGCGTAGCGAGGTCATTTGACACCCGGGGCCCATAAATTTTTGTCACCTCCATATGACATAATTAATTAATTAATTAGTTAATTAATTATTAATTAATTAATTAATTATTCATTCATTCATTCACATTTTTATACCACCCTTCCTCTAAGCTGCTCAGGATTTGAAATTAATAATAATAATAATAATGGCCAGAAAATAAATGCAGTGAATATTTCCCCACAAGCAATGGATGAAATTCTGCATTAAATGGTATATAACATGTTGGTATTATTCCTAAAAGCCATGATTTCCAGAATTTTGGTCACTAGGGTGTCACCCCCCCCAAGAATGTCTGATTGACCTGTTTTGAGTTAAGGCAGTGGTTCTCAAACTTTTAACACTGGGACCCACTTTTTAGAATGACAATGTGTCCAGGACCCACTGGAAGTTATGTCATGGCTGGAAATGACATCATCAAGCACAATAAAATAAATAATTATAAATAATTAAATTAAAGAAAAACAAATAATTAAATAAGGGGAAGCCAGCTCTGTTCGACCAAGTGAATTTTCTCAGTAGCCTGCCTGCAAGAACACCCCCTGCACGCACACACACACAAATATCAGTGAGATTTTCAGCCCTCCCCAGTGCCCAGTTCAGTGTAAATTCCTATATTTCAAGCATAGCACTATCAGGACCCACCTGGCTTTGGAAGTCTAAAAACAAATAACATGGACCTTACCAGCTGAAGCCTCTGTTTTATTCTTTGGGGGGTGCTGCCTCCTGGAGCATTTGTTGAGCTCCACTTTCATCAGACTGGGACCATGCAGCCAGCCTTGCATTCCTCTTTTCCTGACTTGACCAGCAACCAAGGCACATTTGCTTACTTGTGAGTAAACGCAATCACGTGGCTTACTTTTGCTTTCCATAGGGCTCAATACATTTGTCTGCATGGAGGGAGGGACTTCCTTCTTGGGTGTTTTTTGGGGGCTGCTTTCATTGGATAGAAACCATTCTGGTGTCATTGGATTCCTCTCAGCCTGTCCTTTCTGACAAACTATGGCAAGTTTGCCTACTCGCAAGTAAACACATGATATGGATCGGTTTCATTTTCCATAGGGTTCCATGCATTTTTTGTTTCCGGTTTTTTGGCCATAACTTTTGATGGAAAGGAGATATTTCAATCTGGTGTTTTGCATTACATTCCACTGAAAATTCCATATCCAACAGTATTTAACATGATGGGCTTACTCCGAACCTCCACAATGTTAGTGATGTTGGGGCATTTGTGGTGTCACCCTCCCCAAGGGTGGACTACCCTTTCCGCCCCCCGCTACCTACGCCACTGGCTCCTAACATCACCTTGGGGGAAGGGAACATTTATATCCTTCTCCCAGGTAAGGAAAGAAGCCCTGCAATGGGGCTACTTGACTCTGTGCCAGCTATTCAGCCTGCGCAGAGTAAAGCAACCCCATGTTGGGCCAGGAGTCCTGCCATAGGGCTATGGATCTGGCAGAGCTGAGCTGGCGGTCCTGATCCTTCCCTCCCCTGCCCCACCTTCTTCCCGCCCTCCCCTGCCCCAGAACACCTCCCCCATGCTCCCACTCACCTCTTACCCAGCCACCACTATCCCAGAGCACCAGACGATGTCTGGCTGGGCTCTGGCTGGTGCTGGCCCAACGCATGCCTTTTGCCCAGGGGTGCCTTTTGCAATAGTGTGCACCAGCAGTGGGCCAGTGAGAGCCCATCAGGATTGGGCTCCAAGGCTAAGAAAACCTCTACCTGAGACTTGGAAAGTAGCTACCAGTGAGAATAGCTGGCATCCTTGTGTGGTATACACTATCCTGGGCTAGGTGGACCAATGGCCTGAGTCCTCCTTTGTTCACCATCCTACATTTCCCATTACAAGCAGCTTCTCTGTTTGACCAGAAGTAGTTCCCCTTTTAACAAATGCTTGTTTGTAGAAGGTTCACAGCTCAATGGCAAAGCACATGCTGTGCATGTAAAAAGGTTCCATATTTAATCCCTGCTAAACAAGTGATCTAAGGGACCAGGATGACCTCTACCAATCACAAGGGGACTAGGTGAACCCATGTTTTGATTCCATGCAAGGCAACTTCATATGTTTAACCCTGCTAACTCTGGGCAACTGAATTGAAAAGCCATAGTAGCTCAAACATCACTGAAGTTAACAAAACTTTTATTGTCAAACTATGTCTACATTTGGAGATAACGAGGCAATTCAGTAACAACTTAACTTCAGTGGGACTGTGTCAGAGGCCATCATGCACTATGATTGTTAATATACAATATTATATTGTATATACAATATACAGGCTTACAGTAAAGGAACTATTAGGTGTGAACATTCTGAATTATGCATCTGAAATTGGTAAAAATCTTTCTGTATGAAAACTCCATCTAGTCTCTCTTTACATTTGTCAGTATTCATTTATGTATATCCCACCTCTTTTAACAAATAGCTCAGAGCAGCTTACAATAACCTTAAAACATCAATACAAGTTAAAAAATAAAAGAAGCACACAGCAGCTAATATATCTCCAGCAGCTAAAATACACAAAAATTGCCCCCTCCCCCCAAAACCAGCAGAAAATAGTCTAACAAAGTTTTAAAAGTTAGGTCTTTGCTAGCCTGTGGTATGAGGATAACTTCATACCCTCAAATGAAAATGTCATTAGAGTGACCAAAAATAGGCTCATAGCCCACTGGTGGGTCCGGATTCACAATTTGGGAATCACTGCTCTATAAACTATAAATTACTAAATATTATTAAATTGGCGTGCTGTAGATTACCTGTGAACCCAGTTTCAGCCTTTTGCCTGGCCTGGAAGTCCCTTAACTGCGCATCTTGCCCTCCAGTTCAGCCTTCTGGATACCCTGGAAGGACTGTAAAGCAGTAGTTCCCAACCTTTAAGAGATGGCAGACCACTGAGGCAAAAATTGGAATTGTTGTGGACCGCATACGAACACCCACCCCTGTACACACAAAAATACATTTAAATTTGTAATACATGCGGCCCACAGGGGTTCCATTTCCAAAACTTCCACAAATAAGGAAAACCCACAGTTCAAAAAGTACTCAAAACCCACAGTTTTCTCACACACACCCCAACCCAACCAGAGCTCAGCTCTAGTTGGGCTGGAGGCTCAGCCTCTGCAGGCTTCAGAATGAAGCCTGGACCTGTTTAAAGATGACTTCTGGTTTTAACAAGAACTGGAAGTTGCCTTTAAATGATTGAATGGGCAGACGCGCATGGCCTCTGTAGGCTTCAGAAGAGCCTCCAGAGGCAATAGGAGAAATCTGTGTGTACTGAACCTGCAGATAATGAAGCCTGCCTATAATGAGAAAAGATTTATTAGAGATTTATTATTTGTACAGAAGATTTGTGGTTTGCTAGTTTTGCTGCCAGCTGCAGGCAGTCAGTTCTCCACTGTCTCTGGTGGTCCATGGGGGACTGCTCACTCAGCAAGATGCTGGAAGTGATCAAAAGCAATCTGTTTTCCTGAGATCTCATGGACCACTTCTCAGGGTCTTGCAGACCCCCTGTGGCCCCTGGACCATGGGTTGGGAACTAGTGTTGTAAAGGTTTGGGGGAACAATCCTAGAACTCAATTTCTAAGGAGAGTCTAGCAAATGTCTATACACACACTATATTTAAGGTCTGTAACAGCTCAGGAGTAACAGACCCTGGTTATTATTCATTTATTAATAAAATATAATTTCTTTCTAAATTTTTTTGTCTAGTGGGTCACAATAGATTGTTGTTTTTAAAAGTGAATCCCAGTACTAAAAAGTTTGGAAAGAGCTTTCTGTGTCTGAAAGTCTATATCACATCTGATTTCTGCTGTACCTAAAATAAGGTTTAGGATAGGCTTTCTAACAAAGGGAAGTGAATCAGAGGGCCAGTGTGACTTCAGCATGGGCAACTATCCCAATATGAGCATACAACACACAGTGTCTTCTTGTTGCAGGCACTGTTTCCTGTGTTTCAATTCTGCACCAAAGTGCTTGGCTTGAATGAGGAAGTCTCCACTGAAACATTCTCAGGGTCACTCAGGCAAAAATTGTTTCCAGTTACAATGCTTAGCTCTTGCGTCATAAGAAAAGAATGGGCATGCAAAGAGTTACTTCTCCCAAGTGATTAACTGCAGCTAGCAGACACAAAATCTGGGACAGAGGGCTATTTCTTCAAGTCTTATTTGAATCCTGGAATTAGAGAAACTCAGTAATGAATATTACTTGGGATTTGTGCAGTGCTTTCTTTTAAATTATCTTGTTACAAGCCTAACAACTACTCTATCTGCAAAGCTACCATTATCTGCATATTGCTACAGAACCTGACTACAGCAGTTCGATTCAAACTTAAGAGGGAGTAAATCCTGTTGAACTTGGTGTGACTTACTTCTGAGGTGACATGCATAAGACTATATGCACTATAAAGTCACTTAGTCCAGTGGCTCCCAAACTTTTTAGCATTGGGACCCACTTTACCAGCTGCTGGAGCCTCTGTGGCTGTAATGGTGACTGGGCAGCAGTACTCCCCCAAGTGGCAGGTGGCACTCCCCTTGATGTGCATAGCCTAATCTTTCCTGTCAGTTTCACAACCTACCCAAAATTGGGTTGTGACCTAGTGGTGGGCCACAGACCCACAGTTTGGGAACCACTGAGAGTGCATTCATGGCAGAGGTGAGCTGAACTAGGGAAGTCCCAATTCCCAGTTCAGGCTCTTAGGCTCCAGTTCTATATATACACTCCTGGGAGTAAGTTCCACTGAAGCTAATGGAATTTACTTCTGAGTAGGCATGCTTACGGAACATACCAAGATCCAGGTCTACAGAGCTTGCGTCCTGAGTACACTTCTGTACTGCAGCGAGTCATGGACTCTCCGCTCACAACAGGAGAGGAAACTGAGCGCTTTCCACATGCGCTGCCTCCGACGCATCCTCGGCATCACCTGGCAGGACAAAGTTCCAAACAACACAGTCCTGGAAAGTGCTGGAATCCCTAGCATGTATTCACTGCTGAAACAGAGACGCCTGCGTTGGCTTGGTCATGTCGTGAGAATGGATGATGGCCGGATCCCAAAGGATCTCCTCTATGGAGAACTCGTGCAAGGAAAGCGCCCTACAGGTAGACCACAGCTGCGATACAAGGACATCTGCAAGAGGGATCTGAAGGCCTTAGGGATGGACCTCAACAAGTGGGAAACCCTGGCCTCTGAGTGGCCCGCTTGGAGGCAGGCTGTGCAGCATGGCCTTTCCCAGTTTGAAGAGACACTTTGCCAACAGTCTGAGGCTAAGAGGCAAAGAAGGAAGGCCCATAGCCAGGGAGACAGACCAGGGACAGACTGCACTTGCTCCCGGTGTGGAAGGGATTGTCACTCCCGGATTGGCCTTTTCAGCCACACTAGACGCTGTGCCAGAACCACCTTTCAGAGCGCGATACCATAGTCTTTCGAGACTGAAGGTTGCCAATACAAGGCATGCTTAAGAGTGGACTGTTAACCACTATGCTACTCTAGTCTCTAGTCTTTAATAAAAAAACAAAACAACAGACATTGCAGTTGAAGTATGCTAAAAAACCACATCTACATGTTTAATCCCAGATTGTGGGATGACGACATAGTTTACTAGCTGAAGTTGGTGCAGCTGCTTTGCTGTAGGCTCAAAGCACCCTGTCTGGGAAAGCCCCCTGTCTAGAGCCCAAGAGAGTCTCTGCCAATGAGAGTAGAGACAATGTGAACTCAAGCCATGGTGTGATTCAATGTCAGGCTGTTTCCTCTGCGTAGGAAGACCAACAGCAGAATCCGATGCAAGTCTACTCAAAAGTAAATTACATGATAGTCAATGAGGCTTACTCTCAGGTAAGAGACAATAGGATTGCAGCCTCAGAGTCTCCATCCTATGCATGTCTACTCCAAAGTAAGTCACATTACAGTCAGTGGGGCTTACTCCCAGGAAAGTGTGGATAGGATTGTAGCCTGAGAGCACCATCCTATGCGTGTCTACTCAGAAGTAAGTTCCATTACAGTCAATGGGGCTTACATCCAGGAATGCGTGGTCAAGACTGCAGCCTCAGAGCCCCATCATATGCCTGTCTACTCAGAGATCAGTCCCATCAGAGTGAATGAGGCTTACTCTCAGTAAGTGAGGATAGGATTGCAGCCTCAGAGCCTAACCCTATGCATGTCTACTCAGAAGTAAGTCCTATGGGGCTTGCTCCCGGGTAAGCGTGGCTAGGAGTGCAGCCTGAGATGCTGGGGTGGGTGGGAGTTAATAATAGGTGTTCTGTACACGCTCAGAAGCGTCTTCTGGCTTCCCTGCGCTCCCAGAGCTGGACCTGTTGCGTGTCCCCCGGGGCTGCAGGGGGACCCGGCGCTTCCCCGCGGCGCCCAGCAGAGCAGAGCAGAGCAGAGCGCACGCGGTCCTCTGGCTCCTGCTCCGACGGCCGTCCAAGGAAGGGAAGGGAAAGGAAGGGCGGAGCTTGGTCTGTTTGGTTTACGGGCAACAGGAGCCGCCCTTCGCCGGGCTCAGAGCCGTCTGGTCGGGGTCTGTGCTCCGGCTCCCGGGGAGGAAGGCGATGGCGCTGGTCCAAAGCAGCCCCCTGGCCCTCTGCGCCTTGCTGGGGCTCCTGCTGCTGCCGCTGGGCGGTGAGTGAGGAGGGGAAGTTCGCAGAGCCAGACCCTGGGAAGGCGCGGGGGGAGCCTGCCCCGTTGGCCGCTGCTGGGGGCTGCCCCTGCGTCGGGGCCATCGAGAACTGGCTGGCCTGGCTGCAGATGTGGGGGATCAGAAGCAGCGGGAGGGAGAAGGGCTGCTGGGAGGGTCCGGGTGGCCTTCCGGGAAGGGAGCGGCGTCCACCAGGGCTGGTGAGAAGGTGGCCAGGGGTGAGTAAGTCCCATTCTAGTCAGTAGATCTTACTCCCAGGAAAGTGTGGCTAGGATTGCAGCCTCGGGGCCCATCCTAGGAACGTTTACTCAAAAGTAAGTCCCATTAGAGTCAGTGGGGCTTACCCCCAGGAAAGTGTGCATAAGATTGTAGCCTAAGAAGCCTAACCGCTGCAAACTGGGTAAGAGGCACTTTTTTCAAGTGGCTCCTTTTTTTAGCAGGGGGAGAGTAACTGGCCCTCCTCACCCCAGCAGTGTCTTTTCTAGTGGCTGCCAGCTGGTGCCCTTTTGCATCTTTTTAGATTGTGAGCCCTTAGATTGTGAACCATGAGTCATGGGATTTTTCTCTGTAAACCACTTAGATAACTTTTTTGTTGAGAAGCAGTATATAAATACTGTTAACAGTAATAAGAACCCAATCCTGTGGATGTTTACTCAGAAGTAAGTTCCATTTTAGTCAGTAGGACTTACTCCCAGGAAAGTGTGCATAAGATTGCACCCTCAAGCTGGGGGTGGTCTGGGTACCTCTGAGGAGAATGTTAGTTGCTGCCACTGCTGGAGGATGCCCTGGAGCTGGCATTTGGGAGCACTGGGCTTGGACTGGCCACAGAGGACCTCACTTGGGCTCTTGCCCTGGGCCTGGAAAACCTCCTTCCGCTTTTCATGAGCTGCTCTCCACTGTGTAGTGCTTCTGGCTATCCAGAATGTTGCCTTGAGGGGAAGACAGACAGGCAGTGGAACTAGAGTGAAAGTAAGGCTCTGCTCCTGCAGTGATTGAGAGCTCAAGCCTATGCATGCCTACTCAGAAGTAAGTTCCATTATAGCCAATGGGGCTTACTTCCAGGAAAGCGTGGATAGGATTGCAGCCTCAGAGCCCCATCCTATGCATGTCTACTCAGAACTAAGTCCCATTATAGTCAGTGGTGCTTACTCCCAGGAAAATGTGGATAGGATTGCAGCCTGTGGCTCCAACTACCTCCTCCACACTTGCAGCACAAGCCTGTGTATGTTTACATGGGAGTAAGTTTCATTGCGTTCAATGGAGCATACTCACAAGTAGGCATAAGCATGTAGGATGACAGCCTTAGAATTTCTGTCTTCATCCTAAACCTGAGTCATTAGCCATGTTTGAATCTGTGTCATTGGTTTGTGCTTTCTTTTGCTCATCTGAATTCCTGGCAAGTACCTTTAAACTTTTGCTTCCACCACTGGAAAAATCTCCCCCAAAGGGAGGTGGGAAGGTGAATTAGACTTACAAAATTATGCATGGGTTGGGGAGAGTAGACAGAGGGCTTCCTCTTTCACCACACTAGAATAAGTGTGGTCACCCTGATAAAGTGATTGGTGGGGGTTTCTGGATGGACAAAAGTAAGCACTTCAGACAAGTTGTCATGATGGCAACTAGCTTGAGTGGCTTTAAAAGGGGATTTGACACATTTGTGGAGGACAAAGTGCTACTCAGGATAGCCATGTGCTGCTTCCAGGTTCAGTTGCAGTATGTTTCTGAGTATCAATTGCAAGGGACCAGTGGGAGGGAGGAAGTGTGCCTTTCTTGTTTGTTTGTGGACAGCTGGTGGGCCACTGTGAGAAACGGGGGCACTGGACTAAGTGAGCCTTTGACCTTATCCAGCAAGGCTTTGCTTATGTTCTTATGACCATTAAATATACCGCTTGCATCAACTATCATCAGGCATGGTTTACATTACTCATAACACTGCTTCTTGCACAATTATATCACTTGCAAAAATTCCAGTTAGGGGAGGCTGTCCAGGAAACAGTTTGGCAAATTGTTACAGATATTGAAAGCAGTTGTCAGTAAATGAGCTTGTGCAGACTAGAACTAAAATGAAGGCAAGGAAGAATGTCTTTTTTAACAAGGGAGGCCTAGAGGTTGAGCTTGAAAGACTTAAGGAGAGGTGACTGCTGGTTGTGTAAATGAAAATCATGGTTAGAAAGCAGGAAATATAGCACTGACTTCAGTACTATGTTTCCTGCTTTTTAACCATGATCTTATACCCCATGAAGGGTATTAAAAACAGTTACAACAGAGAAGTAATCAAGTGGGGAAAAACACTCTGTATAAAGAAACATTTTTTACTTGTGAAACTTGGAACATGCCATAATCTTCCTGTGGAAGCGGAGAATAGTTTTAGAACCTTTAAAGTTGGTGGATGGTCTTTGCGGGCAGAACAAGGAACTACATATAGTGCAAAAAAGCAGTTTCTGTAAGTCAGTGATTTCAACTGCTGTGCTGCGACACATTGGTGTGCTGCAAATGGCCTGCAGGTGTGCCATGGAAGTTTGGTTGAGAGTCGTATACAGGCATGCCCCAGTATCCGTGGGGGTTCTGTTCCGCCTTTGGAGGGAGTATGTGCAGGGAGGTATGCGTGGAGGTCCCGATGGATGAGTGAATCCATGGGTATGGGATCAGCAGATACAGGGCCCCCCAGTAACAGTAGGGCCATTAGAGGATGTGCGCCTCCAGCCAGCAGTGCATTGTGCCTTGTCAGTTGTAAAAAAACTGATTGTGTGGACAATTTTAGTGCCTTGTTGGTGTGCCATGAGATGAGAAAGGTTGAAAATCACTACAGTAGGTCATTAGGATAGATCAGGACCACTCGAACCCCATCCCTGGGACTGGATCTGGGGTTTGGGCTGATCTGACCAGTGAGTGAAGCTTTCAGTTCCACCTGGGCACTGTGTGAGGTCCTCCTCATTCAGAGGACAGGGACGTTCTGGGCAGTTGTGACTGCCTGGATGTCCTGTTACCTGACCTTCTAGGATGCCAGGCAATAGACACGACTGCCCAGAGTGTCCCTGTCCTCCAGACAAGGAGGACCGCGAGGTGCCTGGACAGAACACTCAGATAAGGTCTGAATGGGGACCGCACTTAGAGTGCTGCTGAGATAGACTAATGGAAAGCTGACATACAAAACAGTCATTTACGTTTCATGTCATTATTTGGTCTAGAAATTCAAGTATTAATGCTAATAGCTTTTCCTTTTCTAAAAGAGGAGGCACATTTGTTTAGCTGTTGTTGGCATTTAAATAATACTGCAAGCAGTAAATGTAACTCCTGAATCGGCCTTTTCAGCCACACTAGATGCTGTTCCAGAACCACCATTCAGAGCGTGATACCATAGTCTTTCGGGACTGAAGGTTGCCAACAACATAAGTGTAACTGTAGGCTCCTTGAACCAGAACATTGGCAGCAGTTGAGCAGGGCCATCTGTTAATGTTAATTAAAGGAAGCAAGCCTTGTTCTAACAAACCAGGGTGAGGTCTTTGAAAAGGAAACCATTCAACATAGAGAGGTGCTTGAGTCTGTTTGTATTGTTATAGAGGCCTTAACAAAACAAAAAAAACCAAGTGATTTTGTATTTGAAACTAAATGCTGGTTTCGCCACATGTCTGTTCACTCCGGAGGGAGCTCAGGGGAAGGGAAGGGTGCCACTATCAAGAGTGTGACGGGCCAGGGGAGATATGGTGGTGGGGGTCGGACAGGCCGTTACAGGAGAAGAAGAGTTCATCGTAGGCAGATTATCTCCCCTTCTGGTCCTTCCCTCAATTCTCGGGTACTTGGTGGTCCTGGCGGTGAGTCCCTGGATCTGAAGCTGCTGCTTTTGAATGCCAGGTCGGTGAATAACAAGACCTGTATCATCCGGGATGTGATCCTGGATGAGAAAGCCGACCTGGTATGCATTACAGAGACCTGGTTGGACGGGGAGGGAGGCGTTAGTCTCTCTGAACTGTGTCCGCCAGGTTTCCAGGTGTTGTAGCAGCCAAGATTGCAGGGACGGGGAGGGGGAGTTGCAATGGTCTATCGTGAGTCCATCTCCCTTACCAGGTGCCTTGTCCAGCAGTCTCCTGGGTTCGAGTGCTTGCATGTTGTGTTGAGAGGGCCGGACAGGATTGGGATTCTGTTGGTGTACCACCCGCCCTGCTGCCCAACAGTCTCCCTGCCTGAGCTGACTGGGGTGATCTCGGGGGTGGCATTGAAGGCCCCCCGCCTGTTAGTGCTGGGGGACTTCAATGTTCATGCTGAGGCCCCTGTGGCAGGTGCAGCTCAGGATTTCATGGCTGCCATGACAACCATGGGCCTGTCCCAGAAGATCTGGGCCCCGACACATACAGCAGGACACGTGTTGGACCTGGTGTACACAGCTGGGCATGGGGGCAATGATCTGGAGGTAGAGGAGATCAACATCACTCTGTTGTCATGGACAGATCATTTCCTGGTAGGGTTTAGGCTTGTTGCGACTTCCTACCTCCACAGAGGCGGGGGACCATTTTCTATGGTCCGCCCCTGGAGGCTAATGGATCCTGAAGGCTTCCTGAGGGCCCTGGGGGATTTTCCCACTGCCAAGACTGGCGCCTCATCTGTGTCCCTGGTCGACCTCTGGAATGGGGAAATGTCCAGGGCTGTGGATGAGATTGCTCCGGAGCGACCTCTGCCACGCCGCAGACTCGGAGCGGCTCCTTGGTTTACTGAGGAGCTGCGAACTATGAAGCGGCAGGGCAGGCGTCTAGAGCGACGGTGGCAGAAAACTCATGATGAATCCGATCGGACACGGAGTAGAGCTCATTATAGAGCCTACTCCGTGGCGGTGGTAGCAGCGAAGAGATCATTCTTCTCTGCTACCACTGCGTCTGCTGATAGCCGTCCGGCAGAGCTGTTCCGTGTGGTGCGGGGCCTCCTTCATCAGGCCCCTTTGGTAGTCCAGGAGGAATACACGGTCAGCCGCTGTGACGTGCTTGCCCAACACTTTGCAGATAAAATCGATCGTATTCGTCGCGACTTGGATGCCACGTTGACAATGTCTGTTGATGTCCCCTTGGCAACTGCTTGTCCAGTATTGTGGGATTCTTTTCAGCTTGTGCAGCCTGAGGATGTGGACAGACTCCTTTGGAGTGTGAGGCCGTCTGCCTGCCTGTTTGACCCTTGCCCAGCTTGGCTGATTAGAGCAGCCCGGGGGGGACTGGCTGAGTGGACGGGGAGGGTGGTCAACTCTTCTTTGATGGAGGGGACATTGCCGCTCGCCTTGAAGCGGGCAGTGGTTCGCCCCCTCCTGAAGAAGCCCTCCCTGGATTCCACTGTGTTGAATAACTATCGGCCAGTCTCCAACATCCCGTTTCTGGGCAAGGTAATTGAGCGGGTGGTGGCGGCCCAACTCCAGAGGGTCTTGGATGAAGCGGATTATCTGGATCCTTTTCAATCTGGTTTCAGACCGGGCTTTGGGACGGAAACTGCCTTGGTCGCCTTGGTGGATGACCTACGCCGGGGACTGGACAGGGGGAGTGCGTCCCTGTTGGTCCTGCTGGACCTCTCGGCGGCTTTCGATACCATCGACCATGGTATCCTTCTGGGCCGATTGGCCGAGTTGGGAGTTGGAGGCACTGTTTTGCGGTGGTTCCGCTCCTACTTGGAGGGTCGGTCCCAGATGGTGGTGCTGGGGGATGCCTGTTCGACACCCTGGCCCTTGAGGTGCGGGTGCCACAGGGTTCAATTCTGTCCCCCATGCTATTTAATATCTACATGAAACCGCTGGGAGAGGTCATCCGGGGGTTTGGAGTGAGGTGTCATCAATATGCTGATGACACCCAGCTCTATCTCTCCTTTCCTCCAGACTCCAAGGTGGCGGTTGAGGGCCTGGAGTGCTGTCTGGAAGCAGTGAGGATCTGGATGGGGGCTAACAAGTTGAAATTAAATCCGGATAAGACAGAGGCTCTCCTGGTTCGGAAATCCTCGATGCAGGTGCTGGATTATCGACTTGCTCTGAATGGGGTTGCACTCCCTCTGAAGGAGCAGGTTTGCAGCTTGGGGGTCCTCCTGGATTCGCAGCTGCTCCTGGATTCCCAGGTGGCGGCTGTGGCTAGGGGGGCCTTTGCTCAGCTTCGGCTGGTGCGCCAGCTGCGACCGTACTTGGATCGTGCAGACCTGGCCACGGTGATCCATGCCACGGTGACATCGAGGTTAGATTACTGTAACGCGCTCTATGTGGGGCTGCCCCTGAAGACGGTTCGGAAACTACAATTAGTACAGAATGCGGCGGCCCGTGTGGTCACCGGAGCCAGGCGGTTTGACTCTGTCAGCCCACTTCTCCGGGGGCTGCATTGGCTGCCCATTCGTTTCCGGGCCCAATTCAAGGTGCTGGTTTTGACCTTTAAAGCCCTATACTGCTCTGGGCCAGGATATCTTAGAGACCGCCTACTCCTGTACAATCCGGCTCGCCATCTCAGGTCATCAGAGAAGGCCTTTTTGCAAGTGCCGCCACCCAAGGAGGTCCGGGGGGGTGGCTGCAAGAAATAGGGCCTTCTCGGTAGTGGCACCAACATTATGGAACTCCCTTCCCCTTGACTTGAGAATGGCTCCCTCTCTTGAGAGCTTTCGGCGAGGCCTGAAAACACTGTTGTTTAAACAAGCCTTCTGATTTCTGGCCTTCTTAACTTTTTTTATACATCTTTTAGTTTTACAGGCTTGATTCCTCGGTGATCTGCTCTTTTACTCTTTTAATCTGACTACTGTTTTTATGGCCCTGTAGTGTGTTTTTAAATGTTTTTATCTGTTTGTATTAATGTTTTTAAATTCTATTGTTTTTTAATATGTTGTTAGCCGCCCTGGGTCCCGTTAGGGAGAAGGGAGGGATAAAAAATAAAGTTTTATTATTATTATTATTATTATTATTATTATTATTATTATTATTATTATTCTCTTGAGACATTTGTTATGGCAACTTCCCATCACGCTGGAAAATATCAGAAATACACATGTAGTGGAAATCCTAAAAATAGCAGATGTGTATGCCTACTATACAAATGCTGTGTTTTTAGCTTTAAATCCAAGCACATTCCCTACTGTAGCAATAATTAAACACTATTTTGTGGTGTCCTTATTTGCCTATTCCAAGAAAAGACTATCCAGGATTTGTTTGGGTTACCAAACTGAATAACTGTTTCATACATGTACAGATATCACAAGACCATTGTTGTTGTTGTTGCTGCATCCATGTACAATGACCACACACCTTTGTTGGTATGATCTCGACTTTTTGCACCCAAGGAATGCAACTATCAGACATCGCTAATCTTTGATCTTAACTGTCGCCCTTTTTCTACCTTTTCTTTGAACCCAGTCCTGAGTTTTAATATTGAAGAACTTTTGTGTAACCTCCACATTTAAGCCCTATGTAAATGAGTCCGTATTAGTGATGGCTTGGTCCTGCATAATGCCTCGTGAATAGTGTGATATTTCACCATCAGAGGAATTCCTCCCTTCATGAAGGGTGTTCATTTACTACTTCATAGTCACAAATCTAAACTGAGCAGAACAGTTGCTTCTAACATTATTATTATTATTATTATTATTATTATTATTATTATTATTATTATTATTATTATTATTAACAGTATTTATATACCGCTTTTCAATGGAAAGTTCACAAAGCAGTTTACAGAGAAAATCAAACAACTAATGGCTCCCAAGAGGGCTCACAATCTAAAAAGATGCAAAAGAACACCAGCAGACAGCCACTAGGAGAGACACTGCTGGGGTGAGGAGGGCCAGGTACAGCCCAATCCTGAGCTGCCCGGAGCTGAGGGCCCGGCGGCTCCCTGGCAGGCTCCGGCCGGATCCAGAGCCTTCCACGCTACCATGGGAGGCTCTCCTTGTTGAGAAGGAGACAATGGGGCTACTCACTTTAGTAGTGACTGTTTGGTTGCCGCTAAAGTGAGGGCGCTCGTGTAGGGCGCACAGCCCTCCACGAGCGCCTAGGATCTGTCTCCCCCAGCCCCCTGGAATGCCCCCGACCACGCCCCCATTCCCTGTTCATCAGCCTGGCGGTCGCAGGCACCGCTGAGCCATGGAACGCGGGCGCCCGCTGGGCGGTAGCTTAGTGCCGGCTGGAGCTGAGCCAGCTCTGGCAGGAGCCCGGCGGTAAGTCCTGGAAACATGCCTTACGGCACGTTTGTGACTATGGTCTGCACCGCGGACTACAGGAATGGGCTCATACTCTCCAATATATAGGTTAATACAGAGAATAATATATCCTCAAACTTCCCACCCTGCCGTGACCCACCTCCTTCTCCATTGCAGGGCCTCTGGAAGTGACTGGAAGTCACTTTCATGAACCCAGAAGTAAACTGGAAGTGACTTTCTGACTGCTTCTGTAGGCCTTCGGAGGCCCAGTGACAAAAAGTCCTTTCAATATCAAGAGGAATTAGGGAACTACAGTATTGAGACTGCTCCAGCTTGTTTCAAATTAATCTTTTATCTTTCTCCTGTATTTTTTTGTGGCCTGGTTCACAGCTGATAGCATGCCATTGGCCAATATTTTTTTATGGTAGCTCTCTTCCTTCTAAACAGCATTGCCTCATGACTAGAGGTGGGTTTTTTCAGTGATAAGAACATAAGAACAGCCCCGCTGGATCAGGCCATAGGCCCATCTAGTCCAGCTTCCTGTATCTCACAACGGCCCACCAAATGCCCCAGGGAGCACACCAGATAACGAAATAAAGACACATAACACTGCTTTCTGCACTTCTCATTTTGTAAAAAAAGACACCAAAAACTGCAAAAAATAAAACCATTCTCTAACATCTCTGCGTATTCTCTAAAAACTCTACATGCATGTGGCTGACACTATACAACCTACCTTACTTAGCACAAGTTAAAAGTGATTATAATTTATAAAAATGGGCCCTTGGAGTCAAGACGCATAACACTGCTTTCTGCACTTCTAACTTTGGAAAGTGACAAAATCTGTGAAAAAAATAAAACGTTTTCATTCACCTCTACTCATGGCTTGTGGCTGGTGTCTAATCTTCTCTGGACCCCCACCCCTTTTTGTCTGTAAAGCAATTCTTGTCTAAAGAAACAGCAAACTGCTGTGGGAGCAAAGCGCAAAAATTGGGTCTTTAGAAAAGCAAAACACCCTAGAATTAGGAGAGGTGTTTGAAGCTGAAGAAGGACTGCCATATGTGTTTCCACTGCAAGACAAAGCATTTAATAATAAATAGAATTTAGTTATAAAAGCAAGCTGGTATTATGTGTTTGATTTGTAGAAGTGGAGGCCACTTACACATTATAATAAAGAGTCCATATGTGTTTGTATATAATGTGTATCCACTGTGTTGCCAGCAAGGGAAACAATATTAAGGTTTGTTTTATTTATTTAGAGCAATTATATCCTGCCTTTCTTGTCATTTTAAGTCTGCTCACACAGGCGAGGTAAAAGCAAAAGAACCTAAAATCTGATAAAGCCTGCTGAGAATCTAAAAGCCACTGGCAGGAAACTACACATATGGCTTGCTGCCAATGTGGAAACCATGGTTGAGCTCTCTTATTTAAGTTTCAAGAATGTGTAATAATAATGGGCTGTTGATTTGGGCCGGGGTGGGAAGTCATGAAGATGGCTCTTGTTTTGCACCTGGACAATCAATTTTAAATACTGGGGTAACTACTGCAGAGATTAAATTCCTTCAGACTGCTGTTCTAACTTGTTCTTGGACTCTGATCAGGGCCCTATTGGAACAGGGCGGTATTGAGACGCACAAACTTATGCAGGGGATGGAGAGAGCGCTGTTCTTTTCCCTGACACACAACACCAGCACCGGAGATACTCTCCAAAATTGTTGGGAGAGTTAGAACAGACATAACAAAATATTTATTTACCCAGTGTGATTAGTCTGGGGAACTTCTTGCCACAGGATGTGGTGATAGCATCTGGCCTAGATGCCTTTAAAAGGGGATCGGACAGATTCCTGGAGTCTATCTCAGGTTACAAACCATGATGAACATATGCAACCTCCTGCTTTTAGGACTACCTCAGAATGCCAGGTGCAAGGGAGTGGCATCAGGATGCAGGTCTCTTGTTGTCTCGTGTACTCCCTGAGGCATCTGGTAGGCTACTGTGAGACAGAGAAAGCTGGATTACATGGGTCTTTGGCCTGATCCAGTGGGGCTCTTCTTATGTTCTTATCTAGATATGTGGGTGGGTTCATACAAGGAAGGATGACGTCTTAGTTATGCAGTTCAGGTCCTGAGCTGTGAGGGTGAGGGGCTTTGCAGGTTCAAGCCAGTGGCTTGAGTTGAGCCTTGAAACTATGTGGCAAGGTTTAAGTGGAATGTTGCTAAATATGTTGTGTTTGTTTACTTTTCAGGGTTTCATTTTGTCTGTCAACATGGTATAAAAACTAGAGGGGAAAAAATAAATTTAGGGGTTTCTTTTCCCTTAAGTTTTTGTTGGTACAAGCAGGATTGAATCCTAGAGCAGGGGTGTCAAACATAAGGCCCACAGGCTGCGTGTGGCTCCCAGAAGCAATTTATCTGCCCCATGTTATAATTGGGCTGTCTCATATCTTGAAATTACGAACAAGGTTTGCCCGTTTTCTGTCATTTGCAGCTAATGAGTTTCTACGTTACTTATTTTCTGTGCTTATTTTTGGCCATCTGCTGAAAGATGTCTCTGGTACAGGGGAAGGGTTAAGTTGCACACTCCCACTGCAAATAACACTGCCCCAATCAAAATTCAAGGTCCTGTGCGCAGGATGGGGCTGAGATTTATCACAGATCTCCCACATCATGTTTGTTTTGGACCTGACTCTGCTGCTTGCATGGGAAATATATTCCTGACAGACACAGTGGCAGAGAGAGAGCAGTCAACGGCTGTTTTAGGGTACAGTGTAAATATTTTAAATAATTTTAAATAAGTTAGTACTAGCTGTTGCAATCAGTAACTAAAAATAGGAGGAATCTGGATAGATGGTGTTGGTGAGAACGGGATTCAGCATATTCTTATGCAGCTACCTATGCAAAAATAGCTGTAGCAGTCATTTTCATTTCAAAAAAAGTTTTCATTTATCAGATAATAGTGATACCTAGAAATTGCTTATAAAAAGCAGTTAAAAAATCATGCAATATGGATAATTAAGTATACAATTAATATTGGCCCTGTCACGTCTCCTGGCTATGCCGGCCCATCCCCAAATTCAGAGGGGGGGTGGCGGCGGCAAATGGGTCAACCAAGGACATGAGGGATTGACCCTATGAGAAACCATGCAAGACAGTAAGCTTCTTGGCAGTACAGGTTCTATTCCATGTTACTTCACCAGGGGGCAGGATGACCCAGTCGAACTAAAAGAAGGCATATCTCAGCGAAACAGTTCCCAGCCCAAAAAGCACAGCTCCCCACATCCAAAGCCAAATAAGATGAATCCCTTCTGGGATGGGGTCCCTTCAAGAGTGAGGTGGGGCAGATGTCTCCCCCAGGAGACTCAGGGCATCTGCTCAGTCATAGTATGGCTCAAGGTTACCTGTGTGGGTCTTGGTTTTGCTGTATGCTTCTGTCTCCTTCAGGAAAGGCGAAGAGCTAGCCTGTACTCTTTCTGCTGCTCCTGGCTGCAGCCAACAATGGTCGCAAGCAGGGCAAAGCTCCCACTTGCCCCATGCCGATTCTTGTCCCATGGAGGGGCAGAACCCACTTGGTGGCAGCAGTGAGTCCTGCCTGTTGACGGGCAGACCTGGCAAGGGTAAGTCAGGCCTGGCTGCTTCCATCTTCTGCCCCAGGTTCATGGCTTGGATCGCTTTTATGGCCATTCAGTTCCTTGCCTCCCAGGCAGTGAACTCCAGCTGCGACTGGCCCACCATGCTGCTTCTGGAGTAGCTTACCCTGTTACCTATGGGTGCTGCCGACTCCTTCCCATGACAGGCCTGAACACATTGAGCATGATATAGAATCGTATCTAAGCCATGAACTCATTTTATACAACTGTGGTTCTCGAACTCTCAGGGAGTTTGAGGACCACAGTAAGTTATTGCGTGGGAGCAGGGAAGGCAGTGGGGGCGGGGGGGAGGCAGCAACATGATCCCCAGGATTGCTTTGCTAAGGGGGCTACAGGGACTGGCATGCGCTTACCAGTCCCTTCAGCAGCCACCTGGGGGTGCAGAGAGCCCTGCACAACCGTCTGCAGGGCTCCCCAGCCTCCAGAAACTGAAAGCAGAGTGAGTGTGCTCCACCTCCGCAAAACCAGGAGCTCAATCGCTCTGCTTTCACTTTTTGAAGGCTGGGAAGCCTTGCGGAGGGTCGCGCAAGACTCCTCAAACCCCTGGGAGGCTGGTAAGTGCATGCCAGTTCCTGCAGCCCCCTTAGCGACGCAATCCTGGGGATTGCATCGCTGCTTCCCCCCTGCCCCTGCCCCTTAAGGGGGCAGAGGCCAGGGCCCTCAGGCTGGGGCATTGCAACACCCCAGTTTGAGAAGCCCTGTTATACAGGATGTAGCTCTTTTATCCATTGTGAATTAAGACTTTGTGTATACATCAGTGCAGGATCCCATAATAGAAAGTCACCCTTGTAAAGGTACTTGTAGATCTATGAGATCTCGTATGATACACTAACACAGTGTATCATATGATATCACATATCACTGTGATACACAGTGTATCACAGTGTATCGTATGATACACTAACACAGTGATCTTCAGTCAGTGTGCCTTGTACATTGGTATGCTGCAAATGTTCTGCAGGTGCGCTGCTGTAGTTTGGGAAAAGGTCACTTAGTAGGACCATTGAGGGATGTGAGCCCCCCCCCCGCGTTCCTTATCAATTTTTAAAAAAAAAATAACTAATGGTGTGCCTTGACAATTTTAGCACCTTGTCAACGTGCTGTGAGATGAAAGAAGGTTGAAAGTTGCTGCCCTAACCTTTAGCAGGGATAACAGTTGGATGCATTGTTCTGTCTCATTTTGTGCCAACAGGAAGCTTGTCATTGGAAAACCAGGCAAAATCTGTGTTACCATTCTCCAGAATTGTACTCTAAGTCAGGGGTCTCCAAACTTTTTGGCCAGAGGGGCACATCAAATGTCTGGCACTGTTTTGAGGGTCGAAAAAAAATTTAAATATAGAATTTATATAAATAAATTAGAGATGGAACTTAGATGTGTGAATAAGTGATTGAATGGGCTCATTCATTCAACCTTTCTGGCCCTTAGAACACCCACCAGATGCAACCAGAGCATAGTTCCAGTCATGTTTGGCAAAGTGGGCCAGGGGCTTTCAGGGGACAGGAGCCTGGTTGTGGGCTGGATAGAGACTTGCCGTGGGCTGCATCTGGCCCCTGGGCTGGGGTTTGGAGACCCTTGCTCTAAATCACCATTTAAGACTTGAAAAATGAGCATGCTTGCTCTTGCCTGTTTCGTCTGTTTTATTACCTGTTTCGCCTGCCATTTGGTTGATCAGTGGCTGTTTGCTGCCTGCGCCTCTGTAGTAGTGCTGTGGCTTGACTGCTTCCCTAGACTAGCTGGTCTTTGTCCTAGTCCCCCCAAGTGGCTCAAAAATGTGTATGTGGTTTTGCTTTGTTTTAGTGTTTAACAGTTAAAGTTAATGTTTTAATGCCTTGTTTTGTTGTGTGTGTCCCCCTTAATTGTTGTGATGCCCCCCCTTAGTTGTTGTATATTTACTATGGAAATTTGTAAGCTGCTTTGGGCATTTGCTTTGGCATGGGAAAGGCAGGATAGAAATTTTTCAAATAAATAAAATTACAATATCAACAGCTGCTGTTACCAAGATATGCACTGTTGGCAATCCTTAGTGGAGTTAACTGAAATTGTGTGGCCATTTTAAATACCATTTTCTCTTAATGCTAAATAGACAGTGAATTTGATTCTTTCATTGAATAAAAAAGATCAGACTAGAGGGAGGGATCTCTTGCTGAAGATCTTGTATGCTGTTTTGACTATTTGTCCGTGGAGATAGTAGCAAGTTCTGCAATGGATTTCTCTCAAAGAGCAATGTTGCATCTGATTGACCACAATTTGAAATGGAATGCTGGACTAGATTCGCTTTTGACCCGATCAAACTGGACTGCTCTTATGTGATGCATAATAGCTCTGTGTTAGGCCGAACTGAAGGACTGCTGAAAGACTCTAGCACAGACCAACTTGTAAAATACAAGACACCTGGCAACCCTGCATGTCCTTGTCCCATGATTTCAGTAGGGGTCTTACTAATGTCCTAGTTGCTCTTTTGAAGTTTTTTCTCCACTCAGTGATATCACACACACACACCCTACCACACACACACCTTGTGATGCCTTGGAAGGGTGTAATTATGTAGCATTGAAAGGAGTGTGTGTGTTGTATATGCACGAAGGTGCAAAATGTTTTGAGGATGAGAAAAGGTCCAAACCAGAGAAACCATTTTGATTTTTAGTCTTGTGCTGAATTATCTGGTGGGAATGATCAAACTTTATAATATGATTTATCTGGTGCAATGACTCGTTTTGTTTTGCAGGTTTGTGTGAAAACTGTAAGGCATATGAAAATTCTGATGGGCACTTATATTCAGAAAGACGTTGTGAGAAGTTCTGCTGTGGAACCTGCACCAGTCGATATTGTTGCTCAAACCCAATACATAAACTGAATGAAGATGACCAATTTATGTGTAATTTGCAGCTGTCTGAAAGGTACAAATACTAAGGCTGTGCTTTGTAGTATATTTATCAGCTATTGAATACTTCTCACCTTTTGTAGCATGCTTTTACCTTGATGCATGATTTATTGTGAGCTGTAGCTACCACAGCAAACTCTATAGAGGGCTGTCTATATAGGGCTGTCTTGAGAAGAATCTGGTAACTTCATTGGTATGGAGTGCAGCAACTAGACTTTTGGTTGGAACAGATCAAACAGATTATATAACAGACATGCTCCCATATCCATGGGGGTTCTGTTGTGGACCCCCCGCAGTTAAGTGAAACTGTGGGTATGGGCAAACATCTCCTCCCACTCTTTGGAACCTAGCAGAGGCTGTGGACGTCCTCCATGGGCTTCCTAAAGCCTTATAAGGCATTAAAGAGTCACTTCCAGTTTCACTGATAAACTGGACGTCATGTTTTTTAAACAGAAATGCTTAGTCTCAGCCTGGCAGAGGCCGCAGGCAGACATCTGTAGCCTCTACTAGGCTCAGAGGAGCCTCTGGTGGGGACTCGTGCGAGGGAGCCACAGCCCCGAGCTGCAGATAAGTGAATCTGTGGACATGGGGACCCCCTGAACTCTGATTTAGTTTGATTTATATAAGTTGCTTTTTGGGGAGGGAGTTACTTAACAATTGTGTTCTTCACCTTTAAAACCCTAAATGGCTTTAGACTTGGATATCTTAAGTACTGCCATCTCCTGCATCTTGTGCACTCTGTGCAACACTGGACGTCCTACTTTGAGTGCTGCTGCTAAATGAGGTTCAGTTGCACAGTAGGAGTAGCGCTTTTTCAGCAATGGCACCAACTTGGGGGAATGTTCTCCCCAGAAAGGCCCCTGAGTCCCCCATCTTCAGGCACCATGCAAAAACCTGGCTCTTTCTGAAGGCCTTTGGGCTAAGCTGATGATATTCTTACCTGGGTTGTCTTCTGTTCTTTGGGTCATATTTCCTTGCTTCTATTTTGTTAATTTCTGTTGCTGGTCTTGTTTACGATTTGTTTAGTTTTATTATTTAGATCAGTGGTCTTCAACACTTTTTGTGCCATAATCCCAATGATAGATAAAAGTGTAAGACTGGGAACCCACTGCTGTTCCTGCCCCCTACCCAGAACTCAATCTGCCCACACCTACCCCCACCCATTTTCCCCTACCACATGTCTTCATGACAACCCTGAGAGGTAACAGCCTGAGCAGAGCAGATCTTAGGAGCTGTAGAGCAAGACAGCAAGAAGAGGCTGTGCTGGATTATATCAATAATTCAGTTTTGATAAGGCAGTACCATTTTGGACTGGCTCCACGCCCTCTCTTGCACAGACTTTGAAAGGTTGCTGTGACGCTCTAAATAAGGCTTCATAACCCACAGTTGAAGAACACTAGTTTTGATTGTTTTTCTGTTAGTTGCCTTGAGGTTGACTCTTTTGTCAAAGATAAGATATAAAATAGTAAATATTGGAATTGAGCGCTTGCGGACACTTTAGCAACAGAAGGAATGGTTGAAAATTAACTAATTTTGTCAAACATGGGAGAAATGACTAAACATAACTTTTGCCATTTAGAAATAGACCTGAATTATGCTGGGTGCTTTTCCATATAAAGTTGCATCTTCAGCACAGTGTTCTCCATTTTATCACAGAGTACCTGCACTCTACTCATTTTCAGCATTTTGTACAGAACGCTATTGGTGACTGTGACACAAGTCATCCTTTGCGCAATAGTGCTGTGAGTTAGAGGGGCTAAGGAACTCTGGCACAATAACAAGCTTCTTCTTTGCTTACACAAGCACAAACATTAGAGTTGAATCACTGTGCAAGAGAATGAACTCCCATGTGTCGTTGCTAGCCTAATTGTGGTGTTTCATCAGCTAATAAGATTTGGTCATCTGCAAATCTCTCTTTGTGAGTTTAGCAAGGCTCAAACTAGATAGGTGCTCAGAGGTTTGATCCTTTAATTTTTTTTCTTTTTTAGGCAATGGGCGAGGAGCATGTGAAATGGCCCAAAACAGTATGATGGGTGTAACACTGAGGCTCTCCTATGGTTTCTAGCCCAGTCGTGCACACTCCTATGCACTATTTATAGTTTTGAAACACCCAAAAGGTTGCCTTTTTTACCTATTTTGCTTGTCCCCATCCCACATATTTTTGGTTTAAAAAGGAACACAATTGAAGGGTCAAGCATGTATTTTTGTGATCATCTGTTTTGGATCGTTAGCAGTGCCAGTATTTTCTTACCTGGCATGTAAGAATGCAAGTACAAGTAGTCCCCAGCTTAAGGATATCTGACTTAACCATCAACCCAAGTTATGCACAGCCATAACTTGGGGCAGTTTCCACAGGTGCAGTCAATCTGGCCTTGTGCTGTCACACAGATGTGAAAGCACTGAGCTGGGAAGAGTTGGCCTCACAGCCACATCAGTGCTTTTGTGCAGGCATAGTCCACCTGGTTTGTGCTTTCGCACTTGTGTAATAGCACTGTTCTGACTTGCATCGGTTCCAACTTATGACAAATTCTTGGAACAGAACCTGTACTTAAACCGGGGCTACCTGAACTGTTCAGCCAGCTTCTAAAATGTTGGTGTACAGGGGAATAAAATATGTGAGATTGTTTTGTCATAAAGGATCCTTGCAGGGCGTGAAATAATGGCTTAGCAATCTGAAAAGTTTTGTGTATGTTTTTGTCCTACAGAATAGATCTGCCAGACATGGGAGATGCACTGAAATTCAAATCTGACTTTGATGACAACTGGAGTTCTCCCCCCAGGTGAGTAAACGTGTTTAGGTACAAACATTTTAAATAATCTGATGTTTATATATGCACATGCACACCCTTGTATTCTTAACACTTATGGCATATGTGGAAAGCATTGCTTAGGGTTGTAAGTTTTGTATCATTAGAATTGTAGGGACAGGCATTGGTCTTCAGGCAATGAAATCTTCTCTTTAAATTCCTCATTATGCTTTCAAAAGTGATTTGAAGTTGGTGACTGAACTCTCAGGCTGCAATCCTAACCACACTTTCCTGAGAGTAAGCCCCATTGAACAAAATAGGACTTACTTCTGAGTAGACCTGGTTAGGATTGTGCCCTCAAACATACGTAATTGACATTTTTTTTTAAATTTAGTGTAATTTGTGAAATTAATCCAGTGGCATTTTCCGTCTAGACTTTTTCACATATTTTGCAGAGGAGAATGACCTCTCCATACTGTCTTCCCAAGACTATATAGAACATGTTGCGATGATCTTCTGCATTAATGTGTATACAGTGGTTCCCAGACTCATGGGTTGCGACCCAATTTTTGGTGGTTTGCAAAACTTACAGGGCAGATCAGGCTCTGTGTATCAAGGTTTAAACAAGCTGCTACTTGGGGAGAGAGCACTACTGCCCAAACACCATTATAGCCACATTCCTAGACATTCATACATTGGGCAGTAGCCTTTAGGGCAGTGGTTCCCAAACTGTATGCCGTGGCTCCCTGGGGAGCCACAGGAACCAGCCAGGGGAGTCACGCAATCTTAGTGAAAAACCTGCTGCCCTATAGATTGTATGGAATTATAACCCTAGTGGGGAGCCGTGGCTAATGGCCCAGTAGCTCAAGGGAGCTGCCAGTCAGAAAAATTTGGGAACACCTGCTTTAGGAGCTGCCTTGGAACGTGCGTTGGTCCACATCAAAGACAGGCCAAGGGAAAAACAACACCACCAGAATTGACACGATCTGATGAATGTAGGCTCCCAACAAACTCAAGAAGGAAGTTACTTCTATTCTTAGCTCTTACCAAAGTGCCTCAGCTCTTATCAAAGGCCAGGTGCGGCAAGGTGACCAGAATTGTCCTGATCCAATGAATTTGCTCAAGAAGGTGGTCCTCCCATTATAGTAAGAAGGATTAAAACAGAGGATTAAGTGGCTGATAAAGTGAGACACTTTTTTTTTTTAAGGCTTATAAAGCTAGGTGGGTCCTGATAGAGTTAAAAAGTGGGTCCTGGTGCTAAAAGGTTTATGTGCATGATATTGTTGATTGAATCAAACCTTTAGTTTAAACCTTAATTGTTGGATAAGGATGTATCCTTATGTGTGCTCAGAAATATGACTGAAGAACAAAAAATTACATGTTTTTCTTGTGCATTAGTTTAGTTCAACATTAGTTGTGACAGTCTCCAGTGATGTAATGATGAGGATATTCTGTGTTCTGATTTAGTTGTTCAAGTTAAGCATATGTATGTCTTCGAAACAGATTGGCATTTTTGTCCTAAAATTGAGCAATATTATGGACATCTCCAATGGCCACCTGGCATCACATTTTGTTTCATTTTATTTCCTTGTAGCACCTAGCCAGCTTCCTCTGGGAAGCTTATAAGCAGAGCATAAGAGTGATTGATTCCCCTGTTTGTCCCTGACAAAGTGCATACTGCCTTGGAACATAAAGGCTCAGTTCAGTTATCAAGGCTTGAAGTCTTTCTGAAGATTTATATTTAAATTACCACTCACAACTATTGTCGATAGTATTTGGTTCTCCAGAGATAAAATGGGGATATTAATGATTGATTTCACAGCATTGATGAGAGCAAACAAAATACTGATGATAGAAGCTGATGTTAGAACTGTTTTCTGACATCTGCTAAATATATTTGAGCTAGCTTTTCAGGAAAAGATTGGACCACAAATAACTTTGTCAGGTTAGCTTCAGATAATAGTGAAGAAATTTGTAGTCTTGTCTGTTAGTATGATTGTTGAAAGATCAGAGGAATGTAATATTGTAATAGTAATACAAAGAAACCAAAACTGCTGATTTTACTTTCTATGGAGTAATTATATACTTGGTGATTAATATATGTTTACAAGTTGGGCTTGGGCTTTGAACTTCCTGGTATTTCAGCAGCTCTTTATGAGCCTTTTGTGTGTAGTTCTCTTTTCCTTCTCCCTCCCCTACGACAATGCTCTGACAAATAGTGGTTATTGGATTATTAAAATATAAGACAGACTGGACCTAGCCAAAGAAAAAGCAAACAAATTCCCTTTATTTATATTTAGACTTCCAAATCCTAAGGGTTTTTTTGCAGGTAACAAAACATTAAACTGTCTTAGGTGATCACGCTGGAAGGTTTCTGAATCCTTTTTATATAATTTGTTGATAGCTGACTCAGAGCCCAATCCTATCCAACTTTCCAGCACTGATGCATCCATGCTAACGGGGCATTCGCTGCATCCTGCAGTGGGGGGAATCACAGAGGTCTCCTCAAGGTATGTTTGTTCCCTTGCCTCAGGGCTGCATTGCAGCTGCATTGATGCTGGAAAGTTGGATAGAATTGGGCCCTCAGAATATTAATGTGGTGTTATGCTAAATTACATGGCCTATATTTGGAATTGTTCTATTTTCATTCATTCAAAAAGAGTGCAGAATGGACTAAAGTTGTCAGGAGCTTTAGGATAGCTAGGTGGCCTTTCTGTTTTGCCTTGTGATAAATACCCTGTGTCTTCCCCTATTTTGGGGCATTTCTAATCGCCCAGAGGTATCTGTGGTGACTCAGCATCCTCAACCTGCTGGGACGATCTCCTGCCTTTGTTTGAAATGCCATCCCCAAACAGCCATGTTTGTGTGTTAGTCTGTCTTTGTATTGTTACCCCAGAGACAATAGCTCCTAACCAACCCTCTTACTGAGATTGGTGTGTACAAATTGCATATTTTGTACAAATAAAGAGGTAGGAATGGCCTAATGGCTTTATCCCACCCCATCAGGTAATCTCAACCAGGGTTCCTGCTAAGCTGCACAGTCTGAAGCCAAGCTCTGCAACATGGAGCTCAACAACCTGAAAGTTTGGCAGTGACATGTGACATCATTGTCAAGTGTCTGAAACAGTGTTGCAACGCTATGCAGCAATAGGTGGGGTCCACGCACAAGTTTGGTGCATTCCCTAACAGGGAATATATAGCCTCTGACATCATTGAACCAAGGCACTAGGATGCCTTGGTTGTGTGTGTCTTGGCTGCTACTGGAACTAGCTGCTGGTTCCTGAAAGGCACACTCATTTACTCTGCAGCAAGTGCCAAAGGCCAGAATTCTTCGAAATAGAGACTGCATTTGTAACATGTTTAAGGAATTAATGTTCCGCTGGCGCATAACATTAAAAAGGTGGCAGAGCAGCTTTTAAACTGATCCCTGGGGGAAGGCCGACAGGAGCCGAGGGGCATCCGGTTCAGGACTCCTCATCCCTATGGGATGAGGATGGGGAGGTTAGAGAACAACAAGACAAAGGCAGGGTAGGAGAAGAAATTGGGAAAGGTAGGGTGATGGGATGTGATAGACGGTTTGGCACAATGAGAGGATGCGGGGACAAAGGAGCGAATAAGCAGCCCATCCTGGGGCATTCCGTGTATAAATGCTTTTATGCGAATGCCCGAAGTCCACGAGCAAAGGTGGGAGAACTGGAATGTCTGGTGACAAGGGAAAATATTGACATAGTGGGCATAACGGAAACCTGGTGGAATGCGGAGAATCAGTGGGATACCGCAATCCCGGGCTATAAACTCTACAGGAGGGACAGGCAGGGGCGTGTTGGAGGTGGGGTGGCCCTTTATGTTAAGAAAGGGATAGAATCCAGCAAAGTAGAGATTGAAGGTGGGTCCGACTCCACCGTAGAATCTCTGTGGGTTAAATTACCAGGCTTGTGCAGCAATGTAATACTGGGGGCGTGCTATCACCCTCCAGACCAGAAATCTGATGGGGACCTTGAAATGAGGAAACAGATCAGGGAGGTGACAAGGAAGGACAGGGTTGTAATCATGGGGGACTTCAATTATCCTCATATTGACTGGGTCAATTTGTGTTCTGGTCACGATAAGGAAACCGGATTTCTTGACGTGCTAAATGACTGTGGCTTAGATCAGCTAGTCACGGAGCCCACCAGAGGACAGGTGACTCTGGATTTAATTTTGTGCGGTACGCAGGACCTGGTTAGAGATGTAAACGTTACTGAGCCATTGGGGAACAGTGATCATGCTGCGATCCGTTTTGACGTGCACGTTGGGGGAAGAATACCAGGCAAATCTCTAACAAAAACCCTTGACTTCCGACGGGCGGACTTCCCTCAAATGAGGAGGCTGGTTAGAAGGAGGTTGAAAGGGAGGGTAAAAAGAGTCCAGTCTCTCCAGAGTGCATGGAGGCTGCTTAAAACAACAGTAATAGAGGCCCAGCAGAGGTGTATACCGCAAAGAAAGAAGGGTTCCACTAAATCCAGGAGAGTGCCCGCATGGCTAACCAGCCAAGTTAGAGAGGCTGTGAAGGGCAAGGAAGCTTCCTTCCGTAAATGGAAGTCTTGCCCTAATGAAGAGAATAAAAAGGAACATAAACTGTGGCAAAAGAAATGTAAGAAGGTGATAGGGGAGGCCAAGCGAGACTATGAGGAACGCATGGCCAGCAACATTAAGGGGAATAATAAAAGCTTCTTCAAATATGTTAGAAGCAGGAAACCCGACAGAGAAGCGGTTGGCCCTCTGGATGGTGAGGGAGGGAAAGGGGAGATAAAAGGAGACTTAGAGATGGCAGAAAAATTAAATGAGTTCTTTGCATCTGTCTTCACGGCAGAAGACCTCGGGCAGATACCGCTGCCCGAACGGCCCCTCCTAACCGAGGAGTTAAGTCAGATAGAGGTTAAAAGAGAAGATGTTTCAGACCTCATTGATAAATTAAAGATCAATAAGTCACCGGGCCCTGATGGCATACACCCAAGGGTTATTAAGGATTTGAAGAATGAAGTTGCAGATCTCTTGACTAAGGTATGCAACTTGTCCCTCAAAACGGCCACGGTGCCAGAAGATTGGAGGATAGCAAATGTCACGCCTATTTTTAAAGAGGGAAAGAGGGGGGACCCGGGAAACTATAGGCCGGTCAGCCTAACATCCATACCGGGTAAGATGGTGGAATGCCTCATCAAAGATAGGATCTCAAAACACATAGACGAACAGGCCTTGCTGAGGGAGAGTCAGCATGGCTTCTGTAAGGGTAAGTCTTGCCTCACAAACCTTATAGAATTCTTTGAAAAGGTCAACAGGCATGTGGATGTGGGAGAACCCGTGGACATTATATATCTGGACTTTCAGAAGGCGTTTGACACGGTCCCTCACCAAAGGCTACTGAAAAAACTCCACAGTCAGGGAATTAGAGGACAGGTCCTCACATGGATTGAGAACTGGTTGGAGGCCAGGAAGCAGAGAGTGGGTGTCAATGGGCAATTTTCACAATGGAGAGAGGTGAAAAGCGGTGTGCCCCAAGGATCTGTCCTGGGACTGGTGCTTTTCAACCTCTTCATAAATGACCTGGAGACAGGGTTGAGCAGTGAAGTGGCTAAGTTTGCAGACGACACCAAACTTTTCCGAGTGGTAAAGACCAGAAGTGATTGTGAGGAGCTCCAGAAGGATCTCTCCAGACTGGCAGAATGGGCAGCAAAATGGCAGATGCGCTTCAATGTCAGTAAGTGTAAAGTCATGCACATTGGGGCAAAAAATCAAAACTTTACATATAGGCTGATGGGTTCTGAGCTGTCTGTGACAGATCAGGAGAGAGATCTTGGGGTGGTGGTGGACAGGTCGATGAAAGTGTCGACCCAATGTGCGGTGGCAGTGAAGAAGGCCAATTCTATGCTTGGAATCATTAGGAAAGGTATTGAGAACAAAACGGTTAGTATTATAATGCCGTTGTACAAATCGATGGTAAGGCCACACCTGGAGTATTGTGTCCAGTTCTGGTCACCGCATCTCAAAAAAGACATAGTGGAGATGGAAAAGGTGCAAAAGAGAGCGACTAAGATGATTACGGGGCTGGGGCACCTTCCTTATGAGGAAAGGCTAAGGCGTTTGGGCCTCTTCAGCCTAGAAAAGAGACGCTTGAGGGGGGACATGATTGAGACATACAAAATTATGCAGGGGATGGACAGAGTGGATAGGGAGATGCTCTTTACACTCTCACATAATACCAGAACCAGGGGACATCCACTAAAATTGAGTGTTGGGCGGGTTAGGACAGACAAAAGAAAATATTTCTTTACTCAGCGCGTGGTCAGTCTGTGGAACTCCTTGCCACAGGATGTGGTGCTGGCGTCTAGCCTAGACGCCTTTAAAAGGGGATTGGACGAGTTTCTGGAGGAAAAATCCATTATGGGGTACAAGCCATGATGTGTATGTGCAACCTCCTGATTTTTAGGAATGGGTTAAGTCAGAATGCCAGATGTAGGGGAGAGCACCAGGATGAGGTCTCTTGTTATCTGTTGTGCTCCCGGGGCATTTGGTGGGCTGCTGTGAGATACAGGAAGCTGGACTAGATGGGCCTATGGCCTGATCCAGTGGGGCTGTTCTTATGTTCAGAAGTCAGTTTTGGTTTACACAGGACACTTTTCATTCTACTGTGCTACTAAATGTAATGCTACTAATCTCCTGCAATGATTTTCTATATTTGAAATATTTTAGAGAGTCTTAGGAGTGTGTTTGGTTTTCTGTATTACTGTATCTAGCTGCCAAAGCCGGGCAGGCAGGTAGACCTGAGCTCTGCATTTGGAAGACTGATAGACCAGGCTCCAAGGCTGTTGCCACTTTCCTCCTGTCTGTTTTACCCCCATTCTGCCCACCCCCATTGCCACCCCCAACTCTGTTTCACGCCCTCCCTCTTTAGGAAGGGGCCCAAAAGAAACTCCGTACCCCCTAATAAATTCCTCTCAGAGGCCCTGCCCAGGGTTTGGGATTCTGTGTGCTTTTCTCTCAGGTAGGTACTCTGCTGGGTGTTTGACTAAACTGGATGCAGCAAAGTATCTTTTGTCCGTCT
Source organism: Tiliqua scincoides (assembly GCF_035046505.1). Classification (NCBI taxonomy): domain Eukaryota; kingdom Metazoa; phylum Chordata; class Lepidosauria; order Squamata; family Scincidae; genus Tiliqua; species Tiliqua scincoides. Next base: position 210,685,951 of record NC_089822.1, read on the forward strand.
AGCCAAGCATAGTCCTTTTTCATCAGCTGCTGCTTGCACTTCTCTCTGTCTCTTTCCCCCATTTTGTTTAATTCATTTTTCTTTTGGACTTCTAATAAACTGTCTATATTTTGACTCCTTGCCTCCCTAGTTCACATTCATGAGTAATTCAGTGGGCTGTGCTGTCTGATCACTTGTGAGTGCTACTATACTGTGTTTATACTGTGTATACTGTGTCCTTTGTTTAGAAGGACGCTTGGATTCTGCGCTATCCTGGGAGAGGTGACTTTTTCCAGGCAGACCCTCTCTGCCTGGTTTCCTTAGCTTGGGCTAGTGGCAGTGGATAGATCTTCCAGTTCTTCCCCTCCTTCCCCTGGGGGCTGGGGGATAAGAATAGGCCCTCAGTTTGGCTGTACTTGTTGTAAGAGGCGACTAAACAGGTAGATAGGACTAGCCTATCTAGATAGGATAGGTAGATAGGACTTAGCCTGGGAATGCAGCTTATCTGAGAGAAGGAAAACTCTGATCCCAAACCTCCACTGCCTTGTGGCTACATCCAGTTATGGAAAAGGCTTCAGGAGTCAACCTCGAGGCAAAATTCAGAGCTGGAGTCCCTGAGGCAGTTCGTGGCTGAACACAGTCACATTCTGGCAACTCCTGCCGTATTGGCTTCTGCCTTTCCATTTGCTGCATGGGTAACAGCCTATCCTCCATACCTACTTTACCCAGGCTTCGCGCACTGGAGAGGACACTCTGTTCCAGAACCACCATTCAGAGCGCGATACCATAGCCTTCCGAGACTAAAGGGTGCCAACACTCTTCCCCTCCCCTCGCTGTTGAGTAAACCTGGGGAGAGTAGGGAACAGCGCACTGAGCACAAGCTCTACTCCCTTCAGTTAACCTCCACCTTCCCCCGACAAGTCTGAGTCTTGGATTTTTCTGTAGTCCAGAGTGAAAAGCAATGCTGTGTGCCTTTAAGAAGGATTTTTGTGCATTCAAGCCTCATGTGTTCAAAGAAGCCTGCTATGTTTCTTTGCTGATGTCACTGCAGGCAGAATAGAATGTAGATTTCAAGGCACATCCGGAAATGCAGTCAGTTTCGTTTCTCGCAGACTAGAATCTAAGAGTTTTAAAAGGAGGAGATTTTAGAGAAGAAAATTGGGCTGAAAGCTTGAGAGCAAACATGAGGTAAGCTTTAGTAGTTCTGTTTGCTGGCCTATGTTCTTTCATGTTCAGAACTCTGAACCTTGGGGGATTTTCAACATTGCTTTAGAGTTGTACTTGTGTGGTATACAGCACAGTTTCCCCCCAGTTATTTTTTGTTTAACATTTTGCCAAATAGAAAACATACTTTTTTGTGGGAAGCCAAGTAATTTCTTAGAACAATTAGGCAGGAACCATCACCATCAAAAACCAGAGAAATGTGTGCATCATTTAGTCTTGTATTCATTGACTGTGTAATATAAACATACTAACTGAATAATTGCACTGAATTACTACTTAGTAAGTAATTTTTGTTGCATGTTCCATCTGAAACAGATTTTAATGAATCTTTTCTTACTAAAGCTAATGTTTACTGAAAAACACCAGTCTTTGAGGCTGAATTTTTTTTTTACACCTTCTCAATTTGGAAATTTTGTTGAAGCAACTTTTAGCTTTATTAAGCAGAAATTGCAGCCTTTGGAACTTCATGTTAGTTTTATTGACATATATACAAAAGTAAGGAATGCATGTAGAAGCAAGGCAGCATTTTGTGCTGCTCTCCACATGTTTGCATGAGTAGAAGATATTGTGCAGCAGTGGATTTAAGTGTTGTACAGCTTGCATGGATGCAAAGCCTAGTCAGGATTCTGTATAGGTTTCTGCCTGCAGCAACCTTGTGCCTATCATATGCATGCAAGCAGCAAGATTGCTTACAGTAACAGCCCACTTAACTAAATGTTTTGACTTGCACATTTAATTGTAGAAAGGATTATAAATGATAATAAATACTTGCATCAAAACACAGTGTTATATTTTTCTGTCTTTCATACTACATTTATGCACCAAAACTGAAAATGGGAAGCCATTAAAAAAAGGCAGGTGATTCACTGGGGGAAAGAAGCACCTCTTAAAGTGGCAGCTTTTTCAGGGCCAAATGATATATGTATTTAATGCTGTATGTAATGTGTTTTGCTTTCTTTTGTTAGTGAGTGAGGAGGGGCATGCAAAATGCTGTAAAACTACAGTGGAGGGAGATGGGGGGGCTTTTCTGCTTTGCTTCTACTGCAGCTGGATCATCTTCATATTTTTCTCCCCCTGTCTTCCCTTTCCTAAAGTGCTATTTACAGAAAGTGTCAGAAAGTTCTTTGTTGACCATAATGCAGCTCATGCTACATTTGTGCAAAGGCTGACTTCCCTTTCTCCAGAAGGGAAGGTCTTAGGACCTAGTGTAACCATCTATGTAGGAAAAAAGTAACTGAGGGATTGCAGTATAAATCTATTTTTAAACAGAAAATTATCCACAAATGAAGTATTCCAGCGATATTTGGAATACTTAGTTGTTTGATTTTTTTGTTATTTGATAGAGCCAGGGTGGTGTAGTGGTTTGGGAGGTGGACTTAAACCTGGAAGATCCAGGTTCAAGTCCCCCCTCAGCCACAAAGCTTCCTGGGTGACCTTGGGCCAGTCACTTTCTCTCAGCCTCACCTACCTCACAGGGTTGTTGTGAGGACAAAAGGAGGGGAGCAGCTGTGTACACACCGCCCTGAGCTCTCTGGAGAAAGGGCGGTATAAAAATGTGAAAAATAAATAAAAATAAAAATAAATAAAAAATTTTCTTAGACAGATAACCTTTGAAATGGCCGTTTTCGGGCCTTGAATAACAATGTATTGCTATTCCTAAGCTATTTTTGATATTTTTAAGTACTAAGTATTTCATAGTGGGGGGGAGCAGACTAGTTCTGTTTCTTGTCTAGTGAAAGCCCTGCAAGACCTTCTCTGCTTGTTAAGCCTCTAACATAGTGTGCACATCCATGTTCATACTTTGCAGTCAACTATTTGTGAGGACTGCAACAAGTGCCATCACTACAGGATGTGGTGATGGCACCTGGCCTAGATGACTTTAAAAGGGGGTTGGACTGATTTATTGAGGAAAAGACCATCACAAGTTTCAAGTCACAATGACTATACGCAGCATCCGGGTTTTAGAGGTAGCTTATCTCTATATGCCAGATGCGAGTAGCAACAGGATGTGGGTATCTTGTGGTCTTGAGTGTTTCCTGAGCCATCTGGTGAGCCACTGTAAGATATAGGAAACTGGACTATATGAGCCCTTGGCCTCATCCAGCAGCTCATCTTATGTTCTTACACCTATAGCTGCTGGAAGGAAGTTGAAATTCTTTCAAACCGTGTATTCCCTCAGAAGGGCATTGTGAGGAGACATTGAGGTCATCAGCTCTACGCATGAAGGTTTGCTTTGCTCTTGTAGCTACCTAACTATTGTGCAAGTACGTGGCTGCCAATGGTCTTATTTCTCCACCAGCATCTCTCAGTGCCCTCCAATAAATCTGGATCTAATGTTTTGTACTGATCTCTATGCACTGATTGTATTCATTGATTTGGGAGTGGCAGGCAATATTGCCTTCTGAGGACAATGGTTTCCTTTTGATTACCTTTTTGGAATGGTGGACCAAGTAGGATGTTCAGTCCTAGAGATTCATGTAAATACTTATTTAAAATATTGTTATCCTGCATCTTCTGTCCTCTGAAGGAATGGGGAAGATGACTAATGGCATATGAGCGCCAAAGCAATTAAAGCAAAATATGTATCCCCTGATCTTGTCAGCTGTCCCATTTTAATGGTATGTTTCAACTTTGGAATAGTGGGTTAACTTTGCTCCTTAATACAACAGTTTCTATACAGTATATCTTTCCCAATGCTTTCATAGTATTACAGTGTGCGTGCATACGGTTTATGTCCCAAAGTGGTGCAGAAGTTGGAGTGTGGCCTGCTGAGCAGTCTGTCTGGAATGCCTATCGCAACAAAACCCTGGCTAGACTAAGGGTAATAATTGAATGAATGTGTTTCTAGAAAGGACAAATTTTATTTGAAGAGTTTGCCTGAGGCAAAGAGGGAAGAATTGTAGGACCAAATAGCATGTCACATTTAGTTTCACCTTGTGTGGTTTAAAAAAAAAAAGTAACAAGAAAATCTTCAATAGCAGCTGTACAGCAGCTGATCAGGATCACTGGGAAGGCAATATTTAATCCTTTCATGCTGCACTGCAGTTGTGGTGAAAAATGTGCCCCTGATTAGCTTCCATTGTTGCCAAAACTAGAAGCCATGCCCCTCATGCACAGTGTCTCTAAGAAACAGATATGCTTAAATTGAAATTTTAACACTTTCATTCACATAATGTATTGGTGTATTTCTTGCCATCTTTTCAATTGTGTCAAGTACTGTTTCCTCTAAACTGTATCACCACACAACTGAAATTGGAACCCTGAACAGCTTACATAAGAAGAGCCCCGCTGTATCAGGCCAAAGGCCCATCTAGTCCAGCTTCCTGTATCTCACTGTGGCCCACCAAATGCCCCAGGGAGCACACAAGACAACAGGCACAACCTGCGTCCTGGTGCCCTCCTCTGCATCTGGCAATCAGAGGCAGCCTGCCTCTAAAACCAAGAGCTTGTGCATACCTACTGTGACTTGTAACCCATAATGAACTTCTCCTCCAGAAATTTGTCCAATCTCCTCTTAAAGGCACCCAGGCAAGATGCCATAACTACTTCTTGTGGCAAAGAGTTCCACAAACTAATTACACGCTGGGTAAAGAAATATTTTCTTCTGTCTGTCCTAACGCTTCCAACACCCAGCTTTCATGGATGTCCCCTGGTTCTGATAGGGTGCTTCAGAGCTCAGTGAAGTTATCATTGCTGAGTACTCCAGAGCTGCCCCTGAACAGCCACTGTGCAGCTCCATGCACTGCTGTAAATATTACAGAGAACATTGGTGTCCAGCAGTTTAAACATGTTATGCTTTTAAAAGAAAGCCTAGTCTGGTTTTTCTGTCTGTCTGAAGGACATAAAAGGAGATGCCTTGTTTTTAACATTGGCAACCATGCATGCTTCTGTTGAGCCATGGGTGCCTTTGAAAATAGTACATATCAGGGATGGGTGATCAACTCAGGTTGACTTGACATGAGTCATGCTAAGCGACTGTTTTTGATAACTTGAGTTGACCCAAGTTGTGGATGTTACCGAATCACGACTTGGGCCAATAACTCGGAAAAAGAGTCTGAACTTTAAATTACTTGAGTCCTTGTCTCTTGAGTGTGCATGTTTTCTTGCTTGCTTACACACCCCACAACCATCTTCCCTTTTGGTGCTCAAGGACTCGTGACTTGTTTTTTCAAGTCAACTCCTGATGGGCACATGCCATGACTTGTGAGTAGATTCGTGGGATCAGTGACTCACAACTCCATCTTAGTGACTTGGGCATATTCCTGGTATATATAAGACTGATAAACCATTCCAGTCTAGCACCGGCTGGAACGGAATGTGGACAAAAACCTGGTACAGCATCCCAGTAACAGCTATGCTTAAGATTATTTCTTATTGTTGGCAATCAGTCTTCACTTTCCCTCACCCCAACTGCACTCCATATTTCATTGTGGGATTTTTTATTTTTGGTAAGTCATTGGAGTTAATGAACTACTTTTCAAAAGTGGTATATAAATGCTCAATAGTAGTAGCAGTCTTGTAGCACTTGGTCCTGTGTCTAATTTCCTTTCTTAGCTTGCTTTCTAAGTCCTTGTTTATCACAAATAAAAAAGGAACAATCAGTTAGTTCAAGCTGTTTGTGGGTGTTCCCAAGAGTTTCCAAGAGTTCCCAGTAATCCAAGAGTTATTAAGGAATTGAAGAATGAAATTGCAGATCTCTTGACTAAAATATGCAACTTGTCCTTCAAAACGGCCACGGTGCCAGAAGATTGGAGGATAGCAAATGTCACACCGATCTTTAAAAAGGGAAAGAGGGGGGACCCAGGAAACTATAGGCTGGTCAACCTAACATCTGTACCGGGTAAGATGGTGGAATGCCTCAGCAAAGATAGAATCTCAAAACACATAGACGAACAGGCCTTGCTGAGGGAGAATCAGCATGGCTTCTGTAAGGGTAAGTCTTGCCTCACAAACCTTATAGAATTCTTTGAAAAGGTCAACAGGCATGTGGATGCAGGAGTACCCGTAGGCATTATATATCTGGACTTTCAGAAGGCGTTGGACACGGTTCCCCACCAAAGGCTACTAAAAAAACTCCACAGTCAGGGAATTAGAAGACAGGTCCTCTCATGGATTGAGAGCTGGTTGAAGACCAGGAAACAGAGAGTGGGTGTCAATGGGCAATTTTCACAGTAGAGAGAAGTGAAAAGTGGTGTGCCCCAAGGATCTGTCCTGGGACCAGTACTTTTCAACCTCTTCATAAATGACCTGGAGACAGGGGTGAGCAGTGAGGTGGCTAAGTTTGCAGACGACACCAAACTTTTCCGAGTGGTGAAGACCAGAAGTGATTGTGAGGAGCTCCAGAAGGATCTCTCCAGACTGGCAGAATGGGCAGCAAAATGGCAGATGCGCTTCAATGTCAGTAAGTGTAAAATCATGCACATTGGGGCAAAAAATCAAAACTTTACATATAGGCTGATGGGTTCTGAGCTATCTGTGACAGATCAGGAGAGAGATCTTGGGGTGTGGTGGATAGGTCGATGAAAGTGTCATCTCAATGTGCGGCGGCAGTAAAGAAGGCCAATTCTATGCTTGGGATCATTAGAAAAGGTATTGAGAACAAAACAGCTAATATTATAATGCCGTTGTACAAATCGATGGCAAGGCCACACCTGGAGTATTGTGTCCAGTTCTGGTCGCCGCTTCTCAAAAAAGACATAGTGGAAATGGAAAAGGTGCAAAAGAGAGCGACTAAGATGATTACGGGGCTGGGGCACCTTCCTTATGAGGAAAGGTTACAGCGTTTGGGCCTCTTCAGCCTAGAAAAGAGGCGCCTGAGGGTGGACATGATCGAGACATACAAAATTATGCATGGGAAGGATAAAGTGGATAGAGAGATGCTCTTTACACTCTCACATAACACCAGAACCAGGGGACATCCACTAAAATTGAGTGTTGGGTGAGTTAGAACAGACAAAAGAAAATATTTCTTTACTCAGCGTGTGGTTGGTCTGTGGAACTCCTTGCCACAGGATGTGGTGATGGCGTCTGGCCTGGACGCCTTTAAAAGGGGATTGGACAAGTTTCTGGAGGAAAAATCCATTACGGGTTACAAGCCATGATGTGCATGTGCAATCTCCTGATTCTAGAAATGGGCTATGTCAGAATGCCAGATGCCAGGGATGGCACCAGGATGAGGTCTCTTGTTATCTGGTGTGCTCCCTGGGGCATTTGCTGGGCTGCCGTGAGATACAGGAAGCTGGACTAGACGGGCCTATGGCCTGATCCAGTGGGGCTGTTCTTATGTTCCCCCACCCCCTCCCCTTTTAAAATGTTGATATAAGTTCCAGGAATTTGGAGCCTGTTCTGAAGCTGTCAGATGGCTTCCTGCAGTCTCTGGGATGAACCAGTTTGCATTTTGTGACAGATTTTTGGTTTAAAGTTCAAATAACTAAACTGCTTTCAAGTACCTCACAATATTGTGGAAACATCACTACAGCTGAATCTTAGTATTTTAGTATTTAGCTTGTATTAAGTTGAACCAGGTCATTGACAGAAACCACATTTTTGACCAGCTGAAGTTTATGGTCCATGGCATAAGTATGAAGAGAAATATGCAACTTAAGGCTAATACTGTTATTGTGGTGAGAATATTGTGGTTTTTCACTTTTTTGACTTTCCTGTCTCCTAAGGCAGGGTCTCTCTGTGGGTCATGACCTGATTGTTGGTGGGTTGTGAAGGTCTAGCTGATAAGTGGATAACTGAGAACTAAATGCTTGGAGCCCTATGGAAAGTGAAATTGAGCCATATTACGTGTTTATTCATGAGCAGGCAAACTTGCCTTAGTCTATTGGAAAGGGCAGGTTGAGAGGAATCCAGCAACACCAGAATGGTCTCAATCTGATGAATGCAGTTACCCAAAAACACCTGAGAAGGAAGCCCCTCCCTCCAAGCTGATAAATGTATTGAGCCCTATGAAAAGTGAAACTAAGCAACATGTTCATTTTTACTTGTGAGTAAGCAAATGTACTTGGCTCATGGTAAGGTCAGACAGAGAGGAATGCAAGGCCACCAGAATGTCCCAGTCTGATGAAAGTGGAGCTCAACAAATGCTCTAGAAGGCAGGCCCCCTATAAAAAGGCCCCTGTCTTGTAAAAAGAACAAAACAGAGGCTTGAGCTGGTAAGGTGATTTTTTTTTTCTTTTTAAACTTGTAAAGCTAGGGGGTTCTGATAGTGACATGCTTTAAATATAAGAACTTAAATTGAACTGGGCACTAGGTAGGACTGAAATCTTACTGATTTTGCGGGGGGGGGGGTATTATTGCAGGCAGACTACAGAGAAAATTCAGTTGGTGGAACAGGGCTGGCTTCCCCTTATTTAATTATTTGTTTTAATTTAATTATTTATAATTATTTATTTTAATTTGCTTGATGATGTCACTTCTGGCCATGTGATTACTTGTGGTGGGTCCTGGATAGATTGTCATTCTAAAAAGTGGGTCCTGGTGGTAAATGTCCTTGTCCTACGGAATGTGATGCAATCCATCCGCTACCATCTGGCTTTAAGGCTCACCCCCTCTCCCAGATTGTGGGGCTTCCTCCCATGCTGGGAGGGAGGTATCCCAATAGGTTATCTTTCTGTCTGAATCCCTCTAGCCTGGGGCGATGGTAGTGACAACTACCTTTCCACTTTAACCTCTATTCAAAAGGGGGAGATGGGAGCAATGTAGTGGATCCCATATTCCCCCACAACTGTAGATGTTTTATTTAGTTGTAGCTATTTTGTGTGTTCAGCTATAACTGGAGAATGTGATTTGTTTCAAAAAGTGAAAACTGAAGAGATGCAGGGGAGAAAGAAAGGTTGTCATCTTCGTAGCTGAGAAGGCAGTTATGCTCAGGCTTGGCCGCAGAGGAAATGGTGCCTGGCATTTCCTATCTATCTTTACACAGACCCACACACCTATCTATTGCTGCTGCTATCTTTACACACACCCACACACCTCATTTCAGATTAGAAAGAGAGAAGTGACAGTGGTAACCTAAATAACTGAGGAAAAGAGAGGTGCCCTCTTAACCCCCCCCAACCACCTGTTCATGGAAGAGAAGGTGGTGGTGACCAGATGAAGGGCTCATCATGCTTGGTGGTTACATATAATACTCTCCTTAGGGATCTCTGACTGGTGCCAAGTGCTTCTTCCATTACCACGCTTTACCATTACTTTATTTTACCACTAAAATAAAGAATTCTTTATTTAAGAATTCTTTAGCAAGGCCTTAAAACAAATGCTGGGTAACTGTGTTCTGTTGCATACCAAGGCCAGATCATGGCACTCCTCTTTGTTTCTTTTTTGATACAAATGTGCATCCATGTCTGTTTCTGGGCTGATGTGTGCGATTATTTTTTGGACAGTGATTTCTCTCTGGATCATACACTTGAGAATTAAGGCCTCATAGGTTTTTTTGTAAATCTCATTCTTAGGACACATCTTTAAGGGAAAGCTGGGTTTGCTCACTGATGGTTTGTTTTCATATTTTTATGTCCTTAATCTTTAATGTAACAAATTAGATCAGATGTCTGCCCAGCAAAGATTAATCAGTAAAATATAGTATTTTTATGTGACTTGTCAACATTCTGTTTAAATTGAAAATTAATTCCAGTTTTGTTGTACCGTTGTGTCACTTTTTACATGTGTACTGTTTTTATTGTTACTTTAGAAAAAAAAAATTGTGACATTCAAAACTTAACCCTTATGTATCCTTTTCTCCTCCAGTTTTGGAACTTTCTTAGCAATTGGAATCACGTTATTTATGCTCTTCGTAGTGACCATCATTCTCTGCTTCACCTGTTCTTGCTGCTGTTTATATAAAGCGTGCCGAAGGCAACCACGGCGTAAGTACCCTCTCAAGCCTCTATTTTGTTTTTCCAGGTATAATGGGCCCTCACTTTATAATGGTGATTACAGTGGCGGAATTTGTGGTCATGGGGCCAGCGTTGCAACTGAGTACAGCACATGTATGCTGTTATACATCCTTTAGCAGGGCCAAGATCTTGGGTGTGTAGGGAGGGTAAACCTTTAGTCTCCTCCCCCCCCCAACAGAGCATGTAGTGGTAATGATTGTAAAATGAAATTGCTAGTTGTACAAAAAAAGGGGAAAAAAGAGAAATCACCTTGAGAAGTAACTTGTGTGTGTAGCTTGTGAAAGAAGGAACAGGGAATTATTTGGAAATGTTTGCCTTCCTCACTATTGTTTCATGTGTTACAGCTATTGTGACCACCACCACAGCTACAACTGTGGTTCAGGTGCCATATCCCCAGCAGCCTGGGGTACCAGCAGGTTATCCAGCAGGAGCATATCAAGGTTATAATCCTGTCCCAGTGCAGCCACCACATGGAATGCCAGCAGCACCCTACCCGACACAGTATCCTCCACCTTATCCCACACAGCCTGCAGTTCCACCAGCCTACCATGAAACAATGGCAGGTAAGCACAGCACATCTGTTTTGTGAAGGCAATTGAAAATCATTCATTTTCTTTCTCTAAGTTGCTTGAAAACAACATGGATTACATATATGTTAATTGCTACGTATAATTTAAATACATATAATTCATTAACTTGCATGTTCATTGCTACTTTTTTGGAGAGTTGGTATGACATAACAGCTAAGCCACTGAGTAAGCTTCAGATTGTAAATTCAGTGATGTGACTCTCTTCTTTTGCCATAAAATTACCAGCTTGGCTTTATGGAAACCACTTTCTCTCAATCTTGGCTCTCTAGCTGCAATGTGACAAGACTTACAGCACAATCCTATCTTGCGCTGAAACGGGCAGGCCAGGGGCCTGCGCTGTATCCAGCACAAGATAGGGCCCTGAAATGGCTCAGCCAGAGGTAAGGTGAAGCTCTTCCCCTTACCCCTGGATAAGCCACTGTAGCCCCAATGGGTTTCTTTGGACTTGTGCCACCTCAAGATGGCATAAGTTCGAAGAGAGTGGAGCAGCTTGAAGCCACTCTGTGCTGTTCGGGAATGGGGGTTGGGATCCGGCATAAGAGCTGGGTCTGAGCCCCACCTCCCTTTCCCTGCTCACCTGCCTCTGGGACCGCCCTCCCCCCCAAACGCCTCCCTCCCACCTCCTCCCCACCCACCCCAAAGCCTTGTGTCAGCCAAGCTTGGCCGACACAAGACTCCTTCCCTGAGTCAGCGCGGAGGCTAGATTCAGCCTCCGTGGGCCAGTGTGTGTCCATGGGCTGGCCCGGCCAACTCATGAAGAGGCACAAAGTGCTTTACAGCATGTTTGTGACCCGTCTGGGCCAGCACAAGGGACTTGTGCCAACCAAGTCCGGGTCAGGATTGCGCCCTTACTGCGGTTAATGGGGAGACCCTTCGTCCTTCTAGTCTGTGCGGGTAACTCTGCCATTCTGACATTTGTAACCTTCACAAACCTTCACAAACCTGTGCAGCATGGCCTTTCCCAGTTTGAAGAGATACTTGGCCAACAGTCTGAGGCTAAGAGGCAAAGAAGGAAGGCCCACAGCCAGGGAGACAGACCAGGGACAGACTGCACTTGCTCCCAGTGTGGAAGGGATTGTCACTCCCGAATCGGCCTTTTCAGCCACACTAGACGCTGTTCCAGAACCACCTTTCAGAGCGCGATACCATAGTCTTTCGAGACTGAAGGTTGCCAAAACCTTCACATCCCTTAGAAAGCTCAATTCAGGTTGTATATTATTATTGTGAAAGAGAAAAGCTAGCTTCCAGTAAATATTTCAGTCTGTTTTTCAAAGCTTCCTCTTTTCATTTTCCTAAGTGCTTTTTTATAAGAAACATAGGAAAGTTTTCCCTTATGACAACCTTGTAGGTTTCCTATTTCACACCACATGACTAAGTCATCCATTCACCAATTTAAAACCACCGCAGACACCCACCTATAAGTCGATCTCACAGATAAGTCAAGGGCAGGTTTTGAGGCAAGAATCATAGAATTTTCTATGACCCTCGGATAAGTCGGGGTCATAAACTTGGGGTGGTGGTGGTTTGATTATAGTTTTGTCTGATTTTATTCTAGGCCAGATCTTGAAAAATAACCTACCAGTAATTGTTACCTAAGAACTGACGGTCTCTAATTTATTAAAAAATATAGTAAAAGATCATAAGATTCATTTTTATTCATAAACTTTTAAATTCTGGTCTTCACCATCTTTTTGTAAACACTATAAACAACATACTAATAGAACAGTGGTTCCCAACCTGGGGTTCATGTACCCCCAGGGGCACTCAACAGGACCTTTAGGGGTACTCGAAAGAGAATGGAATAATGGCAGTGCTCCAGAATGCCTTGCAGGGCCAGCAAGGCAGGAAGGGAGGTAGCTAGTTGACTATGAAAGCCCCACCAATAGCTAATTTTTGGTGATCAATTCATGTATGAACCAGTGATTGAAGACCAGCACAGGAAAAAAACTAAAACATAAAAAAAGTGATCTATCACTCAGAATTTCTCAGGACATTTCTGGTGCAAAACAGTGCAAAGGCAGAGTCTTCTGCTCCTAAGCCAGAAGCTCAACATATAACATACAACTTAGAACACAACTGGGAGTGTGCAATTCAATTCATAGCAGAGACAAGCAACAGCAAATGGCCGTGACCAAGTGCAGCTGCACATAGCTGAAACCCTATTTACTCAGAAGCAGACCCATTGCTTTCCCTGGGTGTTATTCCTAAGTAATAGTGCTCTGAATTGTAGTTTGTGAGACATTTGATGGGAGTGTTTCCACTTTCAGGGAAGGTGCATCCTGCAGCTGCAACAAGCCCACCCTGTCTCCTCCTCTTGATTTACAGCAGGATCAAGGCTGTCGGGGGGTTTCACTCTTAAAGAAGTGGGGTGATTCTGGGGAGCCGGTTCAGCTCTGCTCTCTGCCTTGGGGGGATGTTAGAATGGAAACTGCTGTCTGCTGCTCTAATCAGTTTCCTGGTCAGTTTCCCTGATTGCATGGCTTGTAAATAGGGGGCAGAGAAAGAGGGACAGTGGGGAAGGGAGAAGAGAAGGGGGCACAGCAGGCGAGGAGAAGGGGGAGAAAACAGTACAACAGAGTGAAGGCTGGTGGAGGGAAGAGAGGGGCTGGGGCTGAAGGGCAGAGAGAAGCAGGCAGACCAGGAGTGGGGGCGTGTGGGAGGGAGGGAGGCAGTGTGGGGGGCTCCCCTCCTCCCTCTGCTGGGAAGAAGCAGATGCAGAGCTGTAGACTCTGCATGAAGAAGCGGCCCTCCCGTCTCTCTCCCCATCTTCAAGCTATGATCTTTTCCTGGAAGTAAACCCCATTGACAGTAATGGAACCTACTTCTGAGTAGGCATGCACTGGCTTGGGCTCAAAGGCTGCCATCCTATGCGCACTTTCCTGGGAGTAAGCCCCATTGACGGACGCGCTCCAGGCTCCTGCTCCCCTTTCCTGTCCTTTTGAAGACTAGCAGGGGCGGAGAAGGAGGAAGTCAGAGCAAGGAGACCAGGCTCGGGGAGCCTGAGCGGGCGGGACTGCAATGCCCAGAAGCAGCGAGGAGGAGGGAGCGGCAGGTGAGCCGAGCAGCTCTGTCAGGCTCCCTGCTCCAGGTGGGAAGCGCACGGTGGGGGAGCGGGTGGCGCCTCAGCCTCCCCAGCAGCACCACTGCTGCTCCGCAGTGTGCCTGAAACAGCCCTGACCCCAAGTCGCCCCGCAGATAAGGCGAAGGGTAGATTCAGGAGCAATCTATTGGGACAAATTTATCACCGTATAGGTGAGTATCTATGGTATTTCTTGAAATCCCTGATCCTTTGAGTTTTAAAGTTTTCACATTTAACAGAGAAACATCAAAATGCCATGATCAATGTGTTCTAACCTCAGCCAAAATCTGGAAAATCAATGGAATAAAAGCATGATTGGATTTTACAATAACCTCTATTTCATGTGCTTTCATTTTGAGTAAAAAAAGAGAATGATATAAGAAAATAATCCAATTGAATGTAGTTGTGATGACCTGAAGAAAGAAATGTGTACTCTCGCTACTGTATATAAAAATTCTTCTGTCGTATGATTCAGTTTCATATTGAGATCTTCAGAGGAGACTGTTCCACATGCCATTGTTGTCTAAGGATCAGTTGATATGCGTATGGAACAGGTCCTTCTCCATGACAGACCCTGGCTGTGAAATCTGTTCTCCAAATGTTTAAGGGCCCAATCCTATCCAACTTTCCAGCACCGGTGCAGCTGCAATGCAGCCCTGAGGTAAGGGAACAAATGTTTCCTTACCTTGAGGAGGCCTCTGTGTTTGCCTTCCCACCAAAGGAAGCTGTGCACACCATTGGCACCCCATTGGCACCGCTGCACTGGCCCTGAAAAATCGGATAGGATTGGGCCCTAAGACACTAAAAATATACCTGTTTGAACAGGTGTTGGGGAGGTAAGAAGGTTGTTCAAGATGGTTTGAGTTTGCTGCTTGATGGTTGCTTCTTTATTTGACTGATGTTTTTGATTTCACTTTGTGTTTAAATATTAATTTTGTTATGGATTATATTTACATTTTAGCATTAACTGCCTTGGTACCTTGTATATTTAAAATGTGCTCTTGTTTCACAGGTGCCGGAGCTCCTGTAACTCAACCACCTTATAACCCAGCATATATGGATCCTCCAAAGTCTACTTATTAAATGGACGTATTGCTGTTTTCTTCAAAATGAATCTGTCTTGTGGCGGCACACTTTAAAAAAATACTACTCTGTTACACGGGAACAAAATCTCAGAAATGGTCTGAATATCACAATTCAAATGTCTTGAATATCACGAGAAAAGGATCCTTTACTTGGATTTTGCTTTTTCTATACCTCGCACAATTAAATAGTTTATAGGTCTAGTTAAAAGAGAGTGCTCCTGATAAGCAAAGTAGCTCCAAGCATTTACTGCCATTATTTTTCTAGTCATGATTACTGTTCAGAAAATGAGAGGTATACCTTTACAAAATCAGTGCAAACCTGAATATTCTTGTACCATTTTTTATTATGAAGTTGGGTCTAATGAAAAATACTTCCAAGGCAGAAGTAGTCTTTTGTAGAAGGCTGTTCAGCCTTTGGCAAGGAATAGTTATCCAATTTTTTGTCTTGTGTGCAGTTTTTGCATGATCGTTTACTACACTATAACCTCTCCCAATTTTCAGCCGTATGTGTTCACCCAACAGATTTAGTATTCCATTTTAATGCTAATAAGACTCTTGCTGAAATTATACCAGAAGTAGAGCATCTAAGTTCACATTGCATGAGTGAACATGAGGAATATTGAGAATTTTAGTTGCATCTTTTAGTAACAAAGTTTCACAGCAAGCAAGCTATTAATGCCTTTTAAGAATAATATTTTTGTTATCTAAAAGGTGTTCTCTTCAGTCCATCTTGTATGTGGGCTCAGATCCTGGAGTAAGTAACTGTAAAAGAATGTGCTATTTGTTCCAGAGAATAACAGCTAGTCTTGATATCTTTGGTACACCAGAACTGACTAGAACGAAATTGAACAGTTCAGAGATTCACCTTCAGATTAAATGTTCTATTTCAAATATTATGCAAGAGAAACATCTCCAAAAAATCTTTTTAAAAACTAAAATTTCCATATGCCCTACAACCCTCTGTTTGTGTTCAGAACTGTAATTGATTGATTGGACTCTTGGCAATAACTGACTTGTATTTGTAAATGAAGAAACACTTGTTTTATCATTTGCAGATCACCATTGCTGGTGTACTTTGAGCACTGCAGACTCTACATGCCAGATTATAGTTTTAAAATTGCATTCAGTTGGGCCTTTGAAAGCAACCTAAAGTTAAAACAATACTTCCTTTTAAAAAAATTACTTCTGCCATGGGGAAAATGGAATTAGACACCTAATGGAAGTCTGTGTCCGACAGCCTTCATGCTTGTATATGTCATGTTTGTACTCTGCAAACATTTCAGCAGTCGTCATATACTGAAAAGGTGTAATTTAGGGCATGTTATTACTTGAAGTTTTTTATTATCTATCCCCTTTGCTATACATATTATTCTAATATTAATATGCACACATGCCTAACATTTATTTAGGATGCACAAAATGAGGCAGGGACAGTATTATTCTTCTGTTTGTTACTTTTTTTCTGATGCTGCAGAATACAGTGGGTATGAATGAAAAAGCAGACTGAGCTATAGGATAGTAAATACCAAACATTAATACATGGCATAAACAGTGTTGTCATTTTTGCTTAGCCAGTCTGAGGATGCAGGCATTCAGAATGAGTGTGGCACATTACAAAAACATTGCAAACCATTAACAGACTTGGCAGGTTTAACAGAAAACCATGAAGAGGAGGCAACCCGTCAGTCCAGTCCTATTTTTGGAGCGGCTTTTCTTCCATTCCAAAAGAATGGTATACCATTCTTTTATACTGTTATGGTTATAAATCTTGCATTTGTCCTTGTGAGCAGCTTGCACTTCGACTGTGACTGTAACCTTTGTGCCTTCTCAAGATCTTGTATATTTTTCACTGTATTTCTCTTAAGTTACTGATAAAAGAGCAAAATCTTTATACATAGGCGTAGACCAGTTCCATATCTGTGTGTATTTGTTCAGATTATACTGTAAAAAAAACATGTCTGAATGTAGTAATCTGGGATACATTTCCCTCGCCGTGAATTTTCATTTGTAATGGAAAGTCCTGTAATATATGTGATTTCTTGGTGACAAAGAAATATTTAGATTTCCATGTGTTATAAACGGACATATTTTTAAGCTTTACTTGTTCCCTCCTTGATGTATAAGCAGTAACAAAATGCTTTAAAAAAAAACAAAACTTTGACCCTACCTCTCTCAGGAAGAGTAGCAGAGGAGTAATGGTAGGTCTCCTATATCAACCAGGCTAACCTAGCCATAATGGCAGCATGGCTGAAACCCTGTATACTCCCAGGTAAAGTTACTGTGTGTCAGAGTATAGCCCCACCTTCTCATCACTATACTATGGTGATAAGGCATATCAATTATGTTGAACTGTGTGGTATTGTTTTGAATATGTGTGGTTTCATGAAAGCCTTTCTGCTTACTCTTTCCCTTTCATTCCCATTACCAGGTAGATAGTTGTCACAAAATCTATCATGCATCTTATGAGTAATTCCTGCTCCACTGTGATCGATCTAATATCGATTCATGTAGACATATGAGTTAGGAGGAAATTGAATGAATATACAACTAAGAACAGAACATATCTTTCAAAGTATTTGCTTGTGTATTGCTTGTAATTCTCTGTTGGCAATCCTGCAGTTACTCAACATGAGTTTTCCTGAAGTTACTCAACATGAGTTTTCCTGAAGTCATGTGCTATACATGAGGAGAGGATTACGGCCAGTCAGATTGTGTCTGTATAGCAAATGTTTTAATTCGATTACATTTTTTCCCCCTCACTGGAGCAGAAAGAAAATGGAATTTAAGCTTTAAGTTATAGGTGTTCCATTTTTTACTTGTGAATTCTGAAAGTGCCTTTTGCAGAATTTTCTAAATGTATTCAGTATACTGTTATCAATGAGCCATGCAATTCTTCCACTTTTTTTATAACCCTGCTTTGAATGTTTCTCATAGTAAATAAAACCTATTCAAAAGGTTTGGCATGATGCATTATTTGTAATAAAACAGATTTATGCCAATACACACTTTAACCTCATCTTTCTAATTGTGCTAAAATTAGTATGGTTTCTACCTGAAAAACAGTAGATCCAAAGAAAATCAATTGCACTTAAATCTCCTTAATTCTGCCCAACCCAAAGGTGTACATGGTTGATCCCTGTTGCATATATGCAGTATTAAGCAGAAATGGCTCAATCTCAGTGGACTTTAAATTAGCAGGCTTTACATTTATTGGGAAATGAAACTTCTGGATTAGAGCCTTTGAGATGTGACAGACACTGGAGAATGACCTAAATTGTACTAGAATAGAACAGGGATGTCCAAACTTTTTGGCAGGGCCACATTATCTCTTTGACATTGTGGCAGGGGCCAGGAAAAAATTTACATTTCAAATTTGAATAAATTAAAGACGGAATTTATATGAATGAATGAAGGTCTTGCAATATCTCGTATTTATACAGGTATTTATATACCGCCTTTCTTTGGTTGTCAGATTTCTCCTCAGACTTTAATCCAAGGCGGTTTACATAGGCAGGCTGTTCTAAACTCCCTTAGGGATTTTTACAATTGAATAGTTCCAGTCTTTCATAGAACTCCTCGTTGCAGCTGGATTCCTTCCTGGTCTGGCCTCGCTCTGGCCCTTCGCCTCCCACGCTCCACTTGACGGCAACTCCTCTCTGCCACCTAGGGTGGCTCAAAGCCTATAAGCCTTTAAGCTCAAAGCCTATAACAGGCCTTGTACAAAGCAAGGCTGGCCTTTCCTTTGCTGCCGCTGCTGCATCACAGACATGAAACAGCAAGCAGTGAAGCGAACCCTCATCCCACAGCTCACACCGGAGGCTGAACAGTTGCCTTCGCACTGAGAGCAGTTGCGTCGGGCCAGCATGGGCTCCATCAAGTCTCTGGAGGGTCAGAGTCTCATTGGAGACTGGGAGCTTCCTGCGAGCCGGATTGGGAGTCCCTGAGGGCTGCAAGTGGCCCCTGGGCCAGGGTTTCGGAACCCTTGGTCTAGAACATTGAAAAGATCTCCATACTTTCTCTTCTAGTGAGATTAATAGGAGACGGGCAACCTGATCCAGTCAGACTATCCCTGCGTGCTCCAGATTTACCTCCGGCTCTGAGCATCACAAAACGTGTTATAAGGAACTATAACAGCAGTAAGGATGCTGGGCCAGCACCAGTTGGTGCTGGGCTCCTGCACCAGAATGATAGGTTGTTGTAGATCTGAGGAGACCCGTTGTGACTCCCATTGCTCAATGTTTGTTCCCTTACCCTGGGGAGAACACCAGCCACTTCCCTATCCCATAGGCAGTGGGGTCACTAGGGCTCGCATTGCCCGGTGCGGGAGGCCAGCATGTCACCCCCATGCAGTGGGCAGGGCAACGCCCCAGGTGGTGGGCGTGGTGATCCACCATCGCCCCGCCCCCACTGGTTTTTTTGGCTGTATCTTTTGTTAGAATAAAGATATTTCAATGCAGTTTGTTCCAACACATTCTGCATGAAATTACACATTGATTGATATATAACATGATGGTATTATTTTTGCAAACTGATTTTGGTCACCGGTGGTGTCACCTCCCCCCAGGGTGTCAACTTACTAACACCTTACTGGAGCAGTTCTCAAACTTTTAGCACTGGGACCCACTTTTTAGAATGACAATCTGTCCAGGACCCATCATAAAGCGAATTAAAATAAATTAAAGTAAAATAAAGTAAAATAAATAAATAAGGGAAAGCCAGCCCTGTTCCACCAAGTGAATTTTCTCTATAGCCTGCCTGCAATAACATCCCCCCCCCCAAAAAAAAAAGAACCAGTAAGATTTTCACCTCTACCCAGTACCCAGTTCAATTTAAGTTCTTATATTTCAAGCATATCACTATCAGGATCCACCTGGCTTTACAAGTCTGAGAGCCCAATCCTATGCCTGTCTACTCAGAAGTAAGTCCCATTATAGTCAGTGGGGCTTACTCCCAGGAAAGTGTGGATAGGAATTCAGCCTAAAACAAAAAGATTCACCTTATCCTGTCAAGCCTGTTTTTCTTTTTATGGGGTGGGGGGGCTGCCTTCTGGAGCATTTGTTGAGCTCCATTTGCATCAAATCAGGACCATTCTGGTGGCCTCACATTTCCCTTTTCCTGAACTGCCCAGGAGCCAAGGCACGTTTGCTTACTTTCGAGTAAATGTGGCTTACTTTCGACCATGTGGCTTAGTTTGGCTTTCCATAGGGCTCAATAGTTCACCAGCTTGGAGGGAGGGACCTCCTTCTCAGGTGTTTTTTGGGGGCTACATTCATTGGATCAGGACCATTCTGGTGTTGTTGGATTCCTCTCAGCCTGCCCTTTCACCTACTTGTGATTAGGCACGTTGTTCATCTACTCGTGAGTAAACACGATACGGCTGGGTTTCACTTTCCATTGGGCTCCAGGCATTTTTTGTTTTCCAGTTTTTTACCACTAACTTTTGATAGAAAGAAGATATTTCACTCCTGTTTTTCAGACCCAAAACTCTAGGTATCAGGGGCGGTGCCTAGTATGCCACTGAACTGTGCATGAGGACCCCTAGCAAACTGATACCAGCACTGCTTAAGAAAACAACTTTCTCAGTTTTGCTGCCAGGTGCCTGAATTGTACTCGTCAGAGATTTACCCTGGGAGTTAGCTCATTTATGTCATTTCCAGAACCCTTCCTTCATACTAATTTTACAAAGTAAATGGTGCCCTGGAAGTTAGATTGAGGTCTTGATCACAAATAAAAGCCTCAACAATTAAGACAGCAATAAAAGTTGTATGCAAATGGCACATCATACTAAAGTGCGCTTGCCTCTTGGTGAACTAAACAATCATTTAGCGAGGAGGGGCTAAGCAGCAAACGAAACAGGATGGTCTCCAGGATCAGCTCTTGGAGATTAGACCTGCAGTTTCAGGTGAAAAACAGGTAGAGACCTGGTAAGGAGTGCTAGGAGAAGCACTGTTATCCTGGCAGCTTTTAAAGTTTCTGGAAAGTTTAGAGCTCAGCCTGAGAGCTTTCTTTTCAGGACTTTGCCAGTAAGGCAGTAAAGGAGGCAACTCGGTTTTCTGAAACATGGTTTTCCTCGACAAGCTGCTGAACCCCTGTGGAGATACCATCTGATTGAAAAAAGATATTTGGAAGAACTAAGTAAGTGCTGTTTATGTTATGCAAATTCCGGCTATAAAGGATTGATGTAGCTCAAGCCTTTGGAAGATAAATAAGAAATAGGGGGAGGATTCCTCCACTTTACTTCAGAGAAGATTATTGAGCACTTGGTATTCTATGGTGCATGATTTCATCTATATACATTTATAAATGTGTAACCCTGTACTGGATATAATTTCCTTTTATTAGACTTTGGATTTTGGATTATTTTGAATCCTTCACCACGGCAGGATTTTGTGAAATATGAACTGGTGATTAGGCTTTATTATTTCTACTAATTGAGACAAAGAAATTCTTCAAATTCCATAGAAAAAAAACAAAAGGAACTTTATAGTAAAAGAGAGTTGACATCTAGTAGACTAAAAGAAAATTGCAAGAAGGAATGATGGAACTTCTAGAAGATGAATGGCAGATCCTGATCCACAGCCAGCTGGAGAATCTGCTTGTGATGAGCAGAAATTAGGTGTTTCAAATTCTACAAATACAAATTAGTGTGGAAACTTTAAACCAACCAGTCTCTAAGCTGTGTGAATTGGAAGTAACACCAGAGAAAACTAATGACCAACAATTTGAGTTACTAACTGATGGGGTAAATTGGAAGATCAGAATTCAAAAACTATCGGGAGAAGGGATTTTCCCTTCTCCAATTCAAAAACTATCGGGATTGGAAGGGAGAAGAGATACCACAAAAAATAGATCTTGAAGGGACTGATCAAGAAATTGGTCAAAAGATGGAGAGAATGTATCAGGAACTGGAGCTGTTGGGAGGAGCACAAAGAGAATGGATTTTCAAGAAGCAACTGTTGAGAGTTGTTGATATGAAGTTTATTAGGAAAAGAAAGAAAAAGAAAAGAGAAAAAAAAGTTTAGAGATGATATGCAAGATTTAATTGATATTCAAGATAATGACATGATTTGGTAGTTGTGAAATATTTGATTTGAGCGAAGAGAAAATGTATGTAGGCATTTTATAGGTTAATTTTGATAAATTAGATTTAAATTTGACATTGTTTTGGAATTTATAGATGGGGAAATGATATGAAGGTAGAAAGTAAAGTTTAGAAAGTAATGGAAATGTAATATATGAGTGGTTTGGTAGATCTGTTTATAATTAGATTTATGATAAGTATTTTGTAGTAAGTTGTATTAGATAGAATAAGTTGTATTAATAAAAGTTTAAGATTTTATTGAAAGAAGGAACATAAAGAATGATGGGAAAAGAAGGGAAGAGATAATTATGATGATGGAAATGATGAAAGTATAGAGAATATGAAACAGGGTTTTTAGAGATGAATATGTATCCTTTGTATTTTTTTTCCTTTCTATAATTGTTCTTTTTTATTATATTATATTATATTAAGAGATATAAGAAATTATTGGTAGAACAAATTATTAATTAATTGGCATATGGTATCCTGAAACCTCAATGTTTGTATATGTGTATTTGTGTGTGTTTATGTGTTTATAGAAAGGCAAAAAAAACAACAATCATTTAGCAACCACTAAATGACTGATCTTTGTTCACAAAGAAGCAAGTGCACTTTAGTGCCAATGCACTTAAATTTTAGTTGAATGCCACAAATGCTTGAAACCAGTGGTGGGATTCAAATAAATTAACAACAGGTTCTATGTCCTAATGAGCAATGAGCAACTCAGCTTCAATTGTCTGCCGCAAAGGAAGTTGAAAGACTTCCTATACTGTACAGTACACACTTTCCTGGGAGTAAGTCCCATTGAACATAATGGGACTTACTTCTGAGTAGACAGTCATAGGATTGTACTGTAACTTTAACATGCACCCAATGTCTAAATCCAAATTGCAAGGCTGCAATTCTGTCCTCTATAGTCATACTTACAGGCCTCTGGCCACTAGTTTCCAAGGAGGACAAACATGCGGCTGAAATGCGCACTTCAAATGGACATTTTTTCTTGAATTCTCAAGGCAGTTGTATAATGAAATCAGGAAGGCACCAAGAAGAGGAGGTGGGAACTGTCAGGGCTCCAGGTTACCAACCTCTGGAGACACCACAGCAGCATAGCACCTTCACATCTGCACAAAACAACTTGCTGCACTGGGCTTTGAGCTGGGCCACCTTCCTTCTCAGTGGGAACTTGGTGATTTTTACCAGAGCAGTCAATCCTCTCCAGGATCTGGTTCACTCTTAATGGTGAATATCTGGTCAGCAAAAGTGCACTGAGCACATAGTCTGGCACCTCATCATCAACCTAAAGCAACAACAGCATAGTAACATCTTTACATCTCCCCTTCTTTTTTGTTCTATTACAGCATTCCTCAGCATCTGCCCCTCACCCGCTGTACCATTTTGCATGGCCCACCTCTGGGAAGTACAACTGGAAGTAACTGGAATGACTTTATCACCAGTTATTTCCAAACTAAGAGGTCAGACATGATGCAACAAACAACTGTAAGAGGCTCAGGCTACAATCCTATCCACTTTTTTCTGGTAGTAAGTCCCATTGACTATAATGGAACTTACTTCTGAGTAGACATGCATAGAATTGGGCTCCCAGGGTAGATGGGAGGGCTTTTTTGAGTGCAAGAAAAGCAGAACTGAGCCTCCTACCACTGTTTGTTGCATCCTATTGCTGGTCTCACTGCCAGGCAATGGAGGTCTGGGGGGGGGGTCCTGCCATGAGTACCACTGGGCACCATCTCAAGTACCACTGGTGGTATGAGTACTACTGGTTGAGAAATGCTGCTCTATTACTTTTAGCACCCAGCCCAAAAAAGAATTCCAGTGAACTCTAAAGCTTCCCCGTCCAACTTCCAACTCTGCAATCCAATGCACGTCTACTCAGAAGCCCAACAAGTTCAAGGAGAGTTGTTGACTTCCAGGGTTTGAGAGAGAATGGCAGCCTTGAAGGACAGTTTCACTAATGAGCAAAAAAGTACTATGAGGGGACTGTTCTTCTAGGTTGCTTTCCGACAGGCAACAGCAGATACCCATCACTTTGGTCTACTCTAGTGGCGAGTCTCCCACAAGTTTGAGGGCTGCTACTGACCAGGGAGTGCAAAGCAGGCTGCAATCCTACTTCCACTTTCCTGGGAATAAGCCCCATTGGCTATAATGAGATTTACTTCTGAGTAGATATGTATAGGATTCTGCTCAAAGGCTGCAATCCTATCCACACTTTCCTGGGAGTAAGACCCATTGAACACAATAGGACTTACTTCTGAGAAGACCTGCATAGGATTGTGCCCTTAATGAAGTAATGTTTTGTGCCACATTCCTGCCTTTTTTTAACCTGAGGAATTTCAGGTGTGGGAGCATCCCCTCTTTGTGTCTGATAGCATATTATATAATCATTGTGTAACAACACTTTGTATTGCAATGAAAAGATCCCAGGCACAAAACTGCATTCCCAAACCCCAAGGATGAAAACCAACCCCATGGTGCAGTCCTGTGCTTGTGGGAAGTAAGGGCACAATCCTTATGCCCGTCTACTCAGAAGTAAGTCCCATTATAGTTAACCAGGTCTACTCAGAAGTAACTCCTATTTTGTTCAATGGGACTTACTCTCAGGAAAGTGTGGTTAGGATTGCAGCCACTGTCAATCAGTAGGCGAAGAAGGAAGCATCTCATCTTTGTCACTGAGGCTGTGATCCTATCCACACTTTCCTGGGAGTAAGCCCCATTGAACACAATGGGGCTTACTTCTGAGTAGACATGCCTAGCATTGTGTTGTCAGCATTGTGTTGTCATTGGAGGAGAATGAAACGCAGCCCCGGGACCTCCAAGGGGCGCCTCCTCCTTCCAGCTTCAAACTGCAGAAGTTTTTGAAGCTCCTCCTCCACCTTTGATCCAGGCAAGAGGGTCAGTCTCCCAGGCAGGCAGGCTCTGGTGGGAGGGGAGGCAGGGCGGCGGGATCCTATCCACACTTTCCTGGGAGTAAGCCCCATTGAACACAATGGGGCTTACTTCTGAGTAAACATGCCTAGCATTGCGTTGTCAATCCAGAGGAGAATGAAACGCAGCCCCAGGACCTCCAAGGGACACCTCCTCCTTCCAGCTCCAGACTGCAGAAGTTTTTAGAGCTCCCCCTCCACCTTTGCATCAGGGCAAGAGGGCCAGTCTCCCAGGCAGGCTCAGGCAGGAGGGGACGCGGGGTGGCGCAGGAGCAGCTCCAGCACCCTCCTCTTCGTCCCGCCCAAACCCCAGACCCACCAGGAGAGCTCGGCCGGGGAGGAGAGGCGCGGGGCTGGCAGCTGAACTGCTCCTCTTACCCTTGTCAGGGAGGCTGCATGCCGGTGATTCGCGCCCTCTCCTACGTTCTGAGCACCGCAGCAGGCATCAGAGCTGCGCGTGCGCTCCCCGCCAACAAACGGTTCTCAGAACCAAGAACTTGATTGGGTAGGGGTTCTATAGAACCGGCTGGAACCGGTTGAATCCCATCACTGCTTGAAACCAGTGGAATAGTTGTGCAGTAACTGCTCTAGGCAACCCTTGCAAATCTTTACTTGGGCAGAACTGGGTACAGTGGGACTTCTGTGGCTGTCAGCAAATGAAACAGCCTTACATATCTTCTGTAAATTGGAAATGTGGAGTAAAACAAGATGCATGTTGTCATTTTGCCTAGAGTTCCATAAACGGGGCCCATGAGAGGGGGGTACAGGGGGTAATTTGTATCTGAGCCCAGGAGCCACAGAAGGGGGCCCAGAAATTTCCTGGAATCCTATGTTGTCCAATCTCACTCAGACTTACTGCCTGGGTGAAATACTGGCTGCTACAAGCCATATACACTGGGCACAGGAATGCATACATGATCCTCCTGAGCACAGTGTCAATTTTAGGAGGAAACCGGCCTGCTACAATAGGTCTTTGGCTTGTGGATCCACTTACCATGAAGGAGCATATAGGACCTCAGGGACACAGCTGCAGGACTACAGCTGCTGCAGAAGTGAGTTTTGGTGCACACAAGACTTTCCATTCTAGTGTGAGCCTAAATATGATGATGCTAATTTATGCAATGATTTTCTATACTTTAAAAGACTTTAGATAATTCAGGAGTATGTTTGGGTTTCTGTATTACTGTATCTAGCTGCTGATGCTGTTGGGCAAGTATAATAGATCTGAGCTCTGGGGCAGACCTGAGGTCCAAACACTTGGACCAACACTTGGACTACCAACAGGTAGACCTGAGCTCCAAACACTTTTCTGGCTGTTGCCATTCTCTCCCTGCCTTGTTTCATCCCCTCCCCACCGCTATTCTGCCCACCCTGCTGCCATTCTACCCCACTCTGTTTCACCCCTTGGGAGTGGGCCCCAAAGAAACTTTGTACCACCTGATAAAATTCAGCTTAGAGGCCCTGCCCCCAAATCAGTGGTTCCCAATCCTTAGGAGACTGCAGACCACTGAGGCAAAAATTGGAATTGTCATAGACCACATGCAATACCCCAAATTTAAAACACATTTTAAGGCAAAATCCTAACCAGGTCTACTCAGAAGTAAGTCCTATTTTGTTCAATGGGGCTTTCTCTCAGGAAAGTGTGGTTAGGGTTGCAGTCTAAATTTATGATACAAGCAGCTCTCATTATCCACAGGGGTTCCATTCCTGGAACGCCACAGATAAGGAAAGCCATGGGTATTCAAAACCCATGGTTCCCTCCCCCCCAAAACCTGACCAGAGTTGGTTTTCTCAGAAAACCAGAAGTTGCCTTTATATTATTCCAGACTTCATTCTGAAGCCTGCAGAGGCCACAGGCAGATGTCTTCTACGGGCTTCAGAAGAGCCTCCACAAGCTCAGTTTCCCTCATCACCTGAGGCTCTAGGTCAGCCTGCATCACAGGTTCGGGGATCCATGGATGAAGAAATCCAGGATACCAAACCCATGGATGATGCAGGCCACCTGTAATTAGAAAAGATTTATTAGAGATTTATTATTTATAGAAAAGATTTGTGGTTTGCTGCTTTTGCAGACAGCTGCAGGCAGTCCGTTCTCCACCCTCTCTGGTAGTCCATGGGGCTCAGCAAAATGCTAGAAGTCATCAAAAGTTATTTTTGTTCTAAGACCTCACAGACCACCTGTGATCCCTGGACTATGGGTTGGGAACCAGTGCCCTAAATGAAGAGAAGTAAAGATGAAGAAACTGAGTGCAGCAATGACATATCGCACAACTTAAAATTCAAGACATTATGGGGAAAGAAGAAAAGGTGCAGGCTTGATGTCAGAGGCAGTAGCCACACATCTTTATGAATATCTAAATATCTCACTTTAAAATCTACTCTAGCATGAGAAGAGGTTTTGCAATTTTCTTCAACTTATTTTGTGACCAACTATACCCCCAAAATACCTGACTTGAGACTTCAGGAACCATGAGTTTCAATTCCTGTGGGACTAACATAAAATAATGGCTACTGGGTAAGCAGCATGCTCCAAAATTAATTTGTCCCAAAGCACTAGAGCTATCAAAGTTATATATATTTATTCAGACCATAAGAACATAAAAATAGCCCTGCTGGATCAGACCAAGGGCCCATCTAGTCCAGCTTCCTATATCTCACAGTGGCCCATCAAATGTCCCAGGGAGCACACAAGACAACAGAAAAGTCTCAATCTTAACCTCTGCCAGCACAGCCAGGCTGCATGGCCTGTGCTGTATCCAGAAGCTGTAGGTCTCCTTGTGGTAAGGACATATGTTTCCGTTACTCTGTGTCGAGCCCCAGCCTGCTGTATGGGGCTTCTTGGATCTATGCCAGCTATATAGCTGGTGCAAATCCAGGAAGCCAGGTGTAACATCAGGCAAATGGTTAGGATATGGTGGAGGCCTCTGCTGATCCCCGCTTCCTCCTGAACCTGTCCCCCCCATTCTGCCCTCCCCCCAGAACTGCCTCCTCCCTGCTCCCAGCCACCCTCCCCACGCCTTGTCACTGCCTAGAGCAATCTTACTTGTGCCATCTGACCAAATGGCAGGGTGGCACAGCCTCCACTCCAGGTACCACAATCGTGCTTTATGGCACATTCACAACACCTTCACAGGTGTAGCGGCTACTGTGCCAGCTGAGAGAGCAGTTAGGATGATGCTCTGAGGTTATTTCCATGAACACACTCCTTTATTTATACAGCATTATCAGTGTGCATGGTACTTAACATAATGTGAAAACAAAGGTGCCTGCCTCAAGGGACTTACATTCCAAAGACTTCACAAAAAAGTAGGTTTTTAAGTTTTATAGAAATAGCTGTTGCAAAACATGACACAGAAGCCTCCTAATTTGCCCTGTGCATACCAGATGTTGAATTTTGGACAAATTGTCTTTCCTGATTCCTTGCTCTAATAGGACTTGAGCAGATGCAACTTCTTGTCTTGTTGCCTTGTCTTGATGGCTGTTGTCTTGTGTGCTCCCTGAAGCATTTGGTGGGCCACTGTGAGAAACAGGAAGCTGGACTAGCTGAGCCTTTGGCCTGATCCAGTGGGGTTCTTATGTTCTGTTATTTAGTGCCACTATGCAGACTACAAGATGCAATGTCCTCAGTCTCACTCTATGCTATGTTTTGCTAGGTTTGAATGAAAGTCTAGTGTTGAATACTGCACAACTTTGTCTGCCATGCAAGGGAAATATTCCTATCACTTTGACTGGTAGGGTATTATAGTTCCATTTTTTCTCTTTTTTTCCCAGCAAGTAGTAATTCTTAAAGTTTTTGCTTTCTCTAAGGCCCAAGAGTGAATTTTGGAGGCCAGAGGCCAACATTTTACCTCCTGTTCTTAGTTTAGGTGTGTTCATTTCTCCACTACCAGCTGTGTACAGCTCTGTAACCCTCTTCTCTGCTTTCACAAATTTCCTCATCTCCCCCCCCCCCATAATTATTAATAGCAATTTTGATCAAGGAACTATGATGGCTGATCTGCATTGTTCCAGTTTACCCTCGACTACTGTAGTGAGTATTACCCTTCTCCCACAAATGAACCAGCATGCCTGTGGGTGTATTCTGAATCGTATACCACTTAAGATAAGTAAAAATCCATAATATTTTCAATTCCACCTTCCTATATTGTACCTAGCATAGCTTACAAAGATAAAGCAAAAGTCACAAAATACTTGAACAAGTGTCATAAGATTTGCCATGAATATATAAACAGTTAAAACCAGAATTTTAAAAGCCCTGCTGATACAATAAAGAAAGCTGGAGATATAATTACAGTACACCAATGGTTCTCAAACTGTGGGTCTGGAACCCACCAGTAGGTTGCAACCCAGTTGTTGGTGGTTCATGAAACTGATAGGGTAGAATAGACTACGTGTATCAAGGGTAGACAACCTACTACTCAGGGGGCATACTGCTGCCCAAACACCATTATAGCCATAGAGGCTTGAGCAGCTGGTAAAGTGAAACTTTTTTTAGGCAGGTCCCGATGCTAAAAGGTTTGAGAACCACTGTAGTACACAATTCAGAATATGCTCTTGGATTATTCAGGAGTTCTGAATGCAATCCATGTGACTAGCATTAACACAAGAAACACGAGCAACATATTTTGAAATTCAGCAGGATGTTCAACAATACTGTTGTAGCTGGGACTGTATTCATTACACTCTGGTTCACTGACCCAATCTGGAAAAGGCCTGTTTGGACAGTTTCTTGTTACCCTTTGCCGTGGCTCCACCTGTAAGTAACTGGGATGTGCTCGTTGAATGTTCCCAGACATTTTGGAAAATGAATAATTTCTCTCATTTTCCTTGTACATGGCTTTAATGGTATTAAACGGTCTTGCATTGGAATCCATCCAGTATATGAGGTCTCTGGCACGTTGCTGAAAGATGCTGATTAGTGTGATGACATCCCCTTCTGCGCTGTGACAGTTCCGAGGATATACTTGGTAGAACTTAAAATATAAGTCACGAAGGCTGTATCTTTTGTTGCCGCCATGTCGGCTAGGTTGATATAGGAACTGGTGACGCTGGTTGTTTTCGTTGTCTAGGGCTTTCATGGCTTTAATAGTATCTGCACAATAGATTCCATCAAGGGCTGAGATACCCAATGCAGACAGTTCAGCTCTCAGTAGTGGAAAATCATAACTATAGCCATTGTGAGCCACCAAACAGATTGGCGGGTCCTGACGACCGAAAAAAGCAGTGATCATGTGCAGAATATGCAAGTTAAAGGTTTGCTTCTTATTACTAGCAAACATTTCATTATTCAGTCCTGTGATGGAACTTGCTGTTGGGGTGAATGGCTTGTCTGGGTTAATACAAACACAGAGTTTATCTGCTAACCGGGGAATGGAAGGAATTGGTTTGGTAAAATAATTAGTATATTGAGGATTTTCTAAGGCATGTCTGCTCACAGAAACCAAGCACATTTCTGCAATTTTAGGCCGAGATGGGGGCAACCCTGTTGCTTCCAGGTCCATAAAAACAAATGTCTGAATTGGTCTGGGGGGCAGCTCAGATGCTGAATACATTGTGAGAACTAGGAAAAACAAAAGTGGAAATTAAACAAAGATACAGGACTGAGAAAGCACTGAATTCTTATTTGCAAGCCAACCAAAACAGCCTCTTTAAGTGACAAGTTGCAAGGGAGGGGCAATAGAATACAGCAAGAATCAACAGCACAACAACCCTTTTTGATCATGCACTTTCACAAGTGGTCAGAGCAGGATTGCCCTGTAAGAAGGCCAGGTGAAGGAGAAGAAGATAAAGGTCCCCCTTTCTTCCTCTTACCTTCAGGTCCATCACTGCCTCCTCCCACTTGCTCCACCCAGTTCTATTGAAACAAACAGGCTGGGCAGGGCATGCTGAGAGCACTCAGGGATCGGAGGAGCTGGGTAGGCAAGGAGGAGGCAGCAGCAACAGTGGTGGTGGGATGCACATGTACTAATATGTGCACTAGGTTTCTTTTGTTTTAAAGGGGTGTTTCAAACTGGCAGGAGTGGCAGATCTGCTCAAACCACTCCTGCTTAATCATTGCCACCTTTGGTCCTCTTTTCAGACAAAGCGTGCTCTCAAAGTGGTGAAGGATAATTTTAAAACAAGTGTACATGCATGTCAACATTAAAGTGGCTGACATACAGCACTAAAATATATATATTTCTTTCTCTATCCATAACCAATTCTGATATACTTTCCCTAGTATTTTTAAAGTGTGTGTAGCCAAATGTATGGAAAGTGCCTACACAGAAAACTTAGAAAATTCCAGGCAATAAAAAGTACTCATAGTGACTTCTTAAGCACATCTTTTCAGAAGTGAGCTCCATTGACTTTAACGAGACTTACCTGAGAGTAAATATGTCTAGGATCACAGCCTGACAGCCCAATCCTAACCTGCCCTGGAGCAGGCAGGCCAGTAGGCCTGCCCAGCATCCAGAGCAGGGTTGGGGCCAGTTGCAGCTCAGCCTGGGGCAAGAAGAATTCCTTCCCCTTACCCCAGGTAAAGCTGCAGCAGCCCCAATGGGGTTCCTCAGATCTGTGCCACTTCAAGAGGTGGCGCATATCCAAGCAGCCCAAAGCTTCTCCAGGTTGCTCAGGACTGGGGTTAGGCTCTGGCACAAGTGCCAGATCCTGGCCCCATTCCCGCTCATCCACAGTCCACCCATGGGCCTGTCCTCTGCCTCGAAATGCCTGATTCCCACCCTCCCCACGCCTCCTCCTGACCCCTGTGTTGGCCTGACTTGGCCAGTATGGGCTTGGGCCAGCCTCTGGAGGCTGGCGCTTGTCCATGTGCCAGCCTCCCGCCTTGGATGCTGGCACGAAAGTAGCTGGCACGAATGGCCTTGGATGCTGGCACGAATAGCTTCATGGCGCTATTACGACACTGTTGGGCTGAAGCAAGGGACAAGATTACACCCTTAGTCTTGTAGCATCTTAAGTCTTGAAGGCATCACAAGACTCTTTGTAATGTGAAATAGCACATAGTCACAGTGCAAGGGACTTGGAGCATGTTTGCATGTTACACTGAAGTTGGAAAGAAATGTGACCAAATTAACAGTTTTCTCTTCTTACTGTTGTAATGTGCAGTGTAATTTGTGCATCTCAGAAATCCCATTTCATACAACAGAAGCAGGGGGTGAAAAAGCAGGAGTCACTTTCATGCTTTTCAAAAGCCTTTCTCCATCTGTTCACTGAATGTGTGGGGGGAAGTGAGACTGTGCCTGCCAGCCACAAGGCACCTGCCACAACTCCAGCAGCACGTGTTAGGCATTAATTGGAAATTCAATAGACAGACATAGGTCTTCATGCAAACTGAAATTCAGGTCAATACAGATACCTGTTTACAGGTGGCTGTTGCCCAATTCGTTGCTTCTAGTTAGCTTACAGTCCAGACTAGTTCATCTAGGGGTACAGACAGCTGTGAACTAGCTTGGAAGATGCTTGCTACTGTCATTCACCTCTGCATATATGTTCAAAATCAATACCACTTTTTAGTTGCTTTTTTAAATAACACTTTAAACAACACTTTTAAAAAACCAATTAAGAATGGGATTGTTTTTTGGAAAAAGAATGGTAATTATGCCTAAAGCAGATGCATGGCAACCAACAGATTCAAGAAATACCAACAAGAGAGACAAATGATGGGTGAACAGCCACACTTGAATATGTAGTGATTAACACCACACAGTTTTTGTCAAGACAAAGGCAACTATTTGAATACAGAAAAGTAACATCAGAATCTGTTTCTCTACTGAAGTGATGTATTTTGTCACATGAAGATCAGATCCCTTGTATGAAGTATGCAGGTAGGGAAAAGGGTCACTTCTCATATCAGAAATGATACTTCTCCAGACTATGAACCCACAGACAATAGCTTTCCCACACAGACACATGGACAGGGGTGGTCAGATTTAGATATACCTGTAAATGCACAGGAATTGCTTTTCCATGACACAAAGTCACAGAAGCTGGGGTTACTGCATCCAGTAATAGTGTGGAAAATTTCTCACTGATTTATTTTTCTGCAAAAAGAATTGAGTGCTGCATTAAATTAATTAGTACTGTGAGGAATGCATACAATTCCAGTCAAACTGGGTAGTTTCAAAATTGAAATTAACTTTTCAGATAACTCTCTCTAGGAAGTGCATCATGCACAGTACATAGCCATCTGCAAGTGCTAAAGTTAGTATACAGTATTTATCAATTTGTGTGCCTTCTTTTTTTCTCTCTTAAAATATAACCAGTATAAAGGAAGATCTATTATTGAGTTGTCATGTATCAAAATATTTACAAGTATTCCTATACAAATAATAGAAGTAATTGAGAGTACATACATTGTACACTTTACAGTTCAACTACTTTACATAAGAACGTAAGAAGAGCCTGCTGGAACAGGCCAAAGGCCCATCTACTCCAGCTTCCAGTATCTCACAGTGGCTCACCTGATGCCTCTCCCTTGCATCTCGCATTCTGAGGTAACCTACTTTTAAAACCAGGATGACGTGTATACTCCTTCTGACTTGTAATCTGTGATGGTCTTTTCCTCCATGAATCTGTCCAATCCCCTTTTAAAGGCATCTAGGCCAGGTACCATCACCACATCCTGTAGCAAGGAGTTCCACAGACTGATTACACACTGGGCAAAGAAATATTTCCTTCTACCTGTTCTAACTGCCCCAACACTCAATTTTAGTGGCTATCCCCAGGTTCTGGGGTTGTGCGAGAGGGAAAAGAACATCCCTCTATCCACCCTATGTATGATTTTATATGTCTCAATCAAATCTTCCCTCAGGAGCCTTCTTGAAGAGCCCTCAAAGCTGTAATCTTTCCTCATAAGTGAGATTCCCCAGCCAAGTAATAATTTTGGACACTCTCTTCTGCACCTTTTCTAGTTCTACTATATCTTTTTTGAGATGTGGTGACCAGAACTGGATGCAATACTCCAGATGTGGCCTTACCATCAATTTGAACAATGGCATTATTATATTAGCTGTTTTATTCTCAATCCCTTTGTTAATTATCCCAAGCATGGAATTGACCTTCTTCACAGCTGCCAAGTATTGGGCCTACACTTTCATCTAGCTGTCCATGAGCTGATCTCTCCTGGCTATGGGAAAACTTTTCAGATACTTATATAGCATTTTAAAATATGCTCAGGCAATCAAATAAAAAACACCAAATTGGATTCCAGTTCATTTGGGGCCACAGAAATTCTCTGATTCAAAATGTTCTGGAAAATGAACATAACTGGCTGAGAGCCCCATCCTATGCCTGTCTGCTCAGAAGTCAGTCCCATCACAGTCAATGGGGCTTACTCCCAGGAAAGTGGGGACAGGACTGCAGTCTCAGAGCCCCATTCTCCGTCTGTCTACTCAGAGGTCAGTCCCATCACAGTCAATGGGGCTCACTCCCAGGAAAGTGGGGACAGCACTGCAGCCTCAGAACCCCATTCCTCTGCCTGTCTGCTCAGAGCCAGTCCCATCACAGTCAATGGGGCTTACTCCCAGGAAAGTGTGGACAGCACTGCAGCCTCAGAGCCCCATTCCTCTGCCTGTCTGCTCAGAGGCCAGTCCCATCAGTCAATGGGGCTCACTCCCAGAAAGGTGGGGACAGCACTGCAGCCTCAGAGCCCCATCCTCTGCCTGTCTGCTCAGAGGCCAGTCCCATCACAGTCAATGGGGCTTACTCCCAGGAAAGTGTGGACAGCACTGCAGCCTCAGAGCCCCATTCCTCTGCCTGTCTGCTCAGAGGCCAGTCCCATCACAGTCAATGGGGCTTACTCCCAGGAAAGTGGGGACAGCACTGCAGCCTCAGAGCCCCATCCTCTGCCTGTCTGCTCAGAGGCCAGTCCCATCACAGTCAATGGGGCTCACTCCCAGGAAAGTGGGGACAGCACTGCAGCCTCAGAGCCCCATCCTCTGCCTGTCTGCTCAGAGGCCAGTCCCATCACAGTCAATGGGGCTCACTCCCAGGAAAGTGGGGACAGCACTGCAGCCTCAGAGCCCCATCCTCTGCCTGTCTGCTCAGAGGCCAGTCCCATCACAGTCAATGGGGCTCACTCCCAGGAAAGTGGAGACAGCACTGCAGCCTCAGAGCCCCATCCTCTGCCTGTCTGCTCAGAGGCCAGTCCCATCACAGTCAATGGGGCTCACTCCCAGGAAAGTGGAGACAGCACTGCAGCCTCAGAGCCCCATCCTCTGCCTGTCTGCTCAGAGGCCAGTCCCATCACAGTCAATGGGGCTCACTCCCAGGAAAGTGTGGACAGCACTGCAGCCTCAGAGCCCCATCCTCTGCCTGTCTGCTCAGAGGTCAGTCCCATCACAGTCAATGGGGCTCACTCCCAGGAAAGTGGGGACAGCACTGCAGCCGCAGAGCCCCATCCTCTGCCTGTCTACTCAGAGGTTAGTCCCCTCACAGTCAATGGGGCTTACTCCCAGGAAAGTGTGGACAGCACTGCAGCCTCAGAGCCCCATCCTCTGTCTGTCTGCTCAGAGGTCAGTCCCATCACAGTCAATGGGGCTCACTCCCAGGAAAGTGGGGACAGCACTGCAGCCTCAGAACCCCATCCTCTGCCTGTCTGCTCAGAGGTCAGTTCCATCACAGTCAATGGGGCTCACTCCCAGGAAAGTGGGGACAGCACTGCAGCCTCAGAGCCCCATCCTCTGCCTGTCTGCTCAGATGCCAGTCCCATCACAGTCAATGGGGCTCACTCCCAGGAAAGTGGGGACAGCACTGCAGCCTCAGAGCCCCATCCTCTGCCTGTCTGCTCAGAGGCCAGTCCCATCACAGTCAATGGGGCTCACTCCCAGGAAAGTGGAGACAGCACTGCAGCCTCAGAGCCCCATCCTCTGCCTGTCTGCTCAGAGGCCAGTCCCATCACAGTCAATGGGGCTCACTCCCAGGAAAGTGGGGACAGCACTGCAGCCTCAGAGCCCCATCCTCTGCCTGTCTGCTCAGAGGCCAGTCCCATCACAGTCAATGGGGCTCACTCCCAGGAAAGTGGGGACAGCACTGCAGCCTCAGAACCCCATCCTCTGCCTGTCTACTCAGAGGTTAGTCCCCTCACAGTCAATGGGGCTTACTCCCAGGAAAGTGTGGACAGCACTGCAGCCTCAGAGCCCCATCCTCTGTCTGTCTGCTCAGAGGTCAGTCCCATCACAGTCAATGGGGCTCACTCCCAGGAAAGTGGGGACAGCACTGCAGCCTCAGAACCCCATCCTCTGCCTGTCTGCTCAGAGGTCAGTCCCATCACAGTCAATGGGGCTTACTCCCAGGAAAGTGGGGACAGCACTGCAGCCTCAGAGCCCCATCCTCTGCCTGTCTGCTCAGATGCCAGTCCCATCATAGTCAATGGGGCTCACTCCCAGGAAAGTGGGGACAGCACTGCAGCCTCAGAGCCCCATCCTCTGCCTGTCTGCTCAGAGGCCAGTCCCATCACAGTCAATGGGGCTCACTCCCAGGAAAGTGGGGACAGCACTGCAGCCTCAGAGCCCCATCCTCTGCCTGTCTGCTCAGAGGCCAGTCCCATCACAGTCAATGGGGCTCACTCCCAGGAAAGTGGGGACAGCACTGCAGCCTCAGAACCCCATCCTCTGCCTGTCTACTCAGAGGTTAGTCCCCTCACAGTCAATGGGGCTTACTCCCAGGAAAGTGTGGACAGCACTGCAGCCTCAGAGCCCCATCCTCTGTCTGTCTGCTCAGAGGTCAGTCCCATCACAGTCAATGGGGCTCACTCCCAGGAAAGTGGGGACAGCACTGCAGCCTCAGAACCCCATCCTCTGCCTGTCTGCTCAGAGCCAGTCCCATCACAGTCAATGGGGCTTACTCCCAGGAAAGTGTGGACAGCACTGCAGCCTCAGAGCCCCATTCCTCTGCCTGTCTGCTCAGAGGCCAGTCCCATCAGTCAATGGGGCTCACTCCCAGAAAGGTGGGGACAGCACTGCAGCCTCAGAGCCCCATCCTCTGCCTGTCTGCTCAGAGGCCAGTCCCATCACAGTCAATGGGGCTTACTCCCAGGAAAGTGTGGACAGCACTGCAGCCTCAGAGCCCCATTCCTCTGCCTGTCTGCTCAGAGGCCAGTCCCATCACAGTCAATGGGGCTTACTCCCAGGAAAGTGGGGACAGCACTGCAGCCTCAGAGCCCCATCCTCTGCCTGTCTGCTCAGAGGCCAGTCCCATCACAGTCAATGGGGCTCACTCCCAGGAAAGTGGAGACAGCACTGCAGTCTCAGAGCCCCATCCTCTGCCTGTCTGCTCAGAGGCCAGTCCCATCACAGTCAATGGGGCTCACTCCCAGGAAAGTGGAGACAGCACTGCAGTCTCAGAGCCCCATCCTCTGCCTGTCTGCTCAGAGGTCAGTCCCATCACAGTCAATGGGGCTCACTCCCAGGAAAGTGTGGACAGCACTGCAGCCTCAGAGCCCCATCCTCTGCCTGTCTGCTCAGAGGTCACTCCCATCACAGTCAATGGGGCTCACTCCCAGGAAAGTGGGGACAGCACTGCAGCCGAAGAGCCCCATCCTCTGCCTGTCTACTCAGAGGTTAGTCCCCTCACAGTCAATGGGGCTTACTCCCAGGAAAGTGTGGACAGCACTGCAGCCTCAGAGCCCCATCCTCTGTCTGTCTGCTCAGAGGTCAGTCCCATCACAGTCAATGGGGCTCACTCCCAGGAAAGTGGGGACAGCACTGCAGCCTCAGAACCCCATCCTCTGCCTGTCTGCTCAGAGGTCAGTCCCATCACAGTCAATGGGGCTTACTCCCAGGAAAGTGGGGACAGCACTGCAGCCTCAGAGCCCCATCCTCTGCCTGTCTGCTCAGATGCCAGTCCCATCATAGTCAATGGGGCTCACTCCCAGGAAAGTGGGGACAGCACTGCAGCCTCAGAGCCCCATCCTCTGCCTGTCTGCTCAGAGGCCAGTCCCATCACAGTCAATGGGGCTCACTCCCAGGAAAGTGTGGACAGCACTGCAGCCTCAGAGCCCCATCCTCTGTCTGTCTGCTCAGAGGCCAGTCCCATCACAGTCAATGGGGCTCACTCCCAGGAAAGTGGGGACAGCACTGCAGCCTCAGAACCCCATCCTCTGCCTGTCTGCTCAGAGCCAGTCCCATCACAGTCAATGGGGCTTACTCCCAGGAAAGTGTGGACAGCACTGCAGCCTCAGAGCCCCATTCCTCTGCCTGTCTGCTCAGAGGCCAGTCCCATCAGTCAATGGGGCTCACTCCCAGAAAGGTGGGGACAGCACTGCAGCCTCAGAGCCCCATCCTCTGCCTGTCTGCTCAGAGGCCAGTCCCATCACAGTCAATGGGGCTTACTCCCAGGAAAGTGTGGACAGCACTGCAGCCTCAGAGCCCCATTCCTCTGCCTGTCTGCTCAGAGGCCAGTCCCATCACAGTCAATGGGGCTTACTCCCAGGAAAGTGGGGACAGCACTGCAGCCTCAGAGCCCCATCCTCTGCCTGTCTGCTCAGAGGCCAGTCCCATCACAGTCAATGGGGCTCACTCCCAGGAAAGTGGAGACAGCACTGCAGTCTCAGAGCCCCATCCTCTGCCTGTCTGCTCAGAGGCCAGTCCCATCACAGTCAATGGGGCTCACTCCCAGGAAAGTGGAGACAGCACTGCAGTCTCAGAGCCCCATCCTCTGCCTGTCTGCTCAGAGGTCAGTCCCATCACAGTCAATGGGGCTCACTCCCAGGAAAGTGTGGACAGCACTGCAGCCTCAGAGCCCCATCCTCTGCCTGTCTGCTCAGAGGTCACTCCCATCACAGTCAATGGGGCTCACTCCCAGGAAAGTGGGGACAGCACTGCAGCCGCAGAGCCCCATCCTCTGCCTGTCTACTCAGAGGTTAGTCCCCTCACAGTCAATGGGGCTTACTCCCAGGAAAGTGTGGACAGCACTGCAGCCTCAGAGCCCCATCCTCTGCCTGTCTGCTCAGAGGCCAGTCCCATCACAGTCAATGGGGCTCACTCCCAGGAAAGTGGGGACAGCACTGCAGCCTCAGAACCCCATCCTCTGCCTGTCTGCTCAGAGGTCAGTTCCATCACAGTCAATGGGGCTTACTCCCAGGAAAGTGGGGACAGCACTGCAGCCTCAGAGCCCCATCCTCTGCCTGTCTGCTCAGATGCCAGTCCCATCACAGTCAATGGGGCTCACTCCCAGGAAAGTGGGGACAGCACTGCAGCCTCAGAGCCCCATCCTCTGCCTGTCTGCTCAGAGGCCAGTCCCATCACAGTCAATGGGGCTCACTCCCAGGAAAGTGGAGACAGCACTGCAGCCTCAGAGCCCCATCCTCTGTCTGTCTGCTCAGAGGCCAGTCCCATCACAGTCAATGGGGCTCACTCCCAGGAAAGTGGGGACAGCACTGCAGCCTCAGAGCCCCATCCTCTGCCTGTCTGCTCAGAGGCCAGTCCCATCACAGTCAATGGGGCTCACTCCCAGGAAAGTGGGGACAGCACTGCAGCCTCAGAACCCCATCCTCTGCCTGTCTACTCAGAGGTTAATCCCCTCACAGTCAATGGGGCTTACTCCCAGGAAAGTGTGGACAGCACTGCAGCCTCAGAGCCCCATCCTCTGTCTGTCTGCTCAGAGGTCAGTCCCATCACAGTCAATGGGGCTCACTCCCAGGAAAGTGGGGACAGCACTGCAGCCTCAGAACCCCATCCTCTGCCTGTCTGCTCAGAGGTCAGTCCCATCACAGTCAATGGGGCTTACTCCCAGGAAAGTGGGGACAGCACTGCAGCCTCAGAGCCCCATCCTCTGCCTGTCTGCTCAGATGCCAGTCCCATCATAGTCAATGGGGCTCACTCCCAGGAAAGTGGGGACAGCACTGCAGCCTCAGAGCCCCATCCTCTGCCTGTCTGCTCAGAGGCCAGTCCCATCACAGTCAATGGGGCTCACTCCCAGGAAAGTGGGGACAGCACTGCAGCCTCAGAACCCCATCCTCTGCCTGTCTACTCAGAGGTTAGTCCCCTCACAGTCAATGGGGCTCACTCCCAGGAAAGTGTGGACAGCACTGCAGCTGTCTGGATGACACAACGCCAGGCACAGGGTGGGGCCAGGAACAGGGCTCTTTCCCACAGAAGCAGCAGCCTGAGGGCGCCAGAAGACCCACGTGATGGTGCGGAGGCTGTGGCACCCCAACCAGACGCAGCGGTCTCCAACATTCTCAGGTCCTCTAGATGCAGTTCCTAAGCAACCAGAGGCGGGGGGGGCGACTCTCCCCAGCTCCTCCCCCTTCCTCCACTGCCACTCAGAGGCACACGCCCGGGCTTGCCCGTCTCCTGCGGCGGGCGCCAGGGATTGGTCGAGTGGCCGACCATCTTCAGGACGCCCTGTGGAGGCTGACGTGTTAACAACGGGCTGTTGGTGCCGCGCCAGAGCCTCGAGGGGAGAAGCGTCTCCTCAAAGGGTGTCGCCCCCCCAGTCACGTCCTTTCCCCTCCAGGGGAGCGCGTTTGTTCCCTGCCACCCCCCTCACTGGTGGCTCCGTTCAAGAACAGCAGCGAGGTCTTGTCCTGGCAGGCTGCAGTCCCAGCCACGCTTTCCTGGGAGTAAGACCCACAGACTATAATGCAACTTACTTCTGAGTAGACATGCCCAGGCTTGGACTCTGTGCTTCCTCTGCCAGGACTGAGCTGGGGCGGGCCTCGCACTGAGCTTTCAAAAGGCCCTCCAGGCATGTTCAGCGTGACAGCAGCACATTGGGGAAAGAAGCAGCTCCAGCAGCAAGAGCAGAAGTTGGCCCCTCTCCAAAAGGCCCAGAGCCTCCTGCAAGAATACTTACGGGAAGGTATCCAGCTGTTGGACTTAGGCAGAATGTGGATTGGCTTTCCAGTCCGGGCACCGACTAGGACACTTTCCATAGCCTTGAGCACTGGCACTTTCTTTCCTCCGCCTCCGAAAGCTCAGCTCCGCCTCAAAGGTGCCCAAAAGCACAGCACTGCCTTCAGCAGCAGGATTTCAATAGTCAGTGTTTTTTTGGAACTCTTAAATGAACTGCTGTTCAATGAACCGCTCAGGGCAACAGGAGGGCTTTTTCAAGTACAGACCAGCATGCTTTGGAGTACTACCCAGTGAGCCAAGCCTCCTACTGCTGTTCGGTGTGTTTCCTGCCAAGCAGTAAGGGCCCAGCGCTCTTGCAAGTACCAGACACCACCTCAAGTGGCACTGGTAATACCCATTCCACTGGTTGACAAACACTGGCATGTATGTTCAAAACTGATGTCTTCAACACCACTTTTTAATTGTTTTTTATAATACTATAAAAATGGGAAGTGGAACACACTCAACAGCTGCAACATTTGGTTTGTCTTTCCTGCTGTATTGTCAGATGAATAAGCCCAGAGATTGTTTGATATCATAGACACGGTTGCTGTTTGGAGTTTAAAAATAAAAGTTAAGTACCTTTAACTGAACCTACCTTTCACTATGCAAGCTTTTGAGCTAACACAGAAAGCTACAGGAAGAAGGAAACTGAGAAGTTGGCAGCTACACAGAGAACAAAGTTGGCTGCAATTAAAAATCAAAACACAGTGGAGGCAACAATTGTCTCCACATATCAGAAAAGGCAGTGAAGAATATGAGAGCCAAACCAAACATGCTAATAGCAGCCAAACTAAAAATAGGAACAATATCTTGTTGCTGCTTCAGAGATGGGAGTGATGTTCCTTACATTAGAGTAAGAACAGTTGCTATCTGAGGGTTCAGAGGTTGACATCATGGATGAATGTGGCTCAAATCTGAGCTAAGTGCTCTAATCTCTGTTCTCTTTCTGAGGCTTTAGTGTAATTACTGGGAAAATTAGAAA
This sequence comes from Tiliqua scincoides, assembly GCF_035046505.1. Taxonomy (NCBI): domain Eukaryota; kingdom Metazoa; phylum Chordata; class Lepidosauria; order Squamata; family Scincidae; genus Tiliqua; species Tiliqua scincoides. Next base: position 210,727,646 of record NC_089822.1, read on the forward strand.
TTAGACTGACACAACATGCACCTATTATTCACCAACTTACAAGGCAGTAAAAGATTTGATAGTAATGCTTTCCAATTGCTAGAAGCATTTTAAACACCCAAAAATCACTTTATTTTACTACCAGGGGCTGAGACACAGATACCATTACAATACACAGGCAAGGTTCTGTTCTCAGCAACTCAGGGTCCAGCTCAGCATATTTTGTGTAGAGGTTAACACAGCACTGTAATCTCTATAATCTCTTTTCACTGTACAACTAAATAATTCTTATATGAATTAAGATCTGTGCCCTGTTTGTACTTTGATATTGACCAAGAATGACAGAAGGACAGCATAGTACATTACATCTATTTAAGTTAGAATTTCTTCAAAAGCAAAAATCAGCAGAAATTGTCCCACAGCAATTGTAAGAAGCTACTAGAAGAAAAATGCTGCTAACAGGCAGGGGGAGACTTACATCAAAGCACACCAGGGAGCCCAAGGCATGTAAGGGCATAGTACTGCTAGAACAAAGGAGGAATAGATAGGTTTGTGTTTTGACTTGAGGCATGAGCTGAGTCACTACATTGCAGAGCAACAAGTTTCTATTTCTTAAAAGAGAAAGGTACCTGATTCACTAAAGAGGGATGAGCTTGTCTTAAAGCAGACTTACACCCACTGTTATACAGCTGAATTCTATTCTGTAAACTCAGCTATAGTACCAAATTTCTCCAGGCCCCATCATGGTTGCTTCTAGATCAGTCATTTTCAACCTTTGTCGTCTCATGGCACACTGACAAGGAACTAAAATTGTCAAGGCACACCATCAGTTTTTGACAATGGACAAGGCACACCATGCTGTTGGTGGGGGGCCCACATCTCCCAAAGACCCTATTAATAAATGAACCTACCCCAAACTCCTGTGGCACACCTGCAGGCCATTTGCAGCACACCAGTGTGTCACAGCACAGTGGCTGAAAATGGCTGTTCTAGATAGTAATGGGATATTGGAATGCAGACCCATTTGTGTCATAGAAGACTTCTGTCCATCACATATCCTTTCATCTCAAATATAGCCAAGTAGAGGAAGATTACAAACTTTTTCAATTCATTCTACTTTTAGGAAACACAACTTCACTTTTACAGCAGAGAGCTCCACAACTACAGCACAAAATTGCAGATCCTGCATGTTTTAAGAATTGGATACTTCATGGTAAGATTATTAAGAAATTATCTTTGTATAAAATATCAAGGAGAAACAAAGCAGGAAGTAATATGTATTCAGTACTATTACCTCAGCTACAGATCATTCAGCAGCATTGGTTTCTTCTAAGATACAAGACATTCAATAGGCTTAATTAAATGACATTTCATGTTATATCACTTCTTTATAGATACAATGACATATAGATGAGCTTTTTAAAAAAAATATGTCCTGAAAATAGTATTCTTCTGAAATACATATTTAAAACATCTTTGCTAGTTAAAGAAACACAGAGACCTGATATCTGCTCAGTCATGAATTGTTAACATTTAGCAGAGTTCAAACTGAACAGCAACCTTCTAGAGCAGGGGTGTCAAACTTATTTCATATTGAGGGCCGAATAGCATTCACGATGCCTGCTGAGGGCCATAAGTGATGTCATTAGGCAGGAAATGATGTCATTAAACAGGTGATAACAAAAAATAAGCACTTTTTCTCACTTGGGAACTCATTAGCTGCAAATGACAGAAGAAAAAATACACAAATCATGATCATATTTCAAGGTATGGGAGAGTCCAATTTTCATGTGGGCTGCCCTTTCAGAAGTAACACCTCAGCACTGCTCAGCAGATGAGAGCCTGAGGGTCAGATAAAAAGCTTCCGCGGGACGCATTCAGCCCTCAGGCCTTATGTTTGACACCCCTGTTCTAGAATATTTAATGATCTAAATCAGACGAACACAGAAGACACCATGCAAAGCAGTCTTTCAAATAAATGCAGAAACTAAGCATTTTAAGATATTCTTGTTTTTAATATCACATTCTTCAGGTATCAACATTTCATCATCTTTCATTTTCAATAAAACAATTTAGACAATTCTACATTTTAAATGAGTATGGTTAAAAAATTAGCCTGTTCTGAAAATTAAGTCAATATACAGTGTTATTAATCCAAAACTAACTGCATTCCATTTCTTGATCATCGACTTCTGGCTCCAAAGGATACAATTCATCCAACGCAAGTTCTGGAATAGAGAGTGTACACATTTTTAGACTGCTAAATGTTTTCAAAAGACAAGTGTGCCTGTTCTAAATTATTTTGTACATGGCTGATTTAGGTTTATAAATTCCTGTTCATTGACAAATTCTAGAGTGGAGCTGAGAAATCTAATTTATCTTTGAGGGTTGGGGCAAAGATATGTGGAGGAAAATGGTAAAGCACTTTATATCTCAAAAGTGGTATAGAAATTACAGACAATAAAAACATATTTTATAAACTAGAAGTTATAGGAGTTATAAAAGTTATGCAAGCATTGTTGCATACAGTGCATGCTTATTAGCTGCTGAATAAAAACCAGAGCAGAACTTGATTATTCTGTTCTTAAAATGATTTAAGGAAAGATATAAAAAACTATTACCCAAACATACATACATACACACACATAACTCTTAAGTCTGTTTTATTTCAAACAGGTGAAAACAATCTCAAAAGAGCTGCAGGTACTGCCTGCCAAGCCAGACATTTGCCAGCCACAGTAAAGTTGGACAGAGGCATTTCCTACAGATGCAACCTTGCACCATGTGAAAGGAACAGCATCATTAGTTACAAACTGAAGTAAAAAGGACAGCTCACACTGCTAACAGAGCCATGGGACTGAGTTAGAGACTCTCTCCTAAGTGAAGAATCTTAAGAGGAAAAAAAGATAGCCTCTCATGGGGTCTTCATTACACCAAGACTAATACTTTTTGGAAAGCTATCACCTTGGCAGTAAAGAAGAAACAAAATGGTACTATGTTAGAATCTAGGAGAGGAACCACAGCTCAGTGGCAGAACAGATGTTTTGCATGCTGAAGGTCCCAGGTTCACTCCATGGCATCTCCAGATGAAATGATCGAAGGAATGAAGGCTGAGATAGAACTTTGCACGCAAGAGATATTCCTAGAACAGTGAGGGCAGGGTGTGGGCCTGGGGCAACTCAAGTCAATACTGGGCCCTTCTATTATGGCAATATATCAGTCATGAAAATGTGGAGGCCAGATTTCTGTTGGGTTCCACAGAGCCTCCAATGAAAACAGGGCTACTTGGGAACAAGCTACTTTAATTGTATCAAAGACATATATTAAAAAGACATGTTGCGTGCTACCTAGCTCACCTTCACAGGCTTTTAGATTTGTAACTTTTCTGAAGATAGCTCTAATCCCAGGCATGACATGATCGTACTGATGGAGCACTTCTAGGCAATGTTCCTGGAAGAGTTTATCCTTCTGAGACAGATTGTGCAGGAGCAAAACAGTGTCCCGTAAAAACTGAACAACTTTATTTCCATGCACACCAAACAAGTTTCCTTCCAACCTTCTGATCGTCAGCCATTGTCTATGCAACATTATTATAAGAGCTTTCACTACCTGCAGGAGAAAACACAACATGGTTTTCGTACAGATTTTTTTAAAAGTTAGTTTATAATTGTCACTGCCACCACTTTACAAGTGATAATGTAGCAAAACTAAAAAATGAAAATTCATATTCGAAAAAGTTGATCGAAAGCTGATGAAAAGCTCATTTGGCATAGTAGGAAAGCGTTTCTTGATTTCCATAGTAGGAAAGCCAATTCAAATCTTGATTGTCAGATTTGACAGGTAACATTTTCAGCTTTAAAATAAGCAGATTTAGCTTCTGAACAAAAAAAATGCATGATTAGGGTCTAACTCAGTGTTTCTCAAACTGTGGGTCAGGACCTACTAGGTGGGTCACAAGCCAATTCCAGGAGGGTCATGTAGCACATAGCTCAGCTGCCATTGAAAATACAGATCTGCTGGGCAGAGCAGTATCTTGGTGGGAGAGAGGCATGGTGCTTTGGCCTGAATAGGTGGGAAAATAGAATGCTGGAAAGGGGGTTGGAGAAGGATCCAAGTCTGTTCTGCTTTGACTTCTGAGTTGGAATGTTTGGATTCCAAACATGCTATGCAAATAACAGCAATCACATGCTGTGTAATGGGACCTTTGGCTGATTGTGACTTGAGTTTATAGGCTAAAATGAAGATGTCACTTCCAGCCATGACAATACTTACAGGTTAATGACATCACTTCTGGTGGGTCTGGACGGACTGTCATTCCAAAAGGTGGGTACCGGTACTAAAGTGTTTGAGAACCACTTGTTTAGCTAACTGAAGTACTTGGGTTCTTTATTATAATCTTTAGGGCCAAGGTGTTAGTGCTTACCTCAGGGTTGCACTGGCAATCTGTTCCAACAAGTAAAACAGAAGGACAGCAACACTGCACACACTTGGTCAGGAAACGAACTGTCTAAGATACAAAAACAATAATGCCATATTGTATGCAAAGTAGGTTTTAAATAACCAGACCTAATTAAGATCAGTTTTAACAGACACATACAAGAGCATTTTAATAGTGCTTAAAAACACTGCTTCATGGAGAGCACATGGCTACCAGAGCTGTATGCGAGTTGCCTCTTCAAATAAAAAAAGCTGGAGGCTTGCCTTGAGGTATACAGTCAGTCGTATCTTACATGAGGTTTAGGTTCTAGATAGAATCAGCACGCAAGGGGAAAATAGTGTGTAGTCCAAACTACCTTAAAGCCAAAATATATATACTGTCTCTTTAAGTAAAGTCATATGGAGAAACTGCGATGACTGAGGGAACAGCAGATTTATTCTCCCATCTCATGCTCACTCCAGAGCATATACTCAGTGAATGGAATGGTGGAGCACTATTTGTTTTTTCTCTTTTGTGGTTGCAGAGTGCATACACTTGAATTCACACAAGTACAGTGTGTGTATATAATGTTTAAAAATATTCTAGAAATTAGCTAATGTGAAAATAAATGACCTGCCTTGTTCAAGACTAAGTATGGATACTTCTAGAAATAGTTGAGAGTCTTCTCATTTCGGAGGATTCATGTCCATGATTGTGATTTACAAACTGAAACTAGGCAGTTTGTGCTTTATGAGCTCAAAGTGACAGTAGGAGCTAGATGATACTGTTATGAACATCAGTCTTTGAATTTTTTTTAGTGTGATGAACGTTTGTAATATGAAAAAGTAAATTATTATTCTGGCATTTTATATCAAATTAGAAGTCAAGCAGCTTTCTGTGTTCTTACTTAAAAAGAATCCTTTACCTCTTGTTCCACCTGAAGCCAGAGCATCTCCGATGCATATTTATCTGGTCGTAAAGTGACATACATGTACAGTGCCAAGAGAAGACAGGTGTCTATGAAAGGATACCACATTTCAAGATTAATGTTATTACAGCATCTTGAAAATTAAAAATGACAATACTGTTTATGTGCTCTCCCCTCGTCCTCTGGGCACTTCATATTGAAAAAATTTAAATACTCTTCAAAATACATTTGAAATCCATTCCAAAAGTGCCTTCTGAAAAAGGGGAGGGGGAAAAACAGAGAGGGAAAAGAGAGGGGGAAAAAGAGAATTATCTATTTCAAGATTGTTTTAGATAATTCTCTTTTTTTCCTCCTTCTTCCCTCTGTTTTTCCCCCTCCCCTTTTTCAGAAGACACTTTTGGATTTCAAATGTGATTTTACAGTACTTAAATTTTTTTAATACAGAGTATTTAAAATTCCAGGTGGTGGTCCCTTGCCACCTGCTATATATTATGGACTCTCCTCCTTCTCCTCTACCCAATCCAATCTGTTTCATGAGCACAGAGGGAGGTATGCTGGCCAGTACTTCTGCAATGCAAAAAACAACACAGAGCCAGCCCTCACGTGAGCCTCCCTGTCCACCAAGGTATCTGATGAGGCCCTCTCATGTTTCCCACCAAGTCCTGAGATTTGGATCTTATTTGTGGCCAGGTAGAGACTGTAGCACCTATTGCCAAAGGGACTCCATTTCCTTCTCAGATGGCCTTCTGCTAGGCAGTGAAGGCTTGTAAGGATTGGTTTGAGATCCTTTGATTTCCTAGATTTGTATTCTGCCATCTCTTTGCTTCCACTTTTTAAGCAGTCTTGAATTAGTTAACTATATTAGTTCAATATTCTTGTAAACACCCTTGAGCATTTTTCTAAATAGAAAAATGGACTATAACTATTAAATACAAAACTGCAGCAGTTCATGCAGTGGAGGAAGACTATTTGGGTTGCCGTTTTTAACTTCTACATTCTGTCACAAGACAGTCACACAGAATTCTGATGTTCCTGGCTAGGAAATATAGCAGTTGATATCTGGGACTGGGTGCTACCATGTAAAGACCCAAGGTACATGATCCAAGGTCACACCTATACTTACCATGAAAAGGGTTTGTTCCACTTTAATTTCTTTGTAATCTTTAAAGAGTGGCATACAAATGACAATGTTTCATGGGATGCAGAATAAACAATGCACTTTCTTCATACATGCTGTTGGTGTTGACAAGGTGCAACTCACCTGCTGGCTCAGTAGCATTTTCTTCCAAGTTAGTGGTTTACCAGATTCACTTGTCAAGTCACTGTGTGACACCTAGAAACATGTGTTTCAGGGGATCGCCTGTTGACAAGCCAGCAACATTTTTTGTGGGCTAGCACTTTTTTTTTTTGTACATACTTGAAAGCCTGCTTTTACCAAAGCCCTAAAATACTGATAAGATTCAAACAAAACACAGGGAGTAAAAAATCCTTTCCATGAGCTTTAAGACCACTTTCAACTAGTTCAGCTCTCCCTAACGTTTTGCCCTTGACTATGAAGGGTGTTTATCAAAGGACTAAGATGACACCTGAAAATAATGAAAAAACACTAGGAGGAAAGATGTAAAAGCTCCTCTAAGGTACAGATGGTGAAGGGCCCAATCCTATCCAACTTTCCAGTTCTGGTGCAGCTGCAATGCAGCCCCAAGGAAAGGGAACAAACATTCCCTTACTTGGAGGAGGCCTCCGTAGCTGCCACCCCCCTCCCACAGGATGCTGTGCATACCCCATTGGCACGGCTACACCAGCGCTGGAAAGTTGGATAGAATTTTGCCTTAAAACACATTATCCCAGCCAAAAGTTATTAAGACCCCAAGCCTGGGAAATTTAGGTTACAATCTGGCTTCTACAAAAGCCCACTCCCATCTGAATGCAGAGAAAAAGAGGAAGATATATATACCTAGAGACTTTCTAAACCAGGAAGTCCTAGCTAACTGGCTCACTGATTGTTATCCTCATATCCCTAATTACCTAGTCAACCACCAGTTCCATACTTCTTAAAAGCACCTGTTGTTCCTTCCTGCTCTCCATTAAACCTTAGAATTCTGGTGTCTTTAAGAACAGGAATCCAAGCATGACTGAGGCTCAGTCTCCTCCTTCTGATTCATGTTAATATGATGCTTATGAATCTCTATAGCCTCTCTATAGATCCATGTCTGGTAATGCTGTTCTTTAACTAGTACTTGTTAAAGTACTGGCTAAAGTGTCTGGGTAAAATTAATCTGGTGCCCTGTACTGTGCAAAAACCAGTGTCTGAGCAAAATTAATCTGGTGCCCTGTACTGACAGCATGCTCAGCTACAGCTGATTTATCCACCTGCCCCAAACCAACAGTATCTTTGAAGTTCCTTAAGCCTGGTGTTAATGGACCTTTTGATGATACCAATGTATACTTTGCCACAGTCACAAGGGATTCTATAAACAAGTGGTGTATCCCAGGGGTGCCTTGGATTCTTAACAGATTGCAAAAGCTGTTGGACCTTCCTAGTTGGTTTATAGATTGGTTCCATATCTGCACAACCCAAAATTTTTCCAATCCAATTGGTCACTCCTTGGATATAGGGCAGAAAAACCCTAATCCTCTGACCAACCTGCTCATCCACCTGGGGAACCAAGGCCCTGTTGATTATCTTCTGAGGATACCCCTTTTGTCATAAGGCTGTCATACTGTTGTAAGGCTGTCATTCTTGTTCCTATTGGAGATACTGGGGCTCAGAGATCCTTTTAGTCCTAGGTAATTGGGAGTATGAGGATAACAATCAGTGAGCCAATTAGCTAGGACTTCCCCTTTCTCTCTTCAGATGGGAGTGGGCTTTGTAGAAGCTGGATTTTTACCTAAATTTCCCAGGTTTAGGGTCTTAGTAACTTTTGGTTGGGATAATTCAATTTAGTCTTCACCGTCTGTACTTCAGAGGAGCTTTTACATCTTTCCTCCTAGTGTTTTTTTTATTTCAGGTGTCATCTCAGTCCTTTGATAATGCCCTTCATAGTCAAGGGCGAAATATTAGCGACAGCTGAACTAGTTCAATGTGGTCTTAAGCCTGTGGAAAGGATTTTTTACTCCATGACAACTCCGACCACAGAAGCCTCAGTTCCTACAATAAAACTCAAGATTTCTAAGTCTTCTAGCAAACATTGTTCTTCCATGTGGTAATGGCATCTGGCCAGATGCCTTTAAAAGGGGATTGGACATATTTCTGGAGGAAATGTCCATTACAGGTTACAAGCCATGATCAGGGTATATGCAATCCCATGGTTTTAGAAGTAAGCTACCCAAAATATCAAATGCAAAGGTATTGGCACCAGGGTGAAGGTATCTTGCAGTCTGGTTTTGTGTGCTCCCGGAGGCATCTAGTGGGCCACTATTTGATACAGGAAGCTGGACTAGGTGGGCCTTTAGCCTGATTCAGGGGGGTTCTTTATGTTCCAGGTTAGAAAGTTAACACACAAAACCTTTTTATTATTATTATCTTAAATATTCATGCTAGCCCTACAAATACAATATTTTGCAAATCTAACAGGACTATGAAAATTTACTCTCTCTCTTACCTGAACATGAACAAAACTGAGCAGCCAATTCATGGTGTTCAGCAAGGGAAGTCAGCAGCCTCACAGTCAAGTGTACAACAAACAAGGGGGCTTCAGAAGATAAGCAGCGAAGCAAGGTCTGTGTCTGGCTATTCAACAAGAGCTGAAAGCTTTTTAGAAAAATAATAATTAGAAGATAATTATTTCTGCAAACAGCTGACTATTAGGGAGTGTCCTCTTAGTTCCCCCTTAAAAACACAGTATTGCTGGAAGTCTGAACAAGTGACATTTATAGTACCATATCTGGGTAGGAAGGTAACAAAGTTGTCCAGATATGAATTGGTCACAATCAGCTAGGAACTTCTACAGAAGATCCGTCCATTCCAAAGAACAGGATGCTCTTTTTGTTTTGTTTTTAGTATTCAGGCACACACATTCATGAACTTATATAATTCACATTCACTTAAGTGGAGCTTGTACATCTCACCTCTAGTTCTTCAGAATTGCAATTGCTTAGCCAAGTAATTTAATGTTTCTGTTACCAGAAGACCATAATGTTTAAGTTGTAGAGAGGAACTGCATTAACTTCAGGCACTGACAAGGTTATAAGAATCTATATCCATTACCAATTTAGCTGCATTAAGTAGGAATCTTAGTTTAGGACAGGAAGAAAGGAGATGCCTGGAAATAAAAGTTATGAGATTACATTCAAGCTGTGTTTTACCTTACTAATAAGTCAACCGATGACTTTTCCGCTAATTTCACCAAAACTCTGAGACACTGATTCATAATGCTGTGTCTTTGGCACCCTGCTGCTGTAGCACATAAAGTCAAGAGCTGCAGCAGCTTTTTAAACAAGGGATGTTGAGATTGATCATCATTAGCAACACTGAGTGCTAGGTTGTGCTCTTGAAGATTGGTGCTAGACTGCTTATTGCAAACAATCTTGTCCTTCTCTGGTGTTTCTGTTCTTCTCAAATCACAACCTAGTTTTGTATTAAGGGAGAGTAGTATATAAACAACATCCCAGCTATAAAATACTAAATAATATAGAATGCCCAAAGATGCCACTGCAAATTCTTCTACAGATGATAGAAAATCATCTACACTTGCTGTTGAGGAAGTTCTGGAAGAACAAGCTGATTGGTTTCCAGAAGGAGAGCTTTCTGTCTTCATCGTTAACTGGAGGGCTCGATAGTATGTGCCAATATGATGTTCCAGAAGAGGCAGGAGGTGTACTGCCCCAGAAATTTTATAGCGTTTAAAGTGGGATATTCCTCTCTTGTTTCCTTCTGAGCTCTCTACCAAGGATCCTTCATCCATAGCAATCAGATTCAGTCCAGTTAAGGCAAGTTTTTGAGCAACTCTCAACAAAGTCTCTTCTTCTTGAGAACTTGTGGAATTGTCACTAAAGCTTTTTGTAGATCCTCTAGGTGAAGAGAAATTCAGTGTCACATGTGTGATATCATGAACATATTTCAAAACACTCAGTGCATACATTACAAACCCTATATGCCATGTAAATGGTTTTAAAAAACATCAAATTTAGATCAGTTTCTCAAGATTTTCACCTACTGCTGTTAACAAACAAGCCTGCAAAGAGTAACATCCCTGCAATAATGATTATCTGGCTTAACATTTTGCTGTCTCATTTGATCTCAGTTTGAGTGACAGGGTCCAATCCTATCCAACTTTCCAGCACTGATGCAGCCACAATGCAGCCTTGTGGTGAAGGAACAAACATTCCCTTACCTTGAGGAGGCCTCCGTATTTTGCACCCTCCTCACCAGGTGCAGTGCACATTCCACTGGCATGGCTACATCAGAGCTGGAAAGCTGGATAGGATTGGGCCCACGGTGAAACAAGAAAGTTTTTAAATTTGTAAAATGGATTCAAGCAGAGATCAACAATTTCAAATGTTAACAGAAACCTTTCACAACATTGGTAATCTTCTGAAACATCTCAATCTAATTATGCTCAGATGCCAGGGCTACAATACCACACACATATTCCAGGAGGTAATTATCACTGAACTCAGTGGGAGTAGACATGCATATGTCAGAGCATCAGATCTTTGATACAGACTGATGGGTAGAAGTGTTTGTTTCTGGTGAGTAAGACAGATTACAGCCCAAGTCTTACTGAACACAATGGACTTACATCTGAGTAAAGTTACAAACACCATTTTCAAACACCTCTATTGATGGGCTGACTGTGCAAGATGCTCACAAAGCCATAATTCTCTGTAATTTTTCCAGCCAAATGCCATCTTGCCTTCACTGAGATTTGATTATATACATATACTATGCTAAAGCTTACTTTCCTCATATTATACTGTCACCGACAGCCCCAATTAAACTCTCTGAGCCACTGGCTATATTAGCATATAAATTATTATAATTTGCATATCTCTGTATATCAGATGATGATATAAATTGAAGAGTACGCTGCACTCAACAAGTGGTCACCCTCACACGTAGAAAAATCTCTTGATTAATGAACTCGTTAAGAGCAAACAGTTCTTCTGTTGGTTTTTTTTAACTTTTGTATTTGCTCTGAAAATGAATGTCAGAAATCTACTTTTCTCAAAAAAAATACTTTGACTTTAGTAGATGAATTTTCCCTCCCCATAATATACTTTCTTAAGTGTCTTAATGCCAGCGTTCTACTGTAAACTAAAGAAATTGCCTTATTCTGAATCAGACCATTGGTCCATCTAGATCAGTACTGATTAATTAGCAGCACTTCTCCACTGTTTCAGACAGGAAGTTTTCCCTGCCTTGCCTGGAGATGTCAGGGATTGAACCTGGGACATTTTACATGCAAAGCAGATGCTCCTACACTGAGTTACAGCCCCTACCTGAGGTGAATGTTTACTTTTTCAAGCAAGCTAACTGTAGAATTGTTTGGCAACATTAGAGTACTGTGGTCTTTGTAGACCACAGTAACCCCTGCTAATTGGGTAATTAACCCCTGCTAATTGGGTAAGAGGCACTTTTTCAAGTGGGTGCTCCTTTTTTTTAGCAGGGGGAGAGTAACTGGCCCATCTCACCCCAGCACTGTCTGTTATAGTGGCTGTCTGCTGGTATTCATTTGCATCTTTTTAGATTGTGAGCCCTTTTGGGACAGGGAGCCATTTAGTTATTTGATTTTTCTCTGTAAACCACTTTGTGAACTTTTAGTTGAAAAGTGGTATATAAATACTGTTAATAATAATAATAATTAATAGATGGAGTAATGATATAAACTGTAGAAACCATGTATTTCTGATGTGAGGTCTTGTTTTTGCTTCTATTTTGATATAACTGTTTTTAGTTTTATAAATCGGTTAAAACATACTTGTTGAAAGAACCAGGCTGTAAGACAGGTCCAGGCCAAGTTTCAGCATTATTGCTAAGAAGGTAACAGAGTCCTAGTGATGATTCTGGAACAATAGGCTGCTTCATCAGTGCATTTATCAAAATGGAACCTGTAATGATATATAAATCAATTGTTCAAGATATATGTTGAAAATTCCCAAGTATTACATTTGTAAGTAAGGTGGAAGGCAAAAAACACACAGCATAAGCATTCACTCTATAATTCATCACTAAAGGCAGGTGCTTTAAGAGGAAGAAAATTCAGTTTAAATAGATGGGGAAAACGGTACACATACACATTGTCTCCCTTTTAAAGGCCCACTTGACTTGTAGATAGCCAAGTTCTTTAAGGTTGGCTAAACTTTAAAAGAGAATGACATGTCATTTGTTGTAAAACTAGCTTTGCCACCATTTTGTACGGCCACTGTGCAAGAAACTAAAAATACAAGCCATAAAATATACTCTGAAGAAAGGTAACTGCAGCATTGAGTGAGAGAATGCTTAGTCCAGTGGTTCTCAAACTTTTTAGCATTGGGACACACTAAAAAAAAGTTTCACTTTACCAACTGCTCAAGCCACTGTGGCTATAATGATGATTGGGCAGCAGTGCTCCCCCTCCCCCAAGTAGCAGGTGGTTTAACCCTTGATGCACATAGCCTAATCTGCCTTGTCAGTTTTGCAACCAACCAAAAATTGGGTTGCAAACTACTGGTGGGTTCCAGACCCGCAGTTTGGGTATCTCCAGAAGTTTCTGACTTCAAAAGCAGACTTATGGTGTTCAGGTCTATGGTAAAATATGTTTTTCTAGAAGTTTCAGCCAAACTGATCTGCACCAATTCTTATAAAAACACTAGGAGTAAGGACCAAAAGATGACTTGCTAAAGATAACATTGTCCATAGTCTTTCGAGACTGAAGGTTGCCAACCATTTTGTCCAGTATAAACGTGTCATAAACATGCTAGGTCAAAAAAAAAACAAACCCACCCAATCTCTAATTTTTATTTTGGGGTAAAGATTACTGATATAGAGGATTTTTGTTATCTGAAAAAACTGAAATGGCTTACATCTGCAGTTATTTTTTCCTACAGGACTAAATGATATAGGCTCTGATTGGGACTAGAACTTTTAAAATAACCACCCAAAAACATTTATACTTTACAAAGCAGTGCAACAATTTAAATAAATGGTTTTATGTCTATCCTTAAAACTGTAATATGCATGCATAAGCTCCAGTGATCCCCCAGCAGCCTTGAGAAGGTTGCATGGACTTAGTCTCTTGGGTCAACAGGGCTCAGTGATGACTTCATTGCTGAGTGCTGAGATATTGTCAGCTTCACAGCTGATAGCAATGTTACAGAGGTGGAGCTGGATGGCTGGCAGGAGCACTTTAAAAGGGGAAAAACAAAGCAGGGGAGATGAGAAAGACTGATAGAAGGCAAGGGAAACAGGTGGTTGTGAATGTCAAAATTGTCATGCTGCTGGTCTTGTTAATCTGCAAAAATTCTAGGCCCTTATTTGTGGATCGATTTAAGTGCAAGGAATTGTTATATGCTGTTCCTCAAATTGCACTTGAAACTATGGGGAACTGGTTAATGGAGAAGTGGATAGCTGGAACCTCTGATTGTTATAGAGTCCATTGAAAGGGTGTTCAAACCTTGAAACCTTGTTCAAGTCAATTACAGCAACTCCAAATCCAAAATCAGCTGAACTCATAATTCAGAATACTGACTTGTTAAATTTATGGCTTTATCTGTTAAAAGAAAGGATAAACAGTCCCTTTCTAACAAACTATAAAAAGTGACCATCCGGAGATACCATCAACAAAGTACATACTATGTAACTATAACAAACTTGGTCCGGTTGGTTTGAAATAGATAAATTAGCAGGAATTAATATTAAAATCAATGTAGTTAGAAACTATTAGTTTAACATTAAGAACAAACAAAATGTCTGACACTTCTTGTTTATTTAATCATATATATTTTCTGTTACTTCAGTCCAAAAAGTGAGAAAAAAAGAGAACATTCTTTATTGCTGTTCTGTGAACTCCTGTGCAAGCACCAGCTGAACATTTATCACATTGAACAGTCACAATGAAGCTTGCATTACAGTACAAAAATATTTGTTGACCAAAGCCAATATAGAATGTAACAATATAAATTCAGAGAACCATAAAAAGTTTTGAAAAGAGCTTGAGCAAATGAAGGAATTCCTCTGGATCTCGGGTCACTTTTCTCACCCAACACTTCCACTACACTGGAAACAGCCTTTTTTCTGAAAACATCCAGAAAATGGATTTCTGCTACTGAAACCTTTGGATTCAAGTCTTTGATTTTGACTAGGTTATGTATAAGGTTGCTTTGGCATTACCGTGCATCTATTCATTCCATTTGTTGCTTTGGAGTACTGTAACTGTCACATTTAGAAAAGTACTGCACATTTTCTGCTTGGTTTACTTTACCACTCAAAGGAGTCTAGAAAAGGCAAACATTTTGGGAAATGGGCACACCTAGAGGAAGGAACTCAGTGACATTTCATGAGGTTTCCACCTCCCAACGTTGCACAATATTTGGGGGTTCCTCGAGGGAATAATGTTCTATGCTTTATAATCTAGGTTCCCAGTCCTTTTCCTAATAAAAGAATGTAATTAAAGGATGTCTTAATTGGATAGTACGTGTTACCTTGTCTTTGAGCACAGAAGTAACTCTTTTCTGGTTTCACAGGCTCAGTATCAAGAGCAGGCATCTTACTGTCTGGAAAGAAAGCTTTGTAGTAATCCATGCAGCAAAATCCATGCACCTAAAAATGTTTTAGGTTTAATTCTGTCTAAGACTATCATAGAACAATTGAACTATTGCTTACTTTCATTTTTCATTACTTGATTTAAATGGACCAAATGAAGACACTAATACAGGCTTAAAGTGTCATCTTGCTATATTAGAACTTTTATATCAGCACTTACTTTTCCTCCATGGGCTAGTTGTACAGTTATTAACTTTATTCCGATAGTTAGGTTTTACATTATCTGAAGCTGAGCACTTGAATAATAAGAGGCTACTATTTTAAACTTGAACTTGTACTGAATGATAGACTGCCAACCTTTTATCAGCTCCTGCTTCCAACAGTGTGCAGTTTGATCTGCAGACATTAATAGCAGGTGATAACAGATAACAATAGTTCAAGCAGCCACCAGCAAGTTTTCCTTCCAGTCATAAGTCATAAGCTTAGCCCCGCTGGATCAGGTTAAAGGCCCATCTAGTCCAGCTTCCTGAATCTCACAATGGCCCACCAGATGACTCAGACTTTCTTCTTGAAATAGCCAGATCTCATCCATTCTCAAGGTCTTAAAGGAGGACAACCAACTTCTTGTTTTTCATAAAAGTGAACATGCAAGTCAGTACCTTCACCCAGAAACAAAGTTAACACTGCATGGTGTAGATCAGGTGGCAGGGATTCACAGAAGAGTTTGGCGAGCATACAGAAGACTCAAACACTCAAGCAACAAGAAAGCCCACACACTGGTGAAGCCTCTCCAACTGGACCTCATCAGTTTTTAGCCAAGCCAGGATAATTTCCTGCTTATAATTCCTAAGGAATGCATGTGACTCTGACTGGTGTATCAATCTCAGAAAGCTTGTTATTCTAGTTTTCCCACAACCCTTGCCTCTGTACTTAGATTTGAAGATAAAAGTAAGGTCATTTAGCAAGATCATTCTATATATAAAGCAAGCTGGGATGCCATCCTGATTGTTTAGTCAGTCAGTTGCCTTTAATTTCAGTATGTCCATGAACCCAACCAAACAGTCTAGACTAAAGTAAGAATCTCTATCTGAGAAGAGATTGTGAAAAGCAAAGGGTGTGAGCTGATACTGAACAAGACCAGCAATGAACTGCGGGAATCATATTCTGTATATGAACAGGTTTTTCCAGAAATATAATGTAATTTAAGGTCCATAAGTCTACATGAAGTTCTACAGTAACCACAGATGGCTTGGTTTGAAGCTTTCTTGCTAAAGTTTGATGCCCATGGATAAATGCCACTCCCAACTAATCCTGGAATTTAGAACCATGAGGAAAAACTGCAGCATAAGCATTGTTGAATAATCAATAGCCACAATATAATTGCTAGTACTGTTCAGGTAAAGCTGCAGTCTATGGCAGCTGGACAAGTTAACAGCAACACTCAAGGCTTCCTGGTCCAGAGTGGAGGCAAGACTTAACCAAAGCTGAAGTTATAATTATTGCAGAAGGGATTTGATTCTAATAAATGTAAAACAGGCCCGGACCAAGACCTCTCAACACCTGATGCAGTATGCCAAATGCTGACCCTCCTTTACCTGGTGATATGCCAGCCTCTGCTCCTCCCACTTCCTGGTCTGGAAAAGGGAGCCAGAAGAAGAGGAAATGAGCAGCAGCAGAGAAAGTGAGCAGACAAGACAAGTCTCTTCTGCCTCTGCTGCCCGAGGCAACTGCTTCAGTTAGCCTCATGAACTGGCCAGCCCCAATATAAAAGTTAGAATAAAACAACTCTGAGCAGCAGACAAATTTTCCCACTAGGGAAATATCAAGAAATAATTCATTTACCCTCATTAATCCAAGAAGACTGGCCAAGAAGCTGTGTTTTAGAGCAGGATGCTTTTGGTGATATCTCACACCTGAAAGACTCTTTTGTAAGATAACTCTTTTTCTCATTCTGAGAACATCTTTCAGCTCTTACAAAGCTAGGAGGACTCTTCTTCGGACTAAAAGATTAAAAATCAAACATATGAATTAATACTATAAAAGCATTTAACTTCTGGACTTTCTTCATAGATTTGACTATAAAAATACTGTGAATATACCTCCAAATAATAATTAATTTAAATCAAACTTATTTAACAGAGTAAGTGGAAAAGCAGTATATAAACAGTCTTTATAATAAAAGTTTCTAAAACACAGAAGTAGAACAAAATGTACTTAAAATTTAATAGATTTTGGTCCATTACAACAAAGTCTTGTGTTCCTTTTTGAGTTTACCTAGCTTTGTGCTCAATCATGGTAGTGCACTACAATTAGCAAGCAAGAGGAAACAATTATGAAGCACCTATAAAAAGGATGACCTAACTGTGTGGAATATAGACTTGCATACTAATAGATTTGTTCTTTGTATATACCTAGTATATGAAACTGAAGGAGTAACAGGTTTAATTCTTTCACAGTTCAAAAGCTTCATTCTCAGCTCATTCATTTCAGCGTCTTTGAACTGTATCTCAGACTGCAGTGACTGTAACTGAAAGAATAAATTGCTTGGTATTAGAAACTTAGTGAAAGTATATCTGACATTGTTTTTCTTTAATGCTTGATATTTAAATTTTGCTACTACAGCCTATACATTTTTGTTCATGTTTCTTTCCTTGTTACATCCAAAGCCATATGCTAACAATTGACATACCATGACAAAACTGGCAGATATTTTCAAGTTGCACAATTTTGGAAGAAAAAAGTCATAGTGCAATTGACCACCAGAATGTTCAGACAAATTCAACACAATTTTTACAAACAGATTTATATTTTAAAAACTGCAGCTGTGCAAACATTCTAAGAGTTTTAGAAAAACAATGGGGGCTCAGGCTCAATAGCAGTGATGTTATTAAGGGGAGTAAAAGAATTCTGCAAATGATTCTGTTCCAACTTGGAAATGTCAAGAGCTTGCTTAGCAATTTGGTTCCAACTCTTTCCTGGCCAGTGCATGTGTGGCTTGTGCTAGGTTGTTTCAACAGCTTTGTAGTAAAATATAACCAGCTAGGACATTGCACGTGCCTTGCATCAGAATCACAAGGAGAAATGGCAGAGCAGATTTCTATGACTAAGCAAGTTGACCTTAACTCAAATGTTATTATTGCACAAAACTTTCCTGTCTATGTACTCCGAGTCATCAGATTAAGCAATTCGAATTTTCATAATTTCAACAAAGCATTCATCCATATTAAATATTTGTGTATATCAATACATAGATCAAAACAATTATAAACACAAGGATTTATTTTAAAACCTAAAAGTTTTTCATGCAAATTTACTTTCATTCATTATCTAGTACCTTTCTGGAAAAGTCCTTTTCTTTTTCACTTAAGGTTTGCGCTTTCTCCTTTTCTAGAAATGCGTACGATTGTTGTTGTTTCTCCATCTTGGATTCCAGCTGCTGCATTGAGTCCCGTAAAATTTTAATTTCTCCATTTTTAATGAGGATTTCATCCTGCATTTCTTGCTGCTGCAAATTCACAACAACAATTTAAGCAAAAAGAACAACAATTTGGAAAGACTCAAAGGGTTCTACAATCTTTATTTTGCGTATCTTTGCACATACCCTATTGCTGTTCCTCAAGCTAGTTCACATATTTAATCATGAAGTGGGAAAAGTAGCAACTGAGGTCACCCACTATTTCTTTCCCTCTTCTGCAGTATTCGTTAATCTAACTGTGAAGCCCAAATGATGGTGCAGGTAAAGACAAAGAAACAATGTAAGTTACAATTCTGGGCAGCCCAATCCTGAAGAAGGCGGCTTCACCAGATGCAGCTGCACCAAAACAGCTACTGCTGCATCCAGCAGCACTGCTGAGGTTGCCGGAGGTCTCCTTGGGCGACGGGGAAAACCCCTTCCCCAGAGAAAACCCCAAGCCCAGCAATGGGACTTCTCAAGTCCGTGCTGGCTATTCTGCTGTCACAGACTTGAGACTCTGTGTTGGTCCTTCTGGCCCAACACAGCATTCAGGATCCAGCAGAGCAGAGCTCTGCAAGTCCCACCCCTCTCCCACCCTGGTTCCTCTTCCTGCCCTGGAATGCCTCCCTCCCACTCCTGAGACTGTCACCACCTGGAGCTCTTATGTACCTCCAGATGGCATCCAGCCAGTGCTGGGCTCAGTGCTGACTGACCTGGAGCTTGGCACTGGCTCAGTTCAGGATTGACCCTAAGTTACTTTGCTTATAAGTAATATGTGAACTGGCTATTCTCATTTTAACAACTGGAGAAAAGATAGAGTGATCACAACTCACTTGAGGCTACCTAGCCAAGTCCCTAGTTGAACACATTTGAATGCATATCTTCTACATTCAATATTCTGTCCTTAGTAAGCACAGCTGTACTTGTTCCCACCGCTTGTCAAGAGGGGCTCACTAAGTCCAATATTGTTGGATATCAGAAGTGATGTCTTCCTATGGTCTTCAATAGGGTTTTGTTTCCAGTTCCAAAGAAAGAAAGGCACAGTCATGCAACTGGCCGACTGTGCAGTTCAATTCTCAAGGCAACAGAAGATACATGAGAAAAAGCACCAGGAAAGTATGGGGAGGAAAGAACAAACAGTGGGCAGTCTAAGTGCCAGGTTTAGGAGCAAGCAAACAGCTTATACTCATGCAAGGCAC
The DNA here is from genome assembly GCF_035046505.1 of Tiliqua scincoides. Taxonomy (NCBI): domain Eukaryota; kingdom Metazoa; phylum Chordata; class Lepidosauria; order Squamata; family Scincidae; genus Tiliqua; species Tiliqua scincoides. The sequence goes on from NC_089822.1 coordinate 210,747,308, forward strand.
TGGCTGCCAACTTACATCCACACATTTCCAAGCAAGTTCCATTAATATCAACAAAAATGACATTTCTGAAAGTGTGTTAAGCATTGCAGCCTAAAAAAAACTTCTAAAGGGTCCTTCGAAGTAATCTAGCCTGATTCATGTATTTATCTGCATTGTTTCCAAGACAAGGGATGGGGGCAATCCATTATTTCCTGTTTTAAGGATCAAAGCTCTAAAAGTATTTTGCCTATTTTACCATTGCTATTCCCACTTGCCCCTCAGTTTCTCTTTTATTTTGTTAAATCCATCTTTCGTTCATTTAGAGGTACAAAAAGACTGCGTGTGCAAACAGTAGTAAAGCCAGCCACCTATTGTCTCACATTCCTATTTACTAATTCCACACTGTGTAGCACCAATATAAAGAATTATGCTGATCTATAGATGGATCTTGCCTCACATAGAGGCATTTTTCCAGAAGATTCAAGACTTTAAAAGGTCAGGAAATCCACCCACATGCACATGTCAAGTTCAAAAACTGCTTCAAAAAAAAGAAAAAAAAGCCAACCTTCTTCTTAGCTTCCTCATATTGTGCTTGAAGTGTTTCGATTCTAAATTTATCTTGAGATGAAACTTCATCTGTACTGCTTCCTATTGAGACAAAGAATTGTGATCTTAGTATTTGATGTAAGTCATGAAAGCTTTTGTGAACAGAGGGCATGAATTCAGAATCCATTTCTATACAAGTCTAGTGGCACAGAAAATTCTGTGGCCTGCAGTACACCAGGCCACTATCAGGAACAGGAGAACCATGCAGACTTCACATATTTCCTCTCCTCACCCCCTATAAATCCCCTCAACTCAGATTAGGTTTGGTGCAAGACTTGCATACTGGGAGGGGGGGGAAGAGTCAGAAGTCTATGGAGTCTCAGGCTAATGCCTTTGCATAGAAGACTGCAGCTAAAGAGAACAGTAAGTTGAAGAACACTGTATACTCCAAAACACAACACGGTATTTAGGGCCCAATCCTATAGGGTCAGTGCCAAATGTCCCCTTCCCAAAGGAGCTGCTGGTTGGATTGGGCTGCCCGTCTTTATGTGATGAAGGCTACCTAATGGCAGAAATACTGTTTCATAAACAGTAACTCTTAAATGCAAAATTTAAATCAAGCTCAGATGTCTCTTTGAGAGATCTTTGTGGGCATAGATCCACATATTGTAGCATACAAGTCCCACTGATTTCACTCCAACTGAAGTATATGAAACTAGGTATACAACTGCAGTTTAGTTTATTGCAAGAAACAACAATAAGATGGCCAGATTAACTTCCAGTCTAAAGAAAAGCACTACAATGAAACTTACAATATTGCATAGAAAACCAGGATTAAATTCTTATGTATCATAATGATACATGAGTATCTTGCCTATATGTTGGCAACCTTCAGTCTCGGAAGACTATGGTATCGCGCTCTGGATGGTGGTTCTGGCACAGCATCTAGTGTGGCTGAAAAGGCCGATTCGGGAGTGACAATCCCTTCCACATTGGGAGCAAGTGTAGTGTGTCCCTGGTCTGTCTCCCTGGCTATGGGCCTTCCTTCTCTGCCTCTTTGCCTCAGACTGTTGGCCAAGTGTCTGGGAAAGGCCATGCTGCACAGCCTGCCTCCCAGCGGGCCGCTCAGAGGCCAGGGTTTCCCACCTGTTGAGGTCCATTCCTAAGGCCTTCAGATCCCTCTTGCAGATGTCCTTGTATCGCAGCTGTGGTCTACCTGTAGGGCGCTTTCCTTGCATGAGTTCTCCATAGAGGAGATCCTTTGGGATCCGGCCATCATCCATTCTCACGACATGACCAAGCCAACGCAGGCGTCTCTGTTTCAGCAGTGCATACATGCTAGGGATTCCAGCTCGTTCTCTGCGCATGAACTGAAGGTTGTCCATGACTTTGTGTACCTTGGCTCAACAATCTCCGACACTCTTTCTCTCAATACCGAGCTAAACAAACGCATCGGTAAAGCAGCTACCACATTTTCCAGACTCATAAAGAGAGTCTGGTCCAACAAGAAGCTGACGGAACATACCAAGATCCAGGTCTACAGAGCTTGTGTCCTGAGTACACTTCTGTACTGCAGCGAGTCATGGACTCTTCGCTCACAACAGGAGAGGAAACCGAACGCATTCCACATGCGCTGCCTCCGACGCATCCTCGGCATCACCTGGCAGGACAAAGTTCCAAACAACGCAGTCCTGGAACGAGCTGGAATCTTGCCTATAGCTTTCCACACAAAGATTTGTTCAAAAACTTAATAATAATTATAAATAATTGTGATATTAAACTATCGCAATATCATAGATATTGTGCTTTTGGAATGTAGTGGGCAAATGGGAAACTGCCAAAAGTGAATACAGTATCCTATTTGGAAATATCTTATGCCATCTGGATGGGAAGGGAGAGATATATTTTGACAGTATGTTTGTTTGTCATTACCCCTGCTAACTGGGTAAGAGGCACTTTTTCAAGTGGGTGCTCCTCTTTATTTAGCAAGGGGAGAGTAACTGGCCCACCTCACCCCAGCACTGTCTGCTCTAGTGGCTGTCTGCTGGTATTCCTTTGCATCTTTTTAGATTGTGAGCCCTTTTGGGACAGGGAGCCATTTAGTTATTTGATTTCTCTGTAAACCGCTTTGTGAACTTTTTGTTGAAAAGCGGTATATAAATACTGTTGTTGTTGTTGTTGTTGTTGCTATCCAAGTGCAAGGCTCTCTTTTTGCCCATGGTAAAACTTGTTTCACGCATGGACGTTCATCACAGTGATTGAAACATCAAGTAGTTACTTGCACAAGTAAATAAACTTTCATATAACATCATGTTAAGCTCAACAAATTTTTCAATTCATAAATTCCACTGGCAGACTTCAAGTAATGTAAGTATGTGTGAACTAAACCTAAAAGACACACAGCTATGACTATTTAGTACTTACAGGTTTAGAGATGTCCAGAAATATAAACTCTTACATGTGCTTAATGCAAGGTTTCGCAGAGTGTCAGTCAAGACCCACTGGTGGGTTGTGAACCCATTTCAGGTGGGTCACGACATAGGACCTCCCATCCACCTTCACCTCTGTTTTGCTCTGAATTGGAGACATTCCGGAGGCATGAAGTGACCCCAAAGGTCTCTTCTGGGTCAGGCCAAACTGGTGAACCACGCTATAGGTCTCTGTGGGCTTCAGAATGGCCTACGTAAGACTCCGAAAGCTACTTCTGGATTTCAGAAGGCAATCTCTGGAAACTGAAAGTTGTTCAGAAAGAAGTTTGGAAGGAAGTTGCCTTCCAAAAACTGGAAGTAGCTTTTACAGCTTCTGCAGGCCATTCTGAGGCCCACAGAGGCTTATAGAGTGGATCACTGGCCCAGAAGAGGTCCCTGGAGCCTCCCCCGACCCCACTAGGAGCAACATGTCAGATGAGGTGGGTAGCAAAGCCAGTACAGACTGGGAACCTCTGGCTTAATGAAATATTTCAAGCATGTACTAGAACTCCTGACTAATAAGCTCACTTCCATATAAAGACCTAGACAAGTTAGCTACCTTTTCTCCTGATCATTTTAATAGCCTATAAAATCAACGTTACTAATGCATCAACATTATTAATGCATAAATACTGAGATTTAATGATAAGACTCGTTCCATTAGTTTTCTTGCTTTGGGCATAAGTTTGCTGTTCCATTATAAAAAATTTTCCCATGTAATCCTTCCAAACTAACAACTGCTGGAAATAAATGTCATGGAGTTCGGCACTTAATTCTTTTTATATTTGGCTTGAAAGCACATCACTATGGTAGTTTTCAGCACTCTTTGCTGGATAGTGTAGAACACAACTAGACACCAATCACTGGAAAAAGCAGACATTTCTATATGCCACTGTACTTTAAAAAAATAGTGGTGCCAACTGCATAACCTGTGTTCCAGAACTGTGTCTCATCAGGTACAGGGAATGGTAAAGATCAGCATGACCAGAAGCTCTTGATGGTGTGTAATACAAGGACTGGAGGCATGAAAACTGCACTGCATTTACTACAGCAGAACAGAATACAGTCGTATGTCACTTAACAGGGGTCGGGACTGCAATTCCTGTCAAGCGGCACTTGATGCAATGCGAACCCTCCACAATGAAGGGGGTGTTTCACTCCTCTCCCTCCGGAGGGTTGTCTGAGCCTTCCAGAGACTGCGCACGTCTGAGCGCTGCCTCTGCAAGGCTCAGACTGAGGGAAATTGCGTCTCTCACACAACTTCACAGAGGAACCAGGAAATCACGTGGGAGACAAGGGAGGGAGAGGCTCCCTTGAACAACCCTCAGGAAGCAAGGGGAGCAGAACTCCCCTCACATTCGGAAGGTGGGGGTGTGCACCCCCAACAACCACATGACCACATGTGGTCGTCACATATGTGATCCCAGAGTTAGCCAGAACGTCGCCAAGGGCGCACACCTGTATATGGTTCCTTAACACTAGGTTGTGTAATCTCTGAAATAAGTTTCTGAACTGTACTTTTACACCACAAGAGTAGGGGAAGACACCTAAACTAACTCACCATACTGCTTTATTGCAGTATTCTTCCATATACTTATTAGTCTACATGAGGGTGAGTGGACAGCCTGTATGGGCAGGGGGTTGGATACAATTATCAATGAAGTCCCTTCAAACTCTATGATTCCATGAATATGCAAACCACAACTCCTTATTCATGCACATACCAAATTGGCCTGAAGATTTTTTGTCAGTTGTGAAGGCAATATGTGACTGCTTAATGCGATCAGCTGCTATGACGGTATTGTTCAGTGGGGAAGGCCACCTTGCATTCTGCTCCACTTGCACTGTATGGGTTTTGAAAGAAGCAGCTTGCGTCAATGCCTGGGAAGCAATAATATCTATTTCCTCCAAGTCATCTTCTGTAAAATCATCACCGTCCCCAAAAGGATCTTTTATATTTTTATGCTCAGGTGAAGGAAGCCTTTTGTGACGCTTGTTTGGTGGAAAGCCATCTCCATGGTTTCCAGTGTTACTCTGGCCTGCAGTTCCTGGCAAAGATGAAGTAGTAACTTTTGCTTGGTCCACACCATATAATATGGAGCTGTTTCTCTTCTTGCTCCCAAAGAAATGGTTTGCTGACATTCTGCGTTATAATCACCCTGGCAAATAAAGATATAAAACAGGTTTAGTCATAGAATCATAGAGTTGGAAGGGGCCTAATAGGTCATCCAACCCCCTGCCTGTAACAGGAAATCCTCCCAGTGCATCTCCACCAGGTGCTTATCAAGCCTCTGCTTGAAGATCTCCAGTGAGGGAGAGTCCATCACCTCCCTTATGAGGCACCTTCCTTATGAGGAAAGGCTACGGCGTTTGGGCCTCTTCAGCCTAGAAAAGAGACGCTTGAGGGGGGACATGATTGAGACATACAAAATTATGCAGGGGATGGACAGAGTGGATAGGGAGATGCTCTTTACACTCTCACATAATACCAGAACCAGGGGACATCCACTAAAATTGAGTGTTGGGCGGGTTAGGACAGACAAAAGAAAATATTTCTTTACTCAGCGCATGGTCGGTCTGTGGAACTCCTTGCCACAGGATGTGGTGCTGGCGTCTAGCCTAGACGCCTTTAAAAGGGGATTGGACGAGTTTCTGGAGGAAAAATCCATTATGGGGTACAAGCCATGATGTGTATGCGCAACCTCCTGATTTTAGGAATGGGTTAAGTCAGAATGCCAGATGTAGGGGAGAGCACCAGGATGAGGTCTCTTGTTATCTGGTGTGCTCCCTGGGGCATTTGGTGGGCCGCTGTGAGATACAGGAAGCTGGACTAGATGGGCCTATGGCCTGATCCAGTGGGGCTGTTCTTATGTTCTTATGTCCCTCAGCAATCTATTCCACTGCCAAACTGCCCTTACCATCAGGAATTTTGTCCTGATGTTTAAGATACGCGCTTTATGTGGGGCTGCCCCTGAAGACGGTTCGGAAACTGCAATTAGTGCAGAATGCGGCGGCCCGTGTGGTCACTGGAGGTAGGCGGTTTGACTCTGTCAGGCCGCTTCTCCGGGGGCTGCATTGGCTGCCCATTCGTTTCCAGGCCCAATTCAAGGTGCTGGTTTTGACCTTTAAAGCCCTATACAGCTCTGGGCCAGGGTATCTCAGAGATCGCCTACTTCCGTACAATCCGGCTCGTCCTCTTAGGTCATCAGAGAAGGCCTTTTTACAAGTGCCGCCGCCTAAGGAGGTACGTGGGGCGGCGGCAAGAAATAGGGCCTTCTCAGTAGTGGCACCAACATTATGGAACTCCCTTCCCCTTGACTTGAGAATGGCTCCCTCCCTTGAGACTTTTCGGCGAGGCCTGAAGACATTTTTGTTTAAAGAAGCCTTCAGAGTGCATGGCCTTTTTAAACATCTTTTCTGTATCTTTTAGTATTTTTATAGGTCTGATTCCTCTGATTTGCTACGTTTTGCTCCTTTTATCTGACTTTTTATCTGACTATGGTTTTTATGGGTATATGTTAATGTATTTTTAATATGTTTTTATTTGTGGTTAATTATGTTTTTAATTTGTTTTTAATATGTTGTGAGCCGCCCTGGGTCCCTTTGGGGAGAAGGGCGGGATATAAATAAAGTTTTATTATTATTATTTATTATATCTTTAAGTGCTATTTATTGTTTTTACATGTGCTGGAGATTTGTTGCAGTTTTAAACATTTAATTTTTATACTGTTTTTATATGAAAACATATGTTATATACTTTGTTTGCTTCTTCGGGTACCCACAGTGGTGGGTTGGGAGGAAACAGGGCATAACTGTTACCTCAGTTACCCCTGCTAACTGGGTTTACCCTTGCTAACTGGGTAAGAGGCACTATTCATGCAGGTGCTCTTCTTTTATTTAGCGGGGGGGGGGGAAGAGTAATTGGCCCTCCTCACCCCAGCACTGTCTTTTCTAGTGGCTTTCTGCTGGTGTTCTTTTGCATCCTTTTAGATTGTGAACCCTTTTGGGACAGGGAGCCATTAGTTGTTTGATTTTCTCTGTAAACTGCTTTGTGAACTTTCCATTGAAAAGCAGTATATAAATATCATTATTATTATTATTATTGCTGTTGTTAATAATGATAATAATTGTATTAAATAAACATCCATGTTCCTGTCCAGGGGCCAAAATCCAAAGGGAAATGAGTGGTCAAGAACAGATTCCCACATGCAGAGACTTCATTATATAGATCCCCCTTCATTCATCACTGCGTTTTGCAAGGTATATCCTAAGTAGCTGCATGCATGTTCACTCAAAAACAAATTCTGTGGCTTTCCACAGGTAGGGTGACCAAAGGGGACACAGTGCTTGTACCTAACTATTGTATAGTTAGTGGCTGTCTGCTGGTATTCATTTGCATCTTTTTAGATTGTGAGCCCTTTTGGGACAGGGAGCCATTTAGTTATTTGATTTTTCTCTGTAAACCGCTTTGTGAACTTTTGGTTGAAAAGCGGTATATAAATACTGTTAATAATTAATAATAATTGTATAGAAGAGGGAATTTGGGCAGGTGCAGCTGAACATGAAAGGGTTTAAAAAGCTACACCTGCTCAAATTCCCTCTTCTATACAATGGTTTAAGGCAGTGGATCTCAAACTTTTTAGCACTGAGATGCACTTTTTAGAACAACAATCTGTCTGGGACCCGCCAGAAGTGACGTCATCAAGCTGGAAGTGCAGTTATTGTGATGCCAGGGCTGGCTGCTTTCCTAAGCAAAGTGAATCAGAAAGGGAAAAAAGCCTATGTACAGTCTTGACGCAAGCTGAATCACCGCACAGCCCTGCCCCTTCCAGCAGCCCATCTGCCCCTATTTCAATGGCTACTGCACTAGGTGTTACGTCGCCCACCTAGTGGGTCCCGACCCACACCGTTTGAGAAGCACAGCAAAGGCATAGGCGGTCTCCCCCTCTAAGGGCCTTCCTTCCCAGCTCAGCCCGAGCCCGCACAGAAGCGCTACCTGAGCTCCCCACTGCAGAAAGGGAGAGGTTGCCCCTCCGGAACAGCCGCCAAGGCCACCCCCGCAGCCCGCGAGGAAGCCACGTTCACCACGCCTCCCGCCGCTTCACCAGCCCTTCCGCCATGTCGGAGGAGACCTGCCGGGGCAGCGGGCTGGCGAGACGGCTAGGGCGGCCCTTCCGCCCCCTCCAAAGCAGCGCGCGGAGCAACAGGCACCGCCCCACTCACCCTCCACCAATCGGCGGCCTCCTCTCTGCCAATGACGAGAACACAGTTCTTTTGCTCGCAAGCCGCGCTTCCGGGTTTGTTTCGGCAGCCTCGGCTCAGCCGCAGGAGAGCGAAGTGGAAGCTGCTCATAGAGCGCCGTCCTAACACTGCTTTGGTAGCTGTTCACTTACGGCTCAAGCCTATGCAGGTCTACTTCGAAGCAAGTTCCTTTATAGTCAATGGGGCTTACTCCCAGGTAAGTGCCCATAGGACTGTACCCTCAATTCTTTATCCCCACGTGGCAGATGGAGAAGTGAAACTCAGGCTGCACTCCTAGACACACTTTCCTGAGAGTAAGCCCCATTGAACAAAATAGACCTGGTGAGTAGACCTGTAGACCTGGTAAGGCTTGTGCCCTAAGAGAGATGCTCAAACTGCAGGCTGGGACAGAGAGTGAAGCTTGCGATAAAACTGGAGGGGAAGCAGCCTCTGATGCACGTGGACCGTTTTCAAGCCTGTGGTCTGCATACACACGTTTAATCAGAAGTCTCACTGTGTTCCGTGTGCAATAATCACAAGTTAGCATGCATAAAACTGCAGTCATATTGCTCACCCCTGTCACACTTCCTTGAACAACTGTTGTGTGCTTCCACAGCCACAATGCAAGTACTGTATTTGTAGTCATTCGTTATTCCAACACAAAGTAACAAACATGATCTTGTGTTTTTGGTGCAAGTCACAGCCACATTAGATTGTCAAACAAATAAAAGACTTTTGTGCATGTGGCACAAATTTATTGTGAAATAAGCTTCTTGTGAACTAATTCTCACATTGTCATATACTAGTTTTTTTAACATTATCCTTACTTTAACAATTTTATACAGAGGAAAACAATGAGGCCACCAATCAGAAATGCAAGGAGTAGCAGTAAGGGTGCAATCCTAACCCCTTATGCCAGTGCTTTCCAGCACTGACATAAGGGCAATGCAGCTCTACGGTAAGGGAACAAACATTCCCTTCCTTTGAGGAGGCCTCCGTGAGTGACACCAACTGTAGGATGCAGCTCTTGTCCCATTGGCACCTCTATGCCAGTGCTGGAAAGCACTGACTTAAGGGGTTAGGATTGCGCCCTTAGGGCCCAATCCTATCCAATTTTTCAGTGCCAGTGCTGCTGTGCCAATGAGGTATGCATTGCTTCCTGTGATGGGGAGGCAGTCACAAAGGCCTCGTCAAGGTATGGGAACATTTGTTCCCTTACGTTAGGGCTGCACTGAGGTTGCACTGGTGCTGGAAAGTTGGATAGGATTGGGTCCCTAGTCTGTAGTTCTATGCAGAGCCCAAATATATCTAAAAAATAGTGACCATTTTAAACAGAAGTCATAGGAGATAATACTATCTTTTTACGTAGAAGGTTAGCATTTAACCCACTATAAGAAAAGTCACTGACAATATATTTCTGTCTTTATTTAATATTGTGGATCATTAGCAACATTTGAACATGTGAAGCAATAATACTGAGGAGTTCCTTCATGCATTGAACGTCTGTATTGTTGACTAATAACATTCAGCTCCACTGTTGGGATTTGGGGGGCAAGACTTCCAAACCAGAAAGCTGGAGTTCCATGTATGTTTGATCTCAAGTTCATCCATTTCCAAATTAAACTCAAATTGGGGCCCAATCCTATCCCACTGCTGATGCAGCCGTGCCAACAAGGCATGTGCTGCATCCGGCAGTGAGGGCATAGTCATGGAGACCTCCTCAGGGTGAGGAAACAAACTGTTCCCTTACCTCGGGGCTACAGTGCTGTGACACTGGCATTGGAGAGTTGAATAGGATTGGGCCCTCAATTACCTATTGACAGGTTCAGGACTGCCCTAAGCTTCTGATGTCATATTTTTATCTTGGTGACAATGCAAAGGCTGCAATCTTATGCACACTAACTTAGGAGTCAGGTCACAGAGTGGGGTGGGACTTTCTTCTGAATAAACTTCTATGTTAGTCTACAATCATGAGACAATTTTGCCCAGCTGATAAAATATCTGCCATCTTTCTAGCTATTGCACCAGATGGACATTGGTATATGTATACAGGAAACAAGCATCATAAGGCCAAACTAGAAATGTCATGGGAGATCAGAATTTCCTGTGTTTTCTTTTTTGTACTAATTAGCAGCTGCATGAAACTGCTTTGAAGATGTGGGGAGGGCAGTAGAAGCCAAGGCAGAAATTGGTGAAAATTGGCAAACCACCCACAAATGAAAGCAGAAATGGCTTCCACTTATACATGGGACATTTGAGATCCAAACCAGAAACATTAACAAAAGCACATCAGAAGTGTTGATGCTTACATATCCTTGGTGTTTTTCAGAATATCTGAATCACTGCTCAGTGCCATCAACACGTCTTCCTGCGTGAAGAGAGGATAGATGTATTCACTTCAGTATTATCTCCATGCCATCTGTTTATACAGTTTCTACTCTGTAAGCTCTGCAGTCTTTGTTTACACATTTCACACTGATCACCACTGTCAAATACAGCACCTGTATTTGTGGGAATATTCTCATTGCTTCAGGAATTTGTCTGTATTCACTTGCTTATAAAAATCTTCTTTGTCTCTCCAGCTCTTAGTGAAGAGGTCATAGTGTCAGTTATATCTAAAATATTCATAATCTTTCTACTTCCATTCATACTATTTATAACTGTCATCAGTAACTGCACATAATACATTGAGAGAATTATTTGGTTTTCCTTTTGTTACTTCAGAGAGAGAGAGAGGAACAGATGAGATCACTTTCGGCCCCATACTTTATGAAGTGAGCAAAAGGATGCTCTCTGTAAAGACAGTGTCAGATTTTAAGATACATCTTTTATTTTATATGACACATTTGTACAAAAAAAAGGATTTGTTTTGTGATCTACCATGTGATACATATGATTCTCATTTATCTTTGCTCCCATTCCCCTCCACTTACTCTATTGTTTCCCTGCATCTCTTTTAGATTGATCCCTCTGGGACAGAGAGCTGCCTCATTCCTTTCTTTTGTAAATCACTGTGAGAACTCTTTGTTTAAAAGCAGTATATAATATTCTAACTAGATATAAACCAAAAGATTTGGGAAGCCACTTTGAGAGTGTCTGATTCAGATAAATCCTTAAAATTGTGTCAGATTCTGATTTTTTTATACCGCAATGCATTTTGACACAAAATGGCATAGTAGGTTTCAACCCTTGTACATTATGGCAAAATATACTTTTGGGAATCCTATAGCCTGAACAAGTTCCTTAATCCTACAAGTTACTTAATAAGACTCACATTTCTTACGCTATTCCCATTATTCTTGAATAATGGTCAAAAAATAAGCCCTGTACCTCTGTAGGCTTCAGAATGGCTGAAAAAGAAGAAAAAAAAAAGCTTCTTCTGGTTTCTGGAGAGAAACTGGAAGTGACGTTTTTAACACCTTATAAGGCATTGGGAGGTCTGGGGAAGCCCCAGAAGGCTTCTGTTCAGCCTGCCATGTCTATGAGTTAGCCTTGAGTCTATATAAAAAGGCAGTATATAAATACCACATAATAAATAAAATAAATAGTACTCTGCACCTTACTACAAGATGCTGCTGCAAACCAGGTATAGTTTCACTCAGGAAAATATTAAACAATGGTGCCATTCTATTGATAAAGCTTAATCTGTTGGCGCCAATTTATAAAGGTGTAATTCCATTATGTTGAATTAGCATTGTAATTGATGGCTATATAAACCCATCACAGTTTGTTATACTTTTCATCTTTTAATATCTACATAATAATATTACCATATAGTATTTACAATCTACAAACAATGATGGATGTTTGCAAAACCACATTTTTGGTGGTTTATATCTTGTATCTCACACATTGCTTTGCAAACAGGAACAAACACACAATTCAGTAACTCAGTGATAGTAAGAACCTATTTCTCGTATATTTCTAGGCCAGTGGTTCTCACACTTTTAGCACCAGAACCCACTTTTTAAGAATGAGAATCTGTCAGGACACACAGTGTCATGAAGTGACATCATCATGCAGGGAAATTTTTCACAATCCTAGGGTGCAATCCTACCCACACTTACCCAGGAGTAAGTCCCACTGACTATCATTGTTAAAAGCATATGCATAGTAGCCTGGGGAGCTACTATGGAGCAGCAGTGGAAACAAGTGGAAGGAGCAGCAGTGGAAACAATTAGAAAGTCAGAGATCAGCACTGCACCAATTTGCAGCCTGATTGCTTCAGTTGACCTCATGGCTAGGCTGGCCCTCTAAAGAGCAGAAACAGGACAATGAAAGTAGGCCAACTGAAACTACTGCATAAGGGAAGCAGGAAAAAGCTGATTGGAAGGACCTAGATGAAGACTAAGGGAAATAGTGTAACTATGGCGGGCACTGCACGCAGTTTTGCAGGGCGCCTCAACATGCTATGCAGGCTACCCCTCCCCCTTGCCCACTTGGCTCTCACCACTGGGAATGGCTGTGACAGCAAGGGGGAGGGGTAGTTTGCATGGCATGTTGAGGCACCCTGCAACCTCAGGGAGTGCTGTGCCCCCATGTAGCTACACTAAGGGCCTTATCCTATCCAGCTTTCCAGTGCCCACTCAGCTGTGATTCAGCCCCAAGGTAGGAGAAGAAATGTTCCCTGACCTTGAGGAGGACTGCCCCCCCCACCTCAGGATGCAACACATGGCCCATTCGCATGGCTGTATCATAACTGGAAAGCTGGACAGGATTGGGCTCTTAAGCCTAGATCAATGTCTCTCAAGATTTGTCTTCCGCCATTCCGCTTCACATGGTCCACCTGTTCGAAGTACCACTGGAAAGATGGCGATGACATCATCGGCAGTTGTGGAAGTAACAGGCAAGGACATCACCAGTTGGTGATGGCGATGACATCATTGCCAGTCGTTTCTGGGTTGGGAGGCTGGCTGTGACGTGACAAACACCAGAAAGAGGCTCAGGGAGGACAGGAGGGCTTTTGGCAAGTGGAGAAGCCTGCTTCAGAGCACTCCCGCCAAGCCAAGCCTCCTGCCGCTGCTTGTGATGTGGTGTTTCCGGCCTGGCAGCAGGGGTCCCACGAGTACCACCAGGCATCCCTCAAGCACCACTGGTGGTAGCCGCTGGACCACTGGGTTGGAAACACTGGCCTGGCTGGAGGTTGGAGGGCTGGGAGAAGGAAGTCTCCGCCTGCAAGCACTGCCTGCGTGCTGCTGCTAAGTGGGGAGAAGGCCAGCTGAGGGGACGACTCACGACACGCTCAGGCTCTGCTGTTGCCTTTGCTCCTGCCCTGCCCCGCCTCCTCCTCAGGCTTCTGATAAACAGCACATCAGGCACGTCCACAACGGCCCCTCCCTCCTGCCAGTCCCTTCGCCCCTGACTGTAAACACTCGCGCTCCACGACCAGCCCCCCTCCCCTCAGACCTCAGGCTCCGCCCACGATCGACTCCACCCCTCTCACCCCATTGGTGTGAACCGAAGCCCCGCCCTCCCTAACCGTTCTGGCTCCTCAACGGCCTCCTCCCTACCACGGCACGTCCATCAAGGGGCGGGGCGCGACTCCACGCCCAATCCGGGCCGGCGGTTTGGCGTCCGCACAACGGAACGCCTGGTTTCTGTGATGCAGCCGCTCGGAGGCGGTGCCATTGGCTGCGGCAGGCCCCGCCCCCCAGCGTTGGCGGCGGGGGCGGGGCGGAGGCCGTCCCTCGTCTGGGTCTCTCGATCTGTTTACTCCTCGCGCTCGGTCCCGGCGGCGGCAGCAGCGCTGAGCGGGTGGCGGCAGCAGCTGGGCCGGCGCCGCGGATCGGCACCCCGAGCCCTCCCAACACCACCGCCGCCTCCTCCGCCCCCAGCCGCAGAACGCGGCGCGGCCGCGGACTCGCCCCGCGGAGGAAGAACGAGGAGCGAAGCACACAGACAGGAAGGAGGACGGGCCGGGCCATGAAGACGGAGATCTCCACGGCCGCGGGCTTCATCACCCGCCTCCTCAGGACGCCCGGCGGCATCGGCGACGAGGAGCTGCGCTGCTTCAGCGAGTCCCTGCAGGAGGCGCTGCGAGGTGAGCGGCCGAGGCGAGGCGCGGCGCTGGACCTCCCGGGGGGCAGAGGCGTCCCTCGGCCGCCCTGCCCCGCCGCCTGGGCAGCCCGCAAGGACTCCCCCCCAGGCAGCCTCGCGCTCCTCGCCCCGGGAAGGCTGCCGTCCTGCGCCTGCTTCCCTGGGAGTGCGCGCCGCGGGCTCGCTTCTGAGTGAACAAGCTGCAAGTTCCCAACTCTTCCGCCTCCCCCCTCCGGCGGCCCCCCAGGCTCTTACGCCTGTCATTCCTCGTCCTCCTTTTTCCACCCCTCGAGCAGCCCCAGGCTCCCCGGAGGAGGGAGGGGTGGGGGTCTCTCCACGCTGTCCCCTGAGGATGGGGGGAGGAAGAAGGAGAAATTAACTGTTGGCGCACCACACTCCTGATTCGTGTGGGGAGAGGGTTGCCTGTCCCCTGGCCTTGGGTGGCACCCATACCCCATTGTGCTGTGGGGTTTTCTCCCCCCCACTCAGGGCAGTTGCTTTCTACTGCCAGTCAAAAGTAGTCGCTTTCTACTATTTTCTCCATTGATCTCTCTCTGTTTCTCTCTGACTCTCTCTCTGACACACACACTCTCTCCTCCTTTTCTCTCTGACACACACACTCTCTCATTCTCTTTTTCTCTCTCTGACACACACACACACTCTCTCTCTTTCTCTTTCTGACACACACACACACAAGCTCTTGTTTTGAGTCCCTGTACAGATGGACGGCTGAAGGAGGGGGATGGTGCCTGCTGCCTGAATATATATTGGAGCTGCCTTAGCCCACCTTATGCAGGCTGTAACTCTTCTCCCTTTTTTCCTTTGTTCCCCTTCACAGACCATTATAAGCACCACTGGTTCCCCCTGATGCCCTCCAAAGGCTCAGGGTACCGCTGCATTAGAATCAATCACAAGATGGACCCCTTGATAGGAAAGGCAGCAGGCATGATCGGACTAAGCCACCAGAGACTCTTCCAGCTCCTACCCAGCGAATTAACTCTTTGGGTCGACCCCTTTGAGGTGTCCTATCGTATAGGAGAAGATGGGTCTATTTGCGTCCTCTATGAAGGTCCTCAGCCAGCAGTGAAGAATACCAAAGCTCTTGAGAGCAGAAGCAGCTGTAAAGATGAGTGGAGAATTGGCAGAGCCAGCCCTTCCAAGAACTACAACATGATGACAGTTTCCAGTTAAAAAAATAACATTCCCTGTACAATGATGTATGTATGTATCCCACTTTGATAATGATTAGATGATGTAATTGATATGTTGATTTTCACCCCATAGTCATTAAAGTTGTAGTAGTACTGCCAAATTCTTTGTTTTGTGGCCAAGGGCTAATGTATAAAGAGCAGTTCTTTAACTGTGTACTTTTCTGGATTGTATACTGTAAATGAAATTGTACAGGATTGTTTTACAGATTTATATTTTGGAAAAAAGAATCCTTGGCTATTTGTAATAAAAATGAAAGTAATTTAACTCTTTTTTTTTCCTTTTACACTGGCTTTTAGTTCACCACCAAAACATTTTGCCAACCAGTTCTGCCTGGATATTCCACTTCTGCACATATTGAGCAATAATTTTGGGATGGGTTGAGAAAGGCCAGGCGGGGGTGGGGATGGGAATGAGACACTCTGACCAACTGGAATTTTTAAACCTCTCTAGTGATTTGGCTGCACAGACTGTTTCAGGGTCATAAACACAGCTGCATGGAACAAATATGATTTGTCTAACGTAAATATCCAGGCCAGGTTTCTTTATTCCCAAACAGCTGTCAAGCATGGAGTCAAATTTCTTGAAGTAAAATTGTAGAAAATCTACTCAGTTGTCCATGCCTTCTTGTCCAATAAAATAACCTTTTAATGTGGCTTTACACTGATGAATGTTGGATAAAAATACACCAATACAAGCAGGCACACAAAGCAGGCATTGCCAACTGTTTCATTGAAGGCCTAATTGAAGCCCTCAAAATGTAATTGTTGAAGTTTTCCTGGACTCTGATGGACTAAATAAAATATTTACCCAAATCCCAAACAACTTAAGTGGATGAAAATTCCATTAATTTCAGTAGGAATTATTTGTATGCAATGAGTTCAGGACAGAGCTGTGAATGTACAACTTTAATGTGCTAGTTTACATTTTAAAAGTTTGAAATTTAAATTAGAAACTCTAGATATTTTACTACTTAAAAATGATTGAACTTTAAAAAACACACACAAAGAAACCACTCTTTTAATAAAAACAATAACAGCCTCAGACCAAATAATTGCTTTGGGATCTATGCAGTGACCAGGATTCCAGGAAGTTACTTTAGATGTAGTCCAGGCCTTGTGTGCATGGGAGACTGCTCTTTTGAGAAATGCGAATTTTAACCTCCCTAGGGCATGCAGACCTAGTGCAGTTTTTTGGATCTAGGCTATCTAGTGGAGAATGATGAGGGTTTGGCAGTTATTTCAGTTGTAAGTTTGAAACCAAAAACTGAATAGGCTTTGTGAAAGGCATACCCCATGATAGCCATGTTTTCAGTTTTGAAAAGAGAGCATTGTTAACATGCCACCGCCAACCTGGTAAAACTGTGACATTCACAGTTGTAAAAGACTCGGCCAAGGGCAGGTCTGGGCAAGTTGGGGCAAGTCTGGGCAAATTTGAAGTACCATCCACAAAAGCTTTTTTGAAAATATGAGGTTACGGATGTTTTAGTGTGCAATCCTATACATAGTTTCCTGTGTAAGTCCCATTTAGTTCAATGGTGCTTACTTCTGAGTAAATATGCATAGGATTGTGCTGTTAGTCTACCACCAATATCAGAGTTTTAACCAGTTTGGTTAAAATCTAGTGGCTACGTTCAATTTTTTTTCTAATGAAATATTTTTAAACATAAATGTGGATCAGTGGGCTATAAATTGGGGGTGGTGGTGGAATTAATTAAAACTGATGGCACACACACTTCCAGGAAGTGTATTTAAGCTGCTGGCCTTATTCTCTTTTATGTCTGAAACAAAATATTGGTCTGAAAATAGATATGATAAATGTTCTCACCAGTTTTCATAATAAAACTTGATAACGTATTGAGGGCCCAATTCTATCCAACTTTCCAGCACTGATGCAGCCTCAGTGCAGCCCCAAGGTGAGAGAACAAATGCTCCCTTCCTTGAGGAGGCCTCTGTGACAGATACCCCACCACAGAATGCAGTGTATCCCCATTACCATAGCTACGTTAGCACTGGAAAGTTGGATAGGATTGGATCCTTTAACCAGATAAAGGCTGCGATCTATACATTTACCTGGGAATAAATCCTATTTGACTCAATGGGACTTCTGAGTAGACATACCTAGAATTGCATTGTCAGTGGAATTTTAAGTAAGAAAATGGCTGTAGGAGATAAAAAGACATATTAAAAATTTATGGAACTACTTTCAATGCAAATGCTTAGGTGAGTTTACAGAGCAACAGCTTTGCTGCTACTGTAGCAAAGCTAGGCTGTACCTAAATTACCAACACAGAGGGTTGATAAAAGTGCATTTTAGCTCTTTTTTTCTATTTGTGCTGCATGTGACTGTTAATATGAAATATAGTTGAATGCAAAATTGACTCTAGATTTTGAACCTAGAATCCAGGCACTTTCATACCTTTTGCAGCAGCAACTGGTTCTGAAGGCAAGGAGGAGGGGTGATTTTATACCAGAGGCTAGGTGTCTGAAGAAACTTAGTGTTTTGCCCCCTCTCCAGGAATGCCAGTGAATCCAGGTGCTATATTTTTTTGTTTGCCTAGAGCAGTGTTTCTCAAACTGGGTTGGGACTCACAAGGTGGGTCACAAGCCTATTTCAGGTGGGTCCTCATTCATTTCAATATTTGATTTTTAATATATTAGGCTTGATGCTGCCATGGTATGTGACTGCATTTGGGGAAATGTTACAGACCTATACTTTTAACAAGCTACTATGTATATTTTAACAATGATAGTAAATGGGACTTACTCCTGGGTAAGTGTGGGTGGGATTGCAGCCTAGGATTGTTAAAACATTTCCTGCTTGAGGATGTCACTTCCAGTCATGACATCACTTCCGGTGGGTCCTGACAGATTCTCATTCTAAAAAGTGGGTTCCAGTGCTAAATGTGTGAGAACCACTGGCCCTAGAGAATTAACCAATTTAAGCCTCAAGTGTGAGAATCCCTATAATCAGTTCCTTGGTTTCTTGGACACACAAACAAAAAGGATTTTCAAAAGGAAAATGATAAAATGGTGCTTTTGTAAAATAAAGCAGGAGCATGAAGATGAACCAGAATTATTGTAAGCATTGCATGTTTTCTCTGCTTCTTGAGAAGAATACTATTCACCATTTCTTTTGCTGAAAACAGTTGTGTTGGTGAAAAACTATTTTTATTTTTAAGAAACATGCATTGGCAGCTGAATTGCTTAAAACTCTATCCACACACATTTTTAAAGATTGTTATAGAAATTGTTTGAAATTATAGAAATTTTGTTTGATGGCTTGAAAGTATGTTGTTAGTGTGCCAGTGTCACGCATTTAAGCGTTATATGTGCCAATAATACGCATAGAGGATTTTCAGCTCATTCATAATACCAATTTCTTGAATGCACTGTAGATTTCATAAGCACAAACAATTTTAAATCAGAGCCTTAACAATTTCTAAAATATCATTTATGGAGAATAATGATTCAAGTTGACATAGAATTCCATGTATTTTAAAGTATTATTTCACCAGCTAAATAATGTTGATCTTAGCCTTCAGAGAAACAATATGTGGTGCTTGCATGCATAGAAGAAAATACAACTTTATTTTCTGAATTAAATAGTACCTCTTTTTCAGAAAATATATTTGGTCTATAGATTCCCTACATGAATTTCTTGCAGTTTTTTTTTTTTCTTGTGCAGGAGTTTCTGCTACTGTTAATTTGTATATACCTATTGTAAAAACATTAACTCTCAAAAAGCAAAAGCAACAGAGTCCTTTGGTACATTACACACAGGAAAAAAATGAGAGAAAATTGTGAATTGTGAGTCTGAGAAATATAAGAGGCATTGCGTGCGTTCATTTTTATGTAAAACATAAAAAGTGTAAAAAGATGATTCAATCAGTAATAGGCAATAACCGGTAACTAGCCTGGTAGGCTGGTTAATTGGCACACAGGAAGTGACATCATTTAATCAGGCAATGACTAGAAATAAACATTTTTTTTCTCACTTAGGAACATATTAGCTGCAAATGACAGAAAATATGCAAATCATGATCATACTTTCAATATATGGGAGAGCTCAATTGCCATGTGGGCTACCCTTTCATCAGTGCCATTCTTGTTGAGGTGTCACTTCACAGCTCAGCAGCTGAAAGGTGCCCTGCATAGTGACAACTTGGCAGAAGCAGCACTGTTGAAAGTGTGGCCCACATGATAATTGGGCTCCCTTTTCACCCCTCTTGGTCTGCCCCCCCATACTGTACTTCACCTTCTGAGGCCTCCTTCCATCTCTCCCTCCCAGCACCTCTGCAGAAACAATGCTGCTGAAAGAGCAGCGCTGGAAGAAGTCAATTATCATGTGAACCACCCTTTCAGCTGTGACAGAAGCAGCGCTGCTGAGAGGGTAGCCTGCATGATAAGTGGACTCTCCCAGGGCTGCCCTTTCAGCATGCTGCTTCTGCCAATGGTTTGTGTACTGGTCACTGACTGTAATAAAAGATTCTTCTTCTGCCAATGTGTCACTTCGCAGTTCAGCAACTGAGAGCAGCTGATGGTGATGCTGGGAGAGCCCAACTATCATGCAGGTCAGATAAATAACTTCTGCGGATTGCATCTGACCTGCAGGCCTTATGTTTGATGCCCCTCATCTAACCTGAAAAGCAAATGCTGCCTTTCAGTTTCACAAATACCTTATTTCAGGAGGTCTGGGAGAGAGGAAAAAGTTCAAATGTAAAAGTTAGTCCAAACATTATGCAGCAAAGGGAAGAAGAAAGCAAAACGTTGCCATGACCAATAATGATGAGAAGAATTCCATGAGAAGCTGCAACTGTAGACAAGCATGATACAATGTAATAAATTCCAATTTTCCTGGGAATGTACGTTATATTCATAGCTACAGGTTACCGGAACTCTCTTTTGCTTTTACCAGGTTGATGGTGGGAGGTTTCACAATGTTTGCAGTGTCACTTTGTTCAGGGGTGTAGCTTTCCAGCACTTGAGGAGACTACTGACTATTGATGTGACTAAGGATTACTCAGTGAAAGGTTTGCTGGAGAAAGACTTCAAAAGAAAAAAGCAGGAAGGGTGGGGGACAAAACAGTCAACAGAAAGTATGAGTGTCCTTATTCTGCAACAATGTAGCATATTCCAAAGTTAGCTCTGAGTGGGAAGGCTGCTGGACTGTTGGTAGAAAAGAGCTTCATGTAACTAAAAGCAAGGAATGCACAACTGCATTGGTAGTATTCCCATGCAGGAGCAGTTTGAGTCATAGAACTGACTTTATTTTCTACACTACATCCCTCATTCTCCCTCTAGTAGTTTCATGGCTAATTTACTAGTTTCCCCATTGTGCTATGCAGTATAATATACCTGTAAAAAGCCGGCAAATCTACTTTGGGATGTCTGCCATTCCTCCATAATTTACTGCCAACATACTGACAACACAATGCTGTGATTTAATGTGCCACTGTTTGAGATTGCCTACCACCATTGTGGAGGATCACTTTGGTAAGGACTTCTGCTGCTGCTACTTGCGAGTTCTGTATCTGTTGCCCTTGACCACGGGTGTCCAAACTTTTTGACAGGAGGGCCACGTCATCTCTCTGACAGTGTGTTGGGGGCCAGAAAAAAAGAATTAATGTACATTTAAAATTTAAATAAATTTACAAAAATTTACATAAATGAATATATTACAGATGGAACATGAATGAATGACGGTCTCATGACAGTTCAAAGCCTGTAAAAGGCCTTGTGCCGAGCAAGGCTGACCTTTCCTTTGCTGCCATTGCTGCTTCACAGACATGAAACAGCAAGCAGCAGAGGGAGCCTCAGCCCGCAGCTCACATGAGAGGTCGAGCAGTTGGCCCTCACACTGAGTGCAGTCACATCAGACCCATGTGGGCTCCAGCAAGTGTCTGGTGTGCCAGAGGCTCATTGGAGAATCCATAGGCCAGATTGGGGTACCTGAGGGCCACAAAAGGCCCCTGGGCTGGGGTTTGGGCACCCCTGCTCTTGACAAACAAGCCAAGCATCTTTAGCCAACTGTAAGAAATGCCCTAGTCTTTGCACAGGATTGTGGGGTGAGTGCTAGAACCTGGAATGGCACTCTGCCAGTGAGTGAGTTGGGTGTCAGCCTGGACTTGCTCAATTCTAAGTTACATCTGCGTAAAGAGCCTTCATTCACAACTGGTACTTTCACACATAACAAAAGCAATCTGTCGGTTCTTTTGAAGGTATATCATATCACCAGTTTAACAAAGGAACAGGCTTGTGTTATGTTCAGTCATCAGAATAGCTGTGATCCTCAGAATTCTCTATTTTCCTCTGTCCTGTAATGATTGTATGTCATAAGAAGCAACCTGCAGGATTGTCAAGTGCCTGATCTGAAATCAGTTTTTTCAGCTGGCAAAGATTGGGGTAGTGAGATGATTTTTTTGCCTTTGTGGTCTTGGTGCTTACGAGCAGAGCTTTTCCAATATTTGGGCCAAGGGAAGAAACTGGAAGTTGTGTGTGTTGTGGAGAGGATGGTGCTTTGTAACTAAGCGTGATGCTTTGGTGCCTCCCCCAATCCTTTTTCTTTTCATCTTCTGCAACCTCCCCCCAGGGGGAGGAAGCTAAAATCAGCAAAGTTCATGGAGGTGACGATGTCAGCCAATGCTGATCTTATCCATTTGCAGGTAGTTGCACCATAGCTCATATAAACAGGAGAAAAGAATTACCTACTCATTTGGTAGGGACTATGTTTGTGCTCCAACCCCCATGCTTTTTCCTCTTCATAGTGTCTACTGTGGGTACTGCAGAGAACAGAATCAGTACTGGTATCTCTGGACTAATGTTATTCAAAAACATCTGGAGAGTATGATCAATGTTGAGTAACATAATGTTAGTATATTGTACATTGTGCTATATGGCACCAACTTTACACTGTAGCATCATAGCATTAGGATTACTGTAATTGTATTCACCCCAAGATCTAACACATCACAACTCAATGGCCTGCAGCGGTCTTCACTACTGCCCAGAGTAACAAACCCAGCCTTGGTATGGCAAGGTATCCAGATGGTGACAGCAACCTGCCTGCCATTTCTATTGGCCTTTCATTGCCCTTTACTGGTGCTCATTCAGGTTGTAGCCTTCAGCAATTTCCATGAGAGTCCCTGTTATGTGCAATGACATCACAGAGATTTTAATGATGATGGTTGCAGGTTAAGAATCTGCGGGGAAGGGTGAAGAAGCATGCCAAGATATATCCAAGTTCCCCAGACACTCAAGCGTCTGTGACTAGGCAAACCATAGCCACTGTTGACAGCAGAAAATCTGTTGCACTAATGGGGAGAGAGAGAGAGAGAGAGAGAGAGAGATCTTGTGAAGGAACAGAAATAAACAGCAACACCTGCTGGATAACTTGCAAGCTTGGAGCTTGGCAACCTGGAAGTTGGTTAATGTCCAGATTATGTCAATGCCCTGGGGGCTGGGGATAAGAATAGGCCCTCCTTTGGCTGTACCTGTCATAAGAGGTGACTAAACAGCCACTGGGTAGATGGGACTTGATAGCCTGGGAAGGCAGCTCATCTAAGAGAAGGAAAACTCTGATCCCAAACCTCCACTGCCTTGTGGCTACATCCAGTTATGGAAAAGGCTTCAGGAGTCAACCTTGAGGCAAAATCCAGAGCTGGAGTCCCTGAGGCAGTTCATGGCTGTACACAGTCACGTTCTGGCAACTCCTGCGATGCAGCTGGAACCAACCGTATTGGCCTCTGCCTTTCCACTGGACCATTTCAGCGACATGGAGAGGGGGGATTTGCTACATGGGTAATAGTCTGTCTTCCATATCGACTTTACCCAGGCTTCATGTACTGGAGAGGACACTCTGTTCCAGAACCACTATTCAGAGCACGATACCATAGTCTTCCGAGACTGAAGGATGCCAACAACATATGTCAATGCCAAACATCCAAAGGCCTTGTCATGATTTGACAGGATGCAGCTTCTGAAGAGGTCTGCAAAACAGTGCTGATCCTTTAGAGAGGGAATGCAGGTGGCAGCAGCAGATCTGAAGTGAAAGATGCCCTAAATTTTCCACTCCCTACAATCTGCTGCTGCTTCAGCCCATATCAGCTGGCCTCATAGAGGAGCTGGCCCTCCTTGGATAGAAAAATTGTAAATCTGCAGCAATGCTGTGCAACTTGGTGCACAGCAGCCATTCTATGTGCTATTTCACACCTAGCTTCTTTTTTTTTAAGTTAGTCATCAGAGTTGTATTGATCATTGTGTTGTGTTGTGTTGTGATAATTGACCATTGTGTTGTGTTGTTTTTGTGTCTCATGGGATTAATAACAAAAAATACATTTGAAAGGAACTGAGTCATTTTCTCACATTTTAATATCTCTAGGGAATGATTAGAGCACTTACTATCAATTATAAATTACTACTCAAATTCTGGTTGTTATACTAGAAAGGACATGTATGGAGTGAGGACCCCAGTATCCACAGTACAGAAGAGGTTCTGCTCTCACCAGTGTCCAAGTGCAACCTCCACTTCTCTGATTCCTGGTGACTGTAGAGTCTGTAACAAGGTAGAAGTAGAGGTCTCTCTCAGCCATGCCTCATACCTACTTAATATATATACCACAGAAGTTGATACAACTGAAAATCCATAATAAAACTATGAAGCTATGTTTCACCACCCTATGAACTATGGAACTATGGTCCAAATCCTAACCCACTTTCCAGCACTGACATAGCTGTGCCAATGGGACATGTGCTGCATCCTGCAATTGGGGGCATTCACGGAGCCTTCCTCAAAGTAAGGGAATGTTTGTTTCTTACCTAGGAGCTGCACTGCCTTTATGTCAGTGCTGGAAAGTGGGTTAGGATTGTGCCCTATGTTTCACAGCTATGCAGCTCACATGGTCCACCCTGCTTCCAACACTAAAATTGAACAGGCTGGAGATCTCCTTGGGGTAAGGGAACATTTGTTCCCTTAAGCTGTGAGCAGCCCCAGCCCAATCAGTGGGGCTACTCAGATCTGCACGAGCGAGCTTGCTGGTGCAAGTCCCAGAAGCCCCATGTAGGGCTTTCAGGCCTCAGAAGGGGATTAAGATATGGTGGAGACTTCCTCTGTCGACTCTACCCCCTCCGAGACCTCTACCCAGGCCTGATACATCTCCCATTCTGCCCTCCCCTGGCTCTGTTACACCCCTCCCTGCCTTTGTTCTGCCCGCCCCCTGCCCCTGCACCACTTGGCACTGTACTTACCCATGCAGCCTGCCATCAGGCTGGATTCAGTAGCAGCAGGATGATGCTGGCCTTCCTGCCAGTGCTCCCTACTCCTGAGTTACCACAAATATGCTTTATGGCACATTTGTGCCAGCTAGTGCCAGCACAGCAGCCACTGCATCAGCGCTAGCCGACCTTAGAAATGGGCTATCAGTGTATGAGAGAGTCTTCCTGCCTTTCTTGTCTTTTGTGGTTTTTTGACCTGTTGAGCATTTATATTTTCCTACCTAGACTGGAAAAAAATAAAAATAAAAATGAAAAAAGCTGAACTTTGGGCAAAATAGATTGGAACCTAGGCTGTCCTGCATATAATTTCAAATCAACTATATTCTTAAAAAAAATTACAATTTGGTTTGGAATGATGAGCAAAGAAGCATTTTGAGAGCATTTTGTCCAATATTCAGCTTTGGTCTTCTCAGTCTGTAATTGACATTATTTTCCTTCTTTGACCCAAGTGTAGTGTGATCGTAGTGAGATCAGCAGCGTGGCTGCTATGTGAAAACACAATAAAGGGAACACTACATGGCAAGAATTTCTGTGAAGCAACTGCCTATGCAGTTGTAATGATTTCAACCATGCTATTAAATCTCTCTCTCTCTCTCTCTCTCTCTCTCTCTCTCTCTCTCTCTCTCTCTCACACACACACACACACACATGCACATGCACACACACACACAATAGATGCTTCACCATTTGCATGGTGCCATCTGTGCCCATGATACTTTACAGAGAGTGAGAAGATAGGTCTTTGTCTCAAAGGGCTCATAATTTAAAAGAGATACTAAAGAGTTGACAGAAGAAAAGAGGGAAGTGGATATGGGGCAAGAATGGGTGAAATGTTGGCTGGTTGAAATCAGCACAGTCACATGCAGAGCCACATGACAACAAGATCTGCAATGTGCTGCTGTGCCCACAAGGCTACATTTCAAGCAACAACAATGCCACAGATCACAGAGATGAACTGAGAGGGTTATCTTGCTGTCAAGGGCAGCATGTACCCCTGTGCTGCCTAAATCCCCCCCCCATGCTACATCTGTGTGTGCATGCACCCCCATGGATGAGGGGGAAAAACAGGAGGGAGAACAAGCAAACATTCCCTGGTCCCTCCCCCTTTATTTACAAAGAGTGTGGTATGCAACCTCCCTGATTCAAGTCACTTCTCTGTGAAGTAGAGGAGCAGAAGATGCTGGGAACCCATCATCCCCTGCTCCTGCTCATTGCAAACAGAAGTGGTGTGGAGCAGTGGGGCTGCATGCCACACTCTTCGTAAGTCAAGGGAAAGGAAAAGGTTTCAAATTCCCCATCCCTGCCTGCTTGGTGCTTCATAGAAATGAAATCCAGAGCTGTAGCAGCTCCCCACCTCCTTCTTCCAGCAGCTTGCAGCAAGTTAGAAGAGGATCAGAGCACCCAGCAGCTTGGAGAGGGTGATGGACAGATGGGTCTCCAAGGGTGTCACTCCATGTGACCATTTCAGGTTACTTCATGGCAAGGTTGGCACTGCTAACTATCATTCTGACTTCAGAAAGATACCCTAATGCTTATGGTTATATCAGCCTCAACGTGAAACCTGGATAAATAAAACTGGGACAGTATTTCCTCCTACTGTACTTACACAATGAAATTTTTTAATTGCCTTTTAATTAAAATTGGATTTTTCTCTTTTTTTTGTTTACAGTCTAGCTTTTATTTTTTTTAGTAATATCATTTTTTAAAAAATAAATTAATGCTCCATAATAAATAATGCATTCAACTTGTAGAGAAAGAAGAATGAAAGAGAAAAAAGGGCATTCATTTATTTTTAAAGCACATCCATTCTGAAAGTCTTCACCTTCCGATAAATTAATTTAAGCCTCATTACCAAAATTCTCTTCCATAATAGGAATATGACCACATTAGCATTACTCAGGGTACTGGAATTCTGTAACATTTTGAATATGATACAGTAGCAGCTTCTAGTAAAATCAACTGAGACCAAATTCCATCCAGGTCTTCCAGTGAATTTCATTTCTAATCACATTCAACTCAATCCAGGCCTAGTAGGAGCTCAAGCCATGCTCACTGGCATGCAAAATCTACCTTCCACAACACTGCTGCTTCCTCCTAGCCCATCTAACTAGAAAGAGGGCAAGAAGGGCAATATGGTGCAATCTTACCCACATCTCACTTACCTACAGGTCCAATATCACCACCCACCTCCATGTTATCCTGTTTCAAATAAACAGGAAGAGTGCAGCATACTGGACTCCCAGCTCACTCTCTTCTTAAGGAGCCTGGTGGAGGGCAAACGGGTGGAGTAGGGCAGTGCCAGCAGCTTTTCCTGCCCTTCCTGCCCAGTGGTGGTGAAGGAAGAAGTGGGCTGTCACTGACTGCCCTGAACCTCTGCAGCTGCTCCAAAGTGGATCAGAGAGTTGATTTAAGCAGTTCCTCAGTGATCAGGGTGACCAGACATCTTCTCTTTCCAGGACATGTCCTATTTTTTAACTTGTGTCCTGGAAAAGATCTTAAATGTCCTCCTTTTCCCTGTGAGCAGACCCTGCAGGCAGTGCATAGCCTTCTTGTAATTAATTATATGCAGTAAATTATAATATAGTTTTACATTTAATAATAAGTAATATGGTGTTTAAATTAATCACGTGAAATCAATATACAAATGGTTTTCGTTTTTATCTTGTCATGTCCTACTTTTTTTGGATGTCCTACATTTTGGGGTGCTTGGCTCTCTTTTGTGTTTATGACATCTGGTCACCTTATATGTGATGGGCTAGAAGGGCTGAGGAAAAGACATGGCATGCAGATAGCTCTCATCAATTCACCGTTCCCCTCCAACTCGCCACTCAACACAATATTTTCAGGTCACTTTGTGGACAGGCTGGCCCTGACTGAATTACGGGAACTGACCAGGGATGGGAACTTGAATCAAGTGACTCAAGTCTGAGTCGCAAAAAGCACATATTTTTGCTGACTCATGTACACGAGTCACCTGCACCAATGAACCAATGATTGGGGCATGAACTCGAGTCTGAGGCCACCTGACTCGGCACTAATTCCCCATGCATGCGCACTGACTCTGTCTGTGTCTGGGTGTGCTTACTTACCTTTTTTGGCATGTGAAAAACCTAGTGGTGACATCATTGGGCAAGCAGCAGGGAGGTTTTGCAGGGAGCCTCACCTCGGCTTGCAAAGTACTATGTGTTGCACAGAGCCTCACCGCTAGGCAACCAGAATGGCTCTGAAGCAGGGACATGCAGTGCAGGGCAGCAGGTGAGGCAGAACTGCCCTATCGTAGTCAATGGAACAGCACCACAGCTGCCCCACCTGCATATACCTGAGGAGGCTCTCCTTACACCGGAGAAAGTGGGCATAAGGAGAGCTTCCTTGGGTATAAACAGGCAGGGCAGCTGTGGTGCTGTTCCAAGGACAATAATAGGGCAGTTCTGCCTCACCTGACGCCCCCACTCTGAAGGTGAGGGGGCCACTTGCATGCCTGTGGTGAGGCTCCATACAACATGTAGTACTTTGCAAGCCGAGGTGAGGCTCCCTGCAAAACTTTGTGCTTTGCACCCAATCTAGGTACACTACTGGTGAGCTCCATTGTTACTTGGGAGGAGGAAGCCTCATTGAATGACCAGCTACAATGGAACTACTTCTAAGCAGAGCTGCCAAGGATTGGGTTGTCCTGGTAAGCCTCACAGCTGCTGTGCGTGACCCTCTTCCCTCTTGCCACTTTGTCCCCGCTCTCTCACAGTCTGTCCCACCTCTCCCAGCTTGTTTACAGATGGGATGGGGACATTAGGGGAATGGTTAAAAAGAACTCACACACACACACAACTCCATTTTTTTTCCACGGCTGGCTGTTCAAAGGGAACAGCTTGTGACATGAGTCTTTTCAAGTCATGAAAATGCTTTGGGCGATGTGGAAAGTGCCCCCGTTATGACTTGTTTTTGAGTTGAGTTGCAGGGGGCAGAGACTTGTAACTCAACTCAAGTCTAGCTGTGCTGGACTTGCCCATCCCTGGAACTGAGTATTGTTGAAAGGTAGCTGATGTGTCACAAAACCTGTTGGAAGCTGCAATACTGCCAACTGATCCATAATGCTTTCATGTAAATCCTGTCAAGATTCTGAGATTCGAATCAAGATTTGAATTAGGCATTTATAAAAGTATTTAAGATGTGAAAACACTTGTGTGTGCATTTGTATTGCACAACTTTATTT
Organism: Tiliqua scincoides; assembly: GCF_035046505.1. Classification (NCBI taxonomy): domain Eukaryota; kingdom Metazoa; phylum Chordata; class Lepidosauria; order Squamata; family Scincidae; genus Tiliqua; species Tiliqua scincoides. Next base: position 210,776,266 of record NC_089822.1, read on the forward strand.
TACTGGTGTTGGCATCCTTCAGTCTCGGAAGACTATGGTATCGCGCTCTGAATGGTGGTTCTGGAACAGAGTGTCCTCTCCAGTGCGCGAAGCCTGGGTAATGTAGATATGGAGGATAGACTGTTACCCATGCAGCAAATCCTTCCTCTCCATGTCACTGAAATGGTCCAATGGAAAGGCAGAAGCCAATACGGTTGGTTCCAGCGGCGTCGCAGGAGTTGCCAGAACGTGACTATGTACAGCCACGAATTGCCTCAGGGACTCCGGCTCTGGATTTTGCCTCGAGGTTGTCTCCTGAAGCCTTTTCCATAACTGGATGTAGCCACAAGGCAGTGGAGGTTTGGGATCAGAGTTTTCCTTCTCTCAGATGAGCTGCCTTCCCAGGCTGATGAGTCCCATCTACCCAGTGGCTGTTTAGTCGCCTCTTACAACAAGTACAGCCAAACTGAGGGCCTATTCTTGTCCCCAGCCCCCATACCATTTTACTGGTATGCACTGAAATATGTTGTGTAGTTTGGCACGCACACACATTAAAGGAAAAAGTGTAAGGATGCAGTTACAAGAATACAGAATAAATATTTAAACAATGCAGACAAGCACACTGAAACTTCCAAGGTGAATATGCACAGCAGGTTAGGCTAGAACTATTGTGAGTTTTGATAACACCAGCAGAATTTTCAGGGTAATGTATCTGACAGTGCAATCCTATGTATGTCTACTCAGAAGTAAGCCCCATTGATTTTAATAACCTCTGCATTAAATTATGCTATTTGTGAATTTCAGCCACAACACTAAGCATGTCTTTTCTCAAGCTGTCTTATCATTGTAACCCAGAGTCTCTTGTGATTTGTGGCCTTCTGCTTTTATCCTCTAATGTGTTTGTCTTTAATTCAACTGCATCTGTTCCCTGGGCTGATGAAATATTACTGAATACAGCACAGAGCCTTAGTCCTTCCCACAGCTGCTGTGCTGAATGATTGCTCTGTTGCATAGTAGAACATCCCCCACTTGGTCCATTGCTAGGCCAACTATATTGCATTTGTGTGTGTTCAGCTACATGTGCATTTCACCAGCCCAGTGACCTAAATAAGAGATGTCTTTATACATCTGTGCTCTTTATTCCATCTGACATACCTCCATTTTAGTATTATTTGCTAATGCATGTGTGAGATTTGTTTTACTCCCTAAAGAAAATATTCAACCTAGTGAAGACAGTAATAAACAAACCTCAACATAAATTATAATCCCCCCCCCCCAATCATTCAAATAGTCTTGCTTCCTCTGCCTGAGCGAGTGCCCTAGTTTGTATCCATAGCTTTGACAGCTTTAGGCTGCAATCCTATAAACACTTACTTAAGAGTAAGTTCCATGGAAGACAATGGGACAGATATGAGTAAACATGTATTGGATTGCTCTGTTAATTGTTGTAGATATTTTTCCCAATTTTAGGAAAATTTAAATTAGACTTCTGATAACTTTTGCGCTTTTCTCATATGATTGAAGAGGTGAAGTGAATCAAGTCAGGGCAGAAGAAGCTACTGGATGATTATCATTAAAACATCACAAACTGTATGCAATCATTGCCCATGACACATATGTAACTACATTCCACTTATGCATCCAGTGCTTAGAAAATGTTATAGGTGTGCTATAAAAGGTTAACCCTTGAGAATATAGGTCACAACAAATAAGTACAAAATGCAAGCTACTGTGCAAAAATTGATTGTGTAGAAAGGACTTTGGCTTCTGAAACTTGTTCATTAACCTAGGAGGATAACCAATCCCATCCCCCACTATGGTTATCCTCCAATGGTAAACCCCCAATGGTTTACACTGTAGGTAGCAACCCTGAATCCCCAGTACCAGTGGCTGTTGTAGCACCCAATCTACCACTGAGGACAAGCTTTGCCCCAAGGCCCCCACAGACCTGGCACCAGCAGTGCACCACAGACTCCTTATATATCTGCATCTATCAAACAATAGCTAGCCAAAGAACGTTAAAGATTTCTGTATGCACAGCACACACAAATTAAACCATTTTTAATCAGCAAGGAAAGAAAACACAATAATAGACAGCTGAAAGAAAGCAGTAATAAACAGCAAATGAGAATTATATCACAGCAAGGGTTCTTAGCATTCAGCAATTACTGGCCTGCTTTTTGTGCTAGTCTTGATTGTCAGTTTGAAGACATTTTTTTTATTTTTATTTTTGTCAATAGCTTTTTGAAGGAGGGTGGTAAATCAAAAAGCAATAAAATTACCAACATGTAGGCTAGGGGTGTGAGAAGCAGGTCCTGTGTATAACAAATGAAAGGGAGGAACTTTGATTCTCTGGGTGCTGAAAATGTTCAAACTGCTCTCCACAAAGAGTATTTCTCTGCTTGATCTAAGATGTGTCACTTGGATACAATAAACTGCCCAATTTTGAGTAGCCTGTGAATTCACCATGGATTTATTTTTAAACTCATTTGCAGGAAAATCAAACAGTTATACAATATGAGAGAGAGAGAGAGAGAGAGAGAGAGAGAGAGAGTTGTCTGCAATGAGTTACTGAGTTTCCTGTTTAACTGATTTTTTGAAATTATGTTCAAGCTGTACAGAGAAACAAGGATATGTGAATGTAAGTTGGAAAGGATAAACAGTTTAAAAGATAAAATGAATGCTGGTTGGATTAATACTCTGATGCCTCATCAACTATGCTGATTACCTATTCAATTCCAGGCTCAACTCAAAATCTGGTATTAACTTTCAAAGCCTGTAATGGCCTGGGACCAGATGACCTCAAGGGCCACCTGGACCTAATGGAAGGGAGGGGGGAAAGAAGAGTAATCAGTGCAAATCACCCCCTTTCAGTGAAAATCTCCCAACAACCATGCTAGTTGCTGTCAATAAAACATGCAAGGGAGCAGAGGCTTGGTTCAGTTTCGTAAGAAATATATTATAGTTCATAGCTGTATAAAGCATCTTCTGAAGTGATCAGAGGCTCCTACTATTTTGGAATACAGAACCCTAGAGCCGTTCTCTTTGTGTGAAAGTCTGAGCATGGCCTGGCTGACAAGTACATCCTTCTCCTTCGGTGGACTGGGAAGAAGAGAGTGGTGTGGAGAAAGGGCAGGAAGGAAACAGTGTTAAGGGTGACAAATTCTGCAGGGACCAGAGAAGGGTAGGTAGATGGTTTCAGGTGACTGGATAGTACACTGCACTCCAGAGTCCTTTGCATCCAAATCCCAACATGCTCAAGCTTTAAGATCAGCATTGGAGCTCTGCTGTCTGACTCGTTTCCATTGGAGAAGTGGCTGGTTGATTCTAGGGGCAGGATCTTCTCAGTGGTGGTGCTTCAGTTATGAACATGTTCCTAGAAAAGATCTGCTAGGCCCCCCGCTGTTCCCATTGTATGTGGGCTTTAAAAACCATTTTACATGCTAACATTCAATTATGAATCAGTTTGATGCCACTCAAACAACTTTTCTTTTGTTTTGGTCTTGTTTGTTTTCTTACTATTCTCTGAATTACTTTTAATATCAATATTTTATTTTTACTGGACACTACTTTCAGTACACCTCAATGTAGGATGAAAACAAAAATTAATTGTTTCATTTGTGTGTTTCATTTGTTCTCTTACTGGGGGTAAGCCTCTGGCACTGGAATGGATCTACTCAGATCTGCACCAGCAATTTTACTGGCACACATCTGAGTGAACCCAGGAAAGCGGATCAAGGCCTGGAAGGGAGATAGGATGTTGGCAGTGGTGCTGCCACCAATATATTTCCCTTCTAGCTCTCATTCCATGCCCTGTTCCAGCACCCCATTCCTCTCAACTCACCACCCTGTTCCATTCCTTCCCACTCCCCCCGCACTGACTTACTGGTCCCAGGAGCCATGCTATATGCTACACATAATTTGTATAGGACCCAAAATTGGAATTTGAACAATATATTTGCATATAAATTGTAAAATGTTGTGTACACAAACACTTGTGTAATATCTGTAAAAATCAATTTTAAAAAAATCCAGGTAGGAATATCAGAACCTACATGTTTGAAATCTCATGTTCTAGGTTTATTCATGTTGAATTCTACCCCAGGGAGAATTGTGCAGTGCCAGCATCCCCCAGATAATTTGAAAGATCTGATTCAAGCTTCTCTCTATTGTCTTTAAATAACATGGGCACAATGATTGTGAGCAAGGGAGGAAAAACATCTAAACATATGTACACAATATGATCTCAGCCACTAGGTGGTGATGTTTTATATAATATGTGCAGCTGAGCAAGGTATCAAAAAGACAGCATTTCCTTCCATTCAGGGAATATCCACACAGTCCTTTAAAAATTAATTATCTTAAGACAGACAAGAAAGGTGGAGGGACAGGTCAACATGTGACAAGTGGGATGGAGGGAAATAATGTGGTAGTGGAGTTACAGAGGAGCATTAGAAGCATTACAAACTGAAAGGTCATTAAGAAGAGATGAGGAAGAAGATCTAGTCAGAGAACTTCCAATATAAAGGCATGCTAGTTTAACATTGTTGAGGGGAGTAGAGGAAAAGGTCAGAGAGCCTGTCCAGAAAATTTAGGAAGAATATGTTTGATGTGATCATAAATAATCGGGTAACATTTCAAACATTAATGTTATGGGGAGATATGCAGTGAGGAAGCCAGAATGGAGGAAGTTCTACCAGGATATGGGCAAGAATTTCATCCAGCACACAGAGGAAAAAGTTACTCTACAGGATGTTAATGGTTGCAATGTCATGATTCACTACCTACTTAAGTGTAGGAGGATAAGGAAAATGGCAATTTAAGAAGTCCAAGTGACAGGAAAGAGTGGGCAAGAATGGAAGTACAAAAAGTAATGCTTCATCTTCAATGTAACCAATCTGATATGCCAGCTGCAATCCTAAAGACACTTTTAGGACAAGGGTGTCAAACATAAGTCCCAGGGGCCGGATGTGGCCCGGGAAAGCTCTGTATCTGGCCCTCAGCCGCTCCCAGCAACACCAACAGCTGCTAAGCTATGCTGAGGTGTCACTGCTGAAAGGGCAGCCCACATGATAACTGGGCTCTCCCATATCTTGCAAATATGATCAAGATTTGTGTATTTTCTATTTGCAGCTAATGGGTTCCTAGATAAGGAAAAATGTGCTTTTTTTGTCATGATCTGCTTAATGACATAACTTCTGACCCTCAGCAGGTATCATGAATGCTAAATAGCCCTCTGCATGAAATGAGTTTGACACCCCTGTTCTAGGAAGTAAGCAGATGGTAGGATTTGCACAGTAGGACTTTCTTCTGAGTAAAAAGGCTTAGGATTGCACTGCTTGTGTTCTCTATACTCCAGTCATATGGGCAATATATTGAATTGTCTACACAAAGAATAAAGATTGACATGTCCAGGTAACAGGTTCAAACAGTCACAGCTACAAGTCTCATGCAAGTCCAATTTATGTAGTATTACTTTCTAAGCAACCTCAAAATGTTAGATTGAAATCTTGTCTGCTAAAACTTTACTCCCGAAAACAGAACCAACAGGAGAAACTGTTAGCAAGACTGACAGCGCAATCCTAACTTGTGCTGGAACAGGGAGGCTGGCAGGCCTGCCCTGTATCCAACACAGGTTTGGGGCTGGTTGTGGCTCAGACCAGGGCAAGGGTAATTCATTCCCCCCTTAACCCAGGGAGCGCTGCTGCAGCCCCAATGGGTCTACTCAGTGCTTTTTTTGTAAAAAAATAGGTGCAGGAACTAACAACTTTTTATTTATTTATTTATTTTTAAACCATTTTTTATACATGCGCGCGCGCGCGCACGCACACACACACACACACGTCCATCCCGTGTGAGATCCCTGGTAGCAAAAGCACTCCTGCCACAGCTGGAGTGAATCACCCCATTTTTTTTTAGGTGGGGAGGTGCTCCATTGCGCTATAGGAAACTCTCTCCATTGGGCTATAGGAAAGCCTATACAGTAGTTAAAGTGTTCAGAACAAATATATAAGGTCTTCAGCCCAGCTGGTGGGCATCAGTGCCTCAAGTGTTAGTTCCAAACACTTTGAACTTAAGATTTCTGGTGGCTCAGTGGTTAAATTATAGAACTGTGAAGCTGGAGGCCTGGGGTTCAAATCCCACTGAGAAACATTTTTTTTTTTTTTTAAGGTGGGAAGGTGCTCCATGGCTGCAAAATATAAAGGTTGGTTGCTAGTTGCCAAAAGGGGGGCCAGTTGAGGCTACAAAACTCCTCAAAGTTCAGTCCCAGGCAGGCTCTTTTTTTAACTTTTTTTTTTTAAGTCCCAGGTAGGACTTAACCCACAGCCTCCAGCAGGGGGCTCACTCCAGGAGCTTAACTGTGGGTTAAGTCCTAACTGGAACTTAAAAAAAAAAAAGTTCAAAAAAGAGCCAAAAAAAGGTGCCGGAACGCGTTCCATTACAAAAAAAGCCTTGGGTCTACTCAGATCTGTGTCACTGGAATGGGAATAGGATCCAGCATAAGTGCCATATCCTGGCCTCACCCCCCACTTCCCCGCCACCCACTCACAGGACCTCCTGCAGTCCACATTCCCCTCACCCCAAAACGCCCCCAACACCACTGCACTGGTCTGCAAAGGCTGGCACAAACTTACCAGGCCGGGGGCCTGCATCGGTGTGGGGAAACCAGCGCATGTCCTTGTGCCAGCTTCCCTGGCTCCCAAGTTGATGCAAGTTACTTGTGCCTCCCCAGTGCATCCTTTGGATTGTGCTTTGAGGGTCCTATACTATCCAATTTCCCAGCATTGATACAGCTGTGCCAATGTAAAGGGGCAAATGCTGCATCCTGCAGTGTGTGTGTGTGTGGGGGGGGGGAACAGTCACAGAAGCCTTCTCAAGGTGAGGGAATCCCTTACCTACCAATGCAGCATTGCAGCTGTATCAGCACTAGAAATTTGGATAGGACTGGGTCCTGAAATAATGGATTGGATAGGAGAGTACAGAATGAAAAATTCCTGACAGAGGATAGGCCTGCTGTCAGATTCTTTGGGCCTGGTGGATGAGGACAGAACTAAATGTTACACACAAACATGTGTAACTAAATCATAATGCTCACTTTTCTTAGAGAAAATCCAGTTTGGGAGAGGGCAATATTTTGCTGAGAAGACAAGTGTGTTGGGCGGCTTAATTTTTTCTCTGCTTGTTGCTTTTCTGCTGAACTGTCCCCCCAACTGAATATCCCCCTGAAATTCCATAAATGTTTGCCATCACTATCCTTTACCTGGAATGTCGCAAGAGGAATGACTTTAGTGAAACACTGCAGAGAAAATATGGTTGGCAGGGAAAGTGTTAAAGCCCTCTTAATCTTAAAGGGTTTTTGGAGAGCATATTTGTTTGAAACTCTGCAGGAAAAATGGAACTTGGGGGAAAGTTGCAGAGAAACATGATGGGTGGGGACAGGAATAGCACCCCCTCCTCAATGGAGTTCCAGGCACATGCTTGGCACATGTATGCCTGGAACCCTAAAGGAGAAAAAGTGGCTTGTCAGGCTAAGGTGGGGGAGAGTGAAGTGAAGAGAAAAGTGTTAAGAACCCCCACCACCACTTCACTCCAATTCAATCCCTTCATAAATGTTTTTTCTCTAAAAAAATAACACAGAATTGGTGTTTTACTACTCATACTGCGTGTATAGAAATTTCCATATTTAAAACTTTCAGCTTATGAAAATAAGGGAAATGGAATATATATTCCCAAATATAAGGGAACCAATAACTTAAGTAAAGGTTCAATATAATGCAGAGATTGCCCTGCAAAGTTTCTCCTCTCATGCAAAGCACCCTTTTCCTGCCCTCCTCCTTTATCCCTAGCAGTTGCCCATTTCCTTTTTACTCCAATTTTTATGGGAATTTTCTTTTTGTGAGGCACTCTATTAGTGCCTGAGGTCCTTCCGAACCATGTGTCCTTCCGAACCATGAGAAATGAGCTGAATCTGCTCTGGAGAGAGAGGGTCTCACACACTGGCTTGTGCCAAATTACTCTGCTGATGTTTGAGTTACCCACTAAGCAGGTACTCATAGCACATCTGAACATGCATATTGCTTCTGCTGGAGCAGGGCAAACAGCAGGAGTGCAGTTGCTGGAATTTTTTATCAGGTGCTGTTCTCTAGGATAATTTTTTTTTTAATGGTGGGCAAATAAAGCCTTTTTTGATGCCCCAGCTGCTCCATCCTCTTCATCCTCTTCTTACTCACATTCCAGCCAGCCCCAGCAAGCCTTGTTAGGATGCTTTTTAAGGTAAGACCACACGAGGGCCAGCCCATCCACGAGGCCAACTGAAGCAGACACTTCAGGCCACAGATTGGTGTGGGACACCTGTCGCTATCTACCTACTTGTCTCTACTGCTTCTCCTCCTCTTTCCACTCCCTAGATTTGAAAAGGAAGAGGAAATGTGGAGGGGTGGGGAGCGTTGAGCTAGAACAGGGGTGTCCAAAGTTTTTGGCAGGAGGGCCACATCGTCTCTCTGACACTGTGTAGGGGGCAGGAAGAATTAATTTACATTTAAAATTTGAATAAATTTACATATATTTACATAAATGAATATATTAAAGGTGAACTTATATGAATGAATGAAGGTCTTGCAATAGCTCAAGGCCTATAAAAGGCCTTGCACAAAGCAAGGCTGGCCTTTCCTTTTCTGCTGCTACTGCATCACAGATGTGAAACAGCAAGCAGTGGAGGGAGCCCTCATCCCACAGCTCACGCGAGAGGTCAAACAGTTGCCCTCACACTGAGAGCAGTTGCATCGGGCCAGTGTGGGCTCCAATAAATCACCGGAGGGCCAGAGGCTCATTGGAGACTGGGAGCTCCCTGAGGGCCGCATTGAGAGGCCTCGAGGGCCGCAAGTGGCCCCAGGGCCGGGGTTTGGGAACCCCTAAGCTAGAATATTGGAGAGTTGAAATAGCATCATTGGTAAAACATTGGCTAAGGGGGTCAGCATTTGGCATGCCCCCTCAGGCACTGGAAGGCCTTGGGCCAGCCCTGGATCACACAATATGGAGTACTGTACTTTAAGTGTACTGTAAATACATTTTTTTTCATGTTTCAAAATGTGTTTTCTACAGATAATAGTTGTATTTAAGAACGACCTACAAACAGACCCCTGGAAACTAATATGTTTGTAAGCAGGAGAGTTTCTGTAATGTTTACAGATTGTTTCTTCCCTGGGTGTTATTTCTGGTTGACAGAATGTAGCACTAGGAGCCATTTTTAGCTGCTACCCATCTCTCTTTTTTGAGGTAGTATTTGAACGCTTTTCACCAGGTCAGCTTTCTGTGTAAATAGAAAGTATGTCCCAGAATCCTTTATGTCACATTATTTTTTATACTGCAGAAGATTCCGGACTGTACACTTAACTTGATATCTCCCATTGCCAGAAACAGCAGTTGACTTGGCAATTTTATACGTCTGGAAACTCCCAACCTCTAGGCTCAGCAACCCAGATCCAGCTGTACCTGTCTGTTGACATGTCTGAACATAAAGATGGTAACAGAAGAAGTGATGAGAATGAATGATACTTTTCAGAGAGTGTAGAGGAGGAACAAGGTTTGGTCACGGATGGAGCCATGAAAAACACTAAGAGTGTGATGGGAGGAAGATTTTGCACATGGGACATTCAGCACTCCACCCATGCATCCCTTTGGTGCTTTAAATGTAGACATATCTTTAGATGTGTCAAGGATACACTTAAGGTTTATCAAGGACACACTTGAATTTGTAGATGTGGGTCTGCTGCCTTAATGTGCAATCTGAGCAGTCAGGGAGTGAATGAGGGGGAAAAAGTGCAGTTTGGCAAAAGATTAAAGAGTTGAAGGATAGAGAAAAAACAATGGATAAGGTCAATATAGTCCTTTGGAAATGCTCAGCAGAACATACTGACTTTTTCTACGCATATGCTGAGAATGTCAGTGTAATCAGAGAGGGGCATTCAACCAGTGCAATCCTGTGCATGTCTACTCAGAAGTGAGATTGAATTCAATGGGACTTATTTCCAGGTAAGCATATACTGTAGCAGTGTTTCTCAAACTGTGGGTCGGAACTCACAAGGTGGGTCACGAGCCAATTTCAGGTGGGTCCCCATTCATTTCAATATTTTATTTTTAGTGTATTAGATTTGATGCTGCCATGGTATGCGACTGCATTTGAGGAAATGTTACAGACCTGTACTTTTAACAAGCTACCATGTATATTCTTTTAACAATGATAGTAAATGGGACTTACTCCTGGGTCAGTGTGGGTAGGTTTGCAGCCTAGGATTGTTAAAAATTTTCTTGCTAGATGATGTCACTTCCAGTCATGACATCACTTCTGGTGGGTCCTGACAGATTTTCATTCTAAAAAGTGGGTCCTGGTGCTAAATGTGTGAGAACCATTGCTGTATAGCAGTGATTTTCAACTTTTTTCATCTCACAGCACACTGACAAGGTACTAAAATTGTCAAGGTGCACCATCAGTTTTTTGACAATTGACAAGGCACACCATGACCTACTAATAAATGATCCTCCCCAAACTTCCGCAGCACACCTGTAGACCATTTGTGGCACACCAGTGTGCCATGGCACAGTGGTTGAAACTGGCTGCTGTATAGGATTGCGGCCTCAGCCTTTGTTGCTCTGGGACGACAAAGACATGGGGTGAGGGGGCAAAGCAAGGTCCTTCTTCATCAGGAAATTTTCTAGCACTTCATATATCAGGAACATGAAACAAACACGGTGAAATATCACAGCTGATAACCATTTTAACACCCCTTATTACAAGAACAAGGACAAGGCCATTTCAGTTATTTCCTTGATTAGAAGAAAGCCCTTAGTCAGACTCAACAGTTCCTCTGGGAGAAAATAATCCCATGTATTTTATGGACCTTTGCTCTATGGCCCTTTTGTGCAAAGTTTAAATATGCCCAGGATACTTTATTGTTGTATTTAATTGCTTAAGAAAATATTTAAAATTTGTTATCTAGTGACTCAATAACGTCTTATCATTTCACAGCTGCAGATTATCAGAACTGAAGATTTCTGTTTATGACTGTGTCTTGTGAAAGTATCTTAACCTGAATGAAGTCTTAATTATCACAGTTGCTAAAGAAGCTAATAACTCTGGCTAATAGCCCAGATCATTGACCCTGGGAAGGTTCTTATAGTTTTGTTTACACTCCTTGATGTGACTGAGGGCACAATTCTAAACCACCTTCTAGCACCAACATAAGGGCAATGCAGCTTGGAGGTAAGGGAGCAAACATCCCCTTACTTTGAGAAGGCCTCTGTGACTACCACCCAACTGCAGGATGCCCCATACATCCCATTTGCACAGCTATGCCAGTGCTGGAAAGTTGGTTAGGGTTTGGGCCTGAAAGTATTTTCCTCTGAAAGAATCAGTGTGGTGTGGCTGCTTCTGTATGGAAGCCATACTAACATTCTGAAGAGACCATTTAATTTAATCTCATGCCAAGGAGGTACATAGAGTTAATGCATGCATCTTGCTATAACCACAAATGTAATTTTAGGACTGTCATATCTCTAGGGCTGCTGTTCCCCGACTTAATTCTCAGACCTGGACAGCCATTTTACATATTACACAAATCAGGCCAACTCTGCAAATTAGGAGAGCACACACACAATATGTGTAATATAGGGCAGGAGGTCTGGTCTAGAGGGTAGAGCCTCCGTTTGCCTGAAGATAACATCCGAAGGTCACCAGTTCGAGGCCACCGTGAACAGCAAGACCTTGAAGCAGCTGACAAGCCTAGCGGAGTTATGCTGAGTTATTCCACCTTCTCTTTGGCCGCTGTCAGCCTGTGTGGGAGGAAAATGGAGGCCAGAATGTGATACCAGATCATTAAAGATCCATCTGAAATGTTGTGGTTCTTGAAAGACAGAACCTTCTTCAATTGTAAAAATCCCTATTGGGATTTAGTATTGCCTGCCTATGTAAACCACCTTGAATTAAAGTCTGAGGAGAAATCTGACGACCAAGAAAGGCAGTATAGAAATACCTGTATTATTATTATTATTATTATATAATAGCTCATGGATCGTTTTAGCAAGGCCTGCCAAGATTTTGGACTGACAATCAGCCTGAAGAAAACACAGGTCATGGTTCAGGATGTGGACTCACCTCCCTGCATTACAATCTCTGAGCATGAACTGGAGGTTGTCCATGACTTTGTGTACCTTGGCTCAACGATCTCCGACACTCATTCTCTCGATACCGAGCTAAACAAGCGCATCGGTAAAGCAGCTACCACGTTTTCCAGACTCACAAAGAGAGTCTGGTCCAACAAGAAGCTGACGGAACATACCAAGATCCAGGTCTACAGAGCTTGCGTCCTGAGTACACTTCTGTACTGCAGCGAGTCATGGACTCTTCACTCACAACAGGAGAGGAAACTGAGCGCTTTCCACATGCGCTGCCTCCGACGCATCCTCGGCATCACCTGGCAGGACAAAGTTCCAAACAACACAGTCCTGGAACGTGCTGGAATCCCTAGCATGTATTCACTGCTGAAACAGAGACGCCTGCGTTGGCTTGGTCATGTCGTGAGAATGGATGATGGCCGGATCCCAAAGGATCTCCTCTATGGAGAACTCGTGCAAGGAAAGCGCCCTACAGGTAGACCACAGCTGCGATACAAGGACATCTGCAAGAGGGATCTGAAGGCCTTAGGGATGGACCTCAACAAGTGGGAAACCCTGGCCTCTGAGCGGCCCGCTTGGAGGCAGGCTGTGCAGCATGGCCTTTCCCAGTTTGAAGAGACACTTTGCCAACAGTCTGAGGCTAAGAGGCAAAGAAGGAAGGCCCATAGCCAGGGAGACAGACCAGGGACAGACTGCACTTGCTCCCGGTGTGGAAGGGATTGTCACTCCCGGATTGGCCTTTTCAGCCACACTAGACGCTGTGCCAGAACCACCTTTCAGAGCGCGATACCATAGTCTTTCGAGACTGAAGGTTGCCAATACAATATAATATAGGTAGATTCTTGATCTCTTTATTACCATTACATGTTAGGGCAGTGCTTCCCAAACTTTTTTGCACCGGAACCCACTTTTACAAATGTCAATCTATCGTAACTCACTAGACAAAAAAATAGATCTGGAAATAAATTATATTATATAAAATAAATAATTTATTAATACTCAGGGTCATGTGCTTCTGAGGCTGTTAGAGACCTTATATATAATATGTTATAATTTGCTCGGTATCGAGAGAAAGAGTGTCGGAGATCGTTGAGCCAAGGTACACAAAGTCATGGACAACCTCCAGTTCACGTGCAGAGATTGTAATGCAGGAAGGTGAGTCCACATCCTGAACCGTGACCTGTGTTTTCTTCAGGCTGATCATCAGTCCAAAATCTTGGCAGGCCTTGCTAAAACGATCCATGAGCTGCTGGAGATCTTTGGCAGAGTGGGTAGTGACAGCTGCATCGTCGGCAAAGAGGAAGTCACGCATACATTTCAGCTCGACTTTGGACTTTGCTCTCAGTCTGGAGAGGTTATAGAGCTTTCCATCTGATCTGGTCCGGAGATAGATGCCTTCTGTTGCAGTTCCAAAGGCCTGCTTCAGCAGGACAGCAAAGAAAATCCCAAACAAGGTTGGTGCAAGAACACACACCGCTTCGGATGTCAAAGGGGTCTGATGTGGAGCCATCGAAGACAACAGTGCCCTTCATGTCCTTGTGGAAGGATCTGATGATGCTGAGGAGCCTGGGTGGACATTCAATCTTGGGGAGAATCTTGAAGAGGCCATCCCTGCTGACCAGGTCGAAGGCCTTCATGAGATCTATGAAGGCTATAAAGAGTGGCTGCATCGTTCCCTGCATTTCTCCTGCAATTGTCTAAGGGAGAATACCATATCAGTGGTGGACCTGATGGCTTGGAATCCGCACTGTGATTCTGGATAAACACTCTCTGTAAGTACCTGGAGACTCTTAAGTGCAACTCGGGCAAACAACTTTGCTCGAGCTAAACAACTTTGCTCGAGCTAAACAAACACATCGGTAAAGCAGCTACCACGTTTTCCAGACTCACAAAGAGAGTCTGGTCTAACAAGAAGCTGACGGAACATACCAAGATCCAGGTCTACAGAGCTTGCGTCCTGAGTACACTTCTGTACTGCAGCGAGTCATGGACTCTTCGCTCACAACAGGAGAGGAAACTGAACGCTTTCCACATGCGCCGCCTCCGACGCATTCTTGGCATCACCTGGCAGGACAAAGTTCCAAACAACACAGTCCTGGAACGTGCTGGGATCCCTAGCAATGCATGTATGCACTGCTGAAACAGAAATGCCTACGCTGGCTCGGTCATGTCGTGAGAATGGATGATGGCCAGATCCCAAAGGATCTCCTCTATGGAGAACGCGTGCAAGGAAAGTGCCCTACAGGTAGACCACAGCTGTGATACAAGGACATCTGCAAGAGGGATCTGAAGGCCTTAGGAGTGGACCTCAACAAGTGGGAAACCCTGGCCTCTGAGCAGCCCGCTTGGAGGCAGGCTGTGCAGCATGGCCTTTCCCAGTTTGAAGAGACACTTGGCCAACAGTCTGAGGCTAAGAGGCAAAGAAGGAAGGCCCATAGCCAGGGAGACAGACCAGGGACAGACTGCACTTGCTCCCAGTGTGGAAGGGATTGTCACTCCCGAATCGGCCTTTTCAGCCACACTAGATGCTGTGCCAGAACCACCTTTCAGAGCGCGATACCATACTCTTTCGAGACTGAAGGTTTCCAACAACAATAATTTGCATAATTATATTATGCATTATTGTTATGACCTTATGCATAATTTGCTAGACTCTCCCTAGAAATGGAATTAAAGGGCAATTCCCCCAAACCTTTATAATTTCAAGGTACCCAGAAGGCTGAACTGGAGAGCAAGATGTGCAGTTAGGGACTTCCAGGCCAGACAAAATATTGAAACTGGGTTCACACACAATATATAGCATACTAATTACTAGAGAAAATTGGAAAATGTGACATTTTAATTCAGGGGTATGAAGATTACCTCATACCACAGGTTAGCGACAGGTTAGCAATCCTGGTAATGATTTTCTTCTGCAGACCAGGCAAGGGGGCTTGTAAAGTTTTTTTTTCCTTTCAAAAACATTTTGTGACCCACCAAAAGTCAGTTCATGACTTATTGATGGGTCCCGCACCACAGTTTTGGAAACACTGTGCTAAGGAAGGAACAATGGAATGTCTCTTTGCTGAATAATTCCTAGTGACCAAAGACAGGGGCTTCCTAAGATTTTATACAATAGCACAAAAATGCATACAGTTATGATGAGGTAAGGCTATTCTGACAGATTTCTCCTGCTTCTCAATCTAAACTAGCTAGTCAGTTCTCCCACTCAGGGTTGGCCCATCTATGCAGCCACCTCAAGCAGTCAATCCATGCAGTAGATTGGTGGGGTGCTCCGATCTCTGTCCACCTACTTGCCTCCACTGCTCCCCTTTCCACTCCCTGGATTGGAAAACGAAGAGGGGGACAGAGAAGGGGCAGAAGTTTAGAGGGAAGGAGAGTGTTGAGCTAAAACTGTGGCGTTTGGAAGGAGCAGGGGCAGTCACATCATTGGGTAAGGAGAGGCAGGATTTGACATTCTACCGTCAG
Source organism: Tiliqua scincoides (assembly GCF_035046505.1). Classification (NCBI taxonomy): domain Eukaryota; kingdom Metazoa; phylum Chordata; class Lepidosauria; order Squamata; family Scincidae; genus Tiliqua; species Tiliqua scincoides. The sequence goes on from NC_089822.1 coordinate 210,791,884, forward strand.
TGTCAGTAGGTCTTGACACTGCTCCCAATGAACCATAAATTGCTGTTGCAGTACGCAGCCGACACCGCAGCTCCAGAGACTCAAGGTCAGGCAGTACTCCCGGTAAATAACGAGGCACAGACACGGCAGTGCTCCACCACCACATGTCCTTTACTTGAAATATGTACAATATTTACAGTGCAAAGGCAGCTCAGCAAGCAAACAGCAAAGATAGCACTTTTCTTAATTCTCAGATCACCAACTCCACCGACGTAGCTTCCTGCAGACACTCCACATAACATCTCCCACACAGCAGCTTGCACACGCTGCAATATATATTGGCACTGGCCAATGAGAGGCGGGCTACGATCTGGTGATCGCATGACTCATTGTCTGGTGACATGTCCGGTGACATGGTATTGCAGGGTATTGCATCATCCCTGCTGTGCCCTGTTGCATCAGCCAATCCCATGATGCACCTGGGCTACACTACCTGTATGCAGGCCAAGACATCAGGGCCTAGCCTTGTTCTATCCAGCCTGTAAATTGACTATAGGCCTGGGGTATATATCATAACGATTGCTATCATTAAAAAAGATGAAATTTTAGATGTCAGTTTGGGAGGGTTCCTTTCCCCCTACTGAAATCTGAACTTTTAGGACTTATATGTGCCCTCACAGATAGCAGGAATAAAGATTTAAAAACACATGTATATTAAACCCAAAAGTGGTTTTCCAAGTACTAGATTGTCATGGCATTTTTGTCATAACCTGGAGACTGAACACAGCACTACAATGATGACTGGAACCCACATTTTCCACAGGATAGCCCCAAACCCAAGTTCTCTAAGGAGAGCAATAATTACTTCTCAACAACCTGCATCCCTTAATAAATGATCTTTTCTTGCTTCCATTCAAAATTAATTCCTTACTTTTAGGGAGGATTACTCCGCTGATGGAAAATGCTCCATGTGACTGGAATGGATTTTTATGACACCCAGAACCCAATCCTATCTGCCCCCCCCCCCACTGGTGCAGCTGCACTGAAAAGGAGTGTGCTGTATTTATTCATTGGGGTGGTGGTGGTGGTGGATTGGGAGGCTTTGCAGGGGAAAGGAGATGGACAGCCCAATCCTAAGCTTCCTGGTGTTTCAGGCTACAGCAGCACCAAAATGGCCACCTCTGTATCCTGTGAGGCCAAGGAAGCTGCTGGAGGTCTCCTCGGGGGAAAGGAACATTCATCCCCTTACCCTGAGGAAGGCCCCAGCCCCCGCAATGGGGCTACTCAAGTCTGTGCCAGCTAAATTGCCAGTGCAGACTTGAGAAGTTCCATGTCATGCCTTTGAGCGTGACATGGAGCATAGGATCCAGTGGAGACCTCCTCTGCTGGTCCCACCCCCCTTCTGGACCGGTTCCTCCCCCATTCTGCCTTTCCTGCACCCTCCTGCCACCCTCACCACAGTACTGCACTGCCCAGTGCTTACTTTTGCTGCGCTGGTGGCCAGGGCCTCCTCCACAGTACTGGTGGGGCAGTGTAGGCCTCCCCTAGGGACCGCTTACTTTACAGCATGTTTGGGAACACCCACAGCTGGTGGTACAAATGTACTGCCGGTGCTAGAACCCACAGGATTGGACTCTTAAATCCCCTTACCCCTCCCTACACCCCCGCTCCATAACGGGTCTCCCGTTAACCTCCTGCTCCACAGTGGGTCTCCTAGGACCTGCATTAGCTGTCTCAGATGAGAAAGGGAACTGGGAGGCTGCTGGCAGAGGGAATTATTATTATTAATTATTAACAGTATTTATATACCGCTTTTCAACTCAAAGTTCACAAAGTGGTTTACAGAGAAAAATCAAATAACTAAATGGCTCCCAGTCCCAAAAGGGCTCACAATCTAAAAAGATGCAAATGAATACCAGCAGACAGCCACTAGAACAGACAGTGCTGGGGTGAGGTGGGCCAGTTACTCTCCCCCTGCTAATAGGATCTGGTATGCGCCACTGCCTCCGGATCCACCTCCTCCTGCAGCCTCCCCTGTCCAGTTCCTTCCTGCCTGGTTTTGCCTCCTCCCTGCCCCCACTGCTGCCTTACTTGCTCTGGCAGCTGCAGCAGAGTTCAGCAACGGATGGGGAGTGCTGCCTTCTCTTGTGGCAGTGTTTCCAATGCCAATGGAGCGCTCTATCAGCAGCCATGTTACAGCAGCAGAAGCCTATTCTGCTGTCATAAATCCCTCTCCCTGACAGCCCAATCCAGACTAGGATTGGACTGTCAGTCATCTCCAAAGTCCAGAAATCTGTGAGGCCACTTAATGAGTGTTTGGAATTTGTCATGAAGTACAAAGCCAGAAACTAAGAGTCTACTGAAGCAAAGGGCAGTTTACATTGATTTGAATGATGAACACACTGGTACACTGCTGCCTTTTCATTTTTTTTATTTGCATAGCATAGCCTGTGAACAAAAGCCACATCCTGGAAGCTTCCTGGCTTAGAATAAACAAAGGTGTTAGCAAACCAAAAGAATGGTCCCCAACTGTAGCTGCCTTCACCAATTCCATGTCTAAATTTGATCAAGGAGCCCATGTTAATTGAGCCACTGAACTCTGGAATTAGCCACTGCTTTCTTGGTAGGTGCAAAACAACAGAAGCACCCATCAGGGCAGGGTGAGCAATCAAGGGCCATCAAGTTTCAAAATAAGGTTTAATCCACCCAGTGGTGTAGCTGGAGGGCGGTGGAGTACTCAGGCTGGCAGGGAGCCTCAGCGAGGCAGGCAAGTGGCCCCGCCTTTGGAACCATTCCCGGAGGGGGGGGGGAGCAAAATGGAGCCGTATGCAAAACGCAAGCCAACACCCAGAACTGGTCATCAACAGCTCACTTCTCTTTTCAACCTTTTTCCTTTCTTCCCCCCTTCCCTTCCAGCAGGGAAACTGCTGCTGCAAGCACCCGTAGAGCAGGCATCTGAACGTAATGACACTACACCACTGTGTGCTGGGTAGCTTCCTTTTGATTAGCTGTTGCTGTAGCCTAGCTTCCAGGTTTGCTTTTCAAGCCTTTTCTGACCACCCAGGAGGTGGCTTGATCTTGGTACTCTAGCCACATGATTCCTGTTGCACTTCACACCCAAGTCAATAGAAGCAAAGGGGTAATCTTAATACCTGGCAAAGCCTAGCCATTGACCCAAAAGCCCTCTTCTATTTTCCTATATCTTGTATAGTTAGATTGATGGTACAATGCCTCTATCTTCTCCTCTTTTGGCACTAGTGCTCTGTGTGTTTGTGTGTGCGTTTGAGAGTTTAGAAAAGTGCTTCCCAAAGTATGGGTTGTGATCTGAGTTGCGCAAGTTTGAATCCAAATAGGAGCCATTCCAGAAGTCCCATTACTTACTGGAGCCTCTGGAGGTCTCTCCCTGCCCAGCGACCTACTCTACAGGCCCCTGGTTTCAGAGGTCACTTCTGGTTTGCTTCTGAAATGGAAAGTGGCTTTGGAGGGCCATTCAGAGGTCCACAGAGGCCTGTAGAGTGGGTGCCAGGCCAGGAGAGTTCTTCAGCACCACCAGGAGCATCATAATCCACCACAGAGGACGAGGTAGGTCGTAGTGCTTCAGAATTTGGGAACCCCTGCTTTAGAACATTTTTGGCCGAATCCTAAACTGCCAGAAGTAGCATTCCAGTAGTGTAAGTTCTGTTACATCTGTTGGAAAACATGAAACACCATTCAGCATGACCTGACTGTTGCCACAAGTGGCAAGTGGTCAAGGCTATGCACCTGTCCTGTCTAGTAACAGCACTCTTTTACAGAGTGCTCAAAGAATACATGTTAGAACATAGAACATGTTTTGAGACAGAATGTTTTGAGATACTCTAATATCTGCAATGAAAATGGTGTACCATTCCCTTTCACACTTAAGACTTGCAGTCCAATGAAACTCCAAAGATGAATTTTTTAACCCTAAAAAGCAACTTCAGGATTGCATGAAAGACTACTGTGAATGTACAGACAGCCCAATCCTATGCATGTCTACTCAGAAGTATGTCCCATTGTAGTCAATGTGGCTTACTCCCAGGTAAGTGTGCATAGGATGGCAGCCTTATTCCCCAGCGCTAGACAGTTTAAAGTCTGTTTAATACATTTTTGATTGGAGCCTTAATTAATCCTGGTCACTTCCTGGGTCTTCCAATTTCAACACTCAGGAATTCTCATCTCTAAAAAGATCATATCCTTTCATCAGAAATGTGATTGAACTGTGAATTCCTTAACATGAGCAGTTCCTTTTAAGGCAGAATTGCGAAGGGACACGTTACATCAGTTTACTGTAAGTTATATTAGAACATTCTGTAATACAATCCAGTGGTCCAGCATGCTTCAGAAACAATCAGCTCTTTTAAAAATAGACATATATAAATCATTGGTATGATGCCAAAAATACCCAAACTCACTTTGGGACACAAACAGTATTCACTGCATTAAACTCTGACTCCTTAGTGAAAAAATAAAAAACAAAGGAAGAATACACTGGTTCCTTTTATGCCATTAAAAAAATGATGTGCTTTCCTGACTTGCATTTTTCTTGGAAAAAATCAGTTCCTTATCCTTTAGTTCTTGAGATTTCCCCATATTTAATGTTTAAATAATTAAAATATTTAAATCATGAGTTTGTATGTTCTAAACATTTCCTGAAGAGTTGTCCCATAAAAGTATTTTGCAATCTGACCAAATCACAGTAAGTGATGTGAGTCAGGCTGCCTTTGTAAAGCTGTAAAGCCTCAAACAATATTGCAAATTTTCATGTCAAGTACAATACAGGCAATTCTGATTACCCAATAGGTTATTGTGGGTGGTTATTCAGTAACAGTATGGCATTTCATAGTCCCCAGAATATCAGGCAAATAGGTCATATTTTATTAATACAGTAATACGACTGTTTTATAAAGTATAGTGGTTTGCATTTGAAGGGCTTTTTGGGTTTCCTCTAGCTATAAATAAATGATTTATCAACAGCTGGATCCTATATCAGAAATGCTATCTGAGTACTGCAGGATAGGGCATAAACTGAATGTTGGCACAATTACAACTATACTGATGTTGCTAAAACCATGTTGTTGTAGCCCCCATTCCACAGGAAGCTGTCAGCACAGCACTGTATTGATGTACTTTCAACACTGGTGCAACTGTAGTTGAAGTAAAACTCAAAATAGGCTAGTGACATGGGTAGGATGTGAAGTCAACCTATACAATATTGAAAACCCAGACACCCCAGATGTCAGCACGACACGACACCAACTGTGGAGCTAGCACCAATATCAGAGCTGATGTTTTCCTCGTTGAGATCATAGGGCTGTCATTTGGCTGCCATCTTGTGATTGGAAGGTGGTGTCATGGATTTTGGCAGAGTTACTGTGAGGTTCTTGTTTCTGTTTGGGCCTTTGTTTTCCTCTTCCCCTTTGTGTCTGATGGGCATAGAACAGGATGGATGTTGTGGCAATGTAGCAGGGAGAAGTGGTGCTACTTGACATAGGACTGCACTGTAAGGTACAATCTACTGAGGGATATTGCAACCCAAGCCCCATTAAAACTGAGATGAATGCTATGCTTGGTGGTTGACCCTGTAGGCAGAGTCAAAGGATAAATGGTTTTATTAACATTTTTTTACTCTAAAATAAACCAATTAGCGAATTCTCAAGACATAATTTATTGCAAACTGCATGCAGATGGCATACTAAACCAATACCAAAATCAGATTTATTTATTGCATTTTTACTATTTTTATTTTATTTTATTACTATTTTATTGTATTTTATTATTAGATTACTTCATGTCTAAAAGCGTTATGTCATGGCTGAACTGTATGAACTTTACATTTTTTCCTGTCTAGGAAGTGAGACATAGTGATGCACTTATACCTAGAATTGCGAAACAGACAATAGTTGGGTCATACTGTCCCAGCATACACAACATACTTCAGCTCACCTCTTTAAAGCTGTAGTTCTGTTTTAGCCCTAGGGCCTTGCAAGTTTAGCTGCATAGCTATTCAGACAAAATTCAAATGTACTGCTGAAACAAATGGTAGGAAAACCACTATATCACATGCCTAATCAGAAGGCTAATGAAGTACATTTCAGTTAAGATTTTGAATGAAAAGAAGCAAGCTGTAATCCTATGCATGCTTTCCTGTGAGTAAGCCCCACTGAAGATAATGGGTCTTATTTCTGAGTAGAAAAACATAGGCTTGTGCTCCTCTTGCTCATGGAAGACCTATATCAGGACTACATGCCTTTCACACAGTAGGCTTTGAACAGGTCTTTGATTTTCCCAAGCTGCATTCTGCACTATCAAAATACTGTCCTTTGTAAGTAAACAATATCTAACATGGAGGCTGGGATAGGTGAGTAATTAAGGCTACACTTTTTTCATAGCTTCACGAAAAGAAGTTGAACATTTCTCCAACAGCCCACGCACATCTCCCCCATATATTTATTTGAGCAACATAATAATATTCAGAAAAGAACTATAGTAGATCCAAAATACTATACAAATCTAATGAGTGGATTTCTTTATCACTTCTCATAACTCTAGGTAGCACACTGGTCATTATTCTCACGTTTTATTTTTCCATTCCAGGAAATGCCTGTTTTTAATGGATAACATTATGAGATCACATAGCATGCCTGGCTTCATAGCTTTTTATATTACAAAAAAACCGACTAAAACATGTACTTCTTTCCAAACACTCAGCCCATCAGAAATCTAATATTACAGCAATTAACACATTGCTACACTGACTCCTCTATGTTTTGGGTACAATTCCATTTTGGTTCTGGACTTTAAAAAAGCCCTACCCAGCTTGGATCCAATGACTCAAAAGACCACTTCCCACACTGTTGCCTCTGAATGAAGCATATGTATTAAGTTAGAAGGCTCACTGATTCATTGCATGCCAGGTTTGGACCTTGGGACCTTCAAGAGTCTAGCTGGGCTAAGAAAGAACTCTCTGTTTGAGGTCTCAGACAGCTGGTGCCAGAGTGGACACTATTGGGTTAGAAGAGATAGATGAAATGTCTTGAAATAAGGTGGTTTCATGTGCTTGTGAACTCTTGTTATTGGAATGGTCACTCAGGATAAAGGTCTGGGATCTCAGCATTCTGTAGGTTACATTTCATTTAACAATATTCCAACTGTATATTTTAATTTTAGTTTATTATTACATACTCCGAGTCCCTAGAAAGGGCCAAATTATTTATGTAACTAACTATATAAATGATACAACGAAGAATGTGTTAGCCAGAATATTCATGACTACCTCTGTTGCTATTCAGATGCATTATTTTAGTCCCTAGGTTGTAGGTTTACAACAGTGTTTCTCAACATTTGTCCCTTGCTATACCACTTCACATGGTCCACCTATTGGAAGTACCACTGGAAGTAACTGGGGATGATGTCATTGCCAGTTACTTCTGCATTGGGAGGCCAGATGCAACATGATGAACACAGGTAAAAGGCTCGGGGCAGACGGGAGGGCTTTTTCATGTGTTAGAAAAACATATACCAAGCCAAGATTCCGTGACTTGTAGCATTACATTGCTGGTCTTGCTGCCAGGTGGCAGGGGTCTGGGGTTCTGTGTATACCAGCAGACACCACCTCAAGTACCACTGGCTGAGAATCACTGGTTTACAATATTAGCACTTGCCCATTTTTACGAGTACAAAAATGGCCAGCATAACATCAGTCCCTAGGTGACTGACAGCACAAGCCTGTGTATACCTACTCCCAAGTCCCAAAAGTGTTCAGTGGGCTTATTCCCAGGAGGTTTAAAGGAGCAGTTTTAAGAAACAAATTTCTGATGAGGCAGTTATGAATACTGGGCAATGTAAAGAGTGACTGACAGTTCCATCCTCTGCCTGTCTACTCAGAAGTCAGTCCCGTCATAGTCAATGGGGCTTACCCCAGGAAAGTGTGGACAGCACTGCAGCCTCAGAGCCCCATCCTCTGCCTGTCTGCTCAGAAGTCAGTCCCATCACAGGCAAGGGGGCTCACTCCCAGGAAAGTGGGGACAGCACTGCAGCCTCAGAGCCCCATCCTCTGCCTGTCTGCTCAGAGGTCAGTCCCATCACAGTCAATGGGGCTCACTCCCAGGAAAGTGGGGACAGCACTGCAGCCTCAGAGCCCCATCCTCTGCCTGTCTGCTCAGAGGTCAGTCCCATCACAGTCAATGGGGCTCACTCCCAGGAAAGTGGGGACAGCACTGCAGCCTCAGAGCCCCATCCTCTGCCTGTCTGCTCAGAGGACAGTCCCATCACAGTCAATGGGGCTCACTCCCAGGAAAGTGGGGACAGCACTGCAGCCTCAGAGCCCCATCCTCTGCCTGTCTGCTCAGAGGACAGTCCCATCACAGTCAATGGGGCTCACTCCCAGGAAAGTGTGGACAGCACTGCAGCCTCAGAGCCCCATCCTCTGCCTGTCTGCTCAGAGGTCAGTCCCATCACAGTCAATGGGGCTCTCCTAGGAAAGTGGGGACAGCACTGCATCCTCAGAGCCCCATCCTCTGTCTGTCTACTCAGAGGTCAGTCCCTTCACAGTCAATGGGGCTCACTCCCAGGAAAGTGTGGACAGCACTGCAGCCTCAGAGCCCCATCCTCTGCCTGCCTGCTCAGAAGTCAGTCCTATCACAGTCAATGGGGCTCACTCCCAGGAAAGCGTGGACAGCACTGCAGCCTCAGAGCCCCATCCTCTGCCTGTCTGCTCAGAGGTCAGTCCCATCACAGTCAATGGGGCTTACTCCCAGGAAAGTGTGGACAGCACTGCAGCCTCAGAGCCCCATCCTCTGCCTGTCTGCTCAGAGGTCAGTCCCATCACAATCAATGGGGCTCACTCCCAGGAAAGTGGGGACAGCACTGCATCCTCAGAGCCCCATCCTCTGCCTGTCTGCTCAGAGGTCAGTCCCATCACAGTCAATGGGGCTCTCCCAGGAAAGTGGGGACAGGACCGCAGCCTTCAGCCTAAGAGAGCCTCCCTCTCCGCGCATGCTCAGAAAAGCCGACCCGCATTCCGCTGCAAGATGGCCACGCTCGCTCTCCGTTCTTGCCAGGAATGAAGATGGCGCCCTGGAGCAAGCGGGAGAAAGAAAGGCGGAGGGCGCCGCACACATCAACGAGGGCGCCGAGGAAGGAAGTCCCGCCGCCTTTTCGACGCTCTGGCTTGGTGACCCCCTTTTGCCCTATGGCGGGAGGCGGAACTTCCTGCGCGGATCCGGGCGAAAGGGCTGTGTGCCTGTCGGGAAGCTCTGAGATGGTTGACTGGTAAAGGTCCGCGCGCCCGCCCGCCCGCGAGCTCGAAGGGCTGCGCTCGTGGCGGGGGGAGGGGCCGGCCCGGCCCCTGAGGCGAGGGAAGGAGCGGCCCGGAAGCCGAAGCGGGGCGCTGCCCGGGGGATGGACGCGGAGAAGATGGACGAGAACGAGTGGCGCTACCACGGGGAGGGCAACAAGAGCCTCGTCCTCTCCCACAGGCAGGTGAGCCGCGGCCTTCCTCCGCCTCCCGCCGTCGGCTGCGGCCCCGAGGCGGCTCGCGGGGAGCCTGGCCGTGTCTGCCAGGGGAGCGCTCGGCGCACGCTCGCCCCCACCCCGAGTCTTAAGCGTCACAGCGTGTGTGTGCAGATAGGTGTGTATGTATAGATACGTGTGTGTGCGCGCGCGCGTGTGTATACATGTGCGTGCGTGTGTAGCAGTGATTTTCAACCACTGTGCCGTGGCACCCTGTTGTGTCACAACAGTCCTCAGATGTGTCGTGGCAGTTTGGGGGAGGGCCACTTATTGATAGCGCCATTAGGGGATGGACGCCCCTGCCACCAGCAGCATGGTGTGCCTTGTCTGTTGTCAAGTGGCAACTGATGGTGTGCCCTGAAAAGTTTAGCACCTTGTCAGTGTGAGAGGAAAAAGGTTGAAAATCACTAGTGTGTGTACACGCGCGCTCTCTCTCTCTCACACACACACACACACACACACACACACACACACACACACACACACACACACACTCACTCACACACTCAATCTGTAATGCTTGAAGCAGGCAACTTGGTAGGCAAAGCGTAATTGTGAAGCCTGCCTGTCGTACAAGTACAGTTGCCTGCCTTTGGGAGACTTTTCTGAAGGAAGTCCCCTCTGTGTGTGTGTGTGTGTGTGTGTGTGAGAGAGAGAGAGAGAGAGAGAGAGAGATGTATTGAAAGCACCTGCCTCTACTAAATTCAGTTCCAGATCTGATTACATTTTGGCAATCCTTGCTAGCTGGGCCAGTATTGGTCTGCAGTCCTGTTTGCCTTAAAAAGGAGGGTGGTTTTGTTGGGTTTGGATGATTCAAATCAGGTGGCTGCATTTTCATGTGTACTTCAAAGTCCTGTGTGTGGGAAGGAAAATAGTTAAATGCTAGTCATTTTGAAGCCAGGTGGGGGAGGAAGGCTGTCTGTAAAGGGCCTGACTCATGGTTTTGGATCACTTGCTGTTGACACCTTCTACCCAGAATGGGTTGTGATGTGGTAAGAGGAAGGCTCTCACAATGGCAAGAGGAAAAATTCTAAAATGGTGCAAGTCAATGCTTATTCAAGTGTCTTGCTGTGTTTGAGCCAAGGCTCTTCTTTCATCAGGAAGCTAATGTTTGAGTGACCTGCTGTCTAGGTAAGTGAACTGAGAGTGCCTGCATTATTTGGAATTTTTTCATCATGTCATTGGGCTTGAGCCACTGATGCCATTCTCATCTTATGAGAGCCAGTGTTGTTTAGAGGTTAGAGAGCTGAACTTAGATTAGTGAGACTTGGATTCAAATCTTTGCTCAACCACAAAGCTTATAAGGTAACTTTGGACCCCAACACCTTTGACCCAATGCCTAACCCAGTTTCCCACACAGTGGATCTTGTCCTGATAGTTGTTGGGTTGTGAAGCTGAAAGTGACAAGCTGAGAAATAAAATGTATTGAGATATGGAAAGTTAAACTGAGCCACACTTGCACATTTACTCATGAAAGAGAACCTCTATGATTGTAAAAATCCCGTTGAGGGATTTAGAAACGCCTGCCTATGTAAACTTCCTTGAATAAAGTCAGAAGAGTAATCCAATGACCAGAAAGGCGGTATATAAATACAGAGTTATTATTTTTATTATTATGTCCTTTAAAGAAGTGGGTCCCAGTGCTAAAAAGTTTGGGAACCACTGGCCTAACCTATTTCATAAAATGGAAGCAATAGGAACTTTTTTTCTGTGGAGGAAAAGTGGAATATAAACACAAGTAATTTTCATGAAATAACATATCACTGCAACTTCCCTGTGGATCTAGCAGAGGACCTAGGTTCTTGGAAGCATTTTTTTGGTTTGTTTGTACTATTTTATTGGAAGCCTTCTGCAGGGACTTAACTTTCATTCAGATATTCACCACTGCAGCGTTCAGATTATCTGCATGCATTTCTCCAACACACACTTGTCCAACTTTCTGAATGGATACTCAATGATATATGTTATACAAGTCAAAAGTCTTAGCCTTTTGGCTAGGTATTGAGAATACCTTCATCATGAAGAAATCTTTGGTCTCAATAGGCATCTCTTTTGAGTGTCCTTGTTCCAGTCAACTCTTGTACATGCAGTCGAGTCCTCCACATTGGTAGCATCCTGTCTAGCGGTTCTATTGTCAGAAGCATTCTCCATCGATGGAAGGCACATTCTACTCACATGAGGGGTCCTTCTGCTTGTGGAAGGCTCTTTTGTGTGAGTGCAGTGTTCCTGAAGAAAACAGGTCATGGTTCAGGATGTGGACTCGCCTCCCTGCATTACAATCATGAGAACTAGAGGTTGTCCATGACTTTGTGCACCTTGGCTCAACGATCTCCAACACTTTCTCTCGATAATGAGCTAAACAGACGCATCGGCAAAGCAGCTACCATGTTTTCCAGACTCGCAAAGAGAGTCTGGTCCAACAAGAAGCTGATGGAAAATACCAAGATCCAGGTCTACAGAGCTTGTGTCTTGAGTACACTTCTGTACTGCAGCGAGTCATGGACTCTTTGCACACAACAGGAGAAGAAGCTGAACGCTTTCCACATGCGCTGCCTCCGACGCATCCTCGGCATCACCTGGCAGGACAAAGTTCCAAACAACACAGTCCTGGAACGAGCTGGAATCCCCAGCGTGTACACACTGCTGAAACAGAGACACCTGCGTTGGCTTGGTCATGTCGTGAGAATGGGTGGTGGTCAGATCCCATAGGATCTACTCTATGGAGAATTTGTGCAGGGAAAGCGCCCTATGAGTAGACCACAGCTGCGCTACAAGGGTATCTGCAAGAGGGATCTGAAAGCCTTAGGAATGAACCTCAACAGATGGGAAACCTTGGTCTCTGAGTGTTCTGCTTAGAGGCAGGCTGTGCAGCATGGCCTTTCCCAGTTTGAAGAGACACTTTGCCAACAGACTGAGGCAAAGAAGGAAGGCCCATAGCCAGGGAGTCAGACCAGGGTCAGACTGCACTTGCTCCCAGTGTGGAAGGGATTGTCATTCCCGAATTGGCCTTTTCAGCCACACTAGATGCTGTGCCAGAACCACCATTCAGAGCGCGATACCATAGTCTTTCGAGACTGAAGGTTGCCAACAAGTGTTCCTTCAGGCAAAAGTGCTAGCTGGTATGCTATCTGTTTGCTCATAAGTGAGTGTATAAGATTTCATTTATGCTTGCTAATTCAGATACAGTACAAATAATTTCTCATATTTGTGAATAGTGTTTGAAATATGTGCATCAGTCTGGTTAAAAGTATTGTGAACTCCCTAGGTTCCCTAGATGTTGGCTTCCCAGTGTGTGTTAAAACTATGAAGCAGACTTGGGTGGCCTTTCATACAAGCCCATATTCTTGTAAGCAGGATTATGGTAGTGGAAGAGACAGGACATTGTAGACTGGGGTGTCAAACATAAGGCCCGCGAAAGCTTTTTATCCGGCCCTTAGGCTGTCAGCTGCTGAGCAGTGCTGAGGTGTTACTGCTAAAACGGCAGCCCCCACGAAAATTGGGCTCTCCCGTATGTTGAAATATGATAAAGATTTGCGTGTTTCTCTTCTGTCATTTGTAGTTAATGAGTTCCTAAGTGAGAAAAAGTGCTTATTTTTGGTTATGAGTTTCTATGACATCACTTCCTGCCTAATGACATCGCTCAGCAGATGCCCTCAGCAGGCATCATGAATGCCATTCGGCCCTTGGTATGAAACGAGTTTGTCACCCCTGTTGTAGACCTACTGTAATCCAAGTGATTTTTCTTTCTTAATCTGCATGCTCCTTTCTCCACTTCTGTATGATGAAACTTTCCAGTGGGTTTTAGTGATAAAGTTGGCTATTTTGTCTCAATCTCTTTTCAAGCTTTCCTGTGCACCTAATGTGAAGGAATAAAAATACTAGTTAATATTGCATTTAGGCAACACTTCATTCTTGCTGCTTTGTTCAGGAGCAAGCCCTTTTTATTACTCAGTTGAATAACTGGAAAATGTAGTATCACATCTGCTGTTGTATGCATGGGTGATAGGATCATTTCAAAAATGTCTTGTCTGCACTGTATATCGTGTTGATAGACTAGTTTGGCTAACTCCATGACCACAGCCACACCCATTGTTCCTGGTGGCTTATTGTGGGGCATCCTATTGCCAATACATTTGGCAGATCCTGCTTCTTCCCTGCCTGGGCGGGGTGACTCCAGGCTGTCTGCCCAGCTGCAGTGGCGTTCTGGTGGTGAGTCTGGACAACAGCCATAACTTTCTGACAAACTACCTAACTTTTTTCAAATTACTTATTTTTCAAATTACTTATTTTTAGAGGCGGATCAATTTAAGGTTAATAAGAGTAATTATAGCACAGGGGTGCCCAAACTCCAGCCCAGGGGAGATTAGCGGCCCTTGGAGACCCCAATCTGGCCCATGGGGAGCCCCCAGTCTCCATTGAGCCTCTGGCCTTCCAGAGACTTGCTGGAGCCCGTGCTGGCCCAAAGTGACTGCTCTCAGTGCGAGTGCCAACTGTTTGACCTCTTGCATGAGCTGTGGACCGAGGGTTCCATCCACTGATTGCTGTTTCATGTCTGTGAAGCAGCAATGGCAGCAAAGGAAAGGCCAACCTTGCTTTACACAAGGTCTTTTATAGGCCTTGAGCTATTGCGAGACCATTCATTCATTCATTCATTCATTCATGTAAGCTCCATCTCTAATATATTCATTTATGTAAATTTATTCAAATTTTAAATGTATATTTAATTCTTCTCGGTCCCCAACAGTGTCAGAGAGATAATGTGGCCCTCCTGCCAAAAAGTTTGGACACTTCTGTTATAGAATATTAGGGCTTTGGAATACTGTTCCGAATACTAAAATGTTCTGCCCCTTGTTTATCGTGTTCTTCTCTGAGATCCAGATCTTGAACCTGCACACTGAAGAGTTCAGAGCAGGTTCTGCTGCTTTTCTTCTGCAATAAACTTTGAGCACATTTTGCCAATTTCTGTTTCCACCCAAGTCTCAGCATATATAATCAGTACAGTGAGAGTAGGAGCATAATACTTTGTATTCAGAAAAGAGTTGCATGTTTACTTTCCAGCAAGGGCATAGGTTGAATGAGCCAATTAAGAGTATAGCACTTTCTGCGGTGCCAGACACTGATACCTCAGTAGGTTATTCTATTTTCATTTATTCAAATTTCTAGCTACAAGGTTGAGAATATGCCACTAACTACAAGGCACTTCATGTTCAGGCACAATGGTTGTTTTATGTGTAATAATAACTTAATAATAATAACTTTATTTTTACCCCGCCTTTCTCCCCTAAGGGATTCAAGGCGGCTTACAACAGGTTAAAACAGATTAAACACATATCATAAAAACAGCAGTCAGATAAAAAATAGTCAGGTAAAAAGAGCATAGAGCAGCAGCAAATCATAAAAGAATCAGGCCTGTAAAAAATATTAAAAGATGCTAAAAAGGCCGAGAACTCAGAAGGCTTGTTTAAACAGAAGGGTCTTCAGGCCTCGCCGAAAAGTCTCAAGAGAGGGAGCCATTCTTAAGTCAAGGGGAAGGGAGTTCCATAGTGTTGGTGCCACTACTGAGAAGGCCCTATTTCTTGCCGCCGCCCCACGTACCTCCCTAGGTGTCGGCACTTGCAAAAAGGCCTTCTCTGATGACCTAAGAGGACGAGCCGGATTGTACAGGAGTAGGCGATCTCTAAGATACCCTGGCCCAGAGCAGTGTAGGGCTTTAAAGGTCAAAACCAACACCTTGAATTGGGCCCGGAAACGAATGGGCAGCCAATGCAGCCTCTGGAGAAGTGGACTGACAGTCGAACCGCCTACCTCCGGTAACCACACAGGCCGCCGCATTCTGCACTAGTTGCAGTTTCTGAACAGTCTTCAAGGGCAGCCCCACATAGAGCGCGTTACAGTAATCTAACCTCAATGACACCGAGGCATGGATAACCGTGGCCAGGTCTGCACGATCCAAGTACGGCCGTAGCTGGCGCACCAGCCGAAGCTGAGCGAAGGTCCCCCTAGCCACAGCCGCCACCTGGGAATCCAAGAGCAGCTGTGACCCCCAAGCTGCGGACTTGCTCCTTCAGGGGGAGTGCAACCCCATTCAGCGCAAGCTGATAGTCCAGCACCTGCATGGAGGATTTCCGAACCAGGAGAGCCTCTGTCTTATCTGGATTTAATTTCAGCTTGTTAGCCCCCATCCAGATCCTCACTACCTCCAGGCAGTGCTCCAGGCCCTCAACTGCCACCCTGGAGTCTGGAGGAAAGGAGAGATAGAGCTGGGTGTCATCGGCATATCGATGGCACCCCACTCCAAACCCCTGGATGACCTCTCCCAGTGGTTTCATGTAGATGTTAAATAGCATGGGGGACAGAATTGAGCCCTGTGGCACCCTGCACCTCAAGGGCCAGGATGTCGAACAGGCATCCCCCAGCACCACCATCTGGGACCGATCCTCCAAGTAGGAGCGGAACTACCGCAAAACAGTGCCTCCAACTCCCAACTCGGCCAATCGGCCCAGAAGGATACCATGGTCAATGATATCGAAAGCCGCTGAGAGGTCCAGCAGGACCAACAGGGACGCACTCCCCCTGTCCAGTCCCCGGCGTAGGTCATCCACCAAGGCGACCAAGGCAGTTTCTTTGTCTTCAGAATTGTATGGAAAAGGCAGTTCAAAATCATCCTCAGATAGTCAACTTTCCTTCACCTTTTGATAATGAAATACTTATTCATCATTGTATTTTAGCTGTCAGCTCCTCCCTCCAGGCCCCACCTGCAAGGGGGGGGCTGCCATGGGGGATCACCCTTTGCATGAGATCTTAGAGTTTTTGCAGGAAGGGGGTTTACAGCATCTATCTCTGCCATGAGCATTTGCCCTCCTTGAGCTAGAGTGGTCTGTTGGGCCCAACTACTACCCATCCTTGGCCTTTCTTACCCTTAAATAGTTTGTCTACCCGGTCCCTCTCCTTCTGAGTCTCATCCCCCCTTTTCCTTCTCCCCCTCATTGTTGACTCCCTCCTGCCTGAAAGGTTGCTGCTGCATGGGCTTTTGCCTGCCCTTATAGCAGAGAAATTATCTATGTCCTCCTCTTTGTTAGTCGCCCTGGCTTGGCCACACTAAGTCTGATGAATATGTTGCCAAGTCCCATGTTTGCACAGGCACTATGAGCACCTGCTGCTCCAAGGCTGACAGGCCTTTCTGCTAACACTGTGGCCGAAGATGCACACATTGTTCCCAGCAGCTCATCATGGGGCCTCCCACTGGCAGTTCATTTGGAGGGTCCTGCTTCCTCCATGCCTGAGTGGGGCTCGGTAACTACAAAATTGGGGATTATATTGCTTGTTGCTCAAATTCATGCTACTATCCTGTGAAACGTAGGAGTATAGCAAAGATGCCACTCTTTTTGCAGGATTTTAAAAAAATACTATATGACATCGGGACACCTAACTTGAGTGTTTAAAAGATGTTCACTGAGTACTTGATGACTAAGCTTGTTGGTGACACATTCCTAAATTTAATGGGTCTTAGTATAAGGGTGCAATCCTGAAGCACCCATAGGCCGACGCAAGTCTCTTGCACTGGCCCAGGAGGGTTGCAAACGTGCCATAAGGCAAGTTTGCACCTCTTCGGGAGGAAGCCGGGCCAGTGCTCAGGGGAGCACTGGTCTGTGGAGGCTGACACAAGCCTCTGCGTTGACTTCCTCCCTGAGGCTTGTGTCGGCTTGCCTGGGCTGACACAATTCTCTGGGGAGGAGGTGGGAGGGAGGTGTTCCTGAGTGGGGGGAGGGTGGGCAGTGGGCCGACCTGGGGACAGGCGGGTGGGGAGCAGGTGGTGGGGCTGGTCTCCGGCACTTATGCTGGGTCCCAACCCCCATTCCCGGGGAGATTGGAGCGGCTTGAAGCTGTTCCGTTCTCCTCAGACTTGTGCCACCTCAGGAGGGATGTAGCAGCTCCCTTCGCTCTTTCCAGTCACCTCTCCTGGCTTCCTTTCCTTGCCTTCTCTCCTGGTTTCTTCCCTGCCTATCTGTTTTTTCCTCCTTCTCTAAGCTGTCTTGCCCTCCTATTCATCCATCGTCTGCTGCCTTAGCCTCCTCCTGTTTCTCTGCTTTCAAACCCTTTGTTTCTCCTGCTTCTTGAGTCTACCCTCCTCTGACTACATGCTATGTCTTTGTCTCTCTTTTCCTACTGCCCTACTACCCCAGCAGTTCCTTTTAAGGGCTGATAGCACTCTCCAGCTGCAGTCAGTTGGGATTGGTGGCCAGCCAGTGACCTGTTAGCTGATCCAGTTCCAGAGATGTGTGGCAATGGCATCATTACTCAGCACCTTCATGGAGGCTCATTCCAAGTACTAGGTGGTGGCGCCACCAGTATTCCCACGAAAATTCAGCACCGCTGTGCGGAGGCCTTCCATGCTGTGCAGCTGTACAGCATCATCTTCCTGGCAGTCAGTGAACGTGCCATTGCATCATTGTTGTGTCTGGGTCATTTGAGCTCTGAGCTGCACTGAGCTTGACTGAAAGGTGCACAGCCACGCACCTTGGGGGAATGCTAGCAGTGGCAATTTGTCCTGTATCACTGGGAGTCATGGCCTGTCACATGTTAAACTATATTTTTGTCTTTTATTCCAAGCACCAGATTAGACTGAACAAAAAGCTCCTGAATTCAAAAACAAGAGAACAATGCACACAGCCTTGCTGGTTAGGATAAATCTGGGTTATCAGCAATGCAGTAAAATTCTTAAACTAATGCAAACATTGTATTTGAAAAGCTTCTCCTTTAGTTGAAAGGAACAGCATGTTTTTGTTGTGAAACCCACATGTGCTAAGAAGACTTGGAACAAATGAATGTTCACATTGTAAGCATGGGACTTTTGTGCTATTGAGAATAAATGGTAAATAGTCAGGAAAAATATATTTAACGTTCAGATTCCTGAAAACACTCCAGTGTTGGAGGTTACCATTTAATTGTTCAGGTCTTAAGCAAGATTTTAAAAATTTAAGATTGGCTTCTAATCTGGCCTCATCAGTGCCAAATTAGGTGCATACAATTTGACTGCAAACAAAATGAGGAAATCTTTGCTTCCTGTAGCTTTCAAGAAAGTATTGCATATACACAGACATGGGGCAGAGGGTAAGCTACTTATAAGTGGATTTTGTAAGACCAGATGTCTGCCTCTTAAACACTTCAATAACAGTTATGGATTGATTCTGAAAAGTTATTGGACCATAAGAGTTTTCAGTATGATTGATGGTCTTGTCTTTACCCCATTGCTTTAGTGGTAAGCTTAAAAATGTATCTGGCCTGTAATAATAGAAAAATATATTGTTTTCTAACAATATGTTAGAAACAGCATGTTTTATTATAATAATGGTATGCATTATTTCTAAAAACTCATGTAGATCAAAAGTCAATTTTTGTAATCATAATTACCTGTACATTCCTTCCAAAGAGTACCTGATCCACTTTAGTACAAAATAAAGTCAGACTTCTTGTGCAGTATTGTATTTAGTTCTGGGCACCACACTTTAAGAAGGATGTAGAAAAGCTAGAATGAATTCTAAAGAGGCCAATGAAAATTGTCCAAAGACTGCAAAACAAGTCTTATGACTTGAGTATGTCAACAAGTCAACAACTGAGTATGATTAGCCTGGAGAAGACAAGACAGGGTAGGGAAACATGATACCTCTCTTCAAATACTTGAATGGCTGTCATGCAGAGGAAGGCAAAATCATGTTCTCAGAGGGTGAGAGAGGATTTAATGGGTTTCAATTAGAGTAGGGTAAATCTTGGTTGAACATTAGGAGAAACTTAACAGCAAGAGCAGTTCAATAATAGAAAATTATCTGGGGAGATGCTGGGCTCTACCTTGCTCGAGGTCTTTTAGCAGAAACTGGACTAGATGCTTCTTAGCCTCCTCACCTCTATGATCTCTTCTTTGGTGGAGTGTACTGGTTGCATGTGTTGTGTATTGCAATGCTTTCTTGAAACGAGTAGTAGGTTGGCTTATAAAACATAGGTATTATATGATGCATAAGTTTGAACCA